>NC_141760.1:52544657-53215282 GCF_982258835.1 Parasteatoda tepidariorum | reverse complement strand
AAACAATTGACAGAACGAATCGAGATGTCCAAGTCAGAGGCTGAACTAGATCAGTGTTCCACTATCATTTATTCGCATTTCTGTTGGTTGCATCTGTAACTGTTTGATTCAGTGGACAGGTGGATTCCAGTAGGCTTTAAGTGACGTCAGTTTAGACCCATCTACAAAAAATAATTAATTAAAGAACATGCAAGAAACTCTGTTTTTGATTGAACAGAGTAAACAGCTAGCAGACATCACGTATGTTATCTTTTAAATACTCGGGGGAAAATGAATCATCAGCAGATTATAACGATAACTATTGTTAAATTTATGATAAAAATTCATTTTTAAAACAAAATATTTTTGAGCTTGCTTTATCCGAGATTTAAACAATTTCAGGACTCTCGGTCCTGGTATTAAAAGAAAGATACAAAGACATACACCCACCCTAACTTTTCTTTTTATTATTATGGTTAGTAAAATTATCCTTGACACAATTTCTATCTTTAAAATAAGTAAATATTTTGCGAATTTCTTTTCATATTTTCTAAAGTAATTATACACTTCTATTTCAGATTTTTTACCCTTCCCTATAGAGTCTTATACAGCATCATTTTCAGCAGCTAAACAATATTTTTGAGCCATCAGCAGGTGTTTTGCACCGTTGGTAGGAGCATAGTTTTTTCTAACAACATCAACTATAGATCCAAAAATGTTTCAATCGAGAAATCGAATCGAACCAAAAAATTTCCAATACAAAAATTGTCTTACTGGCTTGTAGCAGCGATTGATCAGAAATTGCTTAGTCGTGATTATTTGACTGATATAAAGCAAAAAAAACTGCTCTGGTAAGTTCCATCGCTATTTTCAGATTAATAACAATGACTAATACAAATCTGTTTCATCATTATTACTAAGTTTTTTCTAATTCGCTTTCACATTTGTAGTGACACATCTTGCAATCGAATATTTTTCAACTCTTCATTGCAAAAAAATGGTTCTTCATAATTTGCAAATATGTGTCAAAATAGCTTCGAAACAAAGAATAATCAAATTTGGGAACGCATGCATTTAAAACTGAAAAAGCATATACTCATTTTTGAGAAAAATGGATAATCCCAAACGTGTGGGATGGTCGTTAACTGCCGGCGGGATTCGAACTAAGGACCACCGGCTCATAATAGGATATACCACCGGGTTATAATAGGAAGTACTAGCCACCATAGTTGTGCATTCTTCAAATCCATGAAGCTTTATAAAGTGACTGCAACAATGACAAATCATATCATACATTCCAATGTTTTTAAGATATTACGGAATAAGCAAAAAGTGAAATTAAAACTACCGATCTCCTGACTAAGCTGTTGGGGTCATATTTTCCAAATTGCAACCCTTTGTACAATTGGAACTGGCTATTAGTATGTCATGATATGTCATTGATGAAGCTACTATATAAAGTTTCCTACGTCACACTAGACTTAGACATACAGCTATGGTGGACCATCTAATACGATCCCGGAAAACCATGGCTCAAATCCTGCCGGCAGCCAACGAAAATCTTTTTCACACATGTCTCCCTCATCATCACTTTTGAGTATATGCTGTTTCAATTTTGAATTATGAGGTTTTCGATTTCGGCTATTATATGTTTCGGAGCTATTTCAACACATTTACGCTCAGATTTGAGAAACACTTTTCCGCAGTGTTCCTACTAGCTACAGTACTTAAATTTCGAGAGAGTTCCGATTTCGATGACAATGAAAGTTTTCACAGAATCTTGACCACTGAAAGCAGAATTTAGCGTGTTACCCTTGTTTACAGTGTTCTGACTAGCTACAACACTTAAATGAAATTAACGTGTTACCCTTTTATAGTGTGTACCGACTAGCTACAGCACTTAAATATCTCCATCTCTGTTTCCGATGAAAGTTTTAATAGAATCTTGACTGCTTGAAAATGGGCACCTATTTTTGAATGCTTGAAACACATCGACTGTTATTTCCAATCTTTATATTTTTGAAGCGAATGACACTTTTAATCAAGTAATCTCTTACTCCAGTTTCTTGAGATTATTTATTTAATTTGTCTTATAGTCAGAAAGAAAGATAATCGCGGAAATTTCATAGGGGTTGCTGGACGAAGCGAGCATGGGAAGGAGAGCCCCAGTTTATGCAAAAAGATACATTACTCCCAGTTAAGAGTTAGGAAATAAAGCTCCCTTAGCTCATCTTCTTAAAAATTAATTTACTTAATTACAATTTCCTTTCTTTTTACTGTTTGCCAGTTCGCACCATTTTGTTTAAAATAATAAAAAAAAAAGTGTAATTTGCCTTTGCTACTGAAAATTAAGAAAACAGAACATGATATTGAGTTCTAATTGAGAGGTAGGCTCTGTTTCTTAACGAAACAAGCATTTTAATTGAGAGCTAAGATAAGCGGAACGAAATCGTCTCTATAGTAACGGAGGGAAACTTTTCTTAGCGAGTGATACGGGCTCATCTTTTATTAACTAATTAGATTATATCTGTTAGCTCCAGGCTAACTTTTTAATTACGTTTACGAACGAATTCTGAGTTTCATTTTTGCTTTGTTCTATTTTATTACTTCCAATGAAAAATGACGTTTACATTTGAGAAGTTTGAAAGAGAAACTTTCTTTTTGAAGCTTACTTAACAGTATATAATTGAGAAGTGGATTTTCAGAACAAAGTAAACTATGGGATTACTCTTAAATTATTAAAATTAATCTTACTTCTCTGCAGACGTTGTTTTATTTTTTATTCTCTGTTGCATCATTTATAAAAATTCACGTAAAGCTGGTTTTATCTGGAATAAATATTTTTTGAATAATGGAGCATAAGTATATAAAGGCATTTGAATACGTTTAAAAACTTATAAGAAAATCGATTTAAAATCTATGAGTTATACCTAAAAATTAGGAAAAACAAATTGAGACGCAATATAAAATACTAAATAAATTAACAAAATCTTAAATTAATTCAAATTCCGTGCAAAAAAAAAACTCTTCATATAATTCATAGAAAACTACACTGGTGGTCAAAATTAAGAGATGGAAAGCATTTTCGCTCATTCATTCGCACATGCAAGATACCCGCACACCGCTCCATGTGTTTGACAATGGTTCCGTGAATGCCCAGAGGTACAGGCAGGAGGTCCTGGAGCCCTGTGTGAGTCTTTTCAGGGGCGCTGTTGGCCCTGAGCTCATTTTCATGGACGATAAAGCGCGACCACATAGGGCTCTCATGGTTGATGAGTATCTGGAAAACGAGGATATTCAACGAATGGATTGGCCAGTCGAATCCCCCGACCTGAATCCTATTGAACGTGCTTGGGATGCTCTTGGGAGAGCTATTGCGATGCGCCAACCTCCCCCAGAACCATTCTGGAGTTAAAAATTGCTCTGGTGGAAGAATAGGAGGGTCTTCCACAAGTCCTCCTTAACTCCCTTCTTAACAGCATGCATACTCGCTGTGCATGCTGTCTGTCTGTCAGGGGTGACCATACACCATACTAGAGGCAACACACACTGTACAAGCCTCACTTTTATTGTCCTCTTTTATCCTTAAGTTCAAACTACATAGGCAATAGGTTTTGCCAGTGAATGGCACTTTCATTTTTGTTTTGCATACTTTATTATCATGGAATAAGCTATATCCATACCAAATTTCATTTATTTATATTCAGTATTTTTTGAGATATTTGGGAAAATGTCTTCCATCTCTTAATTTTGTCCACCAGTGTAGTATATAATAAGAAATTGAATCAATTAATCTATTTCAATTAATTAGAAATTCTGCAAAATAACACTCTTCTAGAAAGTATAAAAACTATATGATACTTGAAAATATGAAAAAGACAATTATAAGATACGCACCAGTACACACACCCTTTTTCATAAAGTGTGCTAAATTTAAAATCAGTATTTTAAAAACATACAAAGTATTAGTATTTATTATAAGGATAAAAAAAAGAGAAACCACATACAATTATAACGACAATTGGTAGTAGCTATACACAATGCCGAAAAACCAAAGGAAAAATAAAACGTTTAGAAATGAAAAATCTATCAAAATTCTTGAAGTGGATTGTCATTCAAAGTTAAAATTTTATTATTATAGTTAATTATTTGCAGTTAAAATTTATGAGGAATTATCTATCACTGAAAGATAAAATTTAGATGCATTCAATATGAAAATTGTTTAGCTTTTTGGTGTTCCCTTAGAGTCAGAAACACGGTACATTTTGCTATATTCTGGTAGTTTTGATCATAATCTTTTTTCTCAGCGTGACATTAATGACATGAAAAACTCTTTTTTATTTATTATTACCTAAAAACTTTTCAGAATTTAGTTAAGATCATTTAACTAATTAGAAAGTATGGCGAATTTTTTTTGTTTGTGTTATTTATTTCTTAGAAAAATAATTTAGGTTTTTTTTAATTTTTTTCTCAAATAATGTCTCATAATTTTAAGTTTTTTTGTGAATTTAAGTGTCTACTGATATCCATGCTTTAAAAAAAGCGCTAATATTTTCAACACAAAATATTTTTCAGGGGGGCATCAAATCCGACCAAATAATCCAAACGATTCGTGTGGAACTTTTTATACGTTTTTAAAAGGTTGAAAATACTTAGTAACTTTTGCTTCCGTAAGTTTGCTTTTCTGTTCTTATATCATCAAGCATGAGTCATCGAACTTCCTAGATATCAGAAAAGATATAATATGTCATAGCTACCAAAAATAAAACTTGGTATCGAATTTTAATTGAGAGGTTGGTTCGATTTCTGTGAAGAAACAAGCCTTTTAATGGAGAAATAAGAGGAGCAGGATAAAAATCCTCGTTACTATAGCAACGGTGGAAGTTAGGTTCAGACATGAAGAGTTCAAATATTCTTTTGTTTGCTAATTACATTATCTCATCGGCTCAAAGCTTATTTTTGAACTTTGCTGTGATCAGAACATGAATTTTAAGTACGGTCTTTGCATTAACTAGAAATGAGATGTGTTTTGTACTATTTGTTGAGAATCGCGTAGTTCGAGATGTGAAAATAATACAATTAGGTTTTTTTTTAAAGCTAATGCTTTGATTCATGCTATTAGAATCCATTGAAATGTCGTTAGAATTTGTTTCAAAATTCATGGAACTGATTCAAGTTCTGTATAACGCAATGGAAATGAATTTTTCATTTAGCGAAAGTTCCTTTAAAAATAAAAAGCTTTAATGTGCATGATTTCCTTTTCTAAATAAATAATATTCTTTTTAAAGCATTTTTATTAGTTAAAGTAAGGATATATTATCTACAAACATCTAAGTGTTTAGCCCAATTTAGTTTTTATAGGTTGATTTTCGCTTAAAAATAGATTTTTATACAATGTTTGAAAAGTAAATTAATTAGTACTGTTCTGCAAAATCTACAATTTTGTAGTGAACTAAATTTTATAATTGCATGAAACAAAGCATAATAGAGAACGTTCATTTGTTATGAATACCTTTAAACGTTTCATTGTGTGCATTGTCGTGAATAATGTTTACCTCAAGTGATAAAAATTCAAGCAAATCAAAAATAATTTGATATCGACGTGCAAAATTAATATCCTAAAATTTTAAATTTAAAAAAAATAATAAGCTAACGTTTAAAGCTTTTGATATAGAATAGAAATTTCTTTTCAGCGAATTTTATGTGAAGAAAAATTAATCAATATTATATAACGCATTAAACATTATTCATATTTAAGATGTATTCAAATAATCCCAAAACTGATAATAAAAACATACAATTCTGTATATCATTATTTTTATTATCTCTCTCATATGTTGTTATTTTATCCTGTCGTCAAAAGTAATAACATAAAATTAAATTAAAAAAAAATTAGAACTACGTTTTTCATCTTTTAAAATATACTAGAAAGGAATAATAGTATTAGTTTTGCCAAATCTAAAACAAAAACGCATCACTTTATAGAGAAAAAAGATTGTTTTTTAAAATTGTTATACTATTTTATTTTATTTATAGTTTTGTGTCTGTTAGATTGTTTAAGTCGTAAAATAATAGACATTTTGATTTACGATAAAATAGGAATTATTTTTGTTTACACCATTCAGAAACCAATTGTCCCCAGGCACGAAATCTAGTTATAATTTAAACACTCTAGCTTATCGGTGAGAAAGTCATCAAAATTTTGATTAGTGATAATTACTTTTATTGGTAATATATTAAATTATTCTTCTTGTAAGGGCTTAAAACTGATGAATGAATTGAAATTAAACTGATATTACGATCTCGTACAGACCTCCAATTAAAATGTAAGCATTTGAGAAGTTATCATGAGTTTGATTGATGATAAATTCCTATTAGTAATGTGATAATAAATTCTGCTTTATATAAATCTATAAGTCCTTGAAATTTACTATATTATCAAATACAGTTAAACATTGAGAGTTGAAATTGAGGAAATTTGATGAGATTATGTACTAAATTTAGTTGGTACGTTAGTACTTTGTGTAAACTTTACCTCATATGGTTCCTTACCTTTGAAATGTTGAATGTGTAACTATTGGTTTCACCGATAAAATACAGGATGCGCAAATACTAACTTAAGTTTGACTTTAGAACCGATGTGCGAAGAAGAGAAAAATTTTGCTCCTGAAATATATTAGTAAAATGCTCGCAAAAATGCAACCAACGACGAAACTTTTATTGCAATGTAAATTATTCGTTTTTTTTACTGTACAAATTTTGCAATCTACATTGTGTGAACTGCTCAATATCAATAAAAAAAATAAAGATTTAAAATTCAAATGACGTAATTAAATACACTCTATAACAAAAAAATCGACGCACCAAGAAGCAATCATCCGATTGCTTTGAAATTTCGTATGCATGAATGTTTTGAACAGATATGGCTGGAATGATGCCGACTGGGAACGTATAGTCTTTAGCGACGAATCCCGCTTCCAACTGTGTCCTGACGATCATCGAAGACGTGATTGGAGACGCACAGGGCAGAGAGGGGATCCTGCCTTCATTATGGTCCGGCATTATGGTCTGGGGTGCCATTTTCTTTGACAGCCGGACCCCTTTGGTTGTTGTTAGAGGTACACTTACTGCACAGCGGTACGTCGACGACATCCTAAGACCTGTTTTGCTACCGTTCCTTTTGCAGCGCCCTGGGCTGGTTTTTCAGCAGGCAATGCCAGACCACATACGGCACGTGTTGCTATGAACTGTCTGCAAGCTTGTCAAACTCTTCCTTGGCCTGCCAGATCAACAGATCTCTCTCCCATCGAGAATGTCTGGGATATGATGGGAAGGCGATTGCATCTGGCACGGAATGTTGATGATCTCGTTCGACAATTGGATCGAATTTGGCAGGAAATACCGCAAGAGACCATCCGGGAGCTTTATCGGTCTATGCCACTCCGTGTGGCAGCTTGTATCCAGACTAGAGGCGGGTCAACACCTTATTGAAGTTGCTACTGTAACTCTGCAATATATTATTCAATTGTTCTGAAATTTTAATCATTTACTATTCTGTACATTGTCTTCCAATCCACTAATTTTCGTTTCAATCGGACAACTCTTTCTTTGTGCGTCGATTTTTTTGTTATAGAGTGTAAACAGTTTTTAAATAAACAATTACAAATAATTACTTTTTTGTATTTTGAAAATACTTACATGTCATCAGGCAATTAGTTAATATTTGAGATTATTAACATATAATTTTTCCACTAATAAATAATAATTACGAATAAAATTCAGAAATATACATGCACGGAAAAATATTTTTAAAAAAGTTTCTTTTTTTCATGAAAAAAATACAGTTTATTTAAATCCTAGACAAATCCTGAGACTTCTTTCACGGATTGAATATAACAAAAGAAACATAATCCATCTAGTCATTTTATAACGATACACAATAGCAAATTTCTCCGAATTTTTATTTTTACTCCGAGTATTATAAATGACGCATTCGCGTTATTTTTCAAATCTTCTCAATAATTTTACTAAATATCACAACTCAAAAAGCATCATCAAATTCGAAACAACTGTGTTTTTGATGCAAAAAAGAATGAAAGAGCAGAAGATTAAAGCACTTTAAGTGAAAGAAAGAACAACGAAAATGAATAGCTTTGGTAAATTGAAACTGATAGCACGTTCTTCGTCATCTAAAGAAAGTTCTAAAAAAATCGTTTTCTTTCGAGAACCAATCATTTAAAACTGACAATTTTAAACTGATTTACTAACCCTCAACAATGGAAGACTGTAAACATTAGTCTTTTCGAAAATGGCATCTCTTAACTTAACAGAGCGCCTCCTGACAGATTGTAGAAGAAACACATCCAATGATTTTCGGGTCTTGAATAAAAACGAAATTTAGCCCACCATTCACAATCAGACGTTTTACAGAATTCTGCACTTAAATTGTTAGCTGAAGGTCGGAAAGAAGTTTGACTTTTCGAAAGCTCAGGGGATCTTTTAACTTGGCATACGTTTTTCATACGAGGTTTGTAGTTTTTCTGAAAATTGGTTCTGCTTAAAGTTTCTTTTAACTAATTTTCTTAAAAAATGTTGTACAGGTAATGGATACTGTATATTGGAGTTTTTTTTAAACATTTAACAAGCGTTCTTTAATTAGTTTTAAAAAAGATATTGGTCATTATTATAGTGCCTTGCTCTACTTTTTTATTACAATCAGGAACTTTTATATATATATATATATATATATATATATATATATATATATATATATATATATATATATTGACCATATAGCTAAGTTGGAAAATAACTTAGCTATATGGTCAACTTTTCTAGAAAGAATTTTTTGGATTATTGTTAAAGAAATCCTTAATAATAATATTCCTCTAAATTAATAGAGTAAGATTTTTAAAACTATTTTCTCGGGTTCACACACGGTGTACTCAACCTAATGTCTTATTAGAGAGTAAGAATCCAATTTAGCAATTTTTTTTTCTACCGTTGAAACCAATGTTTAATTAAAATGTTCTCTGAATTAAAATAATCTACCAAATTGGCTGAAATAAAGTGATCAAAATGTAAAATTGAAACTACGTCATCTAATATTAATAGCCACATTTTTAAAAAGATTTTCAATTTAAATCTTTATTAATATAAAATATAACCCTTGTTAGATAATATTATCAGCTAATTTTAGCAGGATTTTCAATTATGAATTTCAAATTTACAAGTTTTAATTATTTCGGCTAGAAATCAGAAATTATCTCCAAAATCTTATTTTTGGCCCCCATTATGGTAATTCGGACACCGCTGAAATTTGTGAAATAATCTAAAAAGAACTGCGCAAGCAATTCTGGAGTTAGCGAGCATATTACAGAGCTCTTCGAATTTACGATACAGAGTCATTAAAATTTATAAATGTAGAAAGACTCACATATTGATGAGAATATTTTTTTCTTAATGCATTTCAAAATCTGACGTACAAAAAATTTATAGATATACTAAGCCAAAATTATTTCTTAACACTAGCATTTTATACACAGTTAGAAGAAATTTAAACATCTTGATATATATTCTCTCGTAATAACTGCTTTTGAAACCTATTTTTGAATTATTAAATATTAATTTCGTAAATAGATAAAACAGCTCTAAACTAAATACAAAAGCAAACGAATTGTTGAAAAGTGCTACAAACTATGTCTGGCATGCAAAAAAGGAAAAGAAATGATTAATGGGCCACTTCGTAATCGTCCGCCTTGTGTATACTTAAAGAAGGCAAAATTGGATTGCTAAAGACGCGTTTTGACTTCTTTAATCCCGACTTCTTTTTGTCCGCTTATTTGTATAGAAAAAAAGAAGTCTTGCATTTAAAATTTTAATTCTTGTGAACTATTCGATCATTTTCAATAAAATTTTGTTGTTATAATTTAGTATATCTCCTTCAGGATTATGTGAAAAATTTCATGCTTTACAGTTCTAAATTAATTTACTTTTATCAAATAAACAATGAAATGCCACAAATAATTATTAAAAATTATTTTGTATGTGGAATGATATTTGCATAAAAGAACTTGATAATTGTAAGCAAAGAATTTTCGATTCGTTTCGAGATATGGGAAAATACCCCAAAAAATGAAATAAATAATTAGACGCCCAAATTTTCGTATGCTCTGACTGAACTATTTTTTTCCTTCCAAATTGCGTATCTCTTATTGCGTATAAGAGGTATATTTTGATGAATCTGATTTCGTTTATTCCTCTTTTGAAAGAAAGGTTAGATTGTCATTTCGAATTGTATTATTTTTGTAAACATTTATTTTGTTAATTTTTTATACAATTCGTTGATTTTTTCGAGCTATATTTTCTTTTTACAGATACTTTTGCTTTTTTATACTATAAATATTTTCATGTGATATATATTAAAGTGCATAAATATTAAAAAAATATTTTTCAGTAAAACTGATTATTTTACTATCATTTTTTTAAAAAAATATTTTTTATTCATAGTTAAATGAAGAATAAAGTAACGAAAATTATATTGATGGAAATCAAGCATTTGGTAACTCTAATTTCAACCTATTGAGTCAGGCATTAAGTTCTCATAAAGCAGCGTCAATTGGTTACTCTAATTTAAATTTATTGAGTCGGGATACCTTAAGGCATTGAGTTCATTAAGTTTACAGAAAACAGTGATAATTGGTTGTTCTAACTGAAACCCCTTGAATAGGGATGGTTTTTAAGGCATAAAGCGTATTAAATTCACGACAAACAGTGACAGTTGGTTACTCTAATTGAAACTTATTGAGTCGGGGTTCCTTATGGCACAGATCGCGTTAAGTTCACAGAAAACAGTGATAATTGGTTATTCTAATTGGAACTTATTGAGTCGGGGTTCCTTATGGCATAGAGGGCGTTAAGTTCACAGAAAGCAGTGATAATTGGTTGTTTTAACTGAAACCCATTGAATAGGGATGGTTTTTAAGGCATAAAGCGTATTAAATTCACGAAAAACAGTGACAGTTGGTTACTCTAATTGAAACTTATTGAGTCGGGGTTCCTTATGGCACAGAGAGCGTTAAGTTCACAGAAAACAGTGATAATTGGTTACTCTAATTGGAACTTATTGAGTCGGGGTTCCTTATGGCACAGAGAGCGTTAAGTTCACAGAAAACAGTGATAATTGGTTGTCCTAACTGAAACCCATTGAACAGCGATGGTTTTTAAGGCATAAAGCGTATTAAATTCACGAAAAACAGTGACAGTTGGTTACTCTAATTGAAACTTATTGAGTCGGGGTTCCTTATGGCACAGAGAGCGTTAAGTTCACAGAAAACAGTGACAGTTGGTTACTCTAATTGAAACTTATTGAGTCGGAGTTCCTTATGGCACAGAGAGCGTTAAGTTCACAGAAAACAGTGATAATTGGTTGTCCTAACTGAAACCCATTGAACAGCGATGGTTTTTAAGGCATAAAGCGTATTAAATTCACGAAAAACAGTGACAATTGGTTACTCTAATTGAAACTTACTGATTCGGGATGACTGAAGGCAAAAAGCACCCGATTCTAAATAGATAAACTCATGCGAAGACTTGATTCATTTTCTGATTTTAAACCTGCATGTTCCACAGTGCTGACCTTTATGATTCGCAGTAGTATGGTTAGTCAGAGCCCCATTGTAGGTGAGTGAGAGCTCAGTGGTCTTCGCAATATTTCACGTATCAGAAATGTGGTTTAATTTCACTATAAAAGTTTCTGACAAAAAGACAAAGATGTCGGTTACTATATATTTTGTCAGATACATCGTGAACTATATGCCATCTATCTATATCTAGCTCAATTACTATGTATCTTACTATATCTCTTGTTACTACATGTCTCTTACGGTGCACACAAAATTCTCGAGAACTACATGCCATCGTTTAATGCGTTGCAAATTTCAATATGGCGTGACGTATTTACAACAGCATGTTCAAAGAACCCTTTAAGTTACTAATACCACTCCTCTCCCATCGGCAGTTTGGAAGAAGAACAAAAATCTCGAGCAGCAGTTAGTTTTCCCTAGACATCTTATTTATTTCGATTGATAGTAAGGGGAACGTACCGGTTAAAATGGATATCTTGAAAGTCGAAATAATCTATTAGTCTGAATGAGAATTATCAAAAATAGAATTCATTTAGTTTCTCCATAAGTGTATGGAGAAAAAAAACACACCCACAAATGCTCAAAAAAACACATAAAATATGTGAAAATAAATTAACACAAAGAAAAATTCTTAAAAAAGTTTCTTTATTTGGACAGAAACTACCTTACTCTTTATAGACGCAGTTGTGCGATAAATTTGTTCTGATAGTTTTAATTTTTCTTTTGAATTATATAAACGAAAAATATGATATTTGATATTAAAACAAACAAAATTATAATTTTTTTTTTAGATTCTCCATCAAAAAATATTTTATATTGGTTCTCAAACACAAACAGCATTCATATCTTTTATTCAATTTTAAAGCGAATGATTGCTTTATCTCTTTAAAATAATCTCGGAATCAACCAGACTGAACAAATTTTTTAAAAACTGATTTTTTTGAAGAAAAAAAATATTCTAATTAATAACGTCTGACGACTTTTATTTGCATAAGTGTCATCCTTTTGTGCATATCTGGGTAATAGAGTTCTGACAAATTCGGCCACGTGTCTCTTTTAACCGCCTCGTTGTTCCATTTATCTGAATCGATAAGCAACCGGGGCGGCTAGTTGGATTCAAAGGCCAACTTCCATCCTCGTAAATTGGCGGAGGATAAAAGAATGATGGGTCCGCGAAATCATGGCGCCAACATTGTGTTATCGTATGCAGTTTGTGGGGTTGATAAAGGATTCAGAGCTCCAGTCCAATTGGCCGTTATGCAAATGTTTGAAGATGGAATAAACTGATTTTAAAAAAGGCGCCTCTTTTCAAAAGGGAATATAGACACATTTAAAATGTTAAATAATCTTGAGCTGTTTTATTAATTAATGATATTAATTTAAAAGACATTATTTTTTATTTTGTTTACTTTTTTTTAATTCTCCACTTAATTTCACTCCTTATTAAAATAATTATGATTACTAATTTTTTAATGATTGTGAAATTGAAGTTTTCATTTACTTAGAAGGCATTTATTATTTGCTTGGAAAAATAATTAATTATGCAACATTATTGCTTTAATAAATAGTGTGAAAGCGAACGAACTATTTGTTTAAAGAAGTTTAGATATGTCTATGCATTTGCATTTGAGTTTTTATTTATTTATGCATTTTATTTATTATATTCTTTTGGATTTTCTAGCTTTATTACGATGCATTCATTCATCCCTCACTAAATTTATGTGATAACATCAGTTAAAGAACTAAAATTTATTCTTTATTTTGCAAAATAATTTACGTCAGTCAGAGTTAGAACTTATTCTTTATTTTGCGAAATTGTTTACATTAGTCGGACAATTCAAATTTATTCTTTATTTTACCAAATAGTTTACAATAATCAGACAATTCAATGTTATTCTTTATTTTACGAAATAATTTACGTTAGTCTGACAATTCAAACTTATCCTTTATGATAAAATAATTTACAGAAGACAGATAATTCAAGCTTTTTCTTTATAATTTTCGAATTAATTTACATTACTCAAACAATTCAAATTTATCCCTTATTTTGCAAATCAATTTACAACAATCAAAGAATTAAAACTTATTTTTTATTTTGCGAAATAATTTACTTTACTCAAGCAAGTCAAACTTATTCTTTATACAGAGTGTTTATAAAGTCCCGGACCCATTTTGATGTTTAATAACTCATAAAATAATAAAGATAGATTAAAATTAATAACATAAATGGTTAGATAGACTCAAAAAGTTTCATGACCCTTGTCAATGAACTTCCACGTGTGCCCCCTTCGTCGCACGGAGAATATCAAGTCGATAGTCTATTTCACGCCAGGTAGCGGCAAGGGTTATGAGTGATTAAACATCAAATTGGGTCCAAAATGAGTGCTTCTGGCATTGTTAATCGCCATAATGTGCGCATATGGGGATCTGAAAACCCCCATGAATACCGTGAGACACAAAGGGATTCCCCAAAGGTTAATGTGTGGTGTGGACTAATAATGCACGACCGAGTCATTGGGCCTTTCTTTTTTACAAAAAAGACGGTCTCATCAGTCGTATACTTAGACATGTTGGAAAACTTCATATTTCTACAACTAGAAGAGCTTCAGTCACATGTCTTTTTGCAGCAAGATGGTGCACCACCTCATTGGGGTATCATCGTTCGTAGTTCTTTGAATGACCATTTTCCAGGAAGATGGATTGGGCGAGGAGGTCCGATTCCTTGACCACCCAGATCACCTGATATAACGCCGCTGGACTTTTTTCTTTGGGGATTTATAAAGGACAATGTTTACAGGAGGATCGTGTCGAACATTGATGACCTAAAAGCCAGAATTACAACCGCAATAGCCTCTGTGGATGCCGACATGCTTGCCGCTACCTATCGTGAAATTGACTATCGACTTGATATTCTCCGTGCGACGAAGGGGGCACACGTGGAAGTTCATTGACAAGGGTCATGAAACTTTTTCAGTCTATCTAACCATTTATGTTATTAATTTTAATCTATTTTTATTATTTTATGAGTTATTAAACATCAAAATGGATCCGGGATTTAATAAACACCCTGTATATCGAAATAATTTACATTAGCCTGACAAATCAAGATTATTCTTTATTTTACGAAAAAATTTGCATTACTCAAGCAAGTCAAACTTATTCTTTATATATCGAAATAATTTACATTTTCCTGACAAATCAAAATTATTCTTTATTTTACAAAATAATTCATTTATTATCAAATCATTAGTGCTTGGTCTTAATGTTGTTGCACTAGTACAACCCAATAAAATACAACAAGTACAACCTAATAAAGTACAACCCAAATAATATTCAGCATTGCCTTCTGGAATAAGAAAAATAAAATATTGACAATCATATCAGTGGGCAAAAATGAGTAAAGAAATATATACACTTTAGTAACTTACGGCAAAATGTTCAGAACTTTACATACTTAAAGGTTAAAGTGTCTAAACTTAAATAGGATTAATTAACGTTAGATGATATTGTAAGTGAGACATTAAACACAAAAACGTACTTTCGCTTAACAAACATACTTTTTTTGCAAAAACAAATTTAGATTTTCAACCCTCAAATTATGGGGGATGGGCGCAATCTGGAAGATGTGCTTCGAATAGTTTTATCAGAAGAGCCTAAGAAAATTATACTTATTAAATTAAGCACATTATTGTTAACATATTAATTAAAATTATTAATGTTAATTTCCTTATAAAGGAATTTTACTTCTGGATATATTAGGGGTTAAAAAAGTTCTGCAACATCCTTATTGAAAAATCTCGTTTATAGCAATAACGAATCGAAACCCTAGGTTCAGTTTTATTCAAAATCTAAACTAAGAGCACCAAAAAGCAACAACTCAAAATGAAAATTCATAGAAGTTAAAATTTTTGCAAGTGTTTCAGATTTTTTTAAACAACCTAATACTCCAACTTTTAATAAACTTTTTGCCCACAATTGTGAAACTTGTTTATCGAAACATAATTCTTAACAACGAATAATTTTGTTTTGCTAACTATTTTCAATTTTATATTCAAAAATGGTCGAAATTTTTTTAATTAATATGCATACGAATTTTACTTTTTTTAAGAATTAAAATTTTAATGCGATTAGTCTAATTGTTCTTGGGAAATTAAAATTTAAATGTAATAACTTTTTTTAAAAAAAAGTAAAGAAAAAAATTGGCGATTCGTTTTTTAAGAACGATCAAAGCAAAAGAGAGGATTAAGTAATTAAAAACCAACTTATATGAAAATGTATTGTAGTTGAACGTCGCCTCTTAACAAAAGGTGAGTAGATTCTAATTCTAACAGTTCAAATAAAATAGTTTTTAGCTTGCTCAACTTTTCTTTTCTTTAATGAACTACGATATTCTCTAATCAACTACGATACGTCCGTTAGAGTCTGATTTCCTTTTATTTTTACCCACAAAAGATAAAAACTCCCGACCCCTATTTTGCTTAGTTATTTTGCTAATATTTTTAAAGCGGTTCTAAATATATACATATAAATATAGATTAACGCAACGTCTTGTGCAAATTATAATCTATAAAAATAAAATTTTTACATCAGTAAAAACACCGAATTTTTTATTTTGAAAGTTTTAAGTCCCGGTTTTAGCTTTTTTTTTTAAAGAAGAAAAAAAAAGAAATGAAAAATATTTAGTTTTTTTTTTCTTTTTGAGTCAACTACGATGATATATTTTTTTCCCCGACCTAATCCGATTTTCCTCATTAATTTTGTTTTCTTACTGGATTACTTTCTTCACGCTGTCTTCTAATTAAAAGTTCCTGCTTAGACATAGATATGAGTTATTTTATTTCTATCTGATGAGCAATAGGACCTTGGTTCAATCCCAACTCTTAGAGTACTAATACAAAAAGCAATTAATCTAAGAAAGAACAAAATAAAAACGAGTTCCCAATAAATTTGTCGCACAAACAAAAACCAGAAAAATCTCAAAGACCATAATTGTTTCTTGCCTTCAATAGAAGAAACCTACTTTAGTGGTTGCTTTTCTAATTTGCAAATTCGAGTATTTTTTTAAAAATACTTCTTTTACTTTTCCCGTAATTAATTAAATAGAATATTTATATGAAAAAAGTACCCCATTTTTTTTTTTAAGTTTTAATTTTTCCCTCTTCTTTTAAAATTTGTTTATTTTTTACTTAATCAGATTTCCTTCATTAATTTACTTTCCTTAGTGGATTACCCGCTTCATGCTGTCTTCTAATTAAATCTTCTACTGAATGGAACGAAGAAAAAAAACTGTTCAATCTTATCTTGAACAGTAGCACCATAAAGGCTCAGTAGCCAAATATTGCCGTAGCACCACTCTATGATTAGTTATCGTCCTAATTCCGTACCGAAGGTCTTCCCTTTCTCGATTCCCCACTTGACCCCAACCCCTTAATCATTCATATCACGTGAAGATCCCTCATCCCCTTGTTCTTCATCTTCACTCTAATGGAAGACTGAGGGGGGATGCGTTGGATCAATAGGATTGTTCTGACACCCTTTATCCATGTTCTTCTGCTTCGGTTGCCATGGTTACAGATCAGGGGATAGCAAAGGGGCTGGGACTGGGAGCTTCCCCTTTTAATGGAAACACGACAGACCACAGGATGGGGGGAATTTTTTTTTTCGGTCCCTATGCTTTTTTTTTCTGCTGTGATTTTCTTGCGTCTCGCTCGCTGTCAATTAATTTGTGTGAGAGACCCGCGTTGTGTTGATTCTTTGAGCTTCGGAAAGAGGAGACGATTCTTTAGAATGTTTTTTATACATTATTAAGAGGCTGCAGAGGTATGAGGACGGTTAAAAGTCTGTTCTCGGAAAAGAGGGAGAAATTCTTTTTTAAAAATACGCAAAATGTGTTCCGTAATCGTAACCTTTTATATATTTTTTTACAGTCCTAGTCGAAAAATAATCTTCGATTACTTATAAATTAATATTTAAGCAAAAAAAGAAGAAAAAAGATTTACAAGCTTACAGTCGGGTGATCCTCTTATTTCGTCAATTTTTTATATTCTTAGGAGCGAGAAAAAATACGTTAAAATTACTAAAAAGTGAGATTTTCTATTTAAATAATTGAAATAGGGTATTTAAAATTGATTATTAAAAAATGAACGTAATAGGAAATTTTAATTTACAGTATAAGCTGCGAAGTACAGAGTCCAATCTAAGGGGCATTTTATCTACACTGTAACTGAAAACTCAAAGGCATGCAAAATATGTCGAAACACTGAAACCATAGAATGAAAGCATCAAAATTAAGATGAAACTTAACTTGGAGAATTTTCTAATAAAATCGATTGCTCAGAAGCATTTTTTCCGCTTCTTAAATTTTAGTTTATAACAGTCTATGCATATATGTTCTTTCTTCATTTTTTGACAACGATTCTATAAATATATATTAACAGCGATAATTACTGAAGACCGGTATATATCGAAAAGTGGTATCTAACGTGCCAAATAATAACTATAGCGAAGAGCTATTTCAAATTAAGAAACTTAGGAAACTTGTGCAATAAGATAATTTGCAAAAATTGCAGGTTTTGGTGGGGAAAAAGATTAAGGAATTGCTTCAAAACAGGAAACAGCAGCTTAAGAATGGTTCTTCATTATCTACAAAAATAGTAATAGAGTAGTGTTTAAACACAACTGCTCTATTATTTTTGCTGCTCAGAACACTCTCAGAAATAAAACTCACAACTTTTGACGATTCTGCAATCCTTGAGCAATATTTCACTAATTTTGATAATCATTTCGTCACGAAATCACGTGATTTGTAACGAGACGCTAACTCTCAAATATATGACTAAAATGTTTCCTCAACTCAAAACCTCATCGTCAACTAAAATGACGAAACTAGAATAAAGTCTAGACAATCGAAAGTAAAATAACAAATTAAACCGATCGGCTTGTATCGTGGTCAAGGAGTTGGACTCGTACGAGTTAAGTCCGGGGTTCGAATTCTACTTCGGGAATAGGTGTATTTTATAACCATGCCATATAGTGTTAACCCATCTATATGGTGCCTACTATTAAATGATTATTAAAAAAGTTAGATACATTTGGCACTAAGAGTTTTTTCCCCTTTTTTTAGAGAAAAATAGAATGATGATATATTTTTTTTAGACAAAATTCGTTTCCTTAAAGATAGCAATTTCGTCTCTTTGACAAAATGTTTGCTTGGAGCATATACTAGGAAACAGTTTCATCAAAAATTAAGAAAGTTTTGTGACATTTGAGTATCCATTTTTTACACTGAAGGTAACGACGATATTTTTTTCTCTTGCTCAGAAAATAAAAATGAAGCAGCTCTTACACTTGATCAGTAAGGAAAAAGAGAACTGAAGAACACAGGAGCAGGATCTTCAGCAGTTTCAGCTGTTTGTAAGAAGACAATCAAGAGCATTTGATTAAGTCTAAGCTGACAATCAGAAAATAACAAGGGAACTTCTTCGATAGTGCTAATGTTTGGGAAAATTTGTGACAAGTGCTGTTTAGTGCATGTTGTTAATCAGAAAATATCAATGGAACTGATTTGAAATGTAGAAAATGTATATTCTGCTGCATAGTGCATGTCGTTAATCAGAAAATATCAATGGAACAGATTTGAAATATGGAAAATATCTATGCTGCTGCATACTGCACATTGTTAATCAGGAAAAAATATCAATGGGACTGATTTGAAATATGGAAAATGTCTATGCTGCTGCATAGTGCACACTGTTAATCAGAAAATATCAATGAGACTGGTTTGAAATATGGAAAATGTCTATGCTGCAGCATGGAAAATAATAATTGAACTGATACAAAAAGCGAATTGATCTTTGGAAAAACTTGTGCTGTTGTTTGGGAAATAGCAATGGGACTGATGCGAAACGCGCGTGGTTTCTTTTCTTCATTTTAAAACGTCTGTACTGTTGTTTGGAAAATAGCGGTGAAACAATTCTTCGGTCGTGTGATAATTTGAAACAAGCTATGTATGCTTTTAGAAAAAAGGAACAATGTCAAAAAACAATTGATGAAATAATGGCAAGATGAAACGCTTAACAATGTTTCTCAATTCTCTTAATTGAAAAATGATACTAAATTCACAAAATGAATTTCGTTAATAAAGGACGAAAAGGTGAGACGGAAGAATAGGGGTTTGAATATACTTTCTAAACTAATCCAACATTAGATCTATTTTGAAATAACTATTCGTCACATAATAATAATTTCTGGTCTGTGGTTGAGAAGAAAGGTTATTTTAGCTTGCTTCAGTAGCGTTTTTAGATCTATTTTGAAATAACTATTCGTCACATAAGAATAATTTCTGGTCTGTGGTTGAGAAGAAAGGTTATTTTTTCTTGCTGCAGTAGCGTTTTTTTTATTCTTATTTAAGAAAATATATTACAAGAACATTTTAAATTTAATCCTTTCAGCATAACGTTTTTTTATTTTATTATTATCAAGTTTTTTATCACGTTAAATATTTCAAATTGATTTGAAATTCAAAATTCGCAGGTACTGAAATATTAATTGTATAGCTTGATATATTACCTTCAAATAATATATATATATATATATGTCGAAAAAAACTTATTTTAAAAAACGAAACTCCTTAAATGAAATTCACTACTTCATTCTCCCAAAAGAATGAGCATCAAAACATTATTCAGAACGAAAACAACCATAAATTTTAAGCTATTTACTAAAAAAAATGACGATTTCGTCCGAAACCAGTTACTTACAATAGACGTTAATGAAATATGTAAATAAAGAGTTCTCTTATAGGTAAGTACTTTTATTTGAAATATAATCAGTTGAGACAAGTTGATGCCATTGTTAAGTATTGTTAAATTAGAAGTTGATGCCATTGTTAAGAATTGTCTTTGCGATCACCTTTATGTTCTGGAGATTATTTCTTTCAAATGTTAATGCCTCAATTCATTGTTAATTATCAAGGGATCATTGTCAAATTTAAAAATGATTTTATAAGTGGTAATTTACTTCTTTTACATTGAATTTAATGAATCGGGTAGGGGGGGGATTTTTAAATTATTTGCAATGACAACATCAACAAAAAACGTTTTATTGGTTAGCGTTGATGGGGAAAATAAATACAATTATAAAAAGATACTTTTGCTAAAAATTAAGTATTTCTTCTTAAGATTGTTCAATTAAATATTTCAGGATAATTTTTAAAAAAATATATATTAATGTTTTATTTGAAAAATATGATGTGGTTATATATTTCGTGTGTATGTGTATTTCTTCCAAAAAGAATGTCATCATTATTTCTTTTATCTATTGGAAAAATATAAAATATTAGGCAGATAAATCAGAAAATTTGAATATGTTTAGCCGATAACAGTTTTAGACCCAAGCGAATTTGAACTTTTTCTAAATTTCGATGTTTTAAACTGAAAACTACAATTAAATTAAAAGGCCGTACTTTGAAGTTATATATTTTCTTATAAGTTTTCTGAAAAAGAAAATATATTAATACATTAAAAATGCTTAAATACATGATGCATTAAAATGGATTTTCAAATTCCTGACTTATATTTGCTATATTTCACATTTTCCCCATGAATTAATTTAAGGCAATGTTTAGCGCGTATGTTTCCTTTTAAAATCCAAATTATCCATACACAAAGACTAAAAATAGGGGCAGATTTAATAAAATCGATTTTCTCCATTTGTACAATATTAACAAATATCTTACAAACTTTTGCCGCTATATTTTATTTGCTTACAGACACGCTAAATGTGATAGAAAAAATTACTTTCGCATATACCAGATATTTTTGTCTCAATGCCATTTTTCAATTTTTTTTTGTAAATTTAACATATTAGTAGTAAAAATCAAATTTGATTCTGCGATTTTCACGTATGTAAACAGATCACATTTTTCTGAAACATAGCACTTATTTCATCCCTTTTTGTAAACCCAATAATAGTATTAGAAAGAGAAAAAAAAAGTGCAATTTTATATTTACAATATTTCCAATTTTCTATGAAGGTTTAGCTACTATTTCAGATTTATTTTACAAACTTAAAATTGCGAAAAAAATTTTAAAAATAACGAAAATAAAAAAAATAACAAAAAAAAAAAGTATACTTATCTTAAAAATAATTTACCCTAAAAAAAAGGAGAACACTTAGCTCTAAAACGCATCTAGAGCAATTTTTTTTTCATTTTAATAACATAAAAAGAAAGGATAGTCTAATGATCATTCTGTATTTCTCTGCACGTATTGGACACAAAATCTTGTTAAATACTCTAAATCATTAGTTTAAGAGAGTGACATTTGAGAAGGTTCTCTTGCAAGATTTCTTATTAGAATTCTCAAATTACACTGGGGAATAAATTCTTTTTGTTTTCTTTTGCATGAAATTTTGGTAAAATCCTAGAATAGCCCACCCCTTAGCGACTTTTTTGAAATCTCGCCAAGTTGGCGATTACTTGGATCAAAGTTGTTTTTTTTCTATTATTAAAAAAAAACATTTTAAATTATTACAAAATTTAATAAAATATCATTAATAAAATAAAATAAAAATCCCTACCAGAGAAAATAATTATAAGCGTATAAGGGATCTCACAATGTGGCCATTTAGGTTACTATGTATCTATGTATGGGTCATTCTCACAAAAACAGTCATTTTCATGTCCCCCGTATATTTTATGTTTGTTTTACAGCTTACGAAGAAAAAAAATTTCAGGGAAAGTGTCCTTCAGAATGCAAGCTAACAAAAGAATAAAAATAAAATAATCAATTTTTATTTTTTATTTATTTTAAGTAATTAAAATATACCATTATGTCATTCCCTCACTTGTCCCCACTGCTGATTTAAAAAAAGAAAAAAATTGTTTCTGAAATAAAATTTTTTTTTTTTACAAGTTCGTGTTTTTTATTTCAGAATACTGAAATATAGAATTCAGAAAATCAATTTTAAATTTAATTTCAGATAAAAATATTAACACAGCACTATTTTAAACTTTGTCCCCAGTGTTTCGCGTCATTCCCTCACAACAATGTTCTTATCACCTGCAATCTTCTTAGAATAAAAATATTTTAATAAAAACTTCAGCAGTTAACAACTGGCATCATAGAACAAAATAGCAGTATGTTTCCATCTTCAACTTAAAGAAGCTTTGCTGTGGAATAAATTTGAATAAATCAAACCAGGTAAATTTTTTTACATTTGTCATTCCCTCATGTCATTTTTTAGAATAAAATAAAATACATATTCATCGAGAAAGTGGATAATTATATGTTGCTTTCTTGCATGAATATAATTGTATGTGATTGACTTCAGAAATTAATTAGGCCTAACTGTTATTTTTAAATTTTATTGAATTCGTCATTCCCTCACCAGTGTATAAAGTGAGGGAATGACGCTGAAGTGAGGGAATGATTCAAGATGAGTATATTATAAAAAAAATTTTGTTCAATCGTGCCAGCCAATTTTATTTCCCAAACCTGTATAAACTATTAAATATATAAGACTAAATTATAATAAATATTAGATATACTTAGTATGTTATCATTTTCAAACTTTAGGTAGATGTAACTTTAGATAAAAACATGTATTAAAATAAAATATCATTCCCTCACTACTAATGTCATTCTCTCACTTTTTAAATAGTGAAAATAATTAATTTATTTATTAATTAATTTGAAAAATAATTTAATAAATTAATTAATTAAATTAATTAATTAATTTATTAAATTAATTAATTAATTTATTAAATTAATTAATTATTGATTATTATAAATTAATTAATTATAAATTAATTATCTAAAAAATTAATTAATTTAAATATTAAGTATAATTTATAGGATATATACTTTCTTTATAATGCCATTACATATTTCTATTAATATAAAAAGTTTCAGAGCTTTTTATTCACTTTACTTTTTTGGGATTTTATGAACTGAAAAATGACAGTTTTCGTGAGAATGACCCATATATAATAGCATTAAATTGAGGAAATTCGAAGACAATATTCTGTATGTCAACATGGCTCTATATCTCACCTTAATATTGACCCATAATACTCAAATTAGACCATGTATTATATTTCCGGGTACTAGTGTACTCCACCAGAGAAATTAAATATAGGCTTATTAGATACGTTGCAATAAGGTTGCAACATATCTCCCCGAAATATCTAATTAGTTTGGCGACATTTCAAAAAGTCGCCACGAGATGGGCTATTCTAGAATCCACCCGAGATTTTTTAACGATTCTTGGATATTTTCACGTCGCTGGTTTTAAATTCGGTTTATCTCTCTAAAATACGGTTTTTTTAAATGACATTTTGTATATTTTTTCTCTAAATGAACAAGTTTAAAAATGTTTGTATATAACTGGGGCTCACATAAATGCTGCAACAAACTTCTAGCTGAGTTAGGGTGCATCATCAGGATTAAAATGGCATAGGAAACCATACTCGAAAATGTTGTCATACGTGGCTAGGGGCACTTCTCCATTATTATCTGTTCAGAGATTTGACTGCATTTTGTGAATAATTATAAAAAATGAAGAAATTACGGTATTTTAATAAAAATTACCTAATATAATAAATTTAAATATATTAATTTAAGTTCTAAAGAAAGGGAAAATTCAATGAGAATGTATATTTCTTGCTGAATGTTTATTTTAAATAATTACTGTCATAATCCGTAACTATATTCTATGAGTTAAACTTAGAAGACAAATTATTAATTTATTTCAATAAAAATGAATTCTAAAATTGCTTCAAAATAATTTTTTATTTCCCTCTCCATAACGAAAACCAATTTCTGAAATGCGGTGGTAAATTTTACTTAAAAGTTATAAATGTTTAAATAAAATTGAAAATGCATTCTCGATATTAAAAAAGGAGACCTATAAATATACCGTTGTATACAATTGCCTATAGCAACGGATTTAATTAAAAACGAACATTACTTATTTTTGTCATATAAAACTAATTTAACTTCATTTATGCAATTGTATTGAAAAAAATTACGTATACATTTCCTAGAAATTATATTGAAAGGAAACTAAAGCAATAAATAAATAGGATAACCTCATTTATAATTCAATAATCGATGTACTTTTTTATTTCAATCATCTCATTTCTCTAGAGACAGAAGTTGCATTTCTAATAAGAAGATCAAACTCATAAATATAATAAATCATTTTATAACTTATATTTTCATTAAAAAGCACATTCATTTATTAACGTTTTGACTTTTAAATGTTTGAAGTTTCTAGGTTTGAAGAAAAAACTGGAAATAACTATATTACACTTTCTTACATTTTATCTAGAGTGCAAAACAATGCGAGGATATTTATTTCTATTTTTGATGCTAAAGAAAGATAAATATACTTTTACTTCGGCAGCACGGTTTCATAAATCATGGATTACGCAGCATCAGCCTTATGCCGAGGTAGGAACTTTTTCAATCCTCTCACCGAATATCCGGGAACTTTTTTCCATTCCTTCCTCGGTGCTCTTGAGTATTCCAACAGAACAGAACTCTAAGTGAGTGATGAATCTCGTGGAGCTAAAGAAATACATCATATGGACAAATACGGGCACATAAATAGACATAAAGATCATTTGAATGTCCTCCTGCTTTTAGGATATTAAAATGAAAAGAATGGTATTTGGATGTAATAACTTTAAGCGTCTGCTTATTTGCCTGCTTTTCTGCAACGCGAGTGCCAATAAGATATCTTACAAACGAACCTTAGCAAATATTACTTTCTAAATCTGATGATATTTGGTATATATCAAGATCTTATGTCTGATAGGGGATTGGAAATAGACATAAAGATCATGTGAATGACTTTCTGTTTTTAAGATGTTAAAACGAAAAGCGTGGTAATTTAGCATGCGTAGTATTGTTGGCTATCCTATCACAATATCGAAAAGTAACGGAATTTAAATCCTCGTAATAAATTAATGGGCCAGCTTATTTGCTTAAATAACTCATTTGCTTGCATTCATGCAAATATTAGATGTTGCCTCATTCGGGTGAGGAGATTTTAAATCTGAAATATTAACTTTGCTCTTAAAGCTACAGACTTTTTTTTAGTAACATTTAGAAGTGCATCGGAAACAATACTTGGAAATGTCATACGCGGCGAGACGCACTTCCTTTTTATGACCTGTTCAGAAGCACACAAAGAAACAGTTTTATTGAAAACATTTCTGGAGTGCAATGGCCGATGGCCGTTGTCGTGAATGTTGGCAGAACATGCACAATGGATGGTGAGTGAATGGGGATGATTATGAGATGAAACTTGTAGATTTACATATTTTTTTTAAAAATAAAGTACCATCTGGATGAAGCAAACCACTGAAAAATAATTACTTATAAGACAGTTTAAACAAATAAGGGTAACATTGTACATCACCCGGATACAACGACATAGTAACGTTACGTGTCTTATTGAAGTGACAACTATTTTTAACAATACATGCCTTTTGTACAAGTTCAGTTATTGCATGCACATAGAATGGCGTCCCCCACGTTACCTGTTGCCAACACAAGGAAATGTGCCTGTTGCCAACACAAGGAAATGTGTCTGTTGCCAACACACGACCAAAAATTGATTCAATATGCTCAGAAGAATAACAAACCATTCAAACAGTGAAGAGTGACTAATTGTTTGCTCAGCATTCCTCTTCTACTGTTTTGAAATGCCCTTTTGAATTTTGTCAATGTATTGAGTGAGAAGGATAGGGGGATAGAAAGCTCGTTTTTTCAAGAGGTGTACCAGCTTCGAATCCCAGCGTTGGCTATTCGATAAGAATTCTGCTCTCTCTGCCATCGGGCTTATCGTGGGTGGTTTTCGCGATTTTCCTCTCCATGTAACGCAAGTGCGAAGTGATTCCATTACAAAGTTTTCCACGAAAGCTAGTTTGTATCAATATTTGATCCAGGAGCTCCTTGTCTTCGGGATTAGGTTCAAGATTATGATAGTTGCTGATAGTTGTAAATTCAGAATAGGGTTCAGCTGATCAACACCGGGTATAAAAGAAAATTAAAATATATGAAGTAAGTGTTCAAGTAATTCCAGCAAGGTAAAAAACGTTGAGAAATGTTGAGAACATAGCAGTCGAAGTATATGATGAAAGTTTACGAAACTGTCACAGTGTCTACAAAAATGCATCCGTAGAAATGGTGATAATGAATAAAAAGAAATAAATGTGCAATGCGCAAAAAAAAAGAAGATTCACTCGGAATAACTTTTGATTTAGTGATCGGATTTTTAATTCCAATTATTCGAGGGGGTGACTAATTAGATGGTTCTCTATCTTAATAGTCCGAAAGGATGACCTCAAATATGCTAATTATTTAGTGCAAACAATATTACAAAAATCAGAAAAAGTTACAAAATGAGACACAAAACCGTACTTTCTTTGAATAAACATACGTTTTGTTTCGACGGATCCGGATTTCTAATCCCAGAAACCGCAATCTGGGAAATATGGTCCCAATAGTTCTATCAAGAAAGTGGTATAAAGTTTGGATCCCTTAATGCTAATTTTACGTTTTGCGTATTGCGCCATATCTTGGGGAGTTTTTGAGCACAATTACAAAACTCGTTTATTCAAAATAATTCCAAGAATAAAAAATAATCCCAAGAAAGGTGTAGTGATCAGAGAGCTGTTCTTACATCAGAAAGGTCCTGGGTTCGAATCCCAGACAAGGCATGGAAGTATTCTCTGTACTATCTGTGTTGACTGTGGGAGCGATGTTGGCCCACCTAGTATGGTGCTCCTGATAGAGAGGTCCACAAATCTACCGTACTGGAACCTGAATGACAAGTGTCAATCAGGCGGACATTGGAACAAAAACATTATCGTAAAAATCTGCATGCATTGCGTCTTGAAAGTCACGGTCTTTGTTTCGCTTTGTATGAAGATTGTAATTGCAAACGAAGAATAATTATTCAATTTAAGGAATCATTTTTTTAAAAAAGAGATGTAACATAAGCAGAGTGGTGTGAAGATTAATGTAGAATGAGATGAATTTTATTAGTCGAAACATTGCTTTATCAGTGATTTTTGTTCGTTTAATTTTGATTAAGCGATTGTTTTCTCATAAATTAATTTGTTCTATTTTGTTATACATATATTTTACTATGGCATTCTAAATGGTGGGGGCACGTTTTGGTTTCACGAAACTATCTTAGGTTACTTTTTCGCAGTAACGGTGCAATCTTCCTTAATTTCTGCATAGTACCGGAACTATATTTACTTACTATTTCGTTTACAGAGCGCGAAAAAAAAATATCAAAGCAAACTGAATAACTTTTAATCTAATGATCAGATTTTTGTCACGTTCTAGAACTCAATCTTAATGGTTAGAGAGGGTGACTTCAAATTTGGTAATTAATAAAAACGGACGATATTTTAATTTACGCAATGAGGCACAAAGTTTCTGCCTCCCAAATAATAGAGGGTAGTCGCAATCTGGGATATATAGTACACATAATTTGATCAGGAGAGCGGTTAAAAGTTTGGACCCTTTATCGTTAATTTGATTTTTGCGTGTTTTGGAATATTTTGAGAACTTTTTTAAGTAAATTGAACCACTTTTACCAACAATTATAAAATTTATTTATCCAAGGACAATTCAATGCAAAAAAATTACTTTTTGTAAATATTTATTATTTTTCATTATGTTATTTAATAACAGTATGAACAATTTTGAATTGCTAGATATATAATTTAATTATCATTTTGAAAAATGTAATTTTACATCGCAAAATATAGTCTAATTGCTCCTGTGAAATTGAATTTCTAAAGTTTCTAATTTTGGACCATATATCCTTGATTGTGATTATCCCCTATATTTTAGGGGCAGAAATCTGTATTCATCGTAAATAAAAGGTGTGTTCTTTCAGAGAAATTATAGAGGATTTTATGTCGGATTTCGTAACTTAAAATACCATCTGCACTAGATAATTAGGTCACCTTTTTGAGCCAGTATCATCGAGCCCTGGATCGTGAAGATCCAATCATTAGATCAAACCTTCTTCAGACTACCTCGTTTTTTTTGTTTTTTTTCCTGCATTGTACCTGCGCTATCGTTTTACATCGCTATCCTTTTATCTTTCAAGATACAGAAACATCTCGCTTAATTTTTACTGTGACAGACATAATTTTTTGTAGTAATATTCAATTACAAAATTTAATTTTTATTTCCTATTGTACAAGTTACATACGTAATAAAATAAAAAAGCAATATATTTAACTGCATTATGATAAGGGCTTATCAAAAATTTCGAAAGACTTCTACGAATTTAATTAATCCACAAATAAAAATTCAATCTAGATTTGAAAGCAAATAAAATATTTTCTGCAAATTGTGAAAAAAAGATAGTTAACAATATCACATCGTGCTTAAACTGAAAAAATACTATCACAAAATTGAAATAAATAGAAACAATAAAATATGAAAAATGAAAGTTTCCCGTAATATTTATGATTAAATTAACATTCCTAAAAAGTACTAAAATGTCGTAGTAATCTTTTTCGATGGCAACGATTTAAAATTTTTAAAAAAAATCACTTTATATCATTAAATAATAAAAGAAGAAAACATTTTTTAAAGTTTTGATATTTTTTAAATTATAATAAACATATATTAGTAATACTTTATAATAAATTATATCTAGTTTAGTTTAAAAAGGTTTTGCTGGACTTAATTTTAAAATTTGAATAAAAAAAACAAAACACCGAATGTGTTTTTTCTCCTTAACTTATAATCTTTAATAATTTAAGCTATCTATAATAGGTTTCAAGAAATAAATCAAGAAGATGCAATGTATCAATTTTTATTTTTTGACAAAAAAAAAATCAAAAAAATTTGTAAATCAAAAGTACTCTTCTTCTATAACGAAACAAAAAAAATGTAAAACTACATTTTTAAATATTCTGATTCATTTACGAAAAAAAAAAATATGTTTTATTTCAAAAGCATACTATAAGGAAATCCTTTCAATCAAAGGAAGGCCGCTTCATGCAAACAAGGGGAGAAAAAGAGACGCGAGAATTCGAAGAAATAAACAGTGAAATTCCAAACTGATCAAATTTGAACTGTGAAACTGAATTTCAAAGAATTCCACCTGGCAGCTAAATAGAAAAATCGGTTTAAAGCGTCAAATTCCTTTCTCAGAAACACTGCATAAATGTAAAAAAAGAAAATGATAAAAAATAAAACATTCGGATTTCTTTTCGCTCCTGAAAAATTTAAAAATTCCATTATGCAATAACGTTTTTTTTATCTCTAGCGTAATGAAATTTACGAAGCAATTTATAATGCAATAAATAAAATAAAAATAATAAATATTGTCGATGGAATGAGTTTGAGAATATTTATAATTTTTTGTCTGTTATTTAATGTTTTTCATGAAAAAAACTAAAACACATAATTTTAAAATATACAATTACAAAGATTAATTAAAAATAAAAGAAATTAAATTAATATTAAGTTTCTGAAATGTAAATTAGTTTTAAGTTAAATAAATTACCTCAGGAAAATGAAGCAGTAAGATATTTCCTGATTAGAAACTTTTCGCTCAACATGCTTCAACAGTCAACATGTTTCGAGTGCTCAAAAACAGGCGTCCATTTTCAAGACTTGCCAGACATTAATGAACGTCTGACAAGTCTTGAAAATAAATTTATTAATATTTATGTTGATATAAAAAACAGAAATCAGAAATTAGAGAAATATATTATAAGTGACGTTCATATAGTTGCTTTAGTGAAGGTCCGAAATACGTATATAAACGTATTATCCGAAGTACAGCGAATTATACGTATTATCCAAAATACAGTGAATTAAACTCAGTACCCGAAATACATAGAATTTTATCAACAATTGAACTTGGTAACATAGAGTAAAAACTTTGCAACACCAGGAATTTAATTACAGTAAAATAAATTTTACTGTGTTGAATTAAATTATAAATAACTGACATGCATCACAAACCAAAGATGCGTATTTGTTTTTTTAAGCTAATCTATGTAATACGTAACTTATGTAACAGAATGTAATTCATTATTTTATTAATCTGAATTCTTAAGATATATTGGATATTTGTCAAGTAAATTTTTGATGTCCTGTTAACAAAATGTATAAAATTTAAATTATAGAAGCTATATTGTCAAATATTTTTAAGATAACATCAGCTATATTTGGTAGTTTATAGCTTTTTTGATCAAAAAAAGTGCATTGCTCGTAGTTTAATATTAATTATTTTTTATTTGCTAATTTAATTATGTTTCTGTATGAGATAAATTCAATAAACAACGTTAATGTGTAGCAGGAGTGGACTACGTCATCAAATTAGTATTCCTAAAGTTATATAATACCACTTGTTTATTTTATTTATAGTAATTCTTTTACAGCATTAAAATGAATGGTAATCGAAATGAAAAATAAAATAGTTATGTATTGAAAGGCAAAATTAATGAAAAATTAGTTTGGACTTATTAGTTCGGACTTATTATTTTGAATTATTGATAAACCTGATGAAAAAATCAATAAGTCAGAACTGAACAATACTATGTACATATAATTTAAGAATTAATGATCTATCACGTTATGATCCGTTATCTATGATCTATTACTTTACGATCTATGATCTATTACGCTATGACCTAATATTATGAGTTGCGAACTTGTGGCTGCGCACAAGCTGTAAATAAACTCATAATATTAGATAAAAATACAAAAAAAGAAATGAAACAAGACAAAAAAAAATAGGTAAAAAAGGATTTTAATTAAAATAAGAAGAAAAATTTATAAAAAACTTAAAATAAAAATCGATTCAAAATTAGAAACTTTACCAACAAAAATACATAATCGGATCATCAGCTCACATGATAATATCCGCAAAAATAGTGCCTCCTAAGATTGTATTAATTACAGCCAAAGCAAAATGTTATATTAGCATATTATAGTGTGGGGAGTACCAAAGAAAAGAGACCGATTTATAAACATAATTTTACGAAGTAAGAACATCACAAAAATTCAAGAAAAAAAAAATTTAAATAATGCACAAATAGGAACATATAAAGACAGTAGATAAAAAAGTATTATATTCTAACAAAAACTTGTAAAGTTGATTTTAAAATCTTTTCGTAACTAAGTTGCCAGATTACAAAATATGAATTTAACCCTTTCGCTACCACCGGGACATATATGTCCCGCAGGCAGTTTCAAATAACCCTATGGGCTAAATATGCTTTGTATTATTATGAATGCATGTCCCACTGGTATTCCTAGATATCACTGACAATTCAGTGTAATTTTCTCCCAATAGATGACAGTACAATCCTTTCCCAATACATTTTTCCCTCTCAAAAATTCATTGCACGATATTTTGTCCTGTCTTGCCACCATTTTGAGCACTGTGTGTTGGAAGGAAAGGCTTCAAAGCTAATGCTGAATGTGGGCGATCACTTGCCAGTAGAAGGTCCAACTCGCAGAAGATGTGTATGTTGTGCCAAATTGAAAATGGAAAAAAGAACAAAAACTGTATGTACAATGTGCAAAATTGCACTTTGCAAAGACTGTTTTGCAGTATACCATACATAAGTGTTTATTATATCCTTATTATAGTTTCATTACATCCTTATTGTATCCTCATTATATACATATTATTATATCCTCATTATATCCTTATTATAGCAAAATAAGTGTAAATGAGTAAAAGTAGCTTAGCTTTTTTCGGCATTCTCAATGATTATTTCAGTACCACTGGGACGCATGTGTCCCATAAAAAATACCAATGGGACATATATGTCCCACTCATCCCTTTCCCTCTGGTAAGTAATTTTTTCCCTTTTTCAGAATTTTATCGATATTCGCATTGAAACTGGTGTATTTAAGCACTTATTTCATTTTTTTCTCAGAAAAAAAAATTGGTAGTGAAAAGGTTAAAGAGTGAATAAAGGGTAGTGGGATATATAATATTAAGGTGCGTTCATACTGAGGTTAAAAACCACATTTGATTTGCCTGTTACCTTGGATTGGCCCGAATACTGAATTTGCACTAAGTAATTATATATTTTTCTGGGAAATTCAATAGTTCATAGTTGAAAAAAGGTTTAATGTTAAATACAACATTTTAGGTCGATGATTTTTATAGAAAATATTAACATTAATTGTATCATCATAATTATATAATTTAATATTGGAGGATATTTAACGTAAGTTATAAAAAAATTTCAGTGACCGACTTGGAAAAGGACAAATAAATATTACTTATATTCTTTTAATTCAATTTATTTGTTTAAAAATGATTTTTAAATGTTTTTAAAAACATTCGAAATCCATGCAATTAGTTTATTTATTCTAAACTTAAAATTATTCCTTTTACGGTATAAGTCATGCAAATATTTTCATCCTCTTTTAATTTTTAAATCCAAATGACTAAATTTAATATTATTGTCTTTATTGCGAAACATTATTAATTGTATACATAAGCGATAAAAGGAATTATTTTAATTTTATATTAATAAACTAATTGCATGGAATTCTGATGAATGAATTTGCTTTAAAAAAAACAATTGCGCTAATATTTCTCATAATATCAGAAATGTTTGAAATTGAGAATAATCAACAGTTGTCGCATTGTAAAATAAAAAAAGGATTTGGTTTATGTGAGGTGAGTGACTTATATATGAAAAGTGCTGCGAAAATATTCAATTTATAATTTTAAAAGTAGCTGGCAATATGTAAACGATGTAAATGAATGATAAAAGTCTTTTATTTTTGCAATTCCGTCAAGCAACAAAGCAATGTTGCATTTTCGAGAGGGCACGTGAACCCCTCCCCCCTATAATTTTTCGAAATTTCAGTTTAAAGTTATTTCTATTTTCAAACACTATTAGGCTATTTTTTTTTTTTTGAAAATTTAAAGTATTAGAAAGTTTATCAATAATTCAACAAAATAATAATTAATCATTATTTTAGCAAATACTGTACTTATAAATTTATTACTTTCGCGTGTCTTTTTTAAAATCCTGCTTTGATCATTTATCCCTATTGAGAGAATTAAAATGAATTCTTCATATTTTGAATAGCATTGTCGCAAAATTTATATTTTACCCCTGATTCTCTATCTTCTGTAAGCAAAAATAGCTATTAGGCCTAATATGGGCACTAAAAAGATTTTTCAGTACACAGGATGTCCGAATATTACTTGGACAGACTTTAGGGGAAGGAGACATCAAAAGGATTCAGATTTGCATGGCAACCCATGGTCGGAAACGTCTTCGTTCGCGTTTAGGTGTTGTTGTTCACAAGATGAATTAGGTGAAGTGGACCGGCTCTCTGGCCACCACGCTCTCCTGATTCGAGCCACATAGATTTCATTGTTTTAGGCGCACTAAAAAGTGCTATTTACCCAACACCTATGGGTTCCGAAATGGATCTGGCTGCAAAAATCACCTATGTTGCGGCGGACACCATGCAAAATTCATGTGCATTTGAGCGAATCCGCCAATTCATGGGCCGACGGTGTAACACATGTATCACTTGCAATGGTGGAAACTCTGAACATCTTTTGAGACAAGTTCACATATCATCTACCACAGCACATGTACTATCGATGACCAATAAATATTTCTCATGATCTCAATTCCGCGTCTCTTTGTTTTTGTACCTGTTATCCTACTTTCCCTTGACATTTCCGTCCCTGGATTGCTACGCAATTTTGAATCCTTGTGATGTCCTCCCTTAAAGTTTGTCCTAATAATCCTGGGGCATCCTGTAACCAGCATTGAAGCCTAAACCCATGACAAAAGTTATTGCAATTCAACCCTGTAGCAGTAGTCAGCTAAAGAGAGTCCCGATACCGTGCACTGTGCCATTAAGAAAAGCAGGCGGCATATAAAGTGACATCATGCAATGTAATATGTACCGTGTTTGGCCGCTTAAAGTGAGTCGTTTAAAACAACGACTGCAAGATGGACATACAAAAATTTTATTTTTGTATGTCCATCTTGTGAGGGAGGTGTATGGATTCCTAACACGGAGATAGATTCTCAATATGTGCGCTATCCTTTATTAAAACTTACTGGTGTTTTTAACTGTTCTCTAATTTTTTCCTGCTCCCCCCCCCCAGCAAGGAAAAAATATCGACGAATTTTCAAATTTTTTTTCTGCCCCTAAAAATACTTCAATAATTAAAAGACATAGGGTGGCTCCTATATGAATAACTTGTCTCAGTACAATAAATTAGAATATTTATTTATTTCAAATGGCAGAGGTTAATTGACATGTTAAAAATCAAAAACACAGGAACAATGTAAAGAAAGTAAAAAAACAATTCCTCAGGAGCGCTCTTGCCTCCCAATATCGCTCGGTAGACGACGACCCGTGGATGGTCCTGCAGCACAGGATGGTAAATTAGAATATTGAAGAATTAAAAGATATTTGGTTTGAAGGAAAATATAATGGTATGTTGTAGAATTAAAACAGTCTGGTTTATATAGTACAATGATTTGGTTTATGCAACATAATGAAATAATATATTACGAATGCAAAATTTAATTCCTGATAACTGTTATTTCTATAAACTGATCAGCTCAAATTTAACATAATCCCCTCACAAATTCGCACATTCAGGAATTCGAAAAACTTCTTTACTGTTTGATAAACTAAATCTCGCGTACGCACTTCGCCCTTTTATATGACGTCTCTTTAACTGCCCTCTATTTATTCTGATTATAGTTAATGCACGTATTAATAAATAGAACAGTTAATTCTAAAATTAATCACTAAGACAATGCGCATTTATACGGAGAGTCACAAATATGCATTTTAATTCCAAGTATCTACAATTTAAAACTTCACAATATAATTTTCTGTAATACATTCCCAGACGGAATCTACTCTTTAAATATAGAATTTAATTCGGCGCATCGGAGTAATGTTAGATAATTCAGTACTCGAATATATTCTCCACAAAAGGAAAGGTACACACACACACACACTCAGCAAGTTGTTAAAATTTCATTCCACTATCCCGTAATCTATAAGGCAACTCACAAAAATTCGATATGTGCTGTCGGTGATAGTTTTCGAAGGCGCAGCCTTTGATCTTTTAATACGATTTTCATGGGAGTCAGGGCACGCTTTGGAATAGAACCTGCATTACATTCGAATCTAAGAGAAATTGACTGAAAAGGGAAAGCAGAAGTAGGAGATAAAAAGCGGGGGGAAGGGGTAGAAATGGAGAACCAATAAATATTTTATTTCTCTTCGATCTGTAATCTAAAGAAAATAGGTCGGAGATTTACGCACTTATTGCTTTTTCTATACTCCTGGAAAAGCTATCTATGTTTGAGGGGAAAATATTGGGTATAAAAAAATATTACGGTACTACATATTTTCCCTGCCTCGCAAGGTAGATCGATTGGAGTCGTAATTTAGATTGTTTTAAAATTGCCCCGTATATTTCGTTATTTTAAAGAAAAGAGTAAATGGAGATTTAAGTGCATCGGAAATAGTCATAGTTAACGAATGCTCTTAAAGTTCTCGAAGTATTGAGATTTGGAATTTTGTTATTGTATATTTCAACATTTGAAGATGACATGTTGGGATTGCTTGGAAGAGCGTTTTTGGGTGAAATTCTTTGCGATTTACGAATTGGTAATAATATGTTTCTGTCTATTGTGCTGTTATTTAGTTGAACTTCTTTGAGTTGTAATGTACCTGTTTCAGAAATAATACTAAATAAACATATGATGTACCTTTGAAATGTCCCTTTCGCAGAAAGTGTGGTTATACACTACATTGCCTTGACAACTCCATTTCTGAAGAAAATATTCATTGATATTAAATTACGTGTGAAATAATCTTATTTAAATTATATAAACAGCGCGGGGAATGTTATGGTTAGATATTTGTGTTATATTAAAGAAAAATGTTAGATATTTGTGAGAGTTAGTTCTGTCATTGCAACTTATTAAAATACTTGCTATTTGTTTATCTGTTGGTTTTAATGTATGCAACGTTAAACACTTTTATGGCCACTATGATTTTGTATGTGAGAAAGGTCAACTTTAACACCTTATTTTTTTACATTGACTTAACATTTTGCCGTTTTTTTTCCTTTGTAAAAATGAAGAAAAGAACGATAAAATGTTAACTCAATGTTCAATGTCAATGTAAGTATCTCACCTGCTTATAGAAATCTCCGCAAACTCCAAGGAACTTTGAAAACATTTTCTTAAAAACTAATTTTATTGAAAAAATAAAGGTCAGAAATTTTCACTATTATTAGTATGAGTTCCTACGCTGATTTACGGAACACGAAACATTAATAGTATATTTGACTCTAGTGTTGGTTGAATAAGGATGAATTACCAAAATACTGCCCAAAGATTAATATTCACCAAAAAATTTATCGTGCGTGTTTGGTGCTCTAGCGCAGGTGTGATTATTAGCGCAGGTTATTACATAAAACCTGGCTCATCGGTCACATAAAAATACTGCAACTAACTAGATGTTCTGAACTAACAACTATATTGCATATAATAAAAATAGAAATACCATGTAATAGAATACTGTAATTAACAACTATTCTTTATTGCATATGCTTCAGCTAACTAGACGAAATTATGCAAAATCTTAAGGGGACGCCATACACGGTGCGCCTTAACCAAAGTTAAATAAAATGCTCTTACACCTAGAAAATTAGAAGAGATTCTGAATTTACAATGTTAACAGATAATAAAAATCAAAAAATCAAAATAATCTGTGGAGAGACTTTTAAAAAAATCCACTTTGAACATTTTTGCGCACGAAGTATGATATTTTGGAAAGTATGATATTTTTTAAAAAAATGATATAATAATGATTTTTCAGCTGTAATTCTATTAAACTTTTATTATTTAAACATTTTACTGCTGATAAAATATGAAAATGTAACATAATTTAATTATAATTATATCAATTTAAACATGTGAAGCCTTATATCTACAAACAGAGCTCGAAAGGTGTTTTGTATAATCCGGGTGATTTGCAGCAACCTTATTAATTTCCCAGGAAGACTTTAAGAAATCAAAATGTACGGACTCCATCGCCTGCTCCCAAAAAAATGCTAATCCTTCACCGTTTTTGTCACAGAACTGTTCAATGGGAAAAAAAACTGTATGAACCTTTGGTGTAACGCTGACACCTAAGTCCACGTAGCTCTTTTTGAAAGCTTCTATACATGCTTTGTAATTTCGGTCAATATTATTTTCGAAGCATGCAGAAACCACTTTTTTGAAGTCATCAAATACTTTAACGTACTTCAGTATTGCTAGATTTTTTAACTGGTGCAGATGTTCTTGTTTATCCAAAAGTGTTATGCATGCATTTCCTTCAAACCCAGAACATCCTCGTCTGATTTCATGCTGAACGTGACAAGCTTTTGTCCATGTCAGCGATTCATTTTCACACTCTTTCAACATATGCGTGAAAACAGTGTTAACAACACCAAGCATAAGGTGTAATTCTGGCGGTGGAATAATGTCTAGGAATGTTTTGCCTCCAACAGTTGCAATTAGAGGTGGATGAATGCAATTGAAATAATCTTTCGCTTTGTTTTTTGAACCTTTTCCTTCAGTCAGCCAACTTGTATAATACGATGAAACATTTTCGGGGGATCTCAATTCGCTACAGCTGCTTAGCTCATCTTTCTTGGCATAGCAATAAGTGCATGGGTATGCGCTGCTGTGCGACATTATACCTGCTAAGATATTCGCTAAATTCAAATCGGTTGCAATTGTGAGGTGAAAAGGACTTATATTCAACGTTGAAATGAGTTGATCCACATTCTTATAATTTTCTTGTGCACTCGGAACGGCTGCTAGAATGAATAGTTGTTTAACTCCAGAATCCCTAAATTTCCTTGCAGCTATCCCCTCATCATACTTAGCACGCTTACCGCTGCACTCGAAGTCCAACTCATTTGATTGTACAGAAAGACACATTTTTAAAAATCCACCTCCTCCATCAATACCCATCTTTAAGTGAACATCCAGTACATTTCGTTTATTTTTCACATACTGAACAAAAGCAGGACCATCTTTGCAGTAAACTTCAAGCGCAGGAGCATCCGAGACTTCATCGCCTTTTATACAAACGAAGGGAAATTCCTTAAAATCAAAATAATCTTCGACAGAAGGAGCTGTGATATTAAGTTTTGTTTTTTATCCTGGCTCAATTGCTTTTCTACTTCGTGTACACACACGAATGATGGAAGCTGCCATTTTTAAAGTCACAGTGCTTGTGCTAATTTCACAGTGCTTGTGTCGCTAAAGTCGATTTAAGTTTTTATTATTTTTGTTTTTTAAATAGTGGTTAATCGACTATAATTAACAATTAAAAAACTTCTTATAATTATAAAATTTATTTTAAACGATTATTATAAATATTTAATACAAATATGTCATTTTTTTCTTCTATTTATAAGTATAAAATGATGCTAACATTTTTGAAATATCGTACTTCGTGAGAAATATCGAGAAATATCGTACTTCGTGAAAATGTTCAAAGTGGATTTTTTTAAAAATCTCTCCACAGATTATTTTAATTTTTCGATTTTTATTATCAAAGAACATTGTAAATTCAGAATCTCTTCCAATTTTCTAGGTGTAAGAGCATTTTATTTAATTTTAGTTTAGGCGCACCGTGCATACCAAGGAAAGAAACATTTTGTCACGAATTCTCCTTCACCTCTATTATTAACTTAAAATTTAAAGAATGAAAAAGCGAATTCAGATAAGCTTTGAGTAAGCCAAAAAGTTTCAAAGACTGAGAATATCCAAATGAAAATAAAGTATGAGAAGATAACTTAGGATTACTTAATGGAGAAGTTCTCTTCCGATAATTTGTTTGCATTTTGAAGAAAAAAAATTTTCAGCAATTTAATCTTTATGGCTTACTCTAGGTTTGCCTGAACTCACTTTTTCTCTCATTTCAATTTTCAATCAGTAATGGTTGGGGTAATTTGACAATTTGTGACGAAAAGTTTCTCTCGTGGCATGGCTTCCTTTTTCAGAAAAAGAGCCTAAATTGTTCAACGTATCGCCTTCAATCTTATGGCATGGTATTTCAAATCACATATTGCACAAATGACTAAACTAAAGAAATTGTAATTGGTACTTCTCTATTATCCTCCATACTCACTAGACCTTACCTTCACTGACTACCACGCCATTCTAAATTTGAAATTTTTTTTTTAATCAGAGAAAAATTTCATTGTTATTAAACTGGCCTTCTGATAGCTGATTAACACTCATTCGCTTTTTTCCGAAAACAAAACTGCAAAGTCGCTACCTTACCCAATCGGGTTGGACAAGGTAACCACATACTGATTGATTTACAGGTTCTAGTAAATAAACAAATTATTTTGAATAAGAGTGTGCATTGAACTAGACTGAAAATTCAACAATATTTTGTGTATTTATCTGAAATGTTTTAAAATAAACTCCAATGCAACTAAAAACATACAGAAAAATTTTTGTTTTATTTTAAAAAAAGAATAGAAAATTCATGGAGTGTTTGGATACAATGCAAATTGTCAAAAACGTCAAGCTATTAAGTCATACTCGATAAAATTAATGTCAAGTTAGTTGAGATTCAGGAAAAATATTGTTAAATTTTTTTCGAAAAAAAATTAATCTTGAGAGCTTATTGTGAGTTATTAAAATTAGCCTATTGGCATAATGACAGAGAAAATAAGGTGGTTTTTACATGAAAAGAAATTATTCTTACTTACTTCAAAGTCACAAATAATACTGACAGCATACCAGAAAACTGTTTTAATCAGTTACAATACTATAAGATTGAAAAAATCAAGCTTTCATCTTTGCACGTTTCTTCTCAATGGACAAATTTAGAACAAATATCGAAGTTTAAATAAAAATTGACGAAATTCAACGCCAAAAAGTTACCAGTGTTCATACAACGACGCTTTCCACCTTTACATAGTCGACAGAGTTCATAATATGAATCAATTTTTTGCGTTTAATTATTTCAAAATTTTTTAGTTTTTTTTTTAAATATTCAAATTGTACGCAAGTACCGAATTGTGGAACTCTACAGTATTGAGATACGAATGAAACATCAATTAAGAGATTTAACAGGCACCAATAAAATTATTCAGATAAATAAGCCTGATGTAATATCTGAAGTTTTTCAGAAAAATTAATTGTATGTTTCTTGAAATTTTAAGAAACTTTCTTGTTGGAAACTACCGACATAGATAGTTATGAACGATAATTTTTTTCAAATATTCTCTATTCAAGGTCAAAAATATTTATAGGTTATTATTTACAAGAAAAAGTAAAGATTTTATATTGACTTCATCCGCCAAACGGCCTGTGTAGGGGTTAGAGAACTGCCCTTGCATCAGAAAGGTTCTGGGTTCGAATCCCGGGCAAGGCATGGATGTTCCTTCCTTCTCTTTACTATCTGTCCTTACTGCGGGAGCAACGTTGGCCCACCTAATATGGTGCCCCTGAAAGAGTGGCCAACAAATCTGCCCTTAGATGCCTGTATGACCTTGGTCATTCTCCAGGTGGGCATTGGAGAAAAAAATATATTGTCTTCATCCAGATCTGCAATTCATCATTATCTTAGAGCCGCAAACTCGTTCGACTTGGAAGAAACGCTAAAACATATTATTTTATTCAACCAATTTTAAGTGTTTTATTATTTCATAATTGAATGTTTTAACTATTTTATGTACTTTTAAAGTATTCAAATTGTACAATGTCAACGAGAACATACACATGTACAGAATTTTAGAATTCTTCGGTATTGGGAAATGGAGATAAAGCAACAATTAAGAGATTTAACATGCACCAATAAAATTAAGTTAGATAAAACGTTTAAAGAGTTGACGCAGAATCCGAAACTTTAACTCTAAATAAATTTGTGTTTGCATATTCTAAGAAACTTTCTTTTTGGAAACTCCCGACATAGATAATTATGCACGATGATTTTTGAGATGTTCTCGATGCAAATTCAAAAATATGTCCTGATTATTATTTACAAGAAAAAGTAAAGATTTTATGTTGTCTTCATACATATCTGCAATTCATCATTAATTTACAGCCGCAACAAGTTCGATTTCGAAGGAACACCAAAACATAATAACTTCTACAGTTTTCTAAAATTTTACTCAAACATATTCCATTTTCGAAAAGAAACTGTTTCTAAAGCTCCTTCGATGATCCGGATTATGTCCCAAGTATGCAGTTTTAGAAAATGGATGACTCTTTCTCAGAAAAGAAATTTGCATAATTCAAAACTGTATGGCTATTTATTTACGCCTGTTTCGAGCCCCGGAAACTCATAAAAGAATCCCTTTCTAGAAGTTGAAAGATAGGAAATTAAAGAAATATATGACCAACTTTGAAAAGAAAAGGAGTGTTTGATATGATAATGGCCAAAATTATTTTTTCCCTTTTATGCTGAAATGGGGAAGATTTAGAAGAAAATCCCTTTGCTTAATATGTCATCAGAATAAATTATGGTTATGTAGATTTTGTTAAACAATTTGAATCATATATTTGATAAGAATCTAATTTGATAGAAAGAATACCTTCCTGATCTGGTATAAAGTCAGATTCATGAAAATATTTATAATAAAAAAAAAGAATTCACGTATTTAATATTTTAAAGAAATAACAATTTTGAATGAAAATCATGCTGAGCAACATATAATTTGGGAGCAAATTATCAATCTCTATTTCTTGCAAATAAAAGGAACGATGTAAAGTTAAATGAATAAAATGGAAGAATTTATAACTTGTAATTAATAATGGAATAAATGCTAATTTTTTTATTCCAACTTTTATTAGTTTTGCGCTCATTAATTATGAGCAAAAGTACATGTTTCTAAAATAAAATCTTTCTTAAATATGCTTAAAATATACCTCTTTAAAAAGAGAGTTTAGGAGGTAATTTGATTTTCCCTTCACGTAATTTGCCTTGTAAATAAAAATTATACGAAAATTTTAAAAATTGCATTTTTGAAAACGAATTCCAAATTAATATTTTTCATTGAATACCTTTATTGTCTTAATTACTTCCCTTAATTGCACTTTGCTTTTCACTGCTGAAAAAAAGCAACCATGGAAGTTTTGTCATGCAGACTTTTTCTTTCTCTGCTTATGACAAATCACAAACAAAGTAATATTGTTTCGGACATAGTTAGATATAAAAATTATAAGAGTGTAGCTTCGATAATTAAGTAAGTTCCCCTTAAATAAAGATATCTAAAATATCAATCAAATAAATAAACAAGAAAAATAATTTATTTTTTGAAAAAACAATAAATAAATTTTAAATTAGCCTTTCAGTCATATAAACACTCAAATATTACACAAAATTTTAAGTAACTCTAAGAAAGCAATACAAAGAGTTATTTTTTCGGTATCGTTTCTTGGCCTGATGTATACAGCGCCATTATGCGGTAATAAACTTAACTAATAATTCAACAATGAGTTAATCGATTTCTTTTATTGTTTTTAGTTGAATTCATAGAATTCTCTGTAATTATTTGATTATATTTCATGTTTTAATTACATACAACGCTGATTTAGCGAAAGATTTCAAGCATCAAAAAATAGTATATACCTAATATTTAATATCTTAAAACTTAAAGTAAATTAAAACTTTATTTATTTCAACTCTTAATTTTAATGTTAAATATAATACAGATTTATACGTTTGTCATCAATGTTTTTAAACTAATAGAAGAATAAGTATTATCTGGCAATCGATATTTCAGCTCTGAGTGGGATTGTTGTGAGCATGAGAATTTATCTTTTGATTACCAAAAAGTAACGGATTTTCTCTTTTTTATTACAGGAATGCTTTTAAATAAATTATGAATCAATTTTTTTCCATTGTTCGTTATAGAATATTAATTCTATAGTAGAATCAACCCTTTTGCGGACATATTAATTTTATACATCGTTGTCATGATGACCGAAATTAATTTTTTTTGTTTCATAAACATGATATGCAGGGTAATGATTAAAAAAAGTGCTATTTTTTAAAGAGAAAAAACGCTATTACACTTAAACCCAATTTGCCATTTATTATTTTGAATTAAAATTATTTGCAAAACCTACCGACTAAAAGTGAAAAGTATTGTTCATTAATGTAAGATGATTTTTTGCTATGGTGACTGAGAGTAGACTTATGACCTTGAAAGGTCAAATAAGAAGGAAAGAAACAATATCAAATGAAAGTGGTGGCTGAGAGTAGACTTATGACTGTGGCAGGTCAAGTAGAAAGGAAAGAAACAGTATCAAACGAAAGTGGTGGCTAAGAGTAGACTTATGACTGTGGCAGGTCAAGTAAAAAGGAAAGAAACAGTATCAAACGAAAATGTTGGCTGAGAGTAGACATATGACAGTGAAAGGTCCAAGTAAAAAGGAAAGAAACAATATAAAATGAAAGTGGTGGCTGAGAGTAGAGATATGACCATGAAACGTTAAATGAAAAGAATAGAAACAGAATAAAATAAAAAAGGTGATTGAGAGTAGACATATGACCGTGAAAGATCAAGTAAAAAAAATAGAAACAGAATAAAATAAAAGTTGTAATTGAGAGTAGACACATGACCATGAAAGGTCAAATAAATAGAATAGAAACAGAATAAAATAAAAGTGGTAATTGAGAGTAGACATATAACAGTGAAAGATCAAATAAATAGAATAGAAACAGAATAAAATAAAAGTGGTTATTCAGGGTAGACATAAGACCGTGAAAGGTCAAATAAAAAGAATAGAAACCAAAAATATAAAAGTGGTAATTGAGAGTAGACACATGACCGTGAAAGATCCAATAAAAAGAATAGAAACAGAATAAAATAAAAGTGGTAATTGAGAGTAGACATATGACCGTGAAAGGTCAAATAAAAAGAATAGAAACAGAATAAAATAAAAGTGGTAATTGAGAGTAGACATATGACCGTGAAAGGTCAAATAAAAAGGAAGAAAAAAAACAGCAATCAAATGAAAGTGAAAGCTGAGAATCGACACATGAAAGTAAAAGGTCAAATAAAGAAAATAAAAAAAACAGCATCAAATGCTGTTGGTGTCTGAGAGTAGACATACAGTACCGCTCAAAAGTATCAGTACACCTAAAAACTTATAAAAAAATGGCAAAATTCAAAGTGTCATAACTTCTTTAAAATGATCAAAAATGCTTCTGCTTTTGCTCATTTTGAAGCTTAAAATCTCTACTTTTATGTACTCTAATTGTTTTTAATTAATATATTTTGCAACTATGTACAATTACACTCTAAACAATCATAGAAAATTGTATTAATTTTTTGTGAAGTTTGACGCGATGTACGGGCAAAAAGGGGTTAGATATTGTTAATTTTTATTATATCATTGAAAAATTTGGATTTTTAGCTTTCATTTAAAAAAAAATTCCAAAAAAACATGTTTTTTGATGAAGTTATTGTCAAATAAAAAAAAGGTTTTTTTTTCAGAATTTAATGATTTTTCAGCAATTATAATGAATTTTAGTGTAATTATAATATGATATGAAAATTTTTTAATTAAAATAAATTAAAATTTAATATTTCTCGATAATATTATTTCATAATTTATTATAACAATTTTAACTTTTTTTTTTGGAAAATATGATAATGAAATAAGAATCAACGTTTACAATTTAATATTTTGAAATTTATTTTTTCTGAGAAAAATACGAAAAAATAAATTTCAAAATATTACCGAACCTAACCTAAAGACGAACTTAAATAGTTCCTGTGCGGAATTCATTATAATTGCTGAAAAATCATTAAATTCTGAAAAAAAAACCTTTTTTTTTATTTGACAATAACTTCGTCAAAAAACATGTTTTTTTGGAATTTTTTTTTTAAATGAAAGCTAAAAGTCCAAATTTTTCAATGGTATAATAAAAATTAACAATATCTAACCCCTTTGTGCCCGTACATCGCGTCAAACTTCACAAAAAATTAATACAATTTTCTATGATTGTTTAGAGTGTAATTGTACATAGTTGCAAAATATATTAATTAAAAACAATTAGAGTACATAAAAGTAGAGATTTTAAGCTTCAAAATGAGCTAAAGCAGAAGCATTTTTGATCCAAAGAAGTTATGACACTTTGAATTTTGCCTTTTTTTTTTTCTTTTGCCAAGTTTCTAGGTGTACTGATTCTTTTGAGCGGTACTGTATGATGACAAAATGTATATTAAATCGTAAATAAACGGAATTAAAGGGCAATATAACATCATTACTAAATTGATTACTCTCCAAGTCTAAATTTCAAATAAATGTTTCCGTTAAAAGTTACTATATGGCTCTCTGCAAAAATGCTTCGCGTGACATCACAGTGCAACGTCTTTAATGCTTGTTCATGATTTTAACCATATCTTATCTTAAATATATTAACTAAGAATATAACTAATATACGTAAGCATTAAAGCCCCGAAAAATTAGATTAAAGTGTGTATTAGAACATTACGTGTAGTAGGATGCATAGTAAATTACGTATTACCGACCTTCTGGGAAAAATTAATCTCTGTTAAAACGCGAGTAATATGTTTCCCATTATGTTTCAAACGTCATTTGTAATTATGGAGAAGTAGTTAAATAGTTATTTACTCGCTTATACTTTTATCTTTGGAATTTGTAACTTATAACTTGAATAATATAAATAAATATCATTCATAATTCAGGCAACTAAAATCTCAAAACATACTTCATAAATCTCAAAAACATCTTCTGCAGTTTCATACCCAATCTGAAATATATTTGTTGTATGAAATACTTGTATATTGAAATATATAACAGCTATTACGGCATTTTGCCCTCTCCCAATATAACTCGGTGTTTTTGAAATTTCATGTAAGTTACTTTAGAATCTCTTTATTCTATTTAAGCCGGTTTTAATATATCTCTTTTCTTAAACCAGAGTTAAAAATCTACCTACTTATTCCTCATGCTTGAAGCAAAAGTTCGCAAATAGCAATTACCGTAATGAAATCTGAAACTCTAAAAGACAAGTTTTATCTTGCTTTATGTTAGCATGATAATGTTGCTTACTCGGTATTGATAGTAATTTTTGTCTAATCAATATTGAAACTAATTTTACTTATTTTTGAAAAACAAGATATAAGCTCATCTCTCTTACTTTTATTTTTGCTTTTGCTGACATATTTTATCGCTATTTCCACTTTGTATTCTAATTTTCTAATAAATAAAGGCATTCAATACTACTGAAAATACTTTGGATAGATTTTCTTCCAATTTAAAGAAATTACATTTCAGGAACAACACACACGGTGAAAAAATTGTGCGAAAGCTCTTACTTACTGTCATTTTGAGTTTTCATCTGTTAAAAAGTAACACAATTAACTGAAATTTAATAATGTAAATTGTTTAGTGTTCTGTAATAATGTGTCTATTTACATTTTTTTAAATGAAGAATGCAGTACAGTGGAAACTTCTCATGAGTTGAAGGAATGGAGGAAATATCGCTGTGCCAACACTGGGAATCGAACCTCCGTTTAGCTGTTCGGGAGATCGGTATCACTATCAGTTAAAGTATATACCCAGCTTGAAGGAGCTAAGTGATTTTATAACGCGTTCACCACAATACTCTTCCTCTAGTAAGTGAAATGAATGTTGAGTCGGCTGTAGTGGTGTTTTAGATGTTAAAAGTGTATCCCAGTGTAGTTCATTGACTTGGAGTTGAGTTGTGTTTTGTAAAATGTGGCTTAATTAGGTGATCCAGGTGCGCTGTCTAGCGGGAGAGATGAGAACTACAAGGTTTTTTTTGTGATGAGCACAGTTTTGGTGCTGCTATCTATGTGCGCACAAGAGAGTTGCGTGTTACAATAGTCCAGGGTCACATATTGAGGAGTGCAGGATGGTGGATACTCCTCATGTGTTGAAGGAATGGAGGAAATACTGTGTCATCGCTGGGTGTCGAATGCCCGTTCATAAGAATGACACGTTACCCCTTTCAGCTAAAGAATATATTAATTTTCAAGGAGCTAAGCGTTCACCGGAAATAATTAAAAATATATAAATACACTGAAAAAAATTTATTGATAAATGCATGCGTAACTAAGAATAATAAATTTTCGTATGATAAACGAAAAATTCGTAACGTTTGTATTTTACTAAAATATTATATTAAAATGTATCGATATTACGAAATATAATTATTTAATGAGTCTCATCCCATAAGGGGACAAAGTTGTTACCGTTAGCCAGCATATTTCGACTATCGGTTAATATATTAAGACAAACATTATTAAAAACTATAAGAAATAGCTTAGTTGAGTATAATTTTTTTTATTTTATTTGGGATTAGCTATCTTACAATTGAATACTTTTTTAAACATCAAATGTTTCATTATGATATTCATAAAGTTTTTTTTCTTTTATTTATTAAAAGTATATTTATTATTGTTGTATCATATATTTTGCAACCTTGAAAATATCGTCAATCTCATATAAAAAATTTTTTTTTATTAATTTTCGAAAAATCTTACATAATGTAAAATGGCCACAAAAAAATTATTAAATAATTTAAATACATTGAATCTTTATTGAAATTGATTGAATGAGCCCTACAATGCATTCAAATTACACAAACTGGTTTATTAATACTTTTACCGTATTAAAATTTCTAAAATTAATAATATTCATAAGTTAGGCCTATATATGCAGAAGAAAAATCACATTATATTATTAAACATACCGTGCTTTTAATAAATGAAACGATATTATTGATTTAAATCTCAAAAGAACATGAAAACTAATAAAAGGCTTACAAATCTGTAGTTATCGATTTAGTTATCAAAGGAATTTTACATTCATATTTATGTTAACTTTCTAAGGAACTTACTATAAATAGCAACAACAAATGTCTTGCATCGATATCAAGCTGTTTTATTATTCATGTATATTATAAACAATATTGATTTAATGCGTGAATGCAAACATTCGCAATATCCCCGTAGCTATTGCTTCAATACGTGTCCAACTATATAGAGGGCATTTTCTGTTAGCATTGATTTTCTCAGCACGTATGGTTCAAAATATCTTCTAGATATTGGTAGTTTTGAACTAAGTTTCATATATAAAAAAGGAAGAATATAACTTGTTTAGATTTGTTTCTTTTGCTGTTTGCCATAAGGGAATGCACTTCATCGACTCAACTAGACATTGGATAAAAACTGAGAAAACTTTTGAAACTAAAAACAGCACTGGAAATAAGATAAACCTGGTAAGCTTATTTCACCATTTGATAAACTCTCATAAGTGATAAAAAATAATTATCTTAATGGATTGAATTGAATTAAGTCCCTAAATCTAAATGTCGGGACAAAAGTTTTGGAAAAAGGATCTGTCTTGGAAAAAGTATAAATAAAAGGTTTCTGATAAAATCAAATTAAATAGCAATATAAAATTTGTAGCCTCTAAATTAAGCTATTTTATTAATGCATATAATAAACAATACTTATTTAATGCGTGAATGCAAACATTCGCAATATCCCCGTGGATATTGCTTTAATACGTGTCCACTATTGTGGGTATTTTCTGTTAGCATTGATTTTCTCTGCACGTATGGTTCAAACTGTCTCCTAGATATTGTTAGTTTTGAACTAAGTTTCCTGTATAAAAATGGTAGAATATAACTTGTTTGTTAGATTTGTTTCTTATGCTGTTTGCCATAAGGGAATACATTTTATTGACGCAACGAGATAATGGAGGAAAAACTGAGAAAAGTTTTGAAACTGAAAACAGCACTGGAAATAAGATAAACCTTGGTAAGCCTATTTCTTCGTATGATGAATTTCTTTCATAATTGATACGATATAATTCTTTTAATGATTTAAACTGAATTAAGTCTTTAAGTCTAAATTTCTAGACAAAATTTCTAGGGAAAAGGAAATATTTTGGGAAAAGTATAAATTAAAAGGTTTTGTAATAAAAAAAAAATCGAATATTTTTTAGTTAAAAATTATTTATTTTCGGAAATGCGATACAAATTAAAAGCGAAAAAGTGCTTTATTCGAGTTGTTTTTTGCTTTAAAATTACTACTTTATATTGGGTTATTGAATTGTGGATTATGAATAAGCACCTGCATTTTTACAATAACTAGTAAATTTCAGAAGAGCTAATTTAGTTTCAAACAAGTGCCCACAATAACCCATTTAAACTCGGTGGTATAGCTGAAATTAAACGAAGTCTATCAAATAAAAAACTTTTATTGGTTTCTACAATACTGAGCCCATACAAAACAATAGATAAATACGCAACTATTACCGGTCTTAACTGTAGTAACTCATTTGGAAAGAATCTAAATTTCTTCAGAGGCGCCTCCGTAAAGTTACATTCAAGGAAGTAATCGTCATCCATTTCCTTATCCAAGTACTAAAGATTGAAAAAAGACCAACCTCAGTAGATCATTCTAAATCAAGAGCCGGTTTTCCATTATCCCGGTTTCTCAACTAGTCTTTCCTAGATACAGAACGAGAACCTGCAAAGAGAACTAAAGAAAAAAAGAGTGATTTGAAGATAGACTTGACAAAGTAATCGGCCAAGTCCTCTTGTGAGCATCAAGAACAACTCGACGATCACATATAGCAGATTGGTCAGAGCCTTCAGTTAACAAACGATCCCACCCACTCGGTACTCGAACCCACTATCGAAACTCTTACACGAAAAGAAAATAGCTCAACACATTTATGTAACTCAAAAGTATTAAAAAAATGACTATTTAAAAGATTGATGAAATGGCTACTCGTTTGATGTTTAAACACTGAGGAAAAACATGAGAAGAGAATATGTTTGGTGTGTTTTTCGCACGGCAGCATCGGAGCAGTTATTTCAGATGTTGAAGCGATTAACACAAGAAAGAAATAACAGAAATAATGAGGCCAGATTCAAATAACAGATTTTCATTCTAAAGTAGAATCTTTTAGCAAGATTTGATTCTTCGCCTAAAAAATTAAGAATATTTTAAGAAAAGCAAGTAGCTGTTTTAGAGTGGCCTGTCGATTTCCCGAATCTTAATCCCGTGCAGAACCTGTCCCGCAGTGGACTGATTGTTAAGACACGGTTCCCAACAGATCACCGAAGTCAAGCATCACTGGCTGCGGTCAGTGTGCGGGTGGGTGACCACTTCGATCAGTCTGCGTAGGGACCGAGGGTGTGCGGTATTGGTACTCGCTGAACTGTTCTACCGTAAAGTGCTTGACTTCGCGTACAGGTCGTCGGGCTACCGAAGCGGGGGTGTCATCCCATCCCCTCTGCAGAGGATCAAAATTGTGATGGTGTGTCTTCCGATCATCCTCAGGGATGTTTCCCAGACCATTGCCAATAGTCCATTGCGCAGCTCTAATGCAACATAAATGCTACAACAACAACAACCCGTATAGAACCTAGCCTGGTATAATCTAAACCAAAACGATTGAAACTGCTTATGAAATTCATGAGAGGGCATATTACGTACTAATCAAGAAGAAAATGTGTCAATATTCTCAACAACAAAAAATGAAAAATGTTTTTAAATATGTGCTTAATTCCTTTTATGCGATACCTACTGTAATATATATTATATTCAAATCATTGAAGAACAAACTAATCAATGTAAATCATCTTACATTGTATAAGATGAAGAAAAAATATTATCAACCTCATTTCTCTGATTAAATATATTGAATAAATAACCGAATAGTAATCCAAAATAAAATATGATTATAAAGCTGCGTCCTAAAAGCCAACTCCATTCCATCTTATAAAATATGAAGAGGCAAACAAAACCAAAAAGCCTATAATAATTTATCATCGGCCGAGCTTGCTCATCTTTAGAGAGAAAAAGGATGAATTTCTGTTACATGTAGGTACGCCTTCTCATGTATTAGTAACATGAATAAAATATCTTCTTCCATAATGGTAGTGACAACTTACAAATGATGACCTTATATTGTTGGTCAGCCATTGCAGAACTTCAAAGGATACATGATTGCTTTAATATTTCAACTGCACCCATTAGTCGCGTTTTCTTAATTAGAAAATACAATGTGTTTTAATTAAAAGAAGTCGCTTTAGATACAAAAATATGTCAACTAAATGGCGTTGAATTATTTTCAGGAACCGATTGTAAAAGAACTGGAATGATCTGCATGGCAAATTTATTTAAATATAAATTAATTAATATATAAATTATTAATCACTGTAATTAATAAACAACAGTTAGTTTAAGTGATACATTTAGATCTGCAAATTCATAAAGTCGAAGATTGCAACCTATGGTCTAGAATAATTTAGGTCTCAGCATTTTAACAGAGGGTTGTTAGAAGCTTTTCGGATTGTAAAGTTTTTTCACTTTAATTTTGAAAAATTCTCATGTTTCATAACTCGAGAATATGTTATTAATTAAGTTTATCACTCTTATTATTATGTTGAACTCTTATACTTTAAGAAATGGATTCTCAAATTTTACCAAACATTCTTCAAATTTTTACCAAAAGCTCTGCCTCTCTCTCTTGCTGGTTATGAAACGATATGAAGAGATTTTAAATAATTTAAAAATATAGTGATTTTTTTTATTTAAGTTTAAATCAAAGTAAGATTTTCGGTTGTAATATTCTGAGTTGCACAATGTGATCCGCTTTTCAATTCATGATGTATCTGGCTGAAATTTTACATTCAAGCGGAAGTTAACAAGCGGAGTTATCTGATAAACACATTGTTCTTGTCCTCATCTTTATTTAAAAAAAATATTTTGCTCTTATCTGATCCAAATATTTTTCGTCTTCTCATCCTTACTAAAAAAAATATTTTACCTTCATCTGATCAAAACATTGTTATCTTTCTCATCTCAACCAAAAAAAAAACGTCCTCGTCTTTCATCTCTACTATAAAATTAAAACTATAAATTTATAATAATACACTTTATTTGTACTAATCTTCTCAAACCTTATATTCAGTCAGGAAAAATAAATTTTAAAGACTTGCGTTTTAATTATTAATATTATTAATAATTAGTTAGCCTAATATTCGTTTTTATTTTAAAGTTCTTTAAGCTTCAAAATTATCGCACTAAAAATATAGGACAAAAATGAAGTGAGAGAATGTTTTATAAATATTATGTACATAAATTAAATAAACCTTCTAGCCTTAATCAATATCATTTTTTACACTTTTCAAAGCCACATAGGAACTTAACATATAATGGAATTCTCATCTAGTATTAATAAAATAAAAATTAAAACAATATATTAATTAGTGAAGCATCTTTTCATTAAGGATTTTACTAATCCGGTATTTAGCTTTCGGCATTAATTGAAAAATATTAATGAGGATTTTTTTTAGACTGCAAGAGAGCTATTTGTCTGTTACTAAGCTGCATAACAGATCGATTCATTTAACCATAAGCGAATTTAATTATTTGAAATTAAAAATAATAGAAAATTTATAACTAGAGAAAATTGATCTACTGCTACTCTGTCTCAACGTAGTGAAACGTATCGTAAATTCATAGAAACGAATTTTTTTTATTTTAACCCCAGATAATGTAAAATATTTCGGTGAATATTAAAATTTATTTTGTAACTGTAGTTCCGGATAACTGTAGTGTATTACATCGCGTAATGATACTTCGCGGCATCGCATGTTTCAAACAAACAATGAAAAACAACATAAGAAGCTGTTCAGCAAACAAAAATAGAATAGCCATTTTCTTTGCTTAGAAAGGCGTAAATTCTGGTAAAACTGAAGCTGTTTTAAACAATACTTGCTCTATTATAAAAATCATAACAAATTTTAAAAATTTTCAGAATCTCATTTTCATAACATTATGTTTTCAAATTTTTTTAGGTAGCCACTTTAAAGTTCCGTTTTTATTTTGAGACAAAAAAATTTCCTGTTTTATTGCCCAAACTTAAAGTTTTATAATTTAAAAATGCATTTCTTAAATTCGTGAAGTGGAACTGAGTCTCAAAAACAACCGATGATTTGTTAAAAAAATTTTAAAAAGAAATTGATAGACACGGTTCGTTGTGCTGCGTTTAGGTACCGAGGCTGCATATTTTCACCAAATTTCAAATTGATTACGAAAATGGTTGATTGGTGGCGCTTCTAAATGAAAAACAGTGTAACGTTGCTTTCTACTGTATACCATGACATTCCAACTGAAATATATTTCTTTTTGCTCTATTGCCACAAATGGTGGTTATCTTACGAAACTATATCTTAAAGTTTTACTCAGTTTTGAAGTCTGTGAAGAATAAAAATCTAGTTGTCCAAGCAGAACGCAACAAGCCTTGCATTTTTTTCTCCTGCGTCTTTTTATTAATGAATTTAAAATTATCATTATTTTTTAAATACCAATTATATTTCATACATCTCAAATAAGACGAATTCTTTAGTGACTCTTTCATCTAATGATACCACTTTTCAAAATGTTTAACTTGTTTTTCAAACTCTGATAAGCCAATTAAAGATTCTTTAGCTACAACGGTAATACGAATTATAATTAAATATTGTTATTTGTATGCATATGTAGTTAATAGTTAGTTCGTATATAGATAATAGTTAGTGCGAATAACTTAACAAACTATAATGTAATTGCTGTAAATTTTAACTCGCACTGGTCAAAGTTAAAATAAGAATATAAATTCATTAACAAAACTGCAAAAACTGATTACAAACTGAAAATGAATTTTGCCGATTGTAAGAGTTATCTCAGCAGAGACATAAAGAAATACTATTTTCTAGCTTCTAGAAGCTAGAAAATAAATTCACAATTGCAGGGCATAGCTATGTCCTGCAATTGTGAATGTCAACTTAGATGGTCGATGATGGAAAACTGAGAAGGTTCGCCGCACCATTGGGTACTAACACTACAAGAAGATGAAGATCACACCCACCCACACATGTGACCATGACTTCAGAGCCAGCTGATCATTAAAAGCAAATGGCGTGATGAAGTTGAGCAAATTTTTCCATATAAGTTAGAATGTTAATTAGCGTGAAGTTAATTCAGTACAGAACCGTATCGTTCATTGAATTTGCCGAAATATAATTATTTCTGGTCAGCGTCTTTTACTTAACTTAGATTTATTATTTGTTTATGTATTCTATTGTAACCATGACACATTTTTGTTGTGTGTACCTGGCAACTTCGATGCATAATTAGTGCGTTTATAATCTACGTGGCTTCATGCCTGTCTTTGTGTCTGGTAAGAAATATTTAGAAAAAGAATTAAAATCTTTGTGAAAGAATACAGAATGTGTCACTTGAGATAATTAATACTTGAAGGGCTCGACATACAATCTTGGCATCGAAATAGACGGAAAAGAACAGTTGCTTACTTAAACAAAGGCCATATTTCAGCAACCAATCAGCACCAACATAACCACATAACGTCACTTGCAGGTATCCCATTATTGATAAATTGAATGAATGATTTATGTACATAAAATATGATTCTTAGGAAAAACGAATTTCTAGGTTTGGAACATTTTGCGAGAAAGGATGCGATCGAAATCGTAAAAATAAAAATATACACGAATATATGAATGTCACGGGTATATCACCGGATACCACATATTGTGTCACGGATATTTACAATCCCAAAAAATTTAAGAGCTAAATTCACAATTTTTGATGTTAAAAAAATGAAGTCTAAAAATCGTGTCGGACAAGAACCATTTTGTCCTCAAAATTCTTCCTCAATCAATACTTTCTCAATCTACCGATTCCCGTCACCTTCTATAGACATCAAAAGTTTTCATAAAATTCTCATGACTTTCCACAAATTTTTTTTTCAGGAGCTGTGAATCTTGATGTTTAGCAAACCTTAATGTGGGACAATAGAGCCAAAAATTTGTGTTTTGTCGATTTCCCTTTATGTTGCCTGCAGTTATTAATATTGCTTTCCACTCATTTACACCTCCGTAAAGGCTTTGACAGATTTAGCAGCTAGTTTTTTTTTCGATGGTAAATGTAGCAGGCATACAGTCACCATAAAAAATTATTCTGAAGGATATCTTGAGGTCGTTTCTACTTTCCTCTAGCATCCTTATTGGCTGAGTAGAAAATTAAAAAATTTTTATGGGAAAACCAAGATATTAAATGTTCACTGAGTAATGAAATATAACTTTCAGGAAAGATAACAGCAAGCAGATGCGAGTTTAGACAGGAATCATTATTTCCCTATCACGTAGAAAGGAACAGTTTTTCCCCATCACTGCCCATCTGCACTGTGTAATAACTCTCGGGGAGAACCGATTTTCTACGTTATTGATTTGTTACAGCGTAATAATCCTCAAAAAGCAACAGACGGTAATCCAATCATCATTTTTGTGACAAGTAAGCATAAATCGGTCTTTTTTCTTTTGTTATGCTTTGCTGTATACACTAAAAATTGATTTTAACTGGTAGCGTCTGATATATTTTCTTTATTATTTATTAATTATACATAATAGTTAGGACTTAATCTGATAAATCAAGTGACTTTTGTGGTTTTAATTTAACATGTGTTTTGAATAACCTCTGAAATTAATCAATATATTCTAATTAAATTCTTCTACTTTTAATATTATTATGCTTACAATGAAAGCATTCAATTTTTTAACAAAGATATATATTCAAGAAATTGAGCAGTAAAATAGTTTATTTAGTCTTATTTTATTGTAATTTAATGTGGTGCTAAACGAAAAAATCAATTTCTATGTGAAAAAGAAAGTCTACTTGAAATAATAGTATTATAATTTAATGCGTTGCTAAACTACAAAATCAATTTCTATGTTAACATAAATGAAGTTTACTTGAAATAATAATATTATGATTTAATGTGTTACTAAACGAACAAAATCAATTTCTATATTAACATAAACGAAGTTTACTTGAAAAAAAATTATAATTTAATGCGTTATTAAACGACAAAATAAATTTCTATGTTAACATAAAAGAGTCTTACTTGAAATAATAACATTATAATTTAATGTGTTATTAAACGACAAAATCAATTTCTATGTTAACATAAAAGAGTCTTACTTGAAATAATAACATTATAATTTAATGTGTTATTAAACGACAAAATCAATTTCTATGTTAACATAAAAGAATTTTATTTGAAATAATAATATTATAATTCAATGCGTTACTAAATGACAAAATCAATTTCTATGCTAACTTAAAAGAATTTTATTTGAAATAATAACATTATAATTTAATGTGTTATTTAAGGACAAAATAAATTTTTATGTTAACATAAAACAAGTTTACTTGAAATAATAATATTATAATTCAATGCATTACTAAATGACAAAATAAATTTCTATGTTAACATAAAAGAATTTTATTTGAAATAATAATATTATAATTCAATGCGTTACTAAATGACAAAATCAATTTCTATGTTAACATAAAAGAATTTTACTTCAAATAATAATGAAACATTAAAAAAATTAAATTTAAGAGAAACAAAATATTTTATTTGATCATACACTTGAAAAGCTTTGATCCCGTATACAGTTGCCATACTCGATAATGGCATTATGCCATTGCATAATTAAAGCTCTAGCTTCCGACATTTAAGTGTTTGATCCGTTCCGAAACTACAAATCTGTTTATTCTAAGTAAATCATCCAAATTCTCCATTGTCGCCAATCACGAAAAATATTTTTTTTTCTTTCTCTGGCCAGCAACACATGCATGAATAAGCTGAAGCAAATCCAGATTGCCTTATGAATAGATAAATTTCATAAACAGCCAGCGGAAGTCTCCTCGCATCCTAAATGCAACCCCAGTAATGGAAAATAGGCTTCAAAAGATTCCAACCTGTAGAGCCAAATAATTGAGTTTTCTTCTGGATAAAATCTGAACCGAAGGAGCGTATGCTTGAAGATCCATCCAACGCTGTTCGGTTAATGGTTTTGACACACAGAATAAAGCGTGTAATGCCTGCTCCATGGAATTAATTTTGTGTCCCGGCATCTTCCTATTTAGGATAATGCACTTATTTTTCTCATGCTCTCTTGGGGTATTGGTTTTGAACGACAGTGGCGTGAGAAGAAAGCTTTTAAAGCTTGACATCAGATTTAAATCCATTTCATTATGGAATTAGGAATTTTGAAAATGGAATCCGGGTTCTGAGAAATGTTTAATTTATTTTATTAATTGGTTAATGAAGTTGGGAAGCAAATTTTTGAAGGGAAGATGAATTCTGCTCGTAGATTTGGCGAAAATAGGCATGAAAGTTTAGTTTCCAATTTGAACTTCTTACTTCTTCATAATCGTGATGCTGCAGGAATTTAATGAACTTTCCATTGAAATAATTTGCTACGGCAAAGTAAAATTAGTGTTTCAAATTTTTAAGTGAATGATCAATTATTTAGGTAACTTGGAAAGTATTTTATCAATAAAATAAGAGATTACTAAGCCGACCGGACTGTGTAATGGTCAGAGAGCTGACTTCTCATCAGAAAGTTTCTGTGTTCGAATCCCAAAAAAGGCATAGATGTTACTTCATTCTCTGTACTATCTATCCTTGCAGTAAGAGTAACGTTGGTACACCTAATATGATTCCCCTAAAAGAGTGGCCAACAAATCTGCCCTACAGTTACTTCAATGACGAAAATCAATCGAGTGGAAATTGGAAGAAAAAAAGTTTACTAATTAATTTACTTAGCTCTGTACAGATTACTCAATTAATCAACTATAAAAAAGTTGACTGATTCGATTTCTTAGTTCTATATTGATAATTCAAAGATCAATTAGTAAAAAGAGTTGATTAATATCTACGGAAATTAGAAGCACTTCCGATTGCTATTACAATTTAAAAATAATAAAAAAATAAGCTTTTCATTACACGAATAAGACAGAAGAAACAAAACTTTCTCACGTATTACACTTTTGTAAAACAAAAATTTAAAGTGTAGTTTGTTGAGAACTGCAAAATGTTTACAAATTGTTTTTCTTAAAAACAAATATTGCTTAATTAAAAAAATCTTCATTGGGTTACTTTTTTTTTCACATGCCAGCTGTCGTTCTCCTATGATATCAATGTTCGATGGAGCAAAATTATTGCCATCTAGTTAGGTGTGAAACTCAGCTAGTCTACAATGTAAACATTTCCTACAATAAAGACTGCATTTGATGCTAATTGTTTACCGGAAAGCAAAGTCTCTGTGTGCCTTGCGGCATTTTAAGTAAGCCGGTAGCTGGTAGAACTGGTAGGCCAAACAATCATGGTCGACGAAAAGGAAACGCGTCTGACTGAAATTATGAAATCTGACAGTTGTTGAGTGTTCGTTTAAAATCTCAGGAATAAAACTTTCCAAAAAGTTCTACTTATGAGATTATGCTAAACAATCAGCAGATGAGAAAAGTTTGTACAGGAAAGCATAGTCAATCTCCTTTTTTTTAGTGACCCACTTATTAACTCCCCTATCTTATTACTATCTTATTATCGTATTATTATTTGTGCTTGAACACTTCTATGAGAGAATATAATTTCGGAACACTTAACAAAGCTTAAAGTTTTCTACGAGGCTCTACTTGCCATATGACTTTTGATGCATGAAATTCTCGCTAGAACAAGTATATCAACGAGAAGGGAAACTTTTTTATTTGTTGTATGAGGCTCAGGGGATAAAGCACTTGCCATCCAATGAGGCTCCAATCTCAGTGACAGACGGTTCATGGATTAGAATACCCTTGTCGTCAAGTTAACCACAGGAGGTTTTCGTAGTCATTTTGTCGTCCAATGCATAATAGTTCCATCAAAAATTCCTCCACAAAGGTTAGTTTCATTTTACTTTATAACCGTTTTTAAACAGCCGATCCAATTTTATGGGTTTATGACTACTAATGTTCAACTCCGTATCCTTGTAATTTTGAACCCAATCCAGAAGACAAGGGAACTCCTGGATCGAATATTGAGAGAAACTTGCCTTCGTGGAGGATTTTTTTTGATGGAGCTAACCTGCATTTGCGTTACATGGAGAGGAAGACCACGAGAACCTTCCACGGTTAGTTTGACGGAAAGGGGACTCTAACCCATGATTCGTCTACCACTGAGGATATTTCACGTCAGCACTGTGGTCTGGGCAAGCGGGATGCGGAATTCGTATCGACTGGGATTCGAACGCGGTTCGCCTCATCAATGATTGATCCAGGAGTTTCTTTGTCCGTTATCGTCGGAGTTAATAGCCGTAAATCCAAAATTGGTTTGTTTGTTCAACGCCGGTTATAAATTAAAATCAATAAATATTTTTAATCGACTCACTTGCATTACTTTTAAACAAAACATGCATTTCAGTATCGGGTCCTTTTTGACATGGGAACTAGCCTATGTTCAAATGTAACTCAATAATATTTTATAAGAATCAAGTGCAGAGATCTTGCTGACTCCTACAAATAACAAAGGATCATTTATTTTTTTAAAAATATTTCGTTGATCCAACCTCGATAAAGGAAAGAGCGTATGTTTATATAGAGACACGTATGTCCCTTATAAGTGAATTAATCTGATAAAATTCGAAGAATATTTACTTGAAACAAATAAATAAATATTTACCTATACATATTCAGAATTGAAAAAAAAAATTTAAAATTTTAAGATTTTGCGTTCGTTAAAAACCACACCCAAAAACTTTTTTCAAGGTTTTTATGATTTGCAAGACCTGACTTTAAACTTTAAACCAATCAATTTATTAACAGCAAGATTATAGCATCCAAATTCAATAAATTACAAGACTATATTTTTACAAATAGAAGTAAACTTCAGTCGTCCCGATAGAATATCCCTATAAACAAATATCCTGGTAGAAAACAAAATTCATGCTATAAGGTAAAATGAATTTAACAAGAAAATTAATAAATAATGTAATTTAATAAGTATAATAATAAGAAAAATTTCTCTTGTTGATGAATAAAATTAGTGAAACTGATTCCTTTAGAGATAAATAAAACTAGTTACAAAAATAAAAAAGATCGCCAAGTACCAAACGGTGTTTATATGTAATGGAAGAAAAAAATTGAAATATAGTCATACAACACTTATTTTGTATTAATCTCTCTAAAACAAATCAAATAAGCTAATTTCTTTAATGCAATTCTATTATTGCAACCATAGACACCTAGCAAATTATTTCATTAAAATGTGACACAACTACCCTAAGAATTTGGTTGATTGATTTGTTCATTTACGTCGCACTAGAGCTGCACAATGGGCTATTGGCGACAGTCTGGAAAACATCCCTGAGGATGATCCGAAGATATGCCTTCACAATTTTGATCCTCCGCAGAGGGGGCTAAGAATTTGGATTTTTGTTCCTGAATTATAAGGGTCAGCTTCAATTCGGAAAATGCGGTCTTAATATCTAAGTCAGGAAAGTGCTCGGTAGTAAGTTTGTATATCTTAGTCACTTTAATTTCACTTTTCACAATTAGTTCACATTTAGAAAAATGCTTCACTTAAATTTCACTTTTTGCATATTTCGCTATATCTCGAGTACTTTTTAAATGAATTAAAGAATTTTTGTCCCACACAATTATAAAATTAATTTATCCAAAGTTGATTCCGTGTAAAAAATAACTTGTGTACATTATTTTGCATTTGTATTTATTATTTCTTTTCGGTCGAAAAAACATTTAACATTAAAACATTATTCAGTCGAAAAAACATTTTAATTGTAAGGTGGTGTGTTAATTCCCCAGATTCGTTATTTAATAAGAAATTTTAGAGAAAAAACATATTATTCATAAAAACATTTCAAAACGTAAAACAAAACATAAACATAAAACATTTCATTCAAAAACATAACATAAAACGTTTCAAAATTGAAGATTTTTAAAATGCTTAAATTCTGCTTGGAAACATTGAACTTCTCACTTATTCTATCAATAACTATTTATTTCATTCATCGATTCAATTATATGTTGTTCTAAATTCTAATCATGAAGCAGAACTCTATATCTAAATATAGATTTAATGGAATTTATCGCATGAAAATGTGCATGACAAATTTACGATTACAAAATATGAAAAGATTTTAGCAACATTCTGAATTTTATGCAAATGTAAGATGGGTAAGATTATAGTTACGTCTTGGAAATCAAGCATGCATTAAAAAAAACTTATTTTTCATTACTTTAGCATGACGACATTTGTAACAGAATAAACACAACAAAATCAGTGTGATTGCTTTGGTAACAAATACGACGTTAAACTATTTTGCAAACACTTCTGATATACTAAAATCAGTCCTCTTGGGAGTACAATAAATTCTAAATAAATATACGTGACGAAATATTCTTTGAAAAATTGTTAGTAAGAAAACATAGTAAGTAAATTTAATTGAAAATTACAATCTGCAATCAAAAAGCGCTTTTTCGTTACTTTTATAAATAGCTTTGCTTAGTTTGAAATTATCAGTTACATTTTACCCAAGAGAGGTAGATTTAGGTTATTCTGCAATAGTCTAATTGAAATTTAAATCAGAAGTAATTCTATTATTCGAAAATTGTTTTAATGTAGTGTAATATCTAAATTTCAATATTTAATGGGATAAAATTTTAACGAAAAACTAGAAATACGTAGTGAAAAATATTTGATAAATTTTAATAGCAGTAATTTGTTTAATTAAATATATACAGGGTTAGTCTGAACAACATGACAAAACTTCACTGTGTAGTATTATGCATCTACACGAGCGATATTTGTCATAGAATGTACGATAACTACCCTCTAATTTCTCTCAAGCAGTGAGAAGTTAAAAGGCAGTTTTCCACTGTCACATTTAAAGAATTAACATAAGTATTGGAACATTTCCTTCAGAAAACTTTTTATTCGGGCATATATTATTGATGTACAAAGAAATTTCTTAAGAGAAAAAGATATAATTGATGTACAAAGAATTGTTCTATATGCTGCTGAAAGAAATTGCTCCAAAGATCTTCCGCCAGATGCAATGCGAGCTTCACACGTGCGACCTACGAAATGACACACATTTGTAAAAACATCAGGCATTTCCTTAACATCTCTGGCAGCAACGGCTATCCTGGCGACTAGACCCACATTACTCTCAAAGTTGGACTCGTAGATTACAGTTTCCATATAAACCCATAGGAAAAATAACCAAACACAAGAGATCAGAAAATCTTGGTAGCCAAGGTATGGGACCACCTCGACCAATCCATCAAACTGGGAATAGTGCGTCTGAAGTGTTCTGCGGAACCAAGGAAAAATAGGGAAAAAAATGAAAATAATTTCCAACGGTCTGGTTAAAGGGCAAGGGATGCCAAAATACCTCAGTCCTACACCCGCTATCATTAAATCTCATGTGAATGCGTAATTACAAACCGGTGCTTAGGAACATGGAAAGACATTCAATATTGGCGAATTATCGATTAATAATACCACAAAAATATAGAATACTTCGCGTTATTAATATTTAATATAAATAAACTGACATAAGAATTAATCATCAAAATGGCCGTTGGAATTTTATATAACCCTGTAGCCGAAAATTTCTTTTAGTAAAAATAACACTGCTTAAAGATGGTAAAATTTAAAAAAAAATCTTGATACATACTTAAACAATATTGAATAATAAACTGTTATTCAATTAAAATTAGCCATTGCATTTATTGAGAAAGGAAAAGAATACAAATAATTGCATTTTTTCTTTATAAAATTGACTAAAAATCAATTGACAAAGTTATTTATTTAAAAGATGATTATGATTAATTAATTATGAAAAATTAATTTTATGAGAAAGAAATCCAAATGCTAGGAAATATGCAATAGCCTATAAGAGCATAGCGTATGGCAGACACAGCATGCGGACATACTGATGTGTCTTCAATGTATAATCTATATAGATTTTCGGCTCTTCTATTGAATTTTAGAAAAATGCAAACAGCATTTTGCAAATCGCATCATATTTGTAGTTTGTGTTTATTCAATATAAACTACAAAAAAAAAAGATGCAGGTACGTAAAAAAAAAATACAGGGTTCTTGAGTTTTTGCTTTTTAGTAGGGGAAGAGAGAGAGGAAGAAGACGATGGAATCATCTATTATGAAACAGACCTGAAAAGCTTAGTATACAGGGGGTAAACAAGGCTGTTACATGTTTCCGTCACGTGTTCATTGCCATGGTAACGCGTGGTCGTGATTGCAACGAAACCCAGACGCGTGTTAGAGACGTAAGATGGGCCGGGGAAAGTTTTCTTTCATCTTCATCCCCGACTTCTTTTTTTTTTCTTTTCCTCTTTTATTTCTTTCCTTTTCTCTTCTACTATCTAGATTCAATATTTTATGAGATATCTTCCATTAGACAGAGAGGTTGATCGCGCTTCTAGCTCTCTTTATCCGTATGCCGCGTCTGCCATAGATTATTCCCCAGGTGTTGGGAAGAAATGAAGAACCACGTTGAGCAGGTGGTCTGGAATATAAAGTTTTATATGTGATGGCATCATATTGAAGTATGCGAAGATGATTGCATGCATATTCGATTAGGTTAGAAGTCTAGCCATGATAGTGATATGATTATGCAATTCAGTGATTCATGTATGTGTGTGTGTATATATATATGAGCATATATATATGATATATATATATTATATATGAGCAAAATTCATTTAATTATAATTTATTAACATTTTAATACATTATTCTTGCTACCGAGGGAAAGCATTTTTTTTCTATCCATAATAAAAAAAGTAATTTCAGAAACTGCGGAGAATCTGTTAGTAATTGAAGTTAACGTATTCTAAACAAATTTCTTAAATAACAAATTATTAAAACAACAAATGACAAAGTTTTTAATCCATTAAATAGTTTACCTAAGAAGTATTTATTTATTTCAGATTATTATCTGTTTTATGAAATTAATTGATTTAGCAAGTGATATTCACTAATTTAACCTCAAATTCAATTTTTAGATTCAATTTAAAATATTTTTTGAATTGAACTGCTATCGATATAATAAAATCACGTATTACAAGGTTTTGACAGTTGTTTATTAACAATTTTGTCAGAAATATGTTACATTTCAACGATTTTCAAGGAAAATTTAAATATTTTCAAATGTTTTAATTGATTGCTCAGCTACAATTATTTTACAAACCATCAAATATGTTTTTCAATCGTAATTCTTAGACATTTTATTTTAAAAATATTGTGTAAAAGAGAAATTTTATTATTTTGATTTTTAGGAGAAATTTTGAAATTTTATTATTTGTTATTCGGGACTACAAAATGTTATAGACAATTTCCGAACAGAGCTCGTCTTTTTCTAACTGAGGAATTAATTGTATTTTAACACAGCCAAGTTTGCACTAAAGTCGTATAATCATAAATTTTGAAAGCTGATATACGAAGGCCTACTTGTGAAGAAGTTCGATTGATTCTACACAGCAGTTTTTTTGGTTGGCGCCCTTTCAAAAATAAAAATTAAAAAGGAGCATTTTCGGCATGTTTCAATTTTTTACTGTTGTAAGGGTAAAAATGTTGTTCAAACAAAAAAATAATAAATTATTCTATGAATACGGAGAAGAAGTATGGACAGCATGCCAATGCCAAAAGAGGTTTGTGAAATTTCGATCAAGATGCATGAAAATGAATTGCTCCAGTTTAGGATGATGAAGGGGCTTGATCATAAATGTAGATAAAACAAAATATATGTTATTCTTAAGAAACAGAGTCCCAGACCCCTATCTTGAAATAAATTCTTATAGATTTGAAACAGTGAGGAGTTTTACTTACTTAGGATCAATTGTTACCATTGACAACAGAATTACTCCTGAAAAAAAAACCCGACTCTATTTGGCAAATAAAGCTGTATATGGGCTGAGAAGATTTATTAAATCTAGGTTTCTTTCTAGAAAAACAAAGTTCTTAATCTTCAAAACTCTTGTCCGGCCAGTACGGCTCTCAAGCTTGGACACTGGCAAAACTGGAGGAAAATTGTATCTCAATATTTGAGAGAAAAAGTTTGCGGGGCTTACTTGGGGGTGTAAATGAAAACAATAACTGGAGAGGGAGATTTAACTTTGAACTGTACAAGATTTATAAACAACCTGACATTATTAAATACATAAATATCGCTTATTTTCATAAAGAAAAAGCAAAATTACTTTTAGAACAATGTTTTAATGTGCTCTGTGCAATTGTGCCGTAAGATTTCGAAGTTCGCAACTATTGCTTTAAATTAGTCATTAATTTTACACCTTAAAATGTCTGAAAAGTATTAGAAATATATTTTTAACTATTTTTTTTCATCCCTTTGGAAGTCTGGAACAAATTACCTCCAGAGTTTTCAAAGGGAGAAGAATTCGAGCATTTTTCTTTCTTCAAAATGGAAAAAGGAGTAAACATTGCCAAACGAAAACTCAAAAACTTTTACTGTCTTATTTTTTCACCTCTTCCCTAAAGGCACCAGATTCTGCCTATTTTACGAATCATCTGTTTCTTGTCGTTCAAAAATTTAAATCGAAAAATATATAAATAAAAGTCCAGAATGGAAAAAAGGAACGTTCTGGAACGTAGATTTAGGACAAAAGGACGAAAACGGACCAGATTAAAAGACACAAGGTTGGTTGGGACTGTGACGTGAACCAAGAAGATTCCAAAAATAACATCGATGGAAGAAAAAAATAGGAAAAATGGAAAAAGTATAATAAATAAAATCCCAAGACAAATGCAGAATGAATATAAGAAGAAAGAGAAAACTTTAAGCTATAGGCAGAAAGAATGCTTTTAGGGGTGTTGTGGGGGTGTCTCCAGGAAATGTGTTGCAAAGGAACGAGAAATTCATGAATAATTCACTACCGCGCCTGAACCTCTACTTCCCTGCAAGCGTGGCAGTCGTTTTTTACTGCTCATCTCGCCGCTTGTATCCTGTATTTCAATTCGCTCCTTTTTCGATGTTAGAAAAATATAAAAGAAGGCCTGGCTAGGGAGAGAACGGCCAAATTCACAAAGCGAAGTGAGCTTTTTTAAAAAAAGAAATGGGCTTAGGTTTGAAAGTGAATGCATCTAAATTTGGTCAACTTACATTTCAGCAGAGTCTGAACCGTGCAATACGTGAGTTCCTAAAAATCTTCAATTTCAGACATCTCCATCTTCTTTTTTTTTTCGAAACGTGTCTGAACAAGTTAAGGTCTAATCTAACAGCACTTTTAATTTATGGGGAAATAGTGCATTAAAATTATTATATAACGTATTTTTACAAATTATATTTTATGATATATTTGAAAAAAAAGTATATATCAAATTTGTGAATAATATACTTATGTACTATAACACAAATGAGAAAAATGAATTTTCGAATGTAGGTTTTTTTTTCTGATTGATTTATGCATTAGTCCACCTTTTACTAGTTACTGGGGGGAAATAAGAGATCTCCTGCAATTGATTAAGCCATGACCGCATTCAGTCTATCAGTAAAAGGTCTATAGAGTTTTTTACTTTGAAAGTTGGTTAGTTGTGTTTAAACAAAATCCCACTGTATACTGATTGTAATACATGGTTCCCAGTTGATGACCAAAGTCAAGCATCACTGGCAACTATTGGGTGACGAATTTGACAAGCCTACGAAAGAGCCGAGGATGTGTAGTATTGCTTCTTGCTAAACTATTCTACCCTAAAGTGTTCTACTTCGCACGCAGGCTATCGAACTTTCAAAGCGGGGGAGCCATTGTCATAAAATAAGATCAAAATTGTGATGGCATATCTTCGGATCATCTTCAAGGACGTTGCCAATAGCCCATCGAGCAAACGTAAATAATGTACTGCAACTGAAAACGTGTTCGTCTAATATTTGTCCAGGAGTTGTTTTTTTTTTTTTTTTGTCTTGGTTTTAAAAGATTCGATTGAAAACAAGCTTTTCAAAAAATATCAGCTGAAGACGTTAAAATGACAAGAGGTAAAATGTCTACAAATGTTAAAAAAAATATGCAATTTACCGACACCTTCTGTAATGTGAGGGAAAACAAACAACAAAAATGGTATAGTGTTCCACTAAATTATACTATAACTACGTTCTCTCATTTTATTTTTAAAGTAAATTATATTAATTAAAAAAGAAAAATAATAACAAGTAAATTTCGATGAACATCCTCTACTTACATTAAATTGATATTTGAAGTAAAAAAATTTAGTTTTATATAGTTTCTCTGTTACTCCGACTTAGCACGAACCTACGAATATTTTATTACAGTTTGGAATTTTTAAGTCATACCTCATATCAAAATTATTTTTGCAGTGTAGTAGTAGTACTTTAATTACGTCGCACTAGAGCTACACAAAAGTCTATCCGCGACAGTTTGGGAAATATCTCTGATGATGATCCGAAGACATCTGTCATCATAATTTTGATCCTTTGCAGAGGGAAGAGCTTCCCACCTGTGGTAGTCCGATGACCTGCATGTGAAGTCGGTTCCTTTAAGTTAGAAGAGATTAATAAGGACCAATACAGCGCACCCTCGGTTCCCTTGAAAACTGATCAGAGTGGTCACCCACCCAATTACTGACAGCAACCAGTGATTCTTGACTTTGGAGATTTATAGGGAATTGCACATCTTACGATCAATCCTACAATTATGAGACTAAAATTGTTTGAGATTTGAGAAGTTAATTTGCCTAACTGCACTGCTTCGGTTAAGCAAATTTTTTTAAATCATTATTAATGGTAAGGTTCTTCAGTAGTTTTGACGCACCTACCCATGACTTTTTTATCTCAGTCCAAGACTTTAGTTAATCAATTGTATGTGGCTTATTAATGACTGGTAGCACAAATGACTTGAAATTCCAATTTTAATTAAGCGCTTAGATGCCTCTAGCTTGGACCGAGCCCTAGTACCTGAAGATTTCAATTTTAACTTGCGATGCAACGTTTATCCCTTCAAAATACCACGAAGGCAAATTAAAAGATAAAACTTCTTATATTTTAAGTCATCATAAATATTTCATCCACTATATCTCTGACCGTTTACACTCTTCTCACCCCCATTATGTAAAAGGGAGGCAATTACAAACGATTTGTAACATTAAAAAGAACCCATAACTAATCACAACTTTAATATATGTTAGAAAAAGTTCCTTACACTATGCCCTAAAAGCAATAAGATTCTTCTGGGATTTCGAGATATGACCCTCTGAACTCTTCTGTCACAGTAGTTTTATTTATGTACTCCTTCACAAATAGACGTGCCTGCTTGTGTCTCAATACGAAAGTAGCTTATTGCTACATTAAAAAACACAAATTAGAGAAAGGCATCGTGAAATTACACTCAAAATTAGGACGGAATTTGAACCCACTACGTCCCCAGGGCTAAAGAGAATAGAAGGGCTGGTTCATTCCTTTGAAGTATCTCTCGCCGCGCCGATCCTCCGACGTCACTCTAGTGACGTCACTTTGGCGCAAAGCTCGCACTTTTACTTCAAGAACGGGGTGTTTGGCCTTACTAGCTCCAACTAATATTGGATCATTTCTTTTTGCGAGATATTCTAAGACATTTGTTATTTTCTATAATGACTTTCCTCAGTTTTTGCAGTGATTTTACAAGAATTTAAAACTATTATCGAAATGCCAGTTTGCGCGATTGCAACTTGCAAAAATTCTGATACAAAAACAAAAGAAAAAAGTATAATTTTTCGCGTGTTCCCTAAAGTAAATGAACAACTATGTAAAGAATGGATTCCGAAATGACACAGTTAATATTAAACAGCAATACGTTTATTCTGTCGTAAAGAACTTATATAAAAATTCATTATCTAAATAGAAACCACCTCGTTACTTCATAAAGAAAGGCAGGTGAAAAGAATTAAAAAATGGATAAAGTCAAAGAAAATTAAAATGTAAATAAAAAGTATAAATAAAATATATAGTATATAGTTGAAATTTCATAACATATTTTTTAATGTAGTTATTCTAAATATTTATGATTTTTTTTAAAAATTATATTCTCTTCAATTTAAATATCTATAAATTATATCATCGTAAATTTAAATGTCTATAAACAATTGTAAAATTTCTAATGTCATTATGAACCTAAATTATTATTTTGTTTCAGTAATTAGCGTTTAAGGTTGATGTTTCATAATTATTAAGTATGAACAAATTGCTATTAACGACATATTTTAAAATCAGGGATTCTAAATTTAACTTAACTTATCGTTATAAGCGAATATGTAGATAAGAAAAGTGTCGATAAATGCCTTCATTTTTCTTAATAGTTAAAGTTAAAACTGAACTTTTTTAAATAAAGTATTTATCGTGTCATTTTCACCAACTAGCAAAACAGTTTTATAAGTTTAAAATGGTATTTTTTTTAATATAATAACCAAGAAAGTTTTTTTAAACTATGTTTATGAACGGAAATAATGTGTTAATTACGTAAAGTTTGAAGGCTAATAACCAGAAAAAGTCTAACTTATTTTTAAAAAGAGAAAGATGCAAAGTTATCATATCTTTGCTTGCGATCTCCGAGATCTGTGGACACAGTGACGTCATGAGGAGGGAAATCGTAGCTTCAGCTCTAAGAGCGGAGTGAACTAGCCCTTCTATTCTCTTTAGCCCTGGCTTCATAGCGCTTATTGAGAGGACTGAACACGACGGAGGCTTCTGCAACAACCTTAACCAACGTGGTCTTCGAATTAACCTAATATACTATTGTGTTTTTGAAATGAAAATATAAGAGCTTCACAAAAAAGTTACTCTTACTTTTTTAAATCTTATTTATTGTTACACGTACAGGTTTATGTGATCATTACAGATACGACTTAAAAGTCCTTGTTAAGCTCTAGGTTCCGCAGTGGGTTGATCGTTAAGACACGGTTCCCGCAGATCACAGAAGTGAAACTTCACTGGCTGTGGTTCGTGTGCGGGAGGGTGGCCACTTTGATCAGCCTGCGAAGGGACCGAAGGTGTTCCGCATTGGTCCTCGTTTAACTATGCTATCATAAAGTGTTTGACTTCTCGCGCAGGTCGTCGGGCTGCCAAAGTGGGAGTGTCGTTCTCTCTGAAGAGGATCAAAATTGCAATGGCATGTCTTCGGATCATCCTCAGGAATGTTCCCCAGACAGTACCCAATGGCTCTGTGCAGCTCTAGTGAGTCGTAAATCAACTGGAACATTTTCAAATTCTAGAACAGGTAGCACAAGTTAGTAACGGTGATCACAAATATACAATCATGGTTACGAAGGGATTCGAACCCACCACCTCCACACTGCAGAGTGTTTGGCGTTGCGGCGAGAACACTTTGGCAGGAAGGCCACTGCAACAACGTCATGTTTTTGTTTCTTTATAGTGCAGAAACAAGCAAATTCATTTCCCGTCAGAACTTATAAACGGAAAATTAAATAATTATAGTTTTTTAATACTGGGAAGTAGACCAATATTTTTTTTAAATGCATTGATGTGTAACTTCTCCTGTAAGTTGAATATCAATTTATATCAAGAGTATTGTTTTGTGATATTTTTTAAATATTTTTTCAAATTATTTTTTATTGTTCTTAAGAACATCACATTCGTATTTTAAATATAGTATTTGATCTCTATACGGTGTTTAAAGTATTTGGTTAATATAGTATTTGATTCGATACGGTGTTTTCTTAAAAATAATAACTCCAATTTTTCAAATAAATATATTTCTTACATTAATATTATCATTATTCTTCTTATTTAATGTAATGAATAAGATTACATAGCATTAGTAATTTAGTTTTTTGTTTAATATTATAACTGAGTAAAAAAATTGCGAAATATGTTTTGTTGTTTTGGAAAATAAAGTTGTGTTCCTGTTTTTCCCTTTTAGAATGAACAGAAAATCTGTTCAAATAATATTTGTAACTCAAGTTTTTGATAATTTGCTATTTTGAGTATTTCTTGAAAAAAAGACTGCTAGTTTTTTAAATATTTTAAAAATGTGATTTTACATCACTTATAAATTTCTTGTCTGACTAAAATAGTCAACAGATTTATTAATACCATAATCGTATCGTGAGAGTTTGTATTATCATGTGTGATCAACTGCCAGTTTCATAGATTTTAATTCTTGTTATCTTAAATGCTAAGGCTAAAATAAATTACTATCAAACAAATAAATATCAGATAGAAATTGATTTTATTTGAAAGTACCGCGTATTTTTGTTTCTAAAAGTTAAATACTCGTTTAATTTTGTTTGAACATAAACTTGTCTATCAAAGTCAAGAAATTCATGCAACGCTGTTTTGAAAATATATGAAATAAAGTAATTAAATCATTGTGATAATTACTACTCGATAATTACTACTTGTGGACGAAAAGGTTTGCCTTAATCCAAATTGGAGTTACATAAATAAACATCTGTAAAAACTACATGTGTTAATTCAATTTTGATCACAAAGCTTATACTGTTCAAAGTAAATAAACCAGAGTGCTTCGATTATTGTTTTAAGCTGTTTAAATGTTTTGTTCATGGGATTTATTTTAAGAAATTGAGAGTAGAATAATTTTTGTTCCAAAAAAGCGTATTAAGAGTAAAATAGCATGAAATTTTGCAACAAATTTATATGCCTGTAGAAATTTTCGATTTAAAAGATAGCAAAATTAAATATAACTTCATGATTATTCTCAGTCTAAGCTGAATTAAACTTGGTTTCATTATCTTGTTTTGAAATTTCCATTTAATTATTTAGATGTGTTGAAAATTTATACTTAAAACGTTAGATAATAACGAAAATTTAACTTACTAACACGATAAAAATATAGTACAAAATAATAATAATGTTAAATTTCTTTAGTATTTTTAAATAACACTAATGAAAATTTAACATTATTATCTTGACTTTAATATGGATTGAATACTATTTAAAAATCTCTGTACTGTTATTAAATAATATTTTGCATTTTGAAAATAAATCCAAAATCTTTGAAAGTAAAACCGAAATATTTTCTATTCATGAAATTAAAGACGTTACATTGTGCTCTGTCTCATAAATTACCATTTTATATAATATGATATTTATGCAATTTTAAATTCTTTTTCATTTTATTTGAAAAATATTCCAAATTTTAGAATATTTTGTCAATATTTGAGTTTAATTATTGTTCGACGTGGAGGAATTCAGCTTCTTACTTTCCTTGGAACAGAAAAAAGTAAATTTTCCAAACAAATATAAATGTTACCTGATTTTCCTTTTCTTTAAAACAGATTATTCTTTTTACAATAGAATGCATTTCTGACTGGTGGGCGAATTTACCTATTTCACTTATATTTTAATTCGTCTAATGCTGCAAATTGGAATATTTTAATATTTGATTTTTTTTTCTTCTTTAAATATTAAAGTGAAATGCGAAAGATTCTATTTCTTAAAGGCTCAGTCGCAACCATTATTAATAATTCTTAGGTTACGTTTCGTTATTCCACGAAATGGTTTAAAATTACTTTTTATGAGTATCTTAAACGTGATTTTTCCAATTGTAATATTTAACCGACATTTGACGCCTTTTATCCCAAACTTATTCATTCAATATTTTTTATATCGGCAACAAATAATAATTGAACAAAATGTTCCATATTTATATATTTCTCCGTCAAAAAGTACAAGCTTCTTCAATACTAGCCTAATAATGTTTAAATACTAACTTAAAATATTATTTACTCCACTAGAGGGGAGAAACCGGATACTCATGTTCAATTTATGGAACATTTTAAATTACTAGAATTCCAGTGAAAAAGCATCATACATTTCTACTTCATGTGTCAATTTAATGAAATTATGCATGTAATTCCCGTGTGATGTGGTCATGGCAGTACTCAAGAGGGGAGAAAAGAGAGGGACAATTGTCAAAGAGCCCGGAGTGGCTAAGGACGCGACCAAGATTCTTTATAAAAAATTTAGTGCTAAAAAAATTATAGTTCTTTATAAAAAAATATAGTGCTTTTCTAAAGAGAATAGCAGGCAATATCTTTACAAAAACTGCAATTTTCATTCAAGAGTTCACAAAAATTCTACAAAACATGAAAATATGGGACCGGAATAGCCTGGTTGGTGGAGCACTGGGCCCATGTCCAAGAGAGCTTGAGTTCGATGCCCGCCGACCAAAGACTCCCGTGCAGTAAATGGTGACTGATGCAAGTTAAATCTGTCGAATCACAAAGTCCTCCAAGTTCAAATAGCAAATCATACCTCTGGGGGTACTGATAAAGGAGTTTCCTTGGCTTCAGGATTGGTTCAAAATTACAAAGCTACGGAGTTTAACATCAGTAGTCGTAAACCCAAAATTGGGTCGGCTGTTCAATTATGGTTATATATATATATATATATATATATATATATATATATATATATATATATATATATATATATATATATATATATATATATATATATATATATTTATATTTATATTTATATTTATATTTATATATATATATATATATATAAAGATTTCTTTCAAATTTAAAAAATAATTAACTAAAATGAATCCATGTTTCGAAATTCTAATTTAAGGCAGCAGAAAAGCTAAGTATTACATATACTTCGTCGACTACTCCAAGACTTTATTATCAACTGAATAAGAAATTCCCCAGACACTCCAGTTATTTTCAATTTCCCATTTCTTCTAATTTTAACTAATTTCGTATACATTGGGATCTCATAAATTATTTCGTCAAATGTCTTTTCATACACGTACATTGAATTTTAAAACTAAAATAAAAGAAGATAAGTAAAGTTGGTGTTTGTTCTCAACTCATCTTATAAATATTTCATCAGCTTATTTTTCGAAAGCTAAAACCTTTGAATATATTACTTTTTCCTTCCTTTTTTTCTTATTTCATGATTCTCCATACTTTCATCGGGGCCATTTTAAAGAGAAGTTGCTTTTCTTTAGATGAATGACAAACAGATAGAATCTCGCTTTCGAGGTGCGTTAGGCGAAGGGGCGTGTGAGGAAAAGTCGCCCAAATATTCATGGGATTTAGAATTTTTTTTTTCTTTAACAAAGGAAAAATTCTTCCTTTCGCACCGTTTGATCCGCTTACAATAACAATGAATACATAATGGACACATCCGAAAACAAGAATGAGAAATGACCTCTGTTTTTTTTATAAAGTAAAAAAAAAAGTGTCTTCTTTATCACTTCTGTTTTATATTTCTTTCTCTATCTGTATTAATGCATTTTTTATGGAGCCGTGTATTTAAATTTTGTCTGTGAAAAGAATTTTAATGAGTTTCTCTGCATGGATAAAAATGAAGGAATGGATGAACAAATCGTTTTGAATGCATTTTTTTTAAATATAATGACTTCGGTTTAAATTTAAAAAATGTAATTCAGTAATAAAAGTTAAACGGTCATTTTAAACTATTTCCCCAAGAAAAATTGTCTTATTAAATAAATATTAATTAGAGATGAATAATTTCATCAAGCAAGATTCTTCTGGGAGAACATAACTCCATTTTTTAAGTGGAATTAGGTTGTAGTATAAGTTTAGGAGTTAGGTTGTAGTAGGTTAGTTTAAGTGTTGTATTGTAGATGTTAGTGGATGGAGTTAAGTTGTAGAAGTTAATTTGTAAGAGTTGGGCTGTAAGAATTAGGTTATTATGTGGGTAAATTGCACCTGCGAGAGTAAAAATACATACTTTTGATCGAGCTAGTTTATAGATAGATTAGTTTAGGAGTTAAGTTGTAGTAGATACTTTAATAATTAAATTGTAGTAGACAGTTTGGAAGTTAGGTTATAGTAGTTAGTCAAGGAGTTAGGTTGTAGTAGTTAGTTAAGAGATTGTAGTAGTTATATTGTAGTCGTTATTGGATAGATTTAATCTATAGAAGTTTGTTAGGATATAAGAATTAGGTTATTAAGTAGATAAGTAGCATCTGCGAGAGCAAAGACCCTTACTTTTGATGGAGTTTAGTTGTAGTAGATAGTTCAGGATTTATTTTTTAGTATATTGTTAAGGATTTAGGTTTTAGCAATTAGATGGATTTAAGTTGGCTGTAAGAGTTAAGGTAATAGGTAGGTAAGTTGCATTTTTGAAAGCTAAGATCCATATTTTTGATGTAGTTACTTAGTAGTAGCTAACTAGTTATTTGTAGTAGTTATTTTATTGAGTTATCTTGTAAGAGTTAGGTTTTAAGATTGAACATCAGAAATCAAGAATGAGAAATGACCTCTGTTTTTTAAGGAAAAACGTGTTTCCCTTATCCTTTCTATTTTTGATTTATTTTTCGATCTGTATCAGTGCATTTTTTACGAAATCGTGCATTTAAATTTTTTTCTCTTCTACATGGATAAAAATGAAGGAATGGATAATCAAATCGTTAATACAGTTTTTAAAAATATAATGATTTTATTTAAAACAAAACAAAAATTAGTTCAGTAATAAAACATAAGAGTTTGCTTTAAACTACTTCCCCAAGGAAAAGTTGTTTTATTAGATAAACAAAAATAAATGATGAATAGTTTTATCTAGCAATATTCCCCTGAGAGAGTAAAGCTTCATTATTTTGACGAAGTTAGGCTGTAGTAATTAGTTTAGGTGTTATATTGTAGTCTTTTGTTAATGGAGTTACAAAAGTTCTTTAAAGGTAGAGAAGTTGCACCTGCAAGAGCAAAGATTTATACTCTTGATGAAATTAGGTTGTAGTAGTTAGTTATGGTAAAGTTGTATTCATATGCATATAGATATTCAAAATATATGCTTAGATATGTAATCACTCATGTAGAAAATTTCATTAAAAAATAAAATAGCTACCGGCCTATTCATTAGAACTTACTGTCTTAATGGAAGCTACTGGTTTCCTTTATGTAAGCAATGACCCTCATTTTTATTTTCCCAATATTTACTTTACATTTTAAATTGTAATATCTATGACTTAAATACACGTAGTGTTGCATGTAATTTCATAAAAAGGTACAAAACTAAAAAAATTGTCAAAACTGGATTGCCATTGATAGTAGTTTTCTCCTACATACTAAAAGATATATGTTTATACGTAGTTATAAAGTTTGTCCTAATGAAACGTTGACACGCGTCATAGTGTTACAAATTCAGTAGCAATATATTCAGGGTCAGAAGTGAATGTGAAAAAGCGTACCACAAGCAGCGTATAGCTAATTGATTATCTAGTTCGCAAGAGGGTAAAATGAACGTGAGGTCGTGCAAAGACAGATGCGTTCATAATAGATCAACGTGAAATAGTACAATTTTTAGGACCAGAAGGTAAACATAGTGTGACCAATATTTGCTATTTTTTCCATCAGGTAGTCTATAGCAAACAGCTGTAAACAATTAATGTAAAAGTTTTCGTGAAAACCTTACATTATGATTGGATTTTCTAAGAACTGTTGCAAGCAAACACCGTGATCTTCCATTAATCCATTGCTGCTGATGATGAAATGAATAAAAGTAATAGGAGAGATACGACACGTAACAGCAGAGCAACACTTATTCCGCTGATGTATGGGTAGAGTAATCGCTCACCACCTCCTGCCATTAAAATTTACAAAACTCTGTATTATTCTGTTCTGGTGCATCCATCTTATCTCAACTTTACATTCCATTTAATAACTCTCATGCGAACTAGTTAAACATTATGAAAAATACAAAAGTGATCTGAAATGCATGAATACTTTTCAAGAATCCATATTAAATAACAAAACTGCTTCGTATTTTAGAAAGAATGTACTCTTCTTCATCAGGTAGTTAATGACAATGAGATAAAATAGACGGTAACAAACACTGACTGTAAAAAATACTTGCTCATTACCATCCTGGTAAAGGAGGGTCTTTTCTGAAATTCGCGGTTGTTTTTATCCTTCAGTGTGATGTTTTAAGAAGAAATATTAAATATTCAGTTATACGCAGTCAAGGCGTTGATATTGTATTGTATTTCTAAAATTATCATACTTGTTTACTTTACATTTGGGCAAACCTTATAATTACTCTAAGATCTATGATTAGACATCTCCGAATATATATTCAATAGATATATACTATTACGAAAATATCTACTTTTTGTAGATACTCAAAATATGTTAGCCACAAGATCTCAGTTCAAAAAGTTATGTACATAACTTAGTATTTTTTTTAAGAAAAACCTGAATAAAATTAGTTTTATGCTAATACTTACTTTCCAGTTTATTGCATTTTATTATTTAATCTAATACGCTCTAAAAAATATTTGAATGACAAAATATAAACATTTCCACAACTCGTTAAAGCGTGCAGTAATTGGGGCAAAAATCCAAATTTAAAAAGATACCAGCAAGAAATTACTACAAAAATATTTAAGTTTTGTCTTTTTTTAATGTACTGAAAAACTGTCCTATTAATTAACTGCATGAAAATATAACGATGCAATCTTATAAACCGTTAACTCTTTTTAAACCTTTTACCAATGATATTTGAACTTCTAAATAAGAAATTTCAACGACCCGGAATTTCTAATATGATCTAAATTATTCATTCAATTCCCATTTATTATTTCGATAAATCTTTGAGGCGTACAAATGTTTTATATCCTGAAACTTTATCAATGAAATAATAAATGAAGAGTTCTTCCAAAATTATTGGATTTGATGATTGATTGCTCTATTTATATCATCGTTCATTACTGCTGTTATTGATTGATTGATAGTCTAACAGTTTTTCTAGATAGGCGTTTCAAAAAATTTTATTGGTTCGGTTGACAAGGATTTTGATTGATTGTTGGATTGTTTTTTTCTTTTAAACATGTTTTAACATTCTCATCGACCGAAAGAAAATTCTAAGTGTCTTATATCAGTTAAAATAATTCAGAATAAATACTAATTTAATAAAGATGTACAATATGTTTACATTTCCAATAGGAAACTTTTTAATGACTAGGATTCGAAAAGTCTCCATTTTTACTTATTTTAGTCTACCTACTGTATGCATGCTCAAAAATCATTTACGATTGCATATAATTAAAATCATGTCAATATAACTAAGTCACTTACTTTAAAAGTCACTTATTAGAAAGACAAAACTACTTTGGAAATGCCAATAGTAAGTAAGAGCAGTTTTTAAACAAACTTCGCATGTAATAAATAACAGATATAATCAATTTTCATTAAAGATTCGAAATAGATGTTAAGTTGGAGTTATTAAAAACGATATCATGCACACTTTCGCACTTCAGTTTCAGATTATGTGGCAATAAGCGTTTAATAAAAACAAGCATCTTTAGGAAAAAGAATAAGCAAACATTGTTTTAGAAGTTTTTATTAAAAATTGAAATTACTTTAGTGCATTTCTGAATAAAAACTCACATGTTTGTAAGAATACGTGTTCAATCGGAATTTTTATGTCCCTTAGACTTGTTGAGCAGTATATTTTTCAAATTTTGCTTATAACATAATTATGATTCAATCACAGTACAATTATATTATTCTATTTTCAATTTGCAAATAAATCATTATATTTAGTTACATTATTTTAACCCTTTGACTCAAAATTTTTACTTAATATATTTTTCATTCCTTTTTTTTCCTTTTTGTGTATAAATTTATGCCGAAATAAAGAAAAATATAATATTTAGCATTTTAATAATTTATGTTTATGAAATATTTATTCTACGGTTATTTTTTCTGCGTTAAAGGTAAAATTCTCCAAACGCGACTGACTTCCAAAAAAATAATTTTTCAAATTTTCACTTATTTTCAGTATTTTCAGATTCAATCGAAGCAGTTACTTATCACTGAAACTTCTTTAATTTACAAAATCAATTATTGATAAATTTTGAAAATTAATGGAGAAAAAATTTCAAAATCTCATTTTTTTTTTTTTTTTAATTTTAGTAGTACAAATATAATTCCAATAATCCATCATTTTCTTTTTAGTAACTATAAGACTGGTTCTTTTATAATTAAAAAATATCGAAATATGTATTATTGTTCGTAATTAGAGCGTCAGAAAAAATATATATATAAAAGGGACACCGTGACCCATCTGCGCCAAAGAGTTAGATATTTTTATAAAAAATTTCGAAATATATCTCATTATTTCGGAATCATTTCTGACCATAACTATCAACTGAAATATTTATTACTACTGTCACAAAAAGACATAAAAACATACTTTAGTTAAGCAGTGCAAAAGCTAAACTATTCGCTATTCTAATCCTATATCTGAGCCTTTAGTTTAGTGTGTGAAAGCAAATATGCAGATCATCAAAATGCGCATAATGATTACTCATGTAACTTAGCATATGGAGTTTGTGAAATATGGATATGTATCTAACAATGCGGCAGTTTCTGTCAAAGACTAGAAGATACAGTAGTCAGATTGCCTTAGGAATCATAAATCAACCTGCCTCCAACACGCCGGGCAGCATAACCATTTAACTAATCGCGGTAACCAAGTATATTATCAAGTTAAAATTTATTCAAACCAGATCAACTTAGTTGCACTTGATGTAGATATTCAGTAGATGCTGCAAATTAATAGTTTGAAATCTTGAAAGCATGAATTTATACTGCATTTGAAGTAATGTTTAATTTTAATTTCATTGTTCACTCTTTACGGTTTAATATTTATAATATTACGGTTATCTTTACGGTTTAGTATATATGCAGGCTATGAGTTTGATATAAGCGCATTGGGAAATAGTGGGAAATAACAATTATTCACACTGAATCTTTCGTTGTGCTGATGAATTTAAACTGAAATTCAAAACTTCCTATGTTATAATATATTCATCTTTTAATATGTTTTGTATTTAAATTTAGCTATTGAATGCTCGTCAGAAAAATTATTCTTCCTTGCATTTAACATAATTCGGGTAGTAAGGTAAAACAAGTTTTAAAAAAAAGGGAAAATAAGTTTTATAACCCTTTGACACAGATGAGGCATAAGTGTCCCTTTTATATACTAGTTTTGACACTCTAATTAGAAGCAAAAACATATTTTGACATATTTTATTTGTGAAAACAGTCTGATAGTTTCGGAATTATGTTTGTACTAAATTATATAATCCACAAAAAGTAGTTTGAATTTTTATTTCATTCATATTCAAAAATTTATCAGCAACTGATTTTGTAAATTAAAGAAATTTCAATTAGGAATAACTGCTTCTCTTAAATCTAACAAACTGCAAATGGGTACAAATTTGAAAAATTATTATTTGGAAGATAGACGAGTTTGGAAGATTTTAAGAATTTACACAGAAAAAGATACCGGTGTTTTCGTATTTCTTAAAAATAAATTATTAAAAGGCTACGTGTAATATTTTTTCACTTATTTTGACCTAAATTAGTACAAAATAATGAAAAAATAACTACGAAAAATATGCTTAATAAAAATCCTGAGTCAAAGGGTTAATTTCGATTTAATTAGATTGCGCGATTATTTTTTGATCGATAAAATCAAAAATATTAGACAGAAAAATTGTGGTTACAACGATAGCTTCAAAGTAAAGGAACTCTTCATTTTGGTGATAACTATTAGATCAAATTTTAAAAGCATAGAGAATAAGTGTGCATAAAGCAGCCATATTTTGGTTAGGGAGATGGGATGAAAGGTTATGAGGGGGGAGTGAAACTGCAAGCGGGATAGACGAACTCTACGTAGAGCAAAGTATACCCTATTCTCTTTTTGAACATTATTTCTAAATTCCCTTTAAATCAGGTTCAGTGTTTTTGTAACAAAATATGCATTATGATTTAAAAAAAGTGCTAAACTATAAAGTTATCTAAAAAATGGTGTAATCTCTATGTCTCTGTTACAATAACATTGTTTAAATAGAAATTATTATGAAAACTTCATTTATTAATTATGTAAAGTTCTCAAGTTTGCATTCTGCATGTAGGCGTGCAGAAATTTATTTTTTATATGCTTTTAAAAATTTACTTCCTTTTTTTCCATTGATATTTAGTAGTATCTCTGTTTTGATAGAATTGCTCATAAATTCTTAACGATTCTTTTTTTGTAAAATTTTATTTTTGGATTCAAAATTAACAATAATTCGTATTTAAATCTAAAAAAATAAGAGAATGTCGAATATTTATAATTCATCTTTAATTTTAAAAAAAATCTGAAGCAAAATCGATGCATTAATTATAAACACATGTGTTTTTTCTAAGGACACAATCTAAATGTAGCCTTGCCAGAATTAATTTCTTATGTGTTTTTAGCAATTTGCTGTCATTTTTCATGCATATTTGTTAGTCTATTTTGATAGAACTGCTCATTAATTCCTATTCATCATTTTTTTTGAGAATTTTGTACTTAAAATTAACAACATTTCATATTTCAGCTTGAAAAATTAAAATTAAAATAAAGTCGAATATTTCTAATTAACATTTAATTAAAAAAAATGTATGCGTTAATTATAAATACATCATTATAATTTCTAAGGTCACATTCAATTTAGCCATACTGGAAGAAAAAAAAATTACGTGCTTTCAATTTGCTACCATTTTTGTTTGATAATGAAAACTGATGGGCAATTCTATCAGAACAGATACAAAATCTGTTCTGATAGAATTGCCCATCAATTTTCATTCATCATTTTTTTAAAATAGTGTTTGTATTCGTATTTCAACAATAACAAAAATGAAGTCGAATATTTATTTTTAAGTCACCTTTAATTTTTAAAAAAAAAACGCAAAAATCTCAAAATGAGTTAAAAAAAATATAATTTATGTCGTAGAAATGTCTCGTTATTCTCACATAAAAAATTTATTTTTCCCTTCCGAACAACCAAAAAGCCCTAACCACTATCATTAAACGCCGTGAAAAGTTTTGGACATTGTCCAATCTTAACTTTGACAACAGCCTTAAAATATATTTCATCACAGCATGTTCGCAACTTCATATCGAGCTTTCAGGAATGTTTATATTGATCGCCAAAACAATGCTCGAAACTGCATGGTAACACGCATCATACAATATCACGCAACTCAACCATGTTACATTCTGTTTGTTTAGGTCATGTGGTGTGTCCAGTGAACAATACTTATCAAGAAGTGTTGGCAGGCAACAAATAAACAATGGCAATTTTTTTCTCTAATCTAAAAGAGCTTGTATTCTTCTAGTTCCTGAATATGATATCGATTGCATCCTTTAAATATTTGCTTACTTCCTATGTAATATTCTCTGTGAAATTTGATGAATGTACTATGATAATGGCGTTTATGACTGCCCTGGAGATTTTTACGAAACAACACGCAACCTATTAAAAAAATTTCTTCTAAACATATTTTTTACAAATAAACTGATGTAGAATGTTTAGTCCACTTGAAAATATTCCCCAAAATATATAATTTTGTAAACAAAACGTAGCTTCAATTAAAATGGAAGAAATGGAAGACTGGTGTTATTTTAACGAATTACATTCTGCATACAAAATTATACCAATTATACCAACGAATTACATATTACAAAATTATACCAATACAAATCAGTAACTAGCGTTTTTCAATGGTAGTTTATTATTACACATTTTTATTTTAAATATCTTTATGTTTTAGTTACTGAGGTTTGAGAGAATTTTTCAGTAACATTCATTGCCTAGTTTAAGCAATTAAAAAAGTAGATTTTAAAAATTATAAAAACCAGAAAATTTATAGCGTTAAATTAGCTAATCAAAATTACAAACTGCGTACTTTTATTGAGTAAGAAAAATTTATTGAAGCTCTAAAAGTTATAAGCACTATTATTACTAATCTAATAGAGAGAATCTTTTATTTCCTACATCTTTTCTAAATGTATAGACCTCCCAAATTAAACTCTATAATCTTAATTACAATACTTGTTTTGATTTCGTAAATATGATCTCATATTTGGCCCAGTAATGCTGTTCTCGATTCTTTTACCTTAAAACACTATATTCAATCAAGTATTAAAGTATTAGATTCGTTTTATTTGTATCATAACTATTAAAAAATAAAATTATTTTATCAACTATATTGTAAAAATATTTCTCTGCGCAGCATAAAAAAATAACGATCTAAATCGGTTTTGATTGTTGTCAGATCAATTTTATTGAACAGAAAAGTCATATGATGGAATTATTTTAATTTATTTTTAACTATTACGTGTTTTATTTTATCATTTACTATGATATATAACTTATTTTATCATTTTAACTATTTTTGTTACAGTTTCATTGAAATGGAAACTAACAACCGCAACAATCGCAAGAAAGATTAAGACTTAAAATAAAAAAAATAGTTAAAGACTTAAAAGTCGCGTTTCTTTATTATATATATTAAGGGAAATCGATAGGTATATGCCAATAATGCTAAGACTGACCTTTTTTGATGTACCTTTTCTCAGCATCTAAACAAGATATTGCTTTAGTTTTGTTCCCAGAATATTTACATATACATGTTTACACTGTGATAACTGTTGAAACATAGAATTTTTTAAAGAAAATTATGAACTAAAAACTTTTACTTTTTTAAAAAATTTCATCATTTTCGAGTAAAAATCTCTCATAATTTAAAAATTATCCCTTATCCACCACTACAAAAATTCCAATTCACTAGATTATAGGACACATAACTCGATTCTATGGCGGGGTACCTTTTCATAGATGAAGGTTGACATTGTCGATATCTACTTTTCTCACATTGGTGACCCGGACGTGATATGAACACGCCTACCTTGGCAGAAACACCCACTTTTATTTGAACACGCCTACTTCGATAGAATGTCAACATTGAACAGTTGACTTGCTACTTGTGACTGCGACATTGTCCACCTCACGCTGTTGCTTCTCAGTCTCGATCACACACAACGTATACACTCGACTTCTTTCTTCTTCTTCGACCACGACCGTGAACTTAATACAGCTCTCATGATCAGCACTCAAAAAGTACGGTGATCTTAATACAGCTTCTCACAAAACAGCAATGAACCAACTAGTGATATTATAGATAAAGTGACAGTAATTAATTATCGAAGAAAAATATTAGTTTTAAGTTTCATCCCTATAGAAATTGTAAAAGAAATCTCCGTAAATAGAACATAAATATTAAATAATTTAAATATTTTTTAATTTTATTTATAAAACTGTTATTATCAAGATACAAAAAAAGTGAAGCAATCATGGGGTTTGAGAATGGTAGCGAACAGGCAGTGAAACCTTCTAGTCTGTTAAGAAAAGTTTACGTACGAACCATTTATTCATTTTTTGTAGTAAAATATGGCGAACATAATCTATAAAACTATAAAAAAAAATTACAGCATGAAAACACTTTAAAACAAAATCAGCAAACCTACCATAAAATGTTAAACCTAATAAAACCTGTCAGATACAAATATTTTCACGAAACTATATCTTTAGAGAAAAATATAGAAATAAGCCTAAACATGTAAGTTGCTATTTAATATTTTACACTTTTTTTTTCTTCAGTTAGAAAAAAACTTTATTTTAGCTGTCTTCTCGAATTAGCCTATTCAGAATCTAAAAGCTATTACTTTACACCCCAAGATTAAAAAGATTTATTTAATTCTAGAGAGCGATATCAGAAAAAAGACATTAATTTATACAGAATAACATAAAAGATTAAAGTGCACTGGCTGAAATCCAGAAACATGTTTTCTTCCTTTTCCGAAGATATTCCGCCATTAAAGAAATGAAATTAAGAGGCTTCTGGCACTTTCACTACTCTTATTTTGAGCCTAAAATTTTATAAAATAAAATAAAAAAATAAGAGTAACTCTTATTGTTACTTTTAAAGAAAGGAGGAAGAAAATTAAATTACATAAAATGTTTTTGCGTTGTTTTTGCATCTATCTCCAAACGTGATAATGCTCAAAGATTCTCCAAAACAATTTTACCTTTGGAAGTTTTTTTACTTTGTTGGAAATTCAGTTTCGTTTGAATTCTAAACATAACATTTGAAGTAACGAAACACTTTACCTTAAAGTAAAATCGAATCTATTTTTTTTTTTTTTTTGAAAGTAGGACTTTGTGAATTAAAAACTGAATTCATAGCTAGATTTTCGAATACTTCTAAGAAGTCTAACGCATTTAGAAAATGGCTTTAAATAAGCAGAGGTGTTTTAAATGTGTTTTTAGGTTTTTTTTTAGAAGAATAGTAAAAAAAAAATGCGTAGGTGGAACTGAATTTTGCTTTTTTTTCCTTTTTCAAGGAAAAGTTTGAATGTAGTTGAAGAAAATAAAATGTAGGAAAAAATTCAAACTATATATTGAAAACAAAAAAAATTTGGAAATATTTTTCTCAAATGTTATATTTTTTTATATTTTTATCTATTACTACATTTTTAAATTCATATCGAAATTTCATTAATGGGCTTAAATTACTCAAAGTCATACAATATAGATATTAATTAGAGTTCTTATTTTAATTAATATTTTTAATTATTTTTATTGTTTGGGAACCAGATGTCGTATTCTTGTATTTTTCCCATTCAGATTTTTCGGGAAATTATCACAATGTCAATTTGGATATTATTTTTGTTTTATTAAAAGGGGCACTTAATAAATTAAGAAATTAATTTTTTAAACTTGCACTCCGAAGCCTACACTTCTAACATAATCCATATAATTGTCATGTATTTTTTGCGTGAAGGTATTTTAGAAACGCTTTTCGCTTGGGTATAGTCTGCGTTGAGTAACTGTCTTAAAGAATGCCGATACAAATCACTGCTTTTCTACGAAAATTTCTATTCACCATTGTAGCTATAATATTAGTAGAGCAAGCATATCAAGATATTTTTTGTCCTTAGATTGAGATGGTCCTTAGATCGAGACATTGATTTTTACCTTCCATTTCTCCTTGTTATTTCAATAGACGAAAATCAATGCGGGAATTTTGAAATCAAACATCTTAAAATATGGGTGATTTACTGTTCTGCATTTGATTGTATAAAAGGATTTGTTTAACGAGAATCTTATATACTTCATAGGTAAGTTAATTTATTCCTCTTTGAAATTACAATTGTTATACTTACATCATATCAATCCCGATTATTTTTAATTTCTGATTCCTTCTTCGGGCGAGTTATGTTAATAACATACACTTGCTCAGACACTAGAGAGACCGAAAATAATATCTGAAGTAAAGCTCTTTCACCTTGTTCTTCCGGGTGTAAAGTTAAAGTCAGAAATTAAAATTACAGAATTGATAGGTTCTATTTAGAAATGATAGATAGTTAAGTACAAATTTTGCTACGTCATTTTTCTTTTTTCACGATGAAAAAACTCTGAAATATATAAATTTATTATATTTCATTGTAAGATATTAAATAAACAGACACTTGCTTTTATATAATAGTTTTTCTTCAATTTTCATGAATATTTAATTTTATCTGAACGTTGAGTATTTACGTGTAATGATTTTTAAAATTGTAATTTTTAGAATCGCTGTTTTTTTTTCTTTCCAAAAAAGCAAACTAACAAGGTATCAATATTAATAGACAAATAATAAAATTTTTGTAATTTAACGGAAAATAAATTTCTCTGACAAGATTGGTTTGAATTTTATTTTCAACAAGAACAGTACCACTAATCAAATTAGTTTCAACGCCAAAAATCGACGCAGCGAAAGGATTTGAAATCTTTCCCTCTAAACGACAATTTCTAAATTTAATAATAAATACATAATGTATTACGTGTATGTATGTATACAAGTATCAGAAACACACTCTTTTAAAATCTGAATAATCAATCAGCAACAAAACGTCCAACACTTCAACTTTGAAACCGGAAAATATCCTCATGAATTTCTCATTAAAACGCGTAATCTGGAAAAGAATATCGCCAAACAGTATGCATACAAAGTAGATTCATTAAAATCTTGTCAATCGAGCAACTATATAATTCAGATTAAGTGAGAAATTGCTTCCACCGAGTTAAGCAGCGAAGAAATTGCGTTCGGAAACTCAGACAGAAATTAATCTTTCTTATAACAGGAAAGTAATTCATCCCGTTAATTTTATTTTCTTTGTTTTTTTTCTCCTTTCTGTTTTTATATCATGTTAGAAGATGGGGGAGTGTGTGAAATGCTTTTTAACGATGGCATAATTACGATGCTGCGTTATGTGACCAAATAATTACGACGAGAAAAACGATCACTCATAATTTTTGAAAGCTATTTTACGAACGCGGTTGCAACATTAGCGTTTCACAAAACCTCTAATTAATATGAAGAAATATTGGTACAGTTTTTTCAGAAGCATCTGTGTTAAAATCATTACAACTAACTTTACTTAAAATAACAAGATGAATCCACTTTTTAACTATTTTTTTTGGATTTTATTTTTCGTCAAAGTGAATTTAGCCATTTATTGTTAGGATACCATTTGTCAGGTGGTGGTGTGCTCCAATTTTTAGAACATCAATATTCTTTTAAAAAATTCTTTAATGGAAATGTATTTATTTACATTAAGAGAATAAAAGTATTGAAAAAAGAGTGTAATAACTTTAAGATCAAATTAATTGTTTTAATATGATTTAGTGTAAAGTTTTTTTTTATTAATTAATGGGTCATTCACTGTAAAAGTGAATGATTTTCCTGTAAAAGATCGAAGTCTTGTAAATGTTCGAAGTTTCTTGTAAATGTTGAAGATCGTATCTTTTTAGACAAGGGCAAGTAAGCTTAGAAAAGTAAAAGAAAAAGTTGTTTTCGTTAGTTTTAATTGCATTTTTAATTCACATTTTGATTTCAATTTTAATTAATTTTTTTATTCCATATTAATAAGTTTAATTGAACGTTTTAAAATTATGCAGATTAAATTCGTTTATTAAAAAAATAGTGGAATAAATTTTAAAACAAACTGCATCATTTACGCAGAAATTTATTTCTTTTCATAAATTGCTCTACACTTCTGATCTTGAAATTCTTTTTCTTCTGGTTATCTTAGCGTAACAATTGAAAAAAATATACGTATGTATTTTGCAAATTTTATGCAAGAAACTATGAATATAATGTAATTCTTTTAGCTCATCACAAAAAAAAACTATTTAAATAATTTTCTTTCTAATGTATTGAATTCTAATGCTTAAAAGAGAATATATTCTTATAAGCACTAATTGTCAACTTTCAAAAACAAAATTTTTAAACCCTAAAATCATTAAAAGAATTTTACTTATGTGTTATAGAGATTTAAAAAAATAATGAAATTGAATGAAATAAAGCAAAATTACAAACTGGCTATCTTTGAAAATAACAGGGCGTCTATTTTAAAATTTAGTTTAATCTTTGTTTTAAAGCTATTTTCTATAGAAAATTAAATTCATGAATAAGAATTAATTAAATTACGAAAGATTTGCTTTAGAAAAATCACCTAAATAAAGCTCTTAACATGTTAAGACGATTATAAAAACTAAATAGAACTGATTTTGCTTTCTCTTTTAAACGGTAGATAAATCGGCGCAAGCAGAAGAAAACCAACAAAACTAATTGAGAACAAATAGACAAATCTTATCTAAACACATTTCCATGAGCAATGGAGGACAGTGGCAGAACTATGTTATATTATAAAGAATAGGCGTTGATGTAAATTAAGTATAAATGTCCTTTTTACGATCCAACGTTCTGGAATAATCCTGTAATTAAAGAGCTTTAGAAAATTATAAAATATTGTGATATCTAATAACATCCTACCTACTGAAGCAAAACAACAATGTGAATAAAGCACAAATAAAAGTACAGAAATAAACCTATTAATCGGTTCTATAAACAAAAGCCTTCCCCAGTGTGGAACACCAAATAATAGCAGAAAAGTAAAAACACAAATACATGTAAAATAGTTTAACCAATAGGGACAAAGGAAAAAGTTTTAACAAGAAAATAATGATGGGGAGATATAAACAAGTGGGAGGAGATTTAGCTTTAACCCCAAGGTGCACTGATAAATAAGAATCGACTTTCAAATATTGGAATCGGGGAAATGCTAGAAAAGTTATTAAATAAATTATTAAAATTTTTCAGAATATAGAATGGCTCCCAGAAATTAAGTTCGATAGATCTAGAGCAGTGTTGAATGATTTAAGAAGAAAACTCAATCCTATAATTAGAACTCCAGCTGTGTAAAGCTATAAAATATCGGTTAAGCGCATGACTTTAGTCATATTTTTCAGGATTAAGTCGAAGATTAAGAGTACGTTTAGTTTATACATTATAAGCAAAATCACATTGACCCGAAATTTGATAATTATCAGCATTTGATAATTAATATCAGCAATAGGATCCTTATGGTTGATGAAATGTATCACTTGTGTTTTAATCACGCTGTCTCTGTTTCTATTTCCTTTTTTTCGAATCCGGGTTCGAATCCCAGTGACGGCTTGTAGATACTAATTCCACACCCGGCTCGCACCGACCCCAGCGCTGACGCAAAATATCCTCAATGGTAGACGGATCATGGGCAAGAGATCCCTTGACGTCAGTCTAACCGTAGGAGGTTTTCGTAGCTTTCCTCTCCATGTAACCGAATGTGGGTTAGTTCCATCAAACATTCACAAAATCAAATTTCTCCCAATACTTGATCCAGGAGTTCCCTTGTCCTCTTGACTGAGTTCAAAATTGCAAGGTTACGAAGATTAACATTAGTAGTCGTAAACCCAAAAATTGGGTCAGCTATTCAATTACGGTTATAAAATAAAATAGAATACTTGTTTTGATACTTTTTAAAGTTCAGTTTAGGAAGTAATTTACAATTTAGAAAAAAAATTAAGGATTTATCTTTTTCTGCATAACTTGAGTTAAACATGCTTTTAAAGTCAATTTAAACAAATATTATTAATCATCACACACTTTTGATATATTTTAAAAACTCTGTATGAGCAAACATATTAAGAGAATCCTCATACTTTTTAACTTGCTTTCCTACTCCAATACTAATTCTATGGGCAAAAATTACATTTCTATCGCAAGTATTTAAGAAAATTGCAAATTTAACTTTTTTTATTACGTTTTTTTGGAGAGTTTTTCCCCTTTTTTTGAACAAAAATTTAATATGTATTATTTTAATGACTTCTGTTAGTTAATAATTCATAAATGATGCTAGAATACAAGAAGAGTTACTGTAGAGAAAATAGGCAAAACGGTGACGGTATGTTTTATTTTAATATGGGATAACTAACAGCTTGCTTAAGAAAATCAATGAATTATTTTTTATTTTTGAGAGCAAGCTTAATTTTTCCTTTAACCTAAGATCTACACTACTTCTCAGGGTGACCTTTGTCTGGACTATTGTCTGATGTCTTTTGCCAGATCGACAGACATACTACTAAAATGGTTAAGCATATTAACTCTCCAAAGTTTTTAAATGCACTTAAAGAATAGAATAAAATAAAACACTAAATTTCACCCAAAAAAAGTTTAAAGTTAAAAGTCTGTTGCTTCTTAAAGTAGTATAAACAAGCATTTCATTTACATTTGAGAAACGTGTTGAAAATACTTTATAAGGTGAAGATCTAGTTTTAGAGTAATTTATTCACTGTGAAGATCTCTAATGTGCCTTATTCCCTTCAAAATTGAAGTTTAGAAATGATAATGAGAAAGCATTTTATAAAACTATTTTATTTCTTTTCAAATGCCATTTTTAAAATTAAAGGATATTTTGAAAGATGAATTGAAAGATATTTTGCACCTTTAGATTTTGAACATAAAATTATTTTCCCCTTTGTAGCCACTATTCAAAAATGTTTAAATAGTTACCAACATGAAGTATCAACTATTTTTCTAAATGATTATTTCCTCGATTATAAAATATTTCTTCTCTATTAATATTTATGAAAAATTATAAGGTTTATTAAATCTACTATTTTGCATTTTAAGTTATTGTAAAAAAAACTTACAGAACTGACACTCTAGTCAAATTTACATTGTAAATTACTAAATTTGCTTTTTGTTACGTTTAAAAGCGAGATAAAGCAAAATAAATGGTAAAAATGGAGAGTAAGAGATAGTAAGACTGTTAGTAGTGCTAAATTATAAATGTTCTTGTAATGCAAATGACTGAATATAGCGAACAATAAGCTTTGAAAGAAAAAAAAATTTCAAATTTACTTCTCAATCTTAAAAATTAAAAGTATTACAATTACGGATCAGAAATCGATGAAATTAATTTTTAACTTGAAACAGCTTACATTTACATTTAATTATAATGACCATGGTAACAAAGTGGAAGAGAAACAAAGGGGAAAATGCAAATTGGAACAATGGGATGCCTACAAGTGACGTAGTGCCCACTATGTGGGTATATCACTAGTGTGGGTATCTCAATCCTGATTGGTTGTTAATACGCGACATTTGTTTACGTTAGCAACTGCTCTTTCCATTCTATTTCGAGTAAGCCAAACCCGTCAAATACCAATTCTCTTAAGTAACACATTCTATATTCTTACACAAAGATTCTTTTCCAAATAATTCAATTCTTTCACTACATATTTTTTACCTAACGCAACGACAGACATTAAGCCATGTATAACATAAACAAATTAATTATATAACGAAGTTTGCAGATACACAAAGCAAAAGTATATCATGATTACAGTAAAATACATAAACAAATAATATTTCTAACTAAAAAGACATAGACAAGAAGGAATAACAACAAATTCAATGTGCGATACGGTGTATTTAATTACTTCTCGTTAATTAACATTCTAACTTATGTGACGAAACTTAGTTCAACTTGAACGAGCCCTTTTGCTTTTAAACGATCAACTTGCAATGACGTCATGGGAAACAAGTGTGGGTATCCGTGTTGAAGTGCAGGTACCGAATTAACGCTTTTTCAGAGTACAACCTTCTAATGTAGACCCACTTTAATATATATATTTATATCATTTTTTTATTTACTGATTATAACTATTTTTTACCTTCGTTATTTACAAGTGTCTTAGATTTACAATTTATTATTTAAAATTTTTCATTAATATTTCTAACAAAAGCTGTTTTCTAATCAATATTCAAAGCAATTTTCTTTATAGAAAAGACTTACTAGCTTTTTCTGCGCCAAAATACCATAACTATCTAAACTATCGTTATGAGGAAATTTCATTTCGAAAATCGTTCCAATTTACTCCCAGATAAGCTTCCATAAATATCTGAAATTATCGCCCATTCACCGAAGCTTTTTATCACGTTGTTCCACACATTGAGCTTTTCATGAAATATTAATAAGAATAATCAGTGGCGCATAGGACTACACTAATTTGCTGCCTCACGTAGAACGACTGAACAAATACCGAAGATAATAAAAAAATAATAACCTACTCACAAGGTGAAATATTCGCAGTTGCTTTTACGTGTTGTTGTTCTTGTTTTAGCTATAAATTTTAACACATATTAACAATATGCAAGAATGGCTTCGACGTTTCGAAAAAATACCGTTTTTGCTGCATTTATCAGAAGATTATAAAGAAAATAAAATCATTTGATCATTATCATTATTATATAAAAACAGATCTCTCTTAGATTCGCAGCTATATCAACGCTCAACTCTTTATCTTCATAATTCTGAACCCCATCTAGAAAACAACAAAACTAGTACATGAAGCAACGTAACAAAGTAACCAGCATGGAGAACATATTGAGTAAAGCTAGCCCACATTCTTGTTGCGTGGAAAGGAAAACCTCGAAAATCTTCTATGCCTAGCTCATACAAAAAAATCTAACGCATCATCCGTCTTCCCACTGAAAATCATTGTTGTCAGGGCATTATTCTGTTCGGTGTAAGGAAAGATCACGAGGAGCAGTAATTGAGCAGACATTGCTAGATACGAGCCTCAATGGCCTAGTTGAAAGGCAAACATTCCATACATTAAGCCATTGCCAGTATTTTTTACTACAATATGCGCATTTCTTATATCTGTAATATTGGTAAGAATAATAACACAGAGGATCAAGTTTTTGCTGCATTTATACAAATACTTAATCTTGCCTAATTCTTGTGTGGAAATTTCAAATCTGAAGTAAATTTCCTTCTAAAACTACAGATTTTTTAAATGATAATTTCAGTCTAATTTTGTCCAAATGTACAAGTTTAAAAATTAATACATAACTAGGTGTCGCATAAATATTGCGACAAATTTCTATGGAGTTAAGGTACATCATAAGAATTCCCTAGGAACCCATCCTCGGAAGTGTCATCTTACGTGACTAGGAGTGCTTCCCCTAGTATGACGTGTTCAGAAGCACACGAAGAAGCAGTTCAAAATAGGAGAGGCAAATCCTAGCGGCGTATGACGACATTTTCGGAAATGTGTTGCTAGGAAATTTTAATCTTAACGATATACCTTAACTCCTCCAGAACCTTGTAGCAATATTTATACGACCCCGTGTTATATATTACGTTTATAAACATGTATATTTTGTCAAAAAATAGACTAGAAATGTAGTTTTAAAAAAATGTAGTTACGACAGAGAAACTGGTTGTAGATTTGAAATCAGCAATACGAAAGCATCTGTTAAAAAAAATTTCAGAAATCTGTTAAAAAACCTAATTCAAGAGAATATTTGTTCCCTAGTGTAATCAGCAGAGCACATAACTGCACTATTTCGGTTCAGCGCATTAGAATAACAAAGCAAATACCAAAGAAATAAAAATTAGCTTATTAACAGAGCGATATATAAATGGTAGCTTTAAAGCATTTGTGTTTTGATAAAATTGCAAAATTTTAAGCTTACTAACAATAAAATGCAACTCCCAACTGGTTGGAAAAAAATTTAAAAAAATTTCATTTACTCAGTATTTTTTAAAAAATCATGAAAGAAAAAAACATTTGAAACAAATTTTAATTTCTTTTGAAAATATAATAAATTTCGACGCTGTCCATTTAGATCAACTAAAAATTTTACTTGAACAATTTCCTACGCCTACTTTCTTTATTCAATAGAGGCTTATTTAATATACTAAACTAAGGCCCCTATGTCTCTTCGATGTCTTTAGTTTTTCATTGCTCACACAATAAGAATTGAAAATTTAATTAGTTTCAAATCTATACTCACCTCAATAACGTTTTGATTAAATTCAAACAATGCATCGCGATGTTATTTTGTTTTCTCCCTAATGTATTTAAATTGTTTAATGAACGAAGACAATCTTATTTATGAATATATTATTTTTTTAAAAGAGTTGAAGGCATTAATTAAATAAAATTGAGCGCTAAATATTCAAAAAAATATTTTTAATTTAATTTCTTAGCTTTTCCAGCAACTATATATAAATATATAAACTCGATAAAAAAGGTAAATGCTGTTAAGTAATTATCATAAAATAAGAGCATTAAAAGTTCTAAGATGAAAAGCCTTTTTATAATCAATTATGTGTTTTTTAATCAATTTTATAATCAATTAAATATTAAATAAATATTCCCAAGAAACTGAAACGGTAATATATTACTTGATCAAAAACTTTATTCGCTTCAAAAATGAGAAAATTTGAAACAGTCGACATGTTTCAAGAGCTCAAAAACAGGCACCTATTTCCAAAACGTGAATGAGAAGAAACAAAAGGGATTTGGAATACGAAACATGAAGTTGCCAACTAAAAATGGAAAAATAAAGGTGAGAAACAAAATTGGAAAATTCTGTCATAAAATTGCTAATATCCTCTCCCGTTTCGGCTTTACAGTCCTTTCTAGGCCTGCTAACAAAATTAAATTTTAAGTTTCTTAAAGATCCTATTAGTTTTTATAATCGCTAAAGCATTTACCACATCTTTTTGTCTGCACGACCTTGACTGCAAATTAAACGCCCTTCAAAATTGAGACTGGAGAAACACTATAGATATGTTTGTCATCAAGAATCTGAGAAATGAACAGGTGCTGCACATTGTAGAAATTTTGGGCATAAATTAATTTCGACTATGCGAAAATTATTTCCACCTTAGTCACATCAACTCATCTTGATACACTGGAATCTTATTTTATTCACATGAATGTTGATTCCCATGTTAACGATATTAGTTTCTAGCCATTTCTCCATCGCGTAGAAATGCATTTTATCATGATTTCCCATCTGAGCCCCTGATGTTTTTCATGTTTTGTTTTTCAACTTTTTTTTTCTCTGGTGGCTACTTTGGTTTTTAAAGTTTTGTTTCTCACGTTTATTTATCCATTAATTTCTGGCAGCTTTTCGTTTTATATTTTAAATCACTTTTCTTTCCTGTCATTCACGTCTGGCAAGTCATGAAAATGAGCACCTATTTTAGAGCGAACGAAGCATGACGACTGCTATTTTCAATTTATATATTTTTTGAAGTGAATGAAGTTTTTAATCAAGCAATTACATGTTTATTTATTCATTTGTTTTTATACATTGTGTGTTATTGTAAACATGTTATTTACATGACATTTGGTAAAAACAATAATGAAGAAAAAATACAGAGAATGGAACAATGCAAAAGTATCACTTATGTATCGTATATTCATTCCAATAATTCTTTTCACTTGCTTTGTGGATTTCATAAACCACTTAATAATTGCTCGTACGGGTATATTAATCACAAGCATTAATTGGAAGAATTTGGACATTTTAAGGGACAATTACAAGGCATTTAGAATTCAAAAAGTTTTTAAGTTCTCTGAATTTCAATGGATTTTCAATTATTAATCTTGATAGCAGCAATTTAGTAGAAAGATCTGATGTATAAATCTGAAAATTTTTTATTTTCATCTGCAACTAAACGTAAACATTCTGAGAATAAGCCTTTCAGTTTAAGTGAGAATGTTCAATTTTACTATCATGATTAACCGAAAGTTCTCTTCAGTATATTTCAGTTAATTTAAAGATCCTTGAAAGAAAATTTTCTATGTAAAATTTCTTCGAAGACTTTGGCATCATGGGAAATTATTTTCAAAGAACAATATGCTATTTTTACAACTGCTGTAAGTTTGTAACAAGTGTTCGCGATTTTTAGATTAAATTTTTCCTTCTTTAGCCAAAGTTCTTTATAACAATTATGAAATTCACATAAATTATTAACATGTAGAGAAGCCGGAATTTTTCAGAAATGAAAGGAATTGTTTGATTTAACTTTTTTAATATTTAAAAAGATGCTGCTTATTTAGGCTCATGAAAATATGCAATTTTTCAGTGATTTTCAATATTTTTCATTTAGATGAAGAGAATCTCTCCTGATTGACTCTTTTTAAATACATTTGATAAAAATGCAAGCTTTTTGACATTTCAAAGTTCACCTAATTATCTAAGAAAGTGTTACAATGTCAGTGTCAATTACAACAAATTTAAGGCACTCAAAACTGTATTTTTTTATTGACGAAACTCCCTAAAAACCTCATTAAGAGTTATTGCACATTTTTTAACCATACTTAAGTTATGTACTTAAAACTTAAAAAAAACTTCAATTTTAATTGAATAATCTGCGATAAGTAGAAAAATTAATACATTTTGTTTTGTTTTCGTATCTGCAAAAAACAGCTTTATTTTCCATTAGAAAAATTTCGAAAGCACGTCACAATTTAAATACTTGAAGTTTAAGCTTATATTATCTAGTTGCATCAATAAAAATGAATAGAGAATTTAAAGGAATTTAACTTAAATTTTTAATTTTTATTATATTTTACATCCTTTTTTTTGCAATAGTCAAATACTACTTTAACAATAATAAAATATATATAAAAATAAGAAATACTCATGGAGAAATGAACTTCCAATGAATGTGTATTTAATACCGTTTTATGAAACTAATGTATAAAATAAACAGTGTTATTTCAATTTCACACGTTTAAGAACCCTTTACCCAGGGCTAAAGAGAATAGAAGGGCTAGTTCACTCCGCTCTTAGAGCTGAAGCTACGATTTCCCACCTCATGACGTCACTGTGTCCACAGATCTCGGAGATCGCAAGCAAAGATATTATGATAACTTTGCATCTTTCTCTTTGTAAAAATGAGTTAGACTTTTTCTGGTTATTAGCCTTCAAACTTTACGTAATTAACACATTATTTCCGTTCATAAACATAGTTCAAAAAAAAACTTTCTTGGTTATTATATTAAAAAAAATACCATTTTAAACTTATAAAAATGTTTTGCTAGTTGGAGAAAATGACACGATAAATACTTTATTTTGAAAAGTTCAGTTTTAACTTTAACTATTAAGAAAAATGAAGGCATATATCGACACTTTTTTTATCTACATATTCTTTTATAACGATAAGTTAAGTTAAATTTAGAATCCCTGATTTTAAAATATGTCGTTAATAGCAATTTGTTCATACTTAATCATTAGGAAACATCAACCTTAAACGCTAATTACTGAAACAAAATAATAATTTAGGTTCATAATGACATTAGAAATTTTGCAATTGTTTATAGACATTTAAATTTACGATGATATAATTTATAGATATTTAAATTGAAGAGAATATAATTTTTAAAAAAATCATAAATATTTAGAATAACTACATTAAAAAATATTTTATGAAATTAGGAGAATTTCAACTATATACTATATATTTTATTTATACTTTTTATTTACATTTTAATTTTCTTTGACTTTATCCATTTTTTAATTCTTTTCACCTGCCTTTCTTTATGAAGTAACGAGGCGGTTTCTATTTAGATAATGAATTTTTATAATTACGACAGAATAAACGTATTGCTGTTTTCTATTAACTGTGTCATTTCGGAATCCAGTCTTTACATAGTTGTTCATTTACTTTAGGGAACACGCGAAAAATTATACTTTTTCCTTTTGTTTTTGTATCAGAATTTTTGCAAGTTGCAATCGCGCAAACTAGCATTTCGATAATAGTTTTAAATTCTTGTAAATTCACTGCAAAAACTGAGGAAAGTCATTATAGAAAATAACAAATGTCTTAGAATATCTCGCAAAAAGAAATGATCCAATATTAGTTAGAGCTAGTAAGGCCAAACGCTCCGTTCTTGAAGTAAAAGTGCGAGCTTTGCGCCAAAGTGACGTCACTAGAGTGACGTCGGAGGATCGAAGCGGCGAGAGATACTTCAAAGGAGTGAACCAGCCCTTCTATTCTCTTTAGCCCTGCCCTTTACCATCCTTCAATTTCACACGCTAAGTATTTTGCGAGCACTTATTCACCACAAAATTTTCCATTTAGTTACATTAAAAACTGTTAATATTTCCTAGATTTTGTATATTATTTTAGATAATTTCTACTGATTATTACTAAAATATCAACCTGCGTATAATATAATTATTTCATTTCCCTGCATTTTGCTAACATTTTCTCATCGTTCTATACAAAAAATATAATTTTTCATTTGCGAAGATATTAGAACAATAATAACAAATCTATCTTGACAAAGTTAAACGTAATTAAAATGCTATTCTTGAAAACTATTTTTTCAAATCTCATGGCATATTTCTTAAAAAAAACCTCCATTCATATTTTATATTTTAAAAAATGATAAATTTAGCGCTTATTTGGTGTTAACTTGAATAATAGCACCGTTTACATTTGCATGAATTCCTTATTTACTTGTCCGAGAAATAAAATTAGATTTGTAACTGGAAACAAATCCATTCGCTGCTTTTACAGTTCCTGGCCAAATTATTCGACGCACTATAAGATTCTATGTAAAATCTTAATTATCAGGTGATATTCTATACAGCTTTATTGTTTTTACGCGACTGAAACCGGTTTATACTTGCTTACGTTCGTGTATCAATTGGTTAACATTATAATGCAATACGTTAAAAACAATTACAAAGGAAGGATATTTTTAGATAGGAGATTTTTTATAGGAAGTATATAAATTATCTCCTGGATAAATACCCATACCATGTTTGTCTAAATATAAAAGTACTGCATTCATGCAAAACATGCAATTATTAAAACACTACAGTGCCTCTAATAACTTTTTTCCAATTATTATAATATACTAATATAACACCTAATATAATAAATATTATATAATATATTGTCTAGTTTATCCAATTGTCGAATTTATGTTTTATATCGTCTAATTTAACCAATTGATACACGAACGTAAACAGAGCAAACCGGTTTCAGTCGCGTAGAAACAATAAAGCTGTATAGTATCACCTGATAATTAATATTTTACATAAAATCTTATAGTGCGTCGAATAATTTGGCCAGGGACTGTATATTGTTATGACTATTTCTGGAAAGAAAAACAGATTAGTAACAAATGCGTATACGCAAAGGGTTGAAAACCGAGATAGCCTGGTTGGTAGGGCACTGGGCCCATGTCCAAGAGTTCGTGGGTTCGATCCCAGTCGGTCGAAGACTCCCCGTGTAGTAAATGGTGACTGATGCACGTTAAATCTGTCGAGTCGCAAAGTCCTCCATGTTCCCACAACAAATCAGTACCTCTGGGGGTACTGTTCCAGGAGTTTCCTTGCCTTCTGGATTGGTTCAAAATTTCAAGACCATGGAGTTGAACATTAGTAGTCGTAAACCCAAAATTGGGTCGACTGTTCAACAACGGATATAAAATAGTAAAGGGTTATAAGTTTGCAAAAGCTGTAAAATACCTTTCAATACAATTAAATTGTACGAAATCAGTGGCCCAACCAACTCGGGAAAATTCCATTGTAGACGATTTCTGAAAAGGTAAACAGGTTAGTAATAAATGCTTATACGTTTATATTAAAGCTTTTGAGATTTGAAATACCTTTCAAAATAACTAAATTGTACAAAATTAATGAACCCAACTCAAAAAAATTCCCAGTTACATTTCGATCATACAAACCACATGGCCCCAAATACTAACAAACAAAAACTTTCATCCTTCTTCGTGATAGTTACCTTTTTCCTTATCTAATCTCGAGAAATGAAGAAAGAAAAAAAGAAAAGAAACTGATTGAAACAAAAAGATAAAGAACCAGAAGAAGAAACCACCAGTGATCCTTTCTTGACGTAATCACATCACAGCGAAGACGACAATGAAAAAAAAATATATATATATATAAAAAGATAGGCCAGAAGACGATAGTTCAGATAGCAAGGAAAAGGAATATATATATCTCCAGTAAAGAGATGCGGGTTAAAGTCGGGTGGATAGGAGAGATGGGTAGGAAAGTTCCTAATCTTAGATAGCCGTTGGCGCGGTGTCGTTTTCTTGAAATCTGTGGTTATGCCCCCGCATCACCCTCAGGGAATACAAGGAGATGAAATAGTCTCATTTGGTTGTTGATTTCGTTATCTGTTTATGTTTCTACCTTCTTCTGACAAGAAAAGAAAATTCATTCGAAGAGATAAGGAAAAGCGTGAGGATATTTTCCTTTATTGGAAATATACGCGGTTAAAGACTCGGTAAGTAAATAGTCCAATGAATAGTTCCTAGGATATTTTTTTATTCGGAACAACAAGAAACAGAAAAAATTAACTATTTTTATTTATAGTTGTCAACTTACTCTTATTTGTAGTTAGTAAAACAAACTATTGCATATTTTTTTACTCTATTCATGGCAGAAAATAGTTCAATGAATAGTTCTAAAACATTTTTATTCGTAAAAGAAATGATTTAACTATTTTGATTTATAGTTATCACCTTAATCTTATTTGTGGTTAATAAAGGAATATCGCATATTTTTTTACTCTATTCATACCAGTAAATAATTCAATGAATATATCTAAAATATTTTTATTCGTAACAAAAAAAAAATTTAACTATTTTGATTTATAGTTATCAGCTTTCTTTAATTTGTAGTTAGTAAAAAAGTATTGCATATTTTATTACTCTGTTCATAAAAGTAAATAGTTCAATGAATAGTTCTAAGATATTTTTATTCGTAAAAAAGCAAAATAATTTAACTATTTTGATTTATAGACATCAGCTTACTCTTATTTGTAGTTGGTAAAAAAGTATTGCATATTTTATTTCTCAGTTCATAAAAATATATATTTTAATGAATAATTCTAAAATATTTTTATTCGTAAAAAAACATAATAATTTAACCATTTCGATTTATAGTTATCAACTTACTCTTATTTGTAGTTAGTAAAAAAGTATTGCATATCATATTACACTGTTCATAAAAGTAAATAGTTCATTGTATAGTTCTAAAATATTTTTATTCATAGAAAAACAAAATAATTTAACTCTTTTGATTTATAGTTATCAACTTAATCTTTTTTGTAATTAGCAAAAAAAATACAAATAAGAGTAAGTTTATAACTATAAATCATATTTATAGTTATCAATATAATAACTATTGAATATATTAACTATTTGAACATTTCATTACTCTGTTCGTAAAAGTAAATAGTCCACTGAATAGTTCTAAATTATTTTTATTGTTAAAAAAGCAAAATTTAACTATTTTGATTTATAGTTATAAACTTACTCATATTTGTAGTTAGTAAAAAAAGCATTGCATATTTTATTACTCTGTTCATAAAAGTAAATAGTTCAATGAATAGTTCTAAAATATTTTTATTCGTAGAAAAACAAAATAATTTAACTATTTTGATTTATGGTTATCAACTTACTCTTATTCATAGTTAGTGAAAAAATACCGCATGTTTCATTACTTGGTTCATGAAAATATATATTTTAATTCATAAATAAAAACAAAACAATTTAACTATTTTGTCTTATAGTTATCACCTGCTTACTCTTATTTGTAGTTAGTAAAAAAATATTATATATTTCATTCCTCGGTTGATAAAAGTAAATAGTTCAATGAATAATTCTAGAATATTTTTATTTGTGGAAAACAAAATAATTCACCTATTTCGACTTATCTATAGTTTTCAACTTACTCTTTAGTTTTTAAAAAAAGTAATATATATTTTATTACTAGGTTCATAAAATCAAATAGTTTAATGAATTGTTCTATTGAGATCTTATTAGCAAAAGACAAAATAATTTAACTATTTTGAATTTTAAAACTCTCAATTTGCTCTTATTTATAAGTAGTAAAAATTATTACTTATATGACTTATTTGTAGTTATTGTTTGAAAATCTTCTTGGACCTGATTAATAATGAGTTATTATATTCGGAATGGACTGAAAAATATTAGAAACTGATAAAAAAATTTAATTGAAAAATTTTAGAATAAATGATATTGGTTTCATTTCTAAAAATATTATACGAAACAATAGAAAGCACCAAAAATATTAAAGGATAGTTCAAAACAAAAAAAGTGAGTATTTTTTTAAATTCAATCATTTTAATTCAATCATTTTGTACTAAAAGTTAGTTTTTAAAAAATTTATATTAAAAAATCTTATTATTGTGTTTTTTTAAAAACAATTTTTTCGAATTAAAATTTCCCATGATTTATTAAAAAAAGTTTGATACAGTTTTTTTTATTTATTAAAGAGACTAGGAACACCTATCTTTAGATTGTTTTGTACTATACAAAATTTGAATAATCAAAACCTGAAACATTCTAGCTTTTCTTGAATTATCTATCTTGTAAATGATAAATTCAAATAGATATAATTTATAAAGTAAAAAGTTTCAGAAAATGCATTTTTCAAATGAACAAAAAAGCGAAAATAATTTGTTATGCGTAAGACGGAAAAACTTTAAATAAATGCATTTTATAATTGCATAATTTTTTTTTTTACCTAAAGTAAGCAAATGTAGTGAAATAAGTAAAACGTTTCACAGGAAGAGGAGGTAATATCGGGTAACTAATATTCGAAGGCGAGAAGGAGCTAAACTTTTCGACGTAGAAACTATCTGATTTAACCTAAATATTCATTGTTTAGTTGCATACAATACATAATTCTTGAAAAGTCTTAGGTGAACTACTCTTTCTATAAACGTTTTTTTTTTTTTTAGAAAAAGTCAAAGCACCCTGTTTTATTCTACTGCTGGTGTAAAACCGGTTACACATACAAACTCTATGGGACGTTTAGAAATTCCTAAAGTTCAGAGGAAAAGTAGCTGACATTTATATACTGTATGATAATTAAAGGAAATTAAGTATGTAATTTACATTTCAAGGCCATATTCAAGGGTGGAAGAGAAAGAAAGAGATAACAATCCAAGGGTTCGGAATGTCTGAGGGCCCGACAAAAATTCTTTACAAAAAAATATGGCGTTTATCAATGTTTTTTTTTCAAAAGAATGGCAGATAATTTCTTTATATCTATATAAAAACTACAATTTTGCATAAATGGTTTTCAAAACTTCTACAAAATAGAGAGATAAAGCTATTTGTGCTTTATTTTGATGTTAGAGCCTGCAATAAATTTTGTCCTGGGATCCGTAAAACGTTTGCTCAACCTTGGAAGTAGTCAACTTCCTCCTCCATTGAAGTGAACCTTTGTTGACCCCAGTACAGACAGACACACATCAAGAAAGGGTGAGCATGCCAGTTAGTAACCAGCTTACACGGCGAGCAGAGGTTATCAAAATGAAACAGAGCAGTGCTACGTATCGAGCTAAATCCTTATATTTTGTTAGAATATGAATCTTTTGCAAACCTGTAATAAGATGGACTTCATAACTGTTGTGACCAATAAATAAGAATAGCTTAAAAACGAGAGAACATTAGAGAAGTATCAAAGTAAAACAAACATATCTACACAGGCAGAGTGAATTAATCAAAAACAACTCGCTAATATGGTAGCTCCTTCTTGACTAGTAAAGTGTAATTCAGAGTTCGTTCGCTAAATTACAGGACTAATTTCGCCAAAATCGAGTAATCTGCCTTTACCCCCACTATCTACTTTCACCCCACCCTTACCTATTTAAACTTTAATAAACTCAAACTTTCCATCTCCCTCTTGATTTGACTATTGTAATAATATTATCCAGATTACAGGTCCCTCTTCACCCCCCAATACTTTGAGTGCGACAAACCTGTGTGCGAAGAGATAAGAATAGAAAGAGATATGCTTATTCAGAGAAAGTTCGATTTGTGTATGATTTATGATGAGTTATGAAACTTCAAATATCATCAACAGAGCCGCGATGGCTCAGGGGGTAGAGCGTTCGCCTTCCAATGAGGCGAATCGGGTTCGAATTCCAGTCGATACGATTACCGCATCCGGCTTGCACCGATCACAGTGCTGACGTGAAATATCCACAGGGGTAGACGGATCATGGGTTAGAGTCCCCTTGGCGTCAGGCTAACGATGGGAGGCTCTCGTGGTTTTCCTCTCCATGTAACGGAAATGTGGATTATCTCTATCAAAAAGTCCTCCACGAAGGCAAATTTCTCCCAATACTCGATCCAGGAGTTCCCTTGTCTTCTGGATTGGGTTCAAAAATACAAGGCTACGGAGTTGAGCATTAGTAGTCGTAAACCCATAAATTTGGGTTGGCTGTTTAACGACGGTTATAAGATTATAAAATAAAAATAAAATATCATCTACACAAATTAGAATATAAAATTCTTTAAATCGCATTTTTGAACATGAAAATCACAGCATTAAATTAAAAGTTATTTTTCGTGAAATTTTGTCGGCATACTGTTAAATACTATATTTCGTTCTGTAAAAATAATTTTTTTGTTGGATTATATCCTTCGAAATTGAATTCCCAGCTAAATGGTTTGGAAAACCTTTTACAAAACTTTTGCAATTTACAAACTATCACCATTTATTTTTAGCGTAATAACTATGAAAGTAACATTATGTAAACTTCATTAAAGTAAAGTTTTGGCAACAAGCATATTACAACAATGGAAATACGCTAATTGTGGAAATGCTTTCAATATTTTCCTCACGCAAAGCAAACTGCGTACTCAACATTTCCATTTTTCATCGCACTTTTTAGACAAAACCCGCATTAAGCACTTACCTAAAAAAAATTAAATATAAAAAAAGATTCGAAATTACGCATTAAAGAGAACACTTCTCGCAGAAGAGAATTACAGAAAATGAGTTTTAAATGCAGGTTGAGGAAAACTTTTTCCCCCTTCTCTGCTTTACTCGAACACGAAATAGTGCTGGTGAGTCCACCTGCTCAAAATCCCACGATGGTAGCCAGGTCACCTGTCGTTGCTATGGTTACCCGTCAAACACTGAATTAACCATCTTGGTTTCTTTGCGGGGGATACCAAAGCTTTTACATACACTGTTCCTGCTTTTGTCTTCTTTTTAAGAATCTTTTCATTATTCTCGTCTTTTTCTATTGTGTTTCTTTTAAATCTCTTCTATTTTATAACTACTGTATGGAGATTATATTCTTTTTGAAGAGTTTCTTTAGATTCTGCTGGCTTTTTTTTCCGGAGAGATATTCTTTGTAAGAAGTTTTTCAAAGGAATTTTATTCCATGAATATTTTTGCATTATTTTTTCGAAAAGCTTTCGCGTGAGTCTTCCTAATTTATTATGCTAGTCATAGAGTTATTCTTTAAAAAATATCTAAACCGTGTAATTAGTCTTATGACTAAATAATTATATCATCGTCCTCAAAAATATGTAATGGGTTTGATGAAATAAACTGATGAATTGGTGTTTTTTTAAGCAGTATTCAATACATAAAGGAAATCTTGAATCAAATATTTTTGATTACTACTTTTTATAGAGGTTTTTATTTTTAATCAAACTAGCTTGCATTTATTTACTTGCGAAACAATGAAAAATTGCCTAACTGCGTTAGAATTCTTAGATAAATCGAATTTTTTAATGGAACTTAGTAAAAATTTTTATATAATTTTTGACTTAATAAAAAGCAACGAAAAAAAATGAACAATGGCATAATATTAGCAAAATAGAATTATGGTTAATAGAATTTTTATCTAAATAGAACATCTGGCCAAACAGAATTTTTGACTTTACTATCTTGAATAAATAAGTCTCTTTTTCAAACAAATTGTTTTGTTAAGTAGAACTTTTAGTTAAATGAAACTTATGGTTTAATAAAGGTTTTTTGATTTAATAGAGATTTTAACTTTATATAACTTTTTAGGCAAAATCAAAATTTTGCTAAATTTGAATCTTCAGCTAAATAAAAGTTATGACTAAACAGAACTTTTAAGTAAATAAAATTTTAAGCTTATTAAAACTCTTTGATAAATAATACTTTTAGCTAATTAGAGCTTTCTTTCACTTAATAACATTTGACTTTATAAAAATCTTAATCTAAAGTATCTTTTTATTGCGCTAATGGAACCTTTGGCTGAATAGCATTTACGAAAAATAACACTTTAGGCTAAATAGTGATTTTAACTTATTGTAACTAAATAGAACTTTTGGCTTAAAATAGTCAAATATACCACTTGAGACATTTAGTGCCGTGACTGGTATACCAGTCAATAACTTAAAACTGGAATTTGACATCAACTCATCCGAGACAAAAGCAAATACTCCATCTCAAGTGTTAACTTGTCCTTTTAATTGTGTACTCTAATTTCCATGCGGAATTACATAACTTGTATAATATTTTTGTAAAAGCTACTATTGCTGTTGTTTCTAATGACAGTTGGAAGAGCTGAGCTCTCAAATCATTGGACTTGCAAATTATGCCAGGAATGTGCGTCTTTCGTTTGACAAAAGAGCACCGCCAAGGTGGAAGGACGTTTTAGTTCAGAATCTTGCGGATAAATGGCTGCACCACTCATTCATGAGGGCACTTTTACAATTTAGACATGGATCTGGAGGGGAAAAAAATTTTCTCCAGATCCCTGTACCCATGATACTGCTCAGCAACCGACCCCAGGACTTTCGATTCCACAGATTTTACGAGCAATATCGCATGTAATTGGAGAGTCTTAGCTAGGTCGACTGTCGAACCACAGCCCCTCTGAACCAGAGTCCGATTCTCTAATTACTGAACTACCACTGCCCAAAGGCTACTCTAACTAAACAAACAGATAAACAAACAGATCTAACTAAATTAACGAAGCAAACAAATCGATGGATAAACTGTAAAATAAAGCATTGCGTTTAAAAATAGATCTTTTTTTTAATAGAAAAGCGATAACAGTCCAAAAACTTTTCTACATTTTATATTTCTTTAATATTTAAAAAAAAAACTCAACAACAGCAAAAACTCTAATTTATAAATTATTTTTCAATCTGTATAATGGGCTGAATTAATCTTTATTTAAATATACCTAATTCTTTAAGACCTATAACAGAATGGTAAAACACTATTTTATGTTCTATGTTTGTTCATTTTTCTGTGGTACGGTGAAAGGCTTTTATATCGTTTTGAAACTGTTTTTTATAACATTTTAAAAAATAATTCGTTTTGCTTATAAGTTTCTATTTCCTATTAAATGCACAATGTAATAAACTCTTTCAAGGTAATATAGTCATTTAGTTAAGGAAAACCTAACCTATTTTAATACGTAAATTAACATACACAGCAAAATTGCCCTGAAAAGTTTCCTTTAATCAAAGCAACTCATCTTAGCTATCATTACTCCTCACTCTCAAGGAATGCTTTTGATGGGTTTTAATTTTGTCCCAAATTCCGAAACCAGTGTTAATTCAACTGTATTGAATCACTTACTGTGGATGATTTCTTCTGACAGTGCTTATATCTCTCATAAACTTGTTACCACTAATAAAAAAAGACATTTTTCTTTTTAAAAATGTGGGTGAATATTTGAACATTTTAATAAATAGTGTTCAGAAAAAAATATTACAAAAAGTAATTTGAAGTCTTCAGGACATATTTTGAACGTTTTCATTATTCACAAGCTCGCTTCATTGTTTATATTACGCTGTTTCCTTTTTTTATTTATCAATAAAGTATCAAACAAAAATTCCTCACATTAAAATTTTAAATTTATTTTTTCCTCTTAACGACGTAATGTAATAGTTTAAAAAAAAGCAACTTTTACTATATAGTAGAAGCAACGTTTTCTTTGTAATCTGCTTCCCTTTATCTCCTACCAACAATATATCAAAGAAAAAGCAACTTTTAAAAAATAACTGAATAAAAGCTATCAATCCAACATATTCTTCTTGTCCCCGATAATATACAAATTAAGAAAAAGCAATTTTATATCGAAGAGGTGAAAATCGTTTTTCTCCGTTTCTCTGTAGCAATATTCATGTGAAGGAAAAGCAACTTTTACAGAGCCGACGGAGAAAATGAATTATGCGTAGTTATTTTCACTTCAGCAAAAATAAAAATTGGAAGGAAGAGCAACTTTTGCTAAAAGGGCAAACAAAACTTATTTCGCAACGTTTCTCTGCTATTCAGTAGCAATATACAGGTAATATATATAGTAAAGCAACTTTTACAGAATTACCGATTAAATTAAGCTTAGAAGTGTCAATTTTTTCTCCACAATAAAATGCATGTTAAGAAAAGCAACTTTTACAAAAAGTGCGAACAATAATCGCTTTTATGCTTCTCGGCAGCTATACCCGTGTTAAGGAAAAACAACTTTTACAAAAGTGCAAACAATAATCGCTTTTATGCTTCTCGGCAGCAATACCCGTGTTAAGGAAAAACAACTTTTACAAAAGTGCAAACAATAATCGCTTTTATGCTTCTCTGCAGCAATACCCGTGTTAAGGAAAAACAACTTTTACAAAAGGGCAAACAATAATCGCTTTTATGCTTCTCGGCAGCAATACCCGTGTTAAGGAAAAACAACTTTTACAAAAAGTGCAAACAATAATCGCTTTTATGCTTCTCGGCAGCAATTCTCGTGTTAAAGCAAAGCCACTTTTACAGAAAAGGGCAAACAATAATCGCTTTTATGCTTCTCGGCAGCAATACCCGTGTTAAGGAAAAACAACTTTTACAAAAGGTGCAAACAATAATCGCTTTTATGCTTCTCGGCAGCAATACCCGTGTTAAGGAAAAACAACTTTTACAAAAGTGCAAACAATAATCGCTTTTATGCTTCTCGGCAGCAATACCAGTGTTAAGGAAAAACAACTTTTACAAAAGTGCAAACAATAATCGCTTTTATGCTTCTCGGCAGCAATACCCGTGTTAAGGAAAAACAACTTTTACAAAAGTGCAAACAATAATCGCTTTTATGCTTCTCTGCAGCAATACCCGTGTTAAGGAAAAACAACTTTTACAAAAGGGCAAACAATAATCGCTTTTATGCTTCTCGGCAGCAATACCCGTGTTAAGGAAAAACAACTTTTACAAAAAGTGCAAACAATAATCGCTTTTATGCTTCTCGGCAGCAATTCTCGTGTTAAAGCAAAGCCACTTTTACAGAAAAGGGCAAACAATAATCGCTTTTATGCTTCTCGGCAGCAATACCCGTGTTAAGGAAAAACAACTTTTACAAAAGTGCAAACAATAATCGCTTTTATGCTTCTCGGCAGCAATTCTCGTGTTAAAGAAAAGCCACTTTTACAGAAAGGGGCAAATAATTATCATTTTTCTGTTTTCTTGACAGCAATATGCTTATTAAAGAAAAGCAACTTTAACAGAATAGCTCGGATGTGTCCTTTTATTCTTCGCAATGTATCTGCCATTTAATAAGCGAATATAAACTAGAGTGTGTTAATTTCTCCGCCACAATAAAATGCATATGAAGTAAAGGCTACTTTCATAGGAGAAGCAAACGAAATTTGTCTAGTTACGTTTCTCTGCTTCTCCGCAACAATGAACACAAGAAAGAAAAGCAACTTTTACAGAATCCCCCGAGAGAATGAACTTAGCTTCATTAATTTCTTCTACGTAATAATATACTTATTGAGGTTAAATAAATCTTTTATAAAGGACAAGAAAAGATGCGTTTCACTACTTTTCGTCAACAAATACATAGAAGACATTTTTTTTCTCCAAAATCTGTGCAAATGAGCATTGTTTCGGTATTTTACGAAATTATCAATTATTTTTTCCTCACGATATAGTTACCTATCAAGAAAAAATAACTTTTACAAATTGGTAAAAAGTATCTGAGCTGTAAAAAGTGTGCGTGAGTTAACAACCGAGATTGAACTACAATGATGTACACATTAATGAAAACTCATTTTTTACAGAACTTTACAAATCATTGCTTTGTTCCGTTTCTGTTTCTTGTTTTTTAATTTTCAAAATAAGATACAATTAGGAACACTTTCACTAAACAGTCAAAAGAGATTACTACGCTATTGAATAATGTTTCTTATCAGCAATATACGAGATTCTGGTAAACAAACTTTTAAGGAATAGGAGAAAAAGTGAATAAGAATAGTTACATAAAGGAAACTTCTTGCAACCATTTACAGAATGAAAAATATTGGACTAATTAAAGTTGCACTATTTAGAAAATTAAGCTAGTAGTGCGATTTGTAATAAATAACAGTAAATACGAAAAAACAATGTATTAAGAAAAAACCTGACTACGACTAGAACGTTAATCATGATGTGACACGTCAAATACTAAATGAAATTCAGAAAAAATATCTGGAAGTATATGAAACAATAAATCGAAGTTTACAAAGCAATATGGGAAAAATCCCTGTTGGAATAAAACAGCATGTGTATTATATGGACAGTGCTAATAATTAAAACACAGCACTCTAGTTAGCTTTTAATTGGCTTTTCACGATCAGAAATGCAATCTTAATTTTTCGAAGGGCTAACTCTAATTTAGCTAGCTTGTAAAGACCACACTTAAAGCTACGAAACCTTGCACTAAAACGTACACTGAGGAAAAAATATGGTCAAAAATACTAGAATATGGTAAAATTTACTGTGTTCTAGCTCTATAGGTACGCCAAAAAGCAAGGTATTTTTACCGAATCATTGAGGTTATGACTTTTGTAAAATTGTTGATAAAATTTTGTATTATAATAAATGTTGAATTTGGAAAAATTTGGTTATTATTACATGCAATCTTAGCATGGTATAAAAATATTTATTCGGTTAATTTTTTTTTCAGTTTTGTATTTTAGTATCTTGAGCAGGGTATAGAAAATATTTATACGGTTAAGTTTTTTTTCAGTTATGTATTTTGGTATCTTGATTAGAGTATAAAAACATCTATCCGGTTGATTTTTCTTCAGATTTGTATTTCGGTATCTTGAGTACAGTATAAAAAACATTCTTCGGTTAATTGCTCTTTCAGTTTTGCATTTTGGCATCTTGATTAGGGTATAAAAACATCTATTCTGTTAATTTTTTTCAAGTTTGTATTTTGGTATCTTGAGCATAGCATAAAAAGCATTTATTCGGTTAATTGTTCTTTCAGTTTTGTATTTTGGCATCTTGAGTATGAAACATTTTTTTCGATTTTTGTTTTCAGTTTTGTATTCTTAGCAAATGTGTGGTAATAATTGTATTTTCAACCTGAAATGTTTATCATACAATGAGGTAATTTTTTTTCAGTTCTTTTCATTCGTGTACTTTCTGTGAATGAATGTATTTTTTTCTACTGATTAAGATTTACGAAACTCAAATAATATAACTAAATTTTTATATTTTGAACGCTTTGACTGATTTCGTACAATTTGTGTCTTTGTCGTTTGAAACTGCCAAGCTGAAAGTGATGTGTTGAAAAAGTTTTTGATCCGTTTAAACAGTTTTAGAGATATTGAAAAATACACAAGGATGAAATTATTTATCAATGAACAAAACATTTGAAATTTTCTTTCAGTTAATGATTAAAACCTTATTTTCAAGATTGGTTCTAGCACCCATGATTTGAAAGCTATTTATCCAAACCTAACGAAAAAACTATGTTTTTTAGAAGGTACACTTTTACATCTTATTTTGAAACCTAAAATACTGTCAATACAAAATCAAAATAAGTCCTTCGAACACTTAATATCTAACTTTGAATCTTTGTATATGAAAATCCTATGACTAAGTCAAAAGTTATTTCCCTATTTCATTAAACACAGATATATAACCTATTATCTAAATTTGACCACGTAAATAATTTTTTAGGGTAATTTTAAGACTCAAAATTTTGCTCGTGTAAAGCTTCTTTGTAAAGTCTCTACTTACTACTCTGATTAACGACCACTAATATTTTCAATATTTTTTAAAAATCTAACGAAAAAACTATGTTTTTTAGCTGGTACACTTTTGCATCTCATTTTGAAACTTAAAATGCTGCCAATACAAAATTAAAATATGTCCTTGGAACACTTGATATATAACTTTGAATCCATGTACATGAAAATCCTATTACTAGGTCAAAAGTTATTTCCCTATTTCATTAAACACAGATATATAACCTATTATCTAAATTTGACCACGTAAATAATTTTTTAGGGAAATGTTAAGACTCGAAATTTTGCTCGTGTAAAACTTCTTTGTAAAGTCTCAACTTACTGCTTTGATTACCGATCACTGATGTTTTTAATCACTGATGTTTTTAATCCATATATTGCTTAGAGATTTAAAATCTATTTCTGTTAACTTTTCTGTTTTAATGTCATAAATCAACTGACAAAAAATAGAACAAAAAAATAAAAATTTTATTTTTCAAAGTAAATAAAAACTGTAAGATCAGCTTTTACAGAATGAATAAAAATTCTCTTCATTGTTCTTTCAAACATTCTATTAAATTAAATAGGAATCTTATAATCCATGAAATAAACGAAATAATTCTTGCGCATTTTGGGAATTGACTGATCTTTAAATTATATATTGTTTTAAATTTTTCTTTAAAGAAAGAAACGACGCCAATTTTTAAAAAGACAAAAAATAGAATAATATAAATGAATATTTAAATTTTAATTTCAGCTAATAAAACGAAAAAAAAAATAATTTAATTTAAAATAAAGTTGTTTTCATCTAAGCAATTGCATATTAAATGAACTGTTATTAAAAATGCTTTTATTTTGATGTCTTAAGATATTCCATAAAATAAACAATTTATTATCTTTGCGGAAGCAAATTTGTCGCCTAGATACAAAGATATCCATGTTTGAGTAACACACATAAAAAAAAGATAATAAGATAGAAGGGAAAAAAATCACGCTTCATTATGGACTGCCGTAAGCCTGTTTTATTTCCACTACAGTAAAGTTTACTGCTTTCCAGCGCCCTCCTCCCCAGTGCCGGGGCGGAATGTCGCTAACGGGCACACGTGCACGTGACTACAGGGGCATGACTGGATTTACCTTTGGGTGCCACTGCACGCTTCCAAAGGGAAAACTTATTTTACCGGTCGGTAGTTGATTTTCGCGCTCGATTAGGTCATGGAAGGAAACACATCCTCAACCCCTCCCTGCATTTGTTTCTTGAAAGGGGCCATCAACAAATTGTACTTTATGTTTTAAAATTTTTCTTTATGCTGTTTGTAGCCCTAACTTTAGAAATTAATCCAGCATAATAATAGCACATTTCTTTATGAAAAAAAGTAACTAATAAGAGTTAAATTATGAATTTTTATAACCTAAAAAATCTTGTATAAATCACATTAAAGATGCATTACAATTAGAAATCTTGTTAGAATAAAAAAAAAATGTATTTTTTAAAAAAACTTTCGCATTTTTTTATTAAAAAAATAAGACTTAAGAATTAGTTTAACTTCTAAATTCCAGAAACGAATATCTTGAAGGAAAAAAAAACATTTATCTTGAAGAAAAAAAACATTAAACATTACAGAAAATTTTCAAACTTTTGATTTCAGCTTGAAGTTAGGGTAGTACAAAAAGTTATTATTATTATTCTGTATTATTATTATTCTGTAATATTATCATTCGGTTATATTATCATTATTAATATTATTATTCAGTTTTATAATTATTGTTTTTAATTAGTATGCTCTTATATTATGATTATTAAAAATGACTCGATTCCAAAATAATTCGATTTCCTCGATGAATAGTGCATATAGTCTGGATTTTATTTGCGTTATTTCTTAAACATACTAGCCGCTCAGAATAATTTTACGAAATTAATTGTAAAAATCAACATTATGGAAAATACACCAGCATGTTTCAGTTTTAAAGTTCCAATGACAAATGAGTCAATTTATTCTTGATATATGCAAATTTAAAAACCCGATTTGTTTGAAAATGCATTAACATTTGAAGCGTAATTTGTGTTTAGATGACTTTCAGTCAATTTCGTTCAAATTCTGTATTTTATCAGTTAAAATAATGTACTTTATAATAATTATTTGTATGCATTACAATCAAAATGTTTTTATCGATTATTGAAATAAATAACAAAAAATAATTATAAAATAATCTTCGTTTATTTATCGTTGAATGAACCAGTTTTATAATTTTGTGCAAGCAATTATTTCTTATTCTCCTCAATAATGGAGAAGTGCGCAAAAAATGAAACTAACATTGAGAGACTCAAACATTAGTTCACTCTCCTGCTTAAACTAACGAGACATTTTTTTTCTGATTGTGACAAACTTTCCTATTGAGCAGTGGGGGCTCAGGGGCTAGAATGCTTGCCTCCCAATAAATTAACCCAGGTTCGAATTCCAGGGGTGTCTGGTTAATACGAATTCTACTCCCGGCTTGTGTAGACCACAGTGTTGACGCAAAATATTCTCGGGGGTATACGGATCATGAGTTAAAATCCTCTTGTCGTCTGGGCTAACCATGCTAGGTTTTCGTGGTTATTCTCCCCATGTAACACTAATGCGGGTTAGTTCCAATAAAGAATCCTTTGCGAAGGCTTGTCTTCGTTTGGGTTTAAAATTACAAGACTACAGAGTTAGGCCAGGATAGCCTGATTGGTAGTGCACTGGGCCTATGTCCAAGAGTTCGATTCCCGCAAGCCGAAGACTAGTAGTAAATGGTGACTGATGCACATTAAATCTATCGAGTCGCAAAGTCCTCCATGTTCCGATAACAAATCAATATCTCTGGGGGTACTGATCCAGGAGTTTCCTTGTCTTCTGAATTGGTTCAAAATTACAAGGCTACGGAGTTTGAATATTAGTAGTCGTAAACCCAAAATTGGGTCGGCTGTTCAACGACGGATAAAATAAAATAAAGACTACAGAGTTGAATATTGATAGTCGTAAACTCAGAATCAGGTCAACTGTTTTACGCCAGTTATAAAATAAAACTTTCCTTATTTTCAGAATCATGAATTCAATTTTTTTTAAAAAAGGTACTTTTTAAAAATAAGAAAGCTTTTGTACCTTATTTTGCAGTTTAAAATAATATCGATACCAATTCAACACCAATCTTTTGAACATGGAAAATTGATCTCTAAATCCAAAGTTATCATTATATTTCTTTGGATCATTTATTAACTTAAAATATCGTCTGTGTAAACAAATAGCATATTTAAAGTTATTTCTACGAACCATTAGTACTTCATTTCACTAAGTGAAAATCTTTTTAAAAGATCAAAAGTAATTAAGATATTCTATTTTTTTTTTCCCTTCTTTTCCTCGCATCGTACTTTTAAATATTTAACCTGAGCAAAAATAATATAATTTCAAACGGTGGGTCTTATACGGTATTGGATAAAAGAACTTTTCTTGAAGACTTTAAAAAGTATTCAGACACTTCTGATTTTTAAAAAAACTCTGAAAATTTAAATCTTTAAATCACAAGATAATCTAAGCCCATCTGCTTTTATCTTCTGGAATTTAGTTTTTAGTTGAGTTCCCAAAAAACTTAATAGCATATGTTTTATTGAAATACATGATATCTTGACGTTCAAATCTTTCAATTCGTAAAATATCCAAACATCTATATTATTTAAAACATGATTGCAATACAAATATCTTAAACTACGGCTTTGCTTTTAAGTTGTCATACATAAATGGATATTAATTTCGAAAAAATGTTTTGGAAAATTTCTGCACCATACTAAATTTATAAGAAATTGTAAGGAAACCATGGATTTATTCCGTAAATTTAAAACTTCGAATCTTCTTTAATATCATAAATGTTAAATTATTTTACGTAAAAAATATGACCTAAAAAATATGACAAATAAAAAAATATGACAAAATTCACTATGACCTTCGTAAAAAATATGACAAAATTCACTTTTTGAAAACTCCCGTGCCTTCTCTTGGGATTTTAAACCTCATATTTCTTCATCGATTTATGCTTCAGTTTTTTATTCAAAATTCACTTAAGGAAGAGTTTTGTAAATAGTTCAAAAAGTACGGATCTCGTGTTAGAAGCATCTTCCTGCAACGTTTTTACTACTAAGCATTTTCAAATCAAATGTCACTTTTGAAGAACACAGATTTCATGAAACATCATGAACTCTCTTTATGGATAATTATTTCTAACTAACTTAATGTTCAACTGAAAATATTCCGAGCAATGAAACATTTTTAAAGCTTTGAAAAATACCCTCAGAAATAAAACTCTCATTTTTGACGATTCAGTAATCTATGAGTTATTATTTCGTTAATTTTGAGAATAATTTTGTCTCGAAATCACATGATTTGTAATGAATTGCCAAGTCTCAAATGCATCACGAAAATGTTTTCTCAATTCAAAACTTTATCGTAGTGCATCATTGGAGATTGTTGTTGTTGTTTTTGTTAATTTACGTCGCACTAGAGCTGCGCAATTGGTTATTGGCAACGGTCTGGGAAACATTCCGGAGGATGATCCGAAGACATGCCATCACAATTTTGATCCTCTGCGGAGGGGATGGCACCCCCGCTTCGGTAGCCCGACGACCTGCGCGCGAAGTCGAGCACTCTACGGTAGGGACGAGGACCAATACCGCACACCCTCGGTCTCTACGCAAACTGATCCAAGTGGTCACCCACCCGCACACTGACCGTAGCCAGTGATGCTTGACTTCGGTGATCTGCTGGGAACTCATTGGAGATTATTAACTAGAATAACGAAATAAAAATGAACACTAGGGGATCGAAAAAGGAGTGACGAATTCAGCCAACTTGACTATATGGTGGTCAAGATGTTGGCCTCGTACCAGGAAAATCCCTGGCTGGAAATTCGCTTTGGGCATGGATGTAATATGTCTCTCAGTTCTATCTGTCCTTCTTGCGTTCTTCTCCTTTTCTTGCAACACTGATCCGCTCAGATGATACCCACGATAAAGTAATCATTAAAAAAGTTAGATACTTTATCAGCTATATTTTTTTGTAAAAAATCAAATGACGAAATATTTAATTTTGACGAAATTAGCTTCATCGGGGAAGTGACGATAATTATTTCGTTACTTTAACAAACAATTCGCTCGGAAAAAACCAGGAAAGGGTTTCATTCTAAACGAATAAAGTTTCGTGATATTTGAGATCCATTTTTTAAAGTGAACTTAATTTTTTTCAAGTGGAACCTTTGAAGAAATAAATTATTCACTAAATGGCAGTTTTTATTAAAAATTATGATGACTAGATATTAAAACTAGATATCAAAGTTAATCAAACAGTAAATAATTTTATAATAAAAATATACACATGCTTGAATTATTTTACAACATAAAATAACCACATTCAGAATCATTGATATTAAAATGGAAGCGCCTAATTGGGAATCATGTCCTTGATTTAAGTAGTTTCCACGCAATTTTTCTAATTATTATTAATTAACATCTAATTATTTTCTTCGAGAACAAAACTAAAATTAAATCATTGCTGTTATTTAAGCCATCCCATGAAAAGTTCCTGCTCTATAATTCTCTTGTTTCTCGCTAATTATGTTTTTTTCTTCTTTATGTCCATGATAAACTCTCGCTTTTTCGTAGGGATAAACTAATATGCGGTTTCAAAACCTTTTTCATCCATACTACTCCAGTTTTTCTTAATCATATCAATTGTTTGGAAGAAATCATTTAATTCTGATCGCATAACTATGCGTCAAAAACCTGATTAGTGCGTACCTTATTACATAATTAATTGTTAAAAAATTTATAATATATTCTGCAAATAAACTCTTCTTAATCTGTAGTGAAGATTTGGTTAAATTAAAGCATTGAAGAATAATTAATTTTATTGCAATTGTCATTGCAGAGATTTTCGATCTTCAACATCTTATAAATTAATGATGTAAATTTCATTCCATATGTTTTGGTTGCATCTGTCAAATCATATCTTCTGTTAGTTCTGCTGTTGCTCGCTTTTTTCGAAAATTCAGATTGTTTTACCTGCAATCAAAAATTAAATATTTTTTAAAAGCGCTGTAAAACTATGTTTCGAATAAGTTCATAATTTTAAATTTTTTATTATATTTAAAAAATTTTAATTACTTACTTTTTGTCATGTTTTGATGTATTTATAGTACATTGTATAAAATTTCAAAAATGTCTTAAGACACATAGTTTAATTTAAAGAAGAACAACTCTATTATAAATTAGTATTTTTATACAATGAGCATAAAAATTAAAAATTGTAGAGGTCATCAGAGGACTAAAATAATAACAGTAAATTTATTTTAGTTGTAATCTTACAAATTTAATTCCATAAATTTAAAATCTAAGTTTTAAAAAATATGTCTATTGCTTGAACTCAAACTTTGATTTGACTTGACTTGCAGCTTTTAAAGAAAAATTATGCTCTCTTACCTGAAACATTTTTATTATTTTCAAATTATTTTTATTATTTAAAGATATTAAAAGGTGTCCATGTCTCCCTGCAGCAAATTGGTACAATTTAGGCATTTCGATTACTATTCATTTCTAAAGTTCACTTTTAGAGGAAAACAACCAAATGCAAATGAAAAACAATGAATTTTAAATGATAACGTTATTTTTCAGAAAAACAGGCAAAACATAATAGTACAGAAATAGTGTTTTCTAACTAAAATTATAAGTATTCAATCAATCCTTTCTTTTGCGTCAGTTAGTCTTAAGTCGTTGAATTTGTAGTATCAAGTACTCTAATAATTTTAAGCACCAATAAGTTCGATTTAAGAAGTAAAACCCGTTTATTATGATTGATCCACGTAGATAATTATTAATCGTTTCTCTAGTTTACTTTTAAAGGGAAGTTGTCCAAATCATACCACTTTAAAATTTCTAACAGTCACAAATTACTAACAATTGCATTTGAAATATTGTATCAATAAAATATAGTCATTTAGCTATTTATATTATTTTTTAGTAATATTGATGATCTGAAAATTTACCATTCTCTTCAAATCTTAAAGTAGTGCGATTTAAAATCGGTTGTCTAATTCATAACCATATGCTTCCTAAATCATGCCAACCTTAAAAAGATTGAGTATTTAAGATTAAATTAATACGTGTTCCACGTGGACCTAAAACAAGTGTTTATTAGAATGAAAAGTATGATCTTAGATTTTTGAACTTTTACAATTATAATAATATTATAAGCCTATAAATAAACATGCTGTAACGGGCTACTAAGTTCAAGCATGACTTTTATGCTAGCTGCTCGTAAGACTGCATATTTTTACGATATTTTTCTTAGGTTTAAAAATCTCTTGATTTTAAGCCTTTAATGTAGATGTAAAAAACGGACTACCCGGAATAACTTTTGGTGTAATGATTGGATCTTCACGTTCTAGGAATCCATCTTAATGGTTCGAGGGGGGGGACCTAAAATATGCTAATTAATTAGTGCAAATGATGTTTTACGTTACGAAATCAGACACAAAAATGTTCTTTCTCTGAATAATTATACCTTTTTTTCGAGGGATTCGGATTTCTGACTCCCAAATTATAATGGATAGTCACAATCTGGAAAATAGGATCCCCACAGTTTAGTCAGGAGAGCGATCTAAAGTTTGGGCACTCTAATGTTAATTTTATTCCTTGCGTATTTCACCATGCATCGAGAATTTCCAAAGCGAATTAAAAAATCTTTTCACCAATTAATTAGCATATTTGAGGTTGAGGTATCATAAATATCGTGTTTTATTTATTTTCTTATCACTTGCTGCATCAAATTTAAATATGTAAAAGTTAAAAGGATAAAATATATTTTTAAAAAAAACTATTTTAACTTGATTTGTGTAATTGAATGTCTATAGGAAAATAAAAAGTGTTCTCATATTTCCATGTTTTACTATCGCAGATTTCTGAGTCAGCATCTTTTGTCAAATACTCATCCCAGTTTTTATAATATATTACCATTATTATTATTGTCATTGTTATTATTATTATTGCTGTTGTTATTGTAGTTGGTGTTGTTGCTGTTAGATGTTCTGTAACAGTGGTTTCCAACTGGTGGCCCGGGGGGCGCATCCACCCCGCGAAGCCTTTTTTTTTGTGGCCCGCGAACTAAAATATATTAGCTATCATTTTTTTGTGGACAATTTTCGTAAAAAATTTACATGGGTTTAAAATACTTTTCTCGTTAATAAAAACCTTACTTCTTCGTTTATGTGAAATTTAGCATACCAACAGTGCAAAAAAATTTTTTTTTCAGGTTTTGCATCCAAGAAAATATTTATTCAAATACAAAAATAATCGTGTATGTTGCTCCTTTTTATTTCATTTTTTTTTTATTTTATTTTTTTTTTATTTTGTGAATATAATTTAGCAAGTGTCTATCAGACATTTTCTAGAAGAAATTCTCCGATTTAACTTTTTAAAGCCACTCATTTTGGACGAAAATATTTACACACACATTTGTAAATTTTAAATTTAAAATGTAACTATCTATTCTCTGGTGGTTGCAGCAGACAAACCTCAGTTTTGTTATTGAACATTTTGTGTGCTACTATGTAAGTTTTAATACCAACCTTTTAAAAGTTTTATATCTTAACAATTAGATATCTGTTGCACATTAATTGTTTACTACATGGGTGCACACTAAAGTTATTGTATTTTTAATATGCAATTAAATATTTTTAAAAATCTACTTCTTATTTTAATTTGTAATTCAATACTTTTGTTTTGTACAACTTGGTAAAAATCTGACAATAATATTTATTGTTCCTTCAAACATAAAAGAGTCCTACATAAAATTTTGATAAAGTTGCGGCCCGCCATTTGATTTGTGTTTTTAGCTGTGGCCCCCGGCGTCATGTAAGTTGGAAACCCCTGTTCTATAACGTATATTTTATTACATGAAACCATTGGAAATTAGTATATTTGCTTAGTTAAAAAGATAATTTAAAACTTTTTTTAATGGCTGGCACTTGGGGTTTGTCCCATTGACCACAGACACGCTAACCACTCGGCTACCTGGTCGGCATAATTTAAAACTAGTTACCAAGCAATAGAAAAATACTATTTTAAGACTCTAATAAGAGGTACATATTATTAATTATATGATTGTTCTTATTCAACCATCATTTAGAATGTTATTTTAAGCCGTTATTGAGTAGTTATATGCATGATTATAGAGTGATTGATGATTTCCAATATTAATTTAGGATTATTTTTTCATCTGATGCATTAAAAATAATTTTTAGGCAAACGGATTTGAATAAAAATCCTCATATTTCTATATAATGCTATATCACTCAAAATCATTTGTACCAGAATCTTTATTGAAAAATTGCTTCTGTTATAGGATCAACAAAAAGATGCTTCCAAAACTTCAGAAAAGTTCACAAAGGCACCTTCTCCAAAGCCTGGTAAGCTTTTTATTCTATTTAAACTGGAACTTTCAAATAAAATATTTTATTTTGAGAGAAACCATGCCCTATTAAATTTTGCTTAAATTACAAACTGTAAATAACTATCAAAGCAGCTAGGAAAACGCATAGAAAATTTAGTTAGGAGCATCTTATTTGTGTTTTACCTGTCATAAGCACTTTAACGTTTTATAGTCCACGTGTAACATTTCTTTTAACTCAAAATTATTTTGCTCTGTTTTATACGGTTATTTAGTTTTCTTAGGTATTTATTTCGCCTTTAAAGTTTGGAAACTAAAAATTCACAATGAATAAAATATTTTACAATAGAGAAAACGAAAATAAATCAATATATCTTCAGAACGATGTTGAATGATGATATTTGAAAGAATTTTGAACGATGTGATACAGACTCCGCAATTTCTCTAAGTAAATTTACTAAACACTCATTGGTTTACGTAGTAATTTTTCCTTTTTATTTAATAATATGGATTTCATGTGTGTATAAATTAGGCGAGGATTTGACCAAACTCTGACATTTAAAATAACAAGCCGGGATCCATTGGGATTTGTTTAGGGGGGAATCGGTTAGCCACACATAAAAATTCCACGAAATCCTGTGATGGGTTTTAGTAGGAAATGGGAAATGAGAATATGAAGGTATGTTTTCAAACATACAATGAGGGAGTATTTTTTATGTATTTTTTTACGCTAAAGAAATGAAACCAAACGATAAGACGATAGGTTGAATATTTTAGAAGATATAATGGTTTTATGTAAAAACAAATGTACTTGTTTGTACTAGTACATCTTTACGCATTAGAAGTTGCTATCTTGACAAGTAAAATATTGTTTCGAATGTATTTTTTCACGCGGAATTAAATGAAAATATGCACACGTTGAAAAAAGAAATAATTTAAAAATTACAAGCGTTTTTATGTGTAAAAAGTACTTTTCTCACATACTTATGTGAGCACTTTACATTTCTACCTTGGAGCTATCTGAAGATGCAAGGTACATTTTTCGATTTAACTTTTTGCGATGACTTGGATGAAGTTAATCCTGACACAATCGCATTAATAGTTTTGAAGTTATAAGCTTTTTATGTACAAAAAAGTAAATTTGACATCTGTACTTATTTGCACCTCTTACAATGCTATGCAGACAAGTGAGGTATTGCTTCCTATGTATTTTTTATTTAATCGAATTCGACCAAAGATGAATCGATAGAGCAGTCTATATAGCTATGTATGATGCGTAAGTAAATGCAAGCACAAAATTGTACTTTTGTGCATAAAACGCTAATAACTTCTAAACTATTACTCTTAAACTATAAACTCATAGTTTAAACTTGTAAGAAGTTATCCCAAATAGAGGAAATATTGTATGTCACCGTCACTGGTTATGTTAAGCATAAATATATTTATATTAAGTGAACCGGAAAATAATGTCGTTTCGGCGCGTTACATATTCGTTAGTCTTAGATACTCATTTTTTTTCGGTTCATTTTCGATCCGGCATTGAAAGGTTGTTGCTAGTGAGAGAGAATACATTATTGAATAAAAATAAAATCTTGATAACAAATATCAAATGCACCGAAACGACATTACTTTCCGGTCTACCTAATATATTCGTCCGAATGTCATTTCAATTTCAAGATTAATTAAATTTTAATACTAAAAGATGAATAATAATAATTAATTGTTGATCAACTGTTTGATTAACTGTTAATTGCTTTTTTACCACGAATTATAAATTCTCCAACTTTATATTGGGTTAAACCCTTTATTGGACTGACAAAAATATTGATGTCAATGTAGAAGTTGAAATAATAAAGAAAATATCGCGATATATTTTTTTAAAAAACATCGCAGTATTAAAATTTAAACTTATTAGTTATAGATGTTAATGTTTGTGTGGGTGACAACTCTAAAATGGTCACCAACAGATGGTCTCCAACAGATAAGTAGAATATGAGAGTTTTGATAACAACAGTGGATAGATGCCCCTAACGTACATAAATTATTTAGTTAAGTGCACACATTTAAGACTTAGATCAGCTAATTAGACTCCATTCCTGGGTCTGAATATTGAGAAATGTCTTTAATAGACAAAATCTTTGATCTAAGCTTAAAACAGTTAAATGAAACTGGTTGACAAGCTAATGTCCATTCTAATTGCTAATCTGTTGAATGCGTTTAATTTAAAGACCAATTTTGACTTTTTAATATAGCTACGCATTTATTTGATTTTAATGTCTTTCAGTTATTGAAAGCACATTAAACTAAATTCTAAAGTTCATGTATTAATTACTGCTTATTAAATATGTGTAAGTAAATTAGATAAATATATTATTTACTGTTATAGATCTGTGTATACTCTTAATTTTAAGAAAATTATCACTGTTAAAGTTCGCTTCGTTTTGGCGAAAACATCCTTACAAATAAGGTTCATTGGACAGTTTAATTATTAATAACAAAGAAGTGAGCAGCTGCTTTATTTATTATCCATGAAAGGCTCAAGTGAGATAATTAGCCTATGTTTTGTTTTGATTTTTGACTTCACGATTTAGAATTCTACTTGAAATTCTACTTATTTAAAAAGGCTTACTTTTTATCAGGCTTACTTATAATTTTAAAAGTTCTACTTATTATCAAATTAAAATATTTTAATTTGATTTTGTGCAAAATGAAAACCATCACATGCTATATTTTTTCCGAGTTTCATCCTAATCTTCCGATTTTGTTAAATGTAATAAATTAACTATTTATTTAGATGATTGGTATCTTAAAAATGATTCAATGTATATAATTTTAGTTCAGGCAATCTCATATATCTTTAGTTTAACGAATTTCCTCGCCAAGTTTAATTGAAGGAGCCTAATTTTCCTTTTCAAGTTGCACCTCATTTCAAACGTTGAAGAGGTTAAACCTCCTTCCGAAGGAACTGGGGAGGGTAAAGATAAGCATTTTAATTGGGGATCGATTTTCGTAGACAATTCATTTAAGAGACCAAACACTAAAAAGATGGGCTGAGAGATGACCTAAGTAATGAAGCCCCGGAGAACACGCATGCCGGGTCTTTAAGCGATTCTTACAAATTATTCGCTTCTCTATTTTAAATAGTCAGGCCCCATTTCAAGAGGTGTAAGATTGCTAAAACGAGATCTAAAGATTTGGAAAACGGATCCACTTATACGAATTTGTTTTCTCCCTGAACTCAAGCATAAACAGTTCTAATTAGAATGTTTTGATAAAAACAAAAGTTATTCAATGTTCTTGTAAGTCATGGTTAGTTTTAATAGGATATTATCTTTATTGTGGTTTTTAAAAGTATTAAAATTTTAAAAATAGAACTTTTCAGTTTTTAACAATTACATTGCCTTCTATTATATAAATTAATTATTAAAATGCGTAGAACTTAAACATTGCTTAAGAATTGGTTATTTCAATAAGTTTTTTTAAAATATACACTTTTTTTTAGTTTTTATGGTGTTTTACAAAAAAAAACTAATTTTGTTAATGTAATTCATGACAAAAACAAAATATTAACAGTTTTTAAATTAAGTTTATTCCTTAAAAATGTGCTATGAATTCTTTCTTTAAAATAGTTGAAAAATTTCGATTTCATCGATAATCATTTAAATGCTAATAAATCAATTACGAAATCAATTTTAAAATAAATTTATTTTTATTAAAAAAAATTTAAATTTAAAATCTAACATTTTTTTATATTTATTAAAAATAGCATCAACTTTTTTAAAATTGAAAACACTTTTTTAAAGTCTCAAATAATTTGTTAGTGCTTTTTGTGCACTCTTACATTAGTAAAATAATTCAAAATTATTCACGCAAATTTAATAGAATAGGACCCATTAAAAATTAACATAAGCAATTTCTGCTTTAAACATAATAAAACAATTCAAAGGTTTTATGGTGTATTTAAAAAAAATTGAGTAAACAGTTCAATTTTTGTTGCGTTTTATCGCATAAAAAATTTGTGTAAATACTAAGATGTAATATCGCATAAAAAACTTGTGTAAATACAAGAACTAACAAATCATGAAAATGAGTACCCCCACGCATTCACATTGTATCATGAGAATTGATCCAAATATTTTATTATCAATATAATAATGTCACGTTTACTTTACTAATTAAATTACAAACTTTTACGCATATTCATATTTTTAATCAATCCAAAGGAATACTTTTTAATTCGCAGACTACACGATCTTGACACGTTGATTTAAATTATTTAAATTACGCTGCAATAAATGTATCGTAAAACTGATTTATCATGAGGTTGTCAATCTCAAAACACTTTTTAATAAACACCAGTGAATATTTATCAAGCGGTTTGTTCTGCCAACCATTAATATATATTTTTAAGTGTCCTTGTAAAAGAACAGGCAAAAACTATGCGCATTGTTAGTGCCAAATTAATAACTAAGTGAAGGAAAAAAATAAAAACACCACCGAAGTCCGACATAATTTTTTTTTATTTTATAACCGGTGAATTTATTTTTATTGAATAGCAGATTCAATTCTGAGTTTCAGATATCAATGTTCAGTAATACCCTTGTAGTTTTGAAAACAGCCCAAAAGTCAGGGGAACTCCTGGATCCCGCAGAGGGATAAAATAGTCTTCGTGGAGAATTTTTTGATAGAACTTACCCGCTTTTGCTTTACATAGAGAGGAAAATCACGAAACCCTCTGATGGTAAACCCGACAGCAAGGGGATTCTAACTCATGATCCGTCTACCACTGAGGATATTATACGGTGCATTCCGGAAACAGAATTCGTATCAACCAGCCACCGCAGTGGTTCGAGCCTGGTCATAATGTTATTGGGAGGTGAACGTTCCTGAGCCACCGCAACTCTGACATCATTATTGAGGAAGGCCAGTATACGAAACTTGAAAACTTGTGTAATTTGCTGTATTTTCATAGCGTTTTTATTTCACTTAATGTTATTCTTTGCCACAATATATTTCCAATTTGCAATAATATTATTTATTTACATATTTTCTCGCTTAAATATAAATGCGTAGTGTGTAATTATTTTTGCCTTCATCTCTCTGAAACGCATGTTTTGTATAAAATACAGTGATTTCTGTAGTAATGCCGATTATATCTCTCTTTCGATTAAACCTGCTTTTATTTCTGGTATTTTGAAAATAAAATTGATTAAGAAAGTTCGCAATCGTAGAGACACTTTAATCAAAAGCTCTACTGATTCCTCACTATAGCTGCAGCCTTACTGCTTTTATTTTGATAGATTACCTTACACCCATGCTACAGAGAAAATTATAATTTTATTACCACTATAAATAATCATTTGAGGGTAACTCAATTATATTTTCTTAAAAATATTCAGGACTTTGAATGCATTTTTCTTGGAGAGGGGGGTCGAATAAGGGTTTATTTGTTTAATAGAAATAATTAGATTTGTTAAAAAGGCACACATATATCTTTAAAATACAAGTATTATACTTCTCTCTGGAATTTTTTTTAAAGAAAAGTTTAACTTTACCAAAGTGGTCAGAGAAAATATTTAATACTTCAACACAAAACTTACATACTATTTCAAAACATAACTATTAATTAAGAATACTAGCAGTGTGATAATATGTATAGTGAATAAATTCCTTACTTAACAAGAATTTAAACAACAAAGTTCTAATTATGAAATAGCTTTTTTAAATTTCAGTTTTTTTATTTTATAATCAATTTGTGTTTCACTTATTTAAGACTGTTAAATTTACATCTAAATAACTGGGAGACTATGGATAGCATTATTATAAAGAATGATTTTTAAATTGTTCAGGAGCACGGTTTTGGGAGGGGAAAAATCATGATTTTAGTGTAGCTAATAAGATGTTTCATTGCATTGTGTTACCATCTGCTAGTGATTCCAGAAACTTGTAAAGCACCAATCTGGAAACATTACTAAAGAACACATTGATATAAAAACGTTACTGATAAAAAAAAAGTGTGGCTTATCACTTAAATGTCCAAGTCTTTCTGAATTCCAAATCTCTAAATACTCGCCTCTGTTTAGAACTACACAGGAAATATTTCTTAGATATGTCATATAAAATTTATAAAGTCACATAACAATTTCCGTAACTCGCTTAAAAACTTTATTTTCCAAGATTGATTAAATAGATTCTCATTTTGATGATATATGAAATCATCTTTTAATATTTTGAATTACTTTTTCGAAACTAAATAAATTATTCATCACATGCATTTGGGGAAAAAGTATTTATCCCTTTTTTTCGACATATTTTCACATTAGTATACCATCCTTCCTTTCATTTGTTATTTATTTATTTTTCAAAAGTTTCTTACATAGACACTATTGTGATTTAAAGAGTTCATAAAGTTTTATTATTCTCAAACTTGGCATAGTCATTAATTTTATTTTCTATTAAGCCCAAGAAGATTCCCATAACTAAAATGAATGTCCTATTTCTTTTTCTTTGCACTTCAAATCCAACAACTTTTTCAATTTCGGCTTCTTTTTCTGACATTTACTACCATAGATGATTTAGATTGAGATGCAGTTTTACCCTTAAGTATTGCTCTAATTTGACATCTTGCATTTCTTGGAAGATTAACTGCACTTCTGTATTAGTTTTATGTCGTTCCAACCAGAAAGAAAATCTCTTCATGTGTCCATAGGTTTTAAATTTTGAAACGACAAATAATCATTATTTTTTGACAAAACGAATCCAGAATAAAATTTTAAGTAATATTAAAATGAGTGATATATTTTAATATGATTTAGGGAAATAAAGTTATGCGAGTGTTTTAACCCTTTTTTTATCTGTAGCTTTTTTTTTATTTGTAGCTTTTAACATAGTAGTTTGTTAAAAGAAAGAAAAAAATAAATAAACTAGAGAAGTTTTTTTTAAAAAAAGAAAATTAATTCTATATCATTATTTGTGCATCATTTTATCCGTATTATCATTTTATGACGTTTGTACTGTCATTTTATCCTACTTTTATACAACGATCCAAAAATTAGATAACGGACATTTTATATATCCTTTTATTATAGAAAAAAAATTAATTAATGAACCAGAGAAGTTTTTTTAAAAGAACAAAATAAGTTCTATATCATTATTTGTACATCCTTTTATCCGTATTATCGTTTTAAGTTTGTATTATCATTTTATCCTACTCTTATACAACGATCCAAAAATTAAATAACGGACATTTTATATATCCTTTTATAATATTAAAAAACGAATAAATGAACTAGAGAAGTTTTTAAAAAAAAAAAAAAAAAAAATTTTTTATCATTATTTGTACATCATTTTATTCGTATTATCATTTCATGTTTGTATTATCATTTTATCCTACTCTCATACAACGATCCAAAAATTAGATAACGGACATTTTATATATCCTTTTATAATAGAAAAAAAAGGAATAAATGAACTAGAGAAGTTTTTTAAAAAAAAAAAAAATTCTATATCATTATTAGTGCATCATTTTATCCGTGTTATCATTTTATGTTTGTATTATCATTTTATCCTACTTTTATACAACGATCCAAAAATTAGATAACGGACATTTTATATATCCCTTTATAATAGAAAAAAAATGAATAAATGAACTAGGAAAGTTTTTTTTGAATAAATTCTATATCACTATTTGTACATCATTTTGTCCGTGTTATCATTTTATGTTTGTATTATCATTTTATCCTACTTTTATATAACGATCCAAAAATTAGATAACGGACATTTTATATATCCTTTCATAATAGAAAAAAATGAATAAATGAACTAGAGAAGTTTGTTTTTTTTTAAATAAATTCTCCAGAAAATTTGTATCATCATTTTATTCTATTATTATATAGAGATTCAAAAATTAGATAAAGGACATTTTATCTATCCTTTTATAATAATTTGTATTTGCATATCCATAGAGAAGAGGAATTTCCATATCCATAGTGCAAAGGCATTTTGCATATCCTTTTACTTTAGAACCTAACTTAACAAGAAAAATGTGTTCCTCAATCTTTAGATATCGTTGCAAAAAAAAAATTGGTGGGGGGGGGGGTCAGACATAAAGTTTTAGTACGTCTTGAGCTTGTTACGTGTGCTAGTTATTTTATAACTAAATACCTTATTTCAATTTCTCACCTTGGGTAATTAATTTTTTAACTAGTGATATAATATGATACGCCAGTCTTTACATACGCTTCTGAACCTTGGACAATAACGAAACTTGAGGAAAATTGTATCACAATATTTGAGCGAAAGATTTCGCGGAATATTCTTGGTGGTGTAAATGAAAACAATAACTGGAGAAGGAGATTTTAATTTGAACTGTACAAGATTTATAAACAACCCGATATTATTAAATGCATGAAAATAAATAGAATGAATTAGATGGCCCACGTGATTCGAATGAGTGATGGCAATACAATAAAACAGATGCTGCTTTTTAGACCACTGGAACAAGAGAGTGGGGAAGGCCGAGGTCTGGGTGGGCTGGGTAACGAAAAGAATTGGAGATCAAAGATAAATCGAAAGTCGTTATAGAGAAATCACCAGAGGAAGGCATTGGCCCACATTGGGTTGTCTGGCCAGCTATGAGGAGGAGGATATAATATGATATTTCAATTTATTTTTACCTTGTATCTTGGCATAGCATATCTCATTTTAGCTCCTGCTGTTATGGCATTTTGTTTCTCTTTGTAAACAAATTTTTTTCCAGTAGATGCAAAATGTACGCCCTAGTGTGTGATTCTTCATTTTGTAAGTTTCATAATACGAAATTTCCCCCACCACTTCATATAAATGTTATAAACGTAAACATAAAATGCCACTCTGATTAGCTGTCTTGAATGTTAAAAAAATTTTGAAAAACCTAATTTTTATTTATTTAATACTTTATTATATCTTTATAAAAAAGTGAGGAACTTCGTACCCTGCTCTTGTGTCATTAAATTTAAATATTTGGCCATTAGTTGGACCATTCTTGTGTCATGAAATTAATGAATAGAAAAGTTATTATTTATTATTATTAAATCAATTTAAATAGGTAAAAACTCACACAATTATGTGAAAAATAATATATATGTCAATTTATACTTAATATCCATATTAATTTCTATTGAAAAAGTTTAAAAAAATTATTGTTGTTCCTATTTTAACGAATAACTTTCTGTCTCAAATAATTGAAATATTTGTGAAAGAATATAGAATGCGTCACTTAAGAGAATTGATACTTGGCGGGCTTGGATTACTCTAAATAGATTGGAAAGAACAGTCGCTGACGTAAACAAAAATCCCGTTTCAACAACCAACAGGGATCGAGATAAACACTCTACGTCACTTGCAGGTATCCCATTTGCTACTTAGTAAATAAGGAAATTGCGTTCAAAAATACTGTTGAAAACCCAACCAACAAGGATGATTTGCATAGGATGACGATTATATAAGAGAATGTCATATTGTATTCTAGTTTACACAACAAAGAAAAATTACGTTTTGATTTTTGTTAGGTATTAAATTTTCGTCAGTTTTAAATACGTTTGATATACTCATTCTTTGTGTTATTAAAAATAATTGTTGGATTATCATCTCAACACTTCCATCTTTAGTTACAAATCACACAACACAACATATATTTTTCTGTGAGGTAAAAATTAGGATGTAGAATTTATTTTTTGTCTAACAGGGAGTGCTAAGTACGAAACAATACGCAAAAAAATAATAAATAAATGGAACACCCTGAAAAAATTTTAATCTAATAATCGGATTTTTTCGAACTAGGACTCAATCTTACTGGTTCAAGAGCATAACCTAAAATATAATAATTGATGGATGACATTTTAAGTTACAACATGTACAAAAAGTGTACTTTTTCTGAATAAAGATACCTTTTTTCGACGAAATCTGATTTCTAACCCTTTCTTCATAAGGCGCAGCAGCAATGTTTTTGAAAATATGGTTTTAATAATTTGGTCATTAGCTAATGGTAGACCCTCAATGTTAATTTTACTTTTTGCGTATCTGCTATATCTCGAGAACTTTTTAAACCACTTAAAAATTATTTGCACACAATTATAAAAATTCACTTTTCCAGTGATAAATCCACGCAAAAAATATTTTTGCGACTATTTATTATTTTTCATTATTTTGTAAAATTTTATTTAATAATGGTCTTTTTTTTTAATTGCAAGGCATACAAATTTTTACATCATTTTAAAGATGATTAAATTTTAAATGACAAAATACGAAATTTGATCGAAATCGCCCGAATAGTTCCTGTAAAATTCAGTCAAATATTTAACAAAGTTAGATATTTAAAATTTGATTTCTCAGGAATTATTGATCCAATTTTGTTTAAATTTGGTAGTGTGTTATATAAAATTACATATTTAAAAAATAAGTAAAAATTTGTATACCTTACAATTCAAAAACTTTTCGACCATTACACCATAAACCATAAACAATACAAAATAATTCTCAAATTATTTTGATATTAAATTATCTTTGAATAAACGATTTTCATAATTGGTGCAAATATTTTTTCAAGTTGATTAAAAATTTCTCGAATTTTGACGAAATACGCGAGAAGTAAAATTAACATTAAGAGTCCAAACTTTGTACCGCTCTCCTGACAAAACTATTGGGGCCATATTTCCTAGATTGTTGCTACACATTATAATTTATTATTACTCAGTATAATATATTTCAAGAGTCAGAAATCCGAATCTCCATCAAAAAAAGGTATATTTATTCAGAGAAAATACGTTTTTGTGTCTGATTTCGTAACTTTAAACATCGTCTGCATTAATTAATTAGCATATTTGAGATCATCCTCTCGAACTATTAAGATTAAATCCTAGTGCGTGAAAATTCGATCATTAGATCAAAAATTACTCAGGATGTTTCTTTTTTTTTCGCACTTTATACCTATAATCTATAATGTCTGCAGTCTTTGGAAAAGCATGCCAATATATTTTTTATCCTATAATAGATAATCATTGTATCAGTTTTTTCAGCGTGAGACGCGTTGCAATAATTTATTCATATATGTTAAAGGATGTGAAAAACTAGCAACAATATGGCCAATATCTCGTGCATGAAAGAGAGAAAAATGAATGGAAGCAAAAATTACAAACTACTGTTACCGCCTGGGGCGGCAGCCTCCTGGACAGATGATGATTTTCCCATGCTATGTTGATAAGGTTGCTATACCAACAGAAAACTGAGCTAAAAGGTTTAGTGGTTTACTATCTCTAAGGAAAACAATTTAGAAAAGCATCAAATATTACTAAATCACGAATGAGATTCTAGAAGAAGTAAAACAAGCTCTTAATTTTTCACTCTTTTATAGAGCTACAGGCTCTTAGTTAGGGCCATAAAGAGGTAAAACTAAAAGTCATTAAGTAGAAAAAGATTTGGAAATTAATGCTGTTTTCACTTTTCATATGAAGATTGATAATAATGAGCTGAAAATATTTCAGATTATTTTTCTAGATATCATAAAAAGAGTTTCGTGTCTTTATATTCTTATGATACAGAAAAATGATATATGTTCCTTAATAAACAAATAAGATCCAGACGTCTTTGGTCTTCATCAGCATGAAATTAATAAAATTTTACAACTGTATTAAACAGTATATTATTTATTTTCCCCTTAATCGACAGTATTTGCAAGATACATTTATCATCCCATCTTAATAATATTATTCTCTGCTGTTATTACCTTTTTGATTTTTATTATCATAAAAACTTAAATGACTTCAAACGAACAGTGATTTTCTTTTGCTTTTTAAAAATTAATTGCATTAACTTTCCATACAACATATTTTGGTTAAAGATCTTCAGTTGCCGTTTTACAATTATTAAACAGTAAATAAATTACATTTATTTTTCTATAGCATATACTTTTTTTTCATTATAGTCTGATTATAAATTTTGCAGAAGTAAGATAATTATTTTTTATAAATCTAATACTGTTGTTGTTGCTAATCTCGGAATCGTCTAGCAGCGCTAGACGACTCCCATGAATACGAACACCTCCAAAAAGTTCATAAAAAGAAATCTAATACTAATTAACTATAGTGGTGTAATTGAATGATCGTATTATCCAACTATAAACTGAAAAGCATCTATCAATCTGTATGTTATTTAATTGGCACGAACTATGCAGAAGGTGATCATAATTAATTATTAATATAGTAAAAAAAATGAACTGCTAATAGTAAAAAAAAAAAAAGCTGAAGAATCAAATCAATCATAATTTTCAGACGATACATTTTCAACTATGTAAAGAAAAGTTTATTTGTATTTTGTAACCATGGACCCAGATTGCGCTGTAGGATAATTTTTAAGATAAAATAGGCATGGAAAGTTAATAATTAATAGCTAATTTGCATTAAAAAAAGTCTTTGTTTACAAGCGAATATATACAAGCAAATTTCAATTAACCTTGTTTCTGCGCGAAACTGCATACAACACACTAGCTACTGCTAAGGGAAGACAATGTTAAAATAAATATTTATTACAATGTCTGTGCTTTATAGGCCCCTAAACCCTTCGAACAATAGCGATGAAATTTTATATTCTGATTGTTCGAAGAACGGGTTAAATCATTGTCGACATTAGAATATTCTATTACGAGCCGTTCAAATGGAATGAGCGATAAACGAATTTACTCATTGGATTTATATTGCGCATTGTTGCAATTTAAATTGCAGACAATTCTTATTTTAGCTCACAGTTCCTTTTAATAAAAAACTTAGTTTTACCGACAGTTTGTAGTACATTTAAATAGTTATTTATCTTTACTTCCTTGCGTCAAGTGAGTACAAAGAAAATCTGCATGTGTAGATTTCGGGATTAATATTGGTATCACCTAATCAGTATTTTGTGCAGTATTTTCTACAGTATCATTATTTTGACACCAATATTACAGGTTAATATTGATGTCACCAAATCAATACTATATATGTTCATTTATGTATTTAGAAGGAGAGAGAGATAAATACATTCTTAATTATTTTCTATAAATATGTGAGTTATCGGTTCAGCAAATCTGTGACCATCGTCAACATTTTATAACCGTCGTAGAACAGCCGATTCAATCTTGAATTTACGGCTACCAATATTCAGCTCAGTTGACTTATAATTTTGAGCCTAATCCAGAAGACAAGGGAACTTCTGGGTCAAGTATTGGGGGAAAATTTTGACTTCGTTCAGGATTTGATGGAACTAAAACCCGCATTTGCGTCACATGAAGAGAGAAACAACGATGACCTCCAATGGTTAGTCTAACGGTAAGGGGACTCTAACCCATGATCCGTCTATCTTTGAGGATATTTTTTACAGATCAGGAATTATAAGAATCGGGAATCATAGAGAAATAAATGGTCGAAAAGCAGATGCGATATAGGTCAAAAATAATGATAATTTATTATATAAAAAGAGTATGCGCAGTATCTTTGTTTAAAAGGTAGTTCTTAAGTAGGTGTTCCTAAATTAATCCGTTCTTTCCGTCATATTCCTGTTTAAGAAACAGGTATATGTACCAGGTATTAACAGGTATTACGTTTTAAGATTTTACATTCTTCACCACCTCTTGCGGGTTTGGATTGTGTTTGCAACCATATATTCCTATTTGATTTTTTAAATATAAAATCAAGGATTTTCATGTTAATTTTTGAATAATATTTCTGCATCAACGTATACAATACTTACATTGTGAGTCACGGTAGCTCAGGGGATAAAGGACTTGCCACCTAATGGAAACAGGTTCGAATCCCAGCGATGACTTTTCGAAACGATTTCTATACCGACCACAGTTTTAACGTAAAATATCCTCAGTGGTAGACGGATCATGGGTTAGAGTCCCCTTGCCGTCTGGTAAAAAATGGGAGGTTATCGTGATTTTCCTCTCCATGTAACGCAAATGTGGGTTAGTTCAATAAAAAAGTCCTCCGCAGATTTCTCCCAATATTTGATACAAGAATTTCTTTGTTTTCTGGATTGGGTTCAAAATTACAAGACTACAGAGCTGAACATCGGTAGTCGTAAGCCAAAATTGCGACGTCTGTTCAACGACGGTTATAAAAAAATTCGTATCAGGTAACGGATCATTTCTGAATTGTTATTGTTTGACAATGTTCCCTTTATTAAAAAAGGAATTAATTTTTAGAATAAGGTACACATAAAATTATAAAATTTGATAGCTCTACCAATTTTTTCGGAATTTGAAAAAAAAAATAGTCATATTTAAAAATTAGAAAATAACTCTTCATTAAAAATGATAAGCGATATGTGATAATGACGTTCTCTTATTAATTTTCATAAATAATTATAAACTCCCCTATATTTGTCATGAATTAAATTTAATCACTTAAGGAGAATTTGAAAAAAAAATAGAAAAAATTGTTTCGTGATTTAATATGTATGCGTTTAAGTCGAACTCTTCTATAATGTCATAAAATTTTACTCAATGCCTAAACGGATAACTTTAATTAATGCTAAAATAATTTTCAAAATAAAGTCAAAACAGTTTGAATTAAATATGACATAATCATTTCTCAGAGGAATATTGCTTTCACAAATTAAATACGATTAGGTCAAACAATATTCGTTAAACTTCTTAAAAGTTTAACTGAGCATGACATTTTATAGTCTTGAAACGTTGCAATAGAGATTTATTTCTTCTAGGGAATGATACTGAAAAAAAAGATAAGAATAATAAAGAAAATTTGAAAAGCAGTTATATTGAATTAAAAATTATACTGCATTAAATTCCATTAAATTCATTAAATTCCATTCAGAAAAATAATTATCGGACTGATTTTATTTTCACAATTCTGAATTTATATACTGAAGAATTAAAAAAATTCGTCTGACGATAATTTGCAATTTGAAGCATTTTTTTTTTCTTTTTATTTCAAACGATAAACTGTACTTGAACAAAAAACAGAATAACAGCGTTTCAATATTTATAAATTTTTTTTTTTAAAAAATCATACGTTTATGTGCAATTAAAAATATCTAAAATTGAATCTAAAATTGAAATTGTCAAAAATTGAATATAAATGTCGAAAATTGAATATAAATAAAATATAAAAGAATGCTGATTTACAAACGAATAAAAATATAATAGTATATTTTATTTCTATGAAAAATTTAGCAATCGTTGATTGAACTTGAATAAAGTTCTATTTGCAGCACGATAAAATGAATCCACTCATTTCTCCTCATGATGTTTAAATGGCTTTTATTAATATTTTTTAATTTAAGCTTTATGTTTTATATTATCACACAAGTAACATAACTTTTATTTAATATTTACCTGTTTATATAGAGTGTCCTAAAAATAGTTAAGATAAAAAAACACAGGTTTTTGATTTAAAAAAAAAACTGGGAATTGTTTCTTGATTCATAAATTATACAATATAGGATTTTATATAGAATAGTACAGGGTGTAAATGGGCAACGTGGTCTTTTTGGCAATTACTATTTTGCATAAATGCGGATGAATTGCATTGATAAGGAAATCAATTTCTTTTCTCAAGACATAGATTGATTGTAGGCTTGTCGAGATAAGGGACTAAAATAATTCAACAATTGGCAATGGAAATAGATTACAGGTAGCGTAGAGCAGAACTCTCTACATCTGACAACTCTTCGCATACTTTCCTCAGTAGCGTGTGGATAGTCGTAGGAGAAGAAAGTACTTTAGTTTTTGTCTTAGTTTTCAAACAAATTAAAAACATTTTAGTTAGGAAACTATATGTATCTGAAAACTACATTGAACATAGTTCTAAAAGAAAGTGTCATAGAAATTTTCAAAAATATTTTTAACAGTTAAATTTGAAAAATAGTAAAGAAAAGGAAAATATAGTAATACATTCCTATACAACTGAGAAGAGGAGGAGGGTCAAGACATGGAACCGGTTCTCCCCAGATGGCGTATTTGAGCTTTGCGATCGCGAATGATCAAAATTTTGCTCAGCAGTAACGAATTTTTATTTTATTTTTTTTTTTATTTTATTTTTTTTTTTTTTGTAGCTCTCCATTTTTTTAATAATCTTACATTGCGCTGTTTTATTCTTTTCGTTGGCAACGCTTTATTACACAATTGGGATAAAATTCTAATTTGCGTGGTTTTTGGGTCATCCTTTACCCAGGATTTGTTTTATGAAAACCAGTTTGATCAACCAAAAACACATGCATATGTTTCTGATAAAATAGAACTGCGGAATTTGAGTTATGAAAAATTGTTTGCATTAAATGACTGCTGTTTATTTTTTTTTTGAAGAGCATATTTTAAAAATGGGATCCGTTTTATTTAAGTCACTTAAGGATTTTTCATAAAATGTCTTGAAAAATGAGAAAAATACATGTTTTATAATGCACAAAAAAAAAGGAAATACCCTGAATACTACCATTCGATCTAATGATCAGATTTTCATGTAATAAGATTCAATCTTATTAGTAGAGGGACCTAACATGTACTAATTATTTACTTCAGAAAATATATATTACATAATGAAATCAGACAATAAAAAAAATCTTTCTTTCAAAGATCACACAATGCAATGTGGTAGCCTCGAAATTTAAAGTTTTCAATTTGTGAAAAAAAAATGGTATGCGATAGAATTGTTTTCACTATTTTTCCTGAAATTAACCTCCAAAAATCTATCAAAATAAGCTATTGATTTCTAAACAATGTTTGGTCTCAGTCTTGTGTAATCGCCCTTTTTGACCTATGTTTCCTCCAGCAATCAAACAAGTTTTGATATCGTATAATACAGGTTTTCTAATGATTCAACAGGTTTTCCTTCAGTTTTAATTTTCTAAAATAGCAAAATCGCTTTTATTTAAGGTAGCTTCAATTAAACACTCTTGATATTTTGATTGATTACTGCAAGGGAATAACATATTTGTTTCCAACTGTTGCGACAAAGTTACTCGGGTCTGCGGTACGCGGCTACATGAGGTTTGCATTGTTCTTTAAATTTCTGATTGAATTTGCAAGAAAATAAATACATTAGAGCTCTGATAATCTGAAATTAAATCAACATTTCTTCTCAGAAATTATATGTAGAGTCTTTATAAAATTATTTGTAAAATAATTATGAAATAACTACCACTCAGTGAATAGTACAATAGGAAGGCAAATTATGAATTTTAATTAAAGTAAGAACGCTTCAAAATCTGACCTTAAAATAAATTCCCATAATCTACCGAAGTACTAGAGTTTTTAAGGAATGTAATTCAAAAATCCTGTACAGCTTGATATTTTTGCATAAAAACTACACTAAATTTGCACAACAATAAAATACTGAAAACACTACTATTGAAATAGCATAAATAGTTCAGGATTCATATGAATATTAACTGTGATAAGGCATCATAGAAACTACGACTCGCGAATGTGCTTACAATTTATTTAGCAAATTAATAAAATTAGCAATGCAGAGTTAAATAACAGTGATCAACAAATAATACGATTTTCTTAAATATTTAAAATGATACTAAAACGTTCAAATGCACATATTTCTTCGCCATGCAAAAAAAAACCAATAAAAGATAATTTTAAAGTATTCGATTATATCGGTAAAAAATGCGTGAAACATAAATTATAATCGAAATTTCGTATAATCTGAATTCTGATCAGACAACAACTCCAATTAGTTTGTATTAAAATCAGGCTCTACTGTCTAATTACTCAAACCTTTTATTGTAAAACAAAGATTGATTTAAAACTTCAACCCATATTTTGTAATAAACATAAAAAATACTATTTGTCTCAGATAATTAAAAAGCACTAATTTAAAAAGAAATAGTTTACTCAAAAATGAATAATTAATCATTGAGTTAATATCATTAGTTAGTCTTTACCCTATCACTAAGTAAGCAAATTCTATCTTTTTAACTAAAACAGAAGCCATTATTAACTTCGAAATCTTTTAAATCAAACTCTTTGCATCTCGAGGGTGACTTCGAGTAAAAATAATGTAATCCTATGAGTTATCAATTTATAATAAACTGGTAAAACCAGAAGGCAACTTGCGGTTAATAACTCGCATTTTAAGCAACTGCGTAATTTTTCCACCGTCAGTTTCAATACTCTGGAGACCAAGAACTTTCCTTAAATAAATGAATAATGATCTGAGTTAAAACTTTGCATTATTGGAAAATTAATAGCTGCATCTGAAAGTTTTGTGAGATTTAAATAAATTGCATGAGTATTCCACTTCAAGGTTTTTCGAATGTGTCTTTGCAAGTGTAACTTATGGGAATGGTAGAATAATCGTTATAAATTTATCTCTGTAGAATTTAAGGCATCGAAAATGCAGTTTAAGAAAATTTATTTGCTTTGTTTTATCTCAATCAGTTCTCCATAAATATTTGAAAATTTTTCAACTATATCACATTTATTTTCATCATGATGTTAGTAAATAAACTGACTTAGTAAGCAAGATAAAGCCAATAACATTTTCGCAAACAGACTAAATTGGTTAAGAGGATGATGTGATAAGATCAGATAGCTAACCTCAGAAGTAAAGAAGGAAATTGAATTGGACAGTTGCAAGCGATGTCATGCGTGGGTCAGCCAATCAGGCTCGACACACACGCGTGACGTCGCTTGCAGGCATACAATTAAATGTGATCCAAAAATTTATTTACAATGATAATAAACAAAACCTTTAAAATTGTAATGTGAACACACCATGTATAAACACGTGATTTGCACAACCATGTGACTAATTGCAAGTACCCAATTGGTTAACAGGAACAGGATAATATGTTCAGATCAAGTAGTTAACATCCGAAAAAAAGAAAATTAGTTAGCTATTTGGATAACGAGGTCAGATAGCTAACATTAGAAGTAAAGAGGCAAACTTGGTAGATAAAAAGATGTGATAAAATCAAATAGAAGTATGGAAATTAAATAGATTGGCAGGAAGATAGGATAGAGCCAGGTAGCCTACAGCTTATATTATAGATCTTATTTCTCTCTAGGGGTTTCAAAGTTTTGGATAAATACGGATTTCCCGACACAATAAGCCTAAACACCTAAGCACCTTTTTCTACTTTTTAGTTAGACATAGTTTCTGGCATCGTTTGTTAGGATTAAGTCCTAAATATTTGCACGAGAAATCGATATTAAATAATTTTTTAACCTTTACGTAGTATATACTTTCCTTGCTGTTCAAAAATAATAAATTTTAATGCTTCCTTTAAAACTGAGTAGAAAATATATTTTTTAATGAGATGCTACAAAAGAGACAAAATAATTAGAACGTTTGACAGTTACTTTGGGTCTGATTGAAAACATTTGAAATCTGCTGCAAAACAAGAAAATTTTTAAGTAAAAAGAATCGTTCCTTTTTGTTTATGCTGTGAATTATTGATTTGTCTTTGATAGTATATTTCAGAAAGCTGGTATTTTTAGAACTTGTTCATAATTTAGATCAAAGAAACTTTATTTTTTCTTTTGAATTCAGTGACAAAACTTTTGATTAAACTCGAAAAAGTAAGTGAAAAGAACATTTCCTTGTTTATTCTTAGACTTGTAATTACGTCGCTTTACGGAGCGCGCAGTTCAAATTTTATTCTCTTTTTTTTCTCCTCTTTCAAAGAAATATTTTTTTTTCTAATTTTCTGTATTTCCTTCCTTTTCTACACGCCTGTGTTAGTATAAAGAAATAAAAACATGAAAATACATTACTTTCTGAAGTCGCGGCAAAATTTACATTTCCGACTCTCGTCTGCAAATTTTTCCCTGCCTAGAATACCTTATTAGTAATCGTAGAATGGCAACATGCAAGAGAACTGATGAAAGTGGGAGGAGAAAGTTCCATAACGGTTGCCTCTGTAGAACATGGGATTGCTTCAGAAACTTTTGTAAGTCGAATTTGTAGAGTTTTCCGGAACGAAGCCTAATTCAATTTTACGAGCGCAAGATAAAGGTGAAATTTTTGCTTCGTAGAAAACCAGCTATAGAAGGATCAAAGCAATGACAAGTCAAACATTTCGTTGAAGTTGTATGTTTGTAAAAGACGTATAATCTTATTTGATTCTCATTTTAAAAACATTCTCATGCAGTATTTGTGAATAAATCCCTCATTCTCAGTGATAACGTATTATCAGATAAAAAAAAACAATGTTTTGATAATTACTCTTTCTTTTTTCTTAGTTGCAATAAATGTAAACTCCAACATTTCATGAATGTTGTCATTCAGTTTAAGTTATAAAGCAATTAATTGCGATTAGATGTTTAAAAATTACGAAATAATTGTATTAGATTTTAATTTTAAGAATATTTATGAATGAATCATTTCGGCATTTATTGATAGTGTTAACTCACTAAAGAACAGTGTTAAAATCATTATCTTCTGTCGTTCTTAATTGCTACAAATATTACTGTTGTCATTCAGTTTAAGTTATAAAACAATTAATTGCCATTAGATGTTTAAAAATTACAAAGTAATCGTATTAGATTTTAATTTTAAGAATATTTATGAATGAATCATTTCGGTATTTATTGATAGTGCTAACTCACTAAAAAATAGTGTTAAAATCATTATCTTATCTGTCGTTCTTAATTGTTACAAATATTTAATGACAATATTAAAAGTGGATACTTGAGGAAAAAACAAATGCTCATGTTATATTCTCTACTAAGAATATTAAGAACAGTATTTATGAATTTTCGTATTCTTAGCGATATTTTTACACTGTTAAAAACAATATTTGCCATATAGTAATATTTTTTTCATTATTGAAACAAAACTCAATAACAGTCAAACATTTTGTTGATGTTGCATTTGAGTTTGAAGTTGTGAAACAACAGTTACAAACACTTTTATTAAATTCCCATACTAAGAATATTCATAAAAACTTTTTTCACTTTTCTTTATGTGCGTGCACGCAATGCGAAGTTAATAAAATTTTGTTTTCATCCAAGAATGTGATGCTTTATTTTAAGGAGCAAAATGCTCATTTGATTAAATCCTTGGACTATCTAATATGGATAATCAACTAATTATTCCATATTGGTGATCTCCGGACGTGATAAGAACTCATCAGCATCGCTGAATGGTTCACATTAAACAGTTGATTTACTCACAAAATAGCACTCAAAAATCTGGTGAAGCAAATACAATTCTTCCTACCAATAAAGAAAAAAAATACTAGTCAATTCGCGATCGCAACGAACTATAGGGGGCGTGTTTGTATGAGACGAATAACTGCGATTTCTATATGAACAGTCATTCAGTTACTCTGGAGACGTTTTTAATGTAGCGTGTAGCATTGCAACGCACCTTCTTTATTGTGACTTATTAAATTTAAAAGAGAAAAATTTTTGATATTCTTTCTTATGCAAACGAAAACAAAATGGTATCTCTTTTTTTTTTTAGAGAAGGACATCCAAAACACATCGGAAAAATATTTGTAAATAAGCATAAAAAATATGTATATTCTTATTTGAGTTAAAACCTAATGCCTGAGAAATAGTTTTACTAAATTTAATGATATAACATGAAAGGCCTATTTAAACTTTGCATTCCATAGTTTTATGTATAATATTACTTCAAACATTAAAATAAGCAAAAAGTATACATAAAAGCCTCATAATTTTATGTAATTTAATTTTGTAAGCAAAGTTTTTTAACAACAATTTTCATCAGAAAATTTTAAGTTTCAAGAAAATCATTATTTAGAAACTGAAAAACGTACAATAAATAATGCTTGCGAAACAAAACAAGAAAACAATTCTAAAAAATTCCTCAAATTAAAAAAAAAAACTTGCTCATGTTTTTTGTTTATTCATAATCAGACGTCGAAAACCATTCTATATAAAATTATCATCAAATAATCCTGGATATCATCTTTTGAATTTCTTGTGATTTGCTGATTTTTGACATCATTTTTTAGCGCTACGAAAATGCGTCTTTGGGTTTGCCAAAAACAGAACAAGATGCAATTTTATTTTTTCAGGAGCGAAATATTTTACCAAAAGAAAAACGAAAATTTACCGATTCCCAAGACATGAAACTTAATCTTGGTAAACGTACGTTTTGGAAATGTTATTTCATTTGGAATCTTAATTGTTAGAATTCATCAGGTGTAAGAAAATCGAGATTGTTTTGAATCTATGTTGAACTCTATATCGGCCCATTATCCACCGAAATCCGATTGACTACTTTGATTTTAAATAAAGTGTTCTACTTTATGATTTGTCGCAAACATTTTAGTTGTAGATCGGCGACACTTAAAAACCGCCAAATCTGTAGCGACGGCAGCGTTAATAAGTTAAGTGAATAAGTTAAGCGACGGCAGCGAATTTTTATTCCATACTTTTCTGAATCATATTACTTCAAACATTAGAATATGCAAGAAGTATACATAAACACATAATGTTAAACCATTTAAATTTTCAAAAAAGTATTTTGACAACAATTTATATCAAAAAAATATAAACTAAAAAAAGTAAAATAAAGAATTCTTAGGATAAAAAAACGATTTTAAAAATTCCTCTATACTGTTTCTTTTTTTTTATTCTTATAGTTCTTAATCAGACGTAAAAATCAATTCTTTCCCATTCAAGTTTTCTGTACTCGTGTGATGGAAAAAAATAAAAAAACTGAAGCTTTAAAATCCTTTTTGATTTATTTCTGCTTTCTGAAAATTCAGCCTCCCTTCAAAAATCTTCAATTATTTTTATTTTAAAAATTATTTTCCAACAATAAATTTTTATCCCCATTTGAATTTTTTTTATTTAAGCACTAAACTTTTTTCCAGCGATAAAATCTTTAATTATATTTTTTAATATTTTAATTCGGGCATTAAAATTTTTTATCTTTATAAATTTCTTACAATTATATTCTCTTAGCATAATTGCTCTTTATAAAATCCACATTATTACCTTTATCAACGTTATCTATAATTAAAATCTTTTTCTCAAGCTCTGAAGTCTCCAAATATATTCCACTCTCTCGATTCCAGCACCAGAATACTATATAGAATGATTTTAATCTGCTTTATTCTGCACTAATATCAATTCATTCGATTTGGGTCTTACGCTTAATTCCCATAAAATGAGGAAGTAATAGAACGAACTGAAGCATCGTGGTGGCCACTCTAGGGAACAGAATCCCTAATCGAACGACGATGTTGACGTAAGAGGGGAGACCTGCACACCCAGTGGAGCACCGACCATAGGAAATTAAATTAAAGTGGTACTTTCAAGCATTTATCAAAGTTCGAATAGTTTTGGCTTGAAACTGAACTTACATTTATAATCTATCAACAAGTAAAAATATAATTAATCGTTAATAAAAGACATAAGCCATTTATATATAAATCGTGGAACATTAAGTCAAATAAGGTTAATGATTGAAGTCAAAATGCCTATTAGCAAAAATTATTTAATTATTATTACGATTACAGTATTAAATAATTACTTAGTTCTCTGGTTCTAAGTATTAAGCATTCATTGGAGTTTGAAAATTCGTTGGATTTTGGACAGAAATTCATTGGATTTTGAAAATGGTATACGTTTAAGTTTACTTCAGATTCAACCTGTTTTTGCTCTGAATCATAGAATAGAACGAAGTATAATAAACGATTATAAAATACCAAATATCAGACTCCAATTAAGTCAAAACTCATGTTTGAAATCTAATATTTTGAAGTTGAATCACTGATATCAACTATACAATGTTATGCAAAAAATATTTACTATGGAAAGCATCGCAAAGAAAATGAACAATTATATTAATTCTTGTTGGTTCTAATGTTTTCACAGTTTTGTTCAATAAATTGTGTCATATTTGTTTTAAATATGGTCTTTTTCTGTTATATCATCCATTTTCTCATTTAAAATACTCATTTTAAATTGCTTATAGAAACGTCTTCTTAAATATTTGTAATTTAAAGTGTTGCTGTTATTAATACACATAAAAAGTTTAATTTACTCATTGCTATCGAAAATTTAATTCTTTCAAAATAAAAAAAATTGATTTCGTGAAAATTACAAAATATCAACAAATATTTACTAAAAATATCTAAAATATACGGTTAAATATTTGTTTATGAAGTTCCCACTCAAAATCTAAGATTAAAACTTAGTTTTTGTTGGTTTATGCTAGCTTGAAATTATTCTAAACTTTCCTTCAACTCTGTTTTCACACAACTTATGATTTTTGATTTTAAGTACGCCATTTTCTTACAGTCGATTTTAGTTAGGCACTTTTTAAATTTTTCGTCTTTTTTTTTAAGATTACATATAGATCTAAACACTTGTGTTTAAATAACATTATAATGAAAGATGGAAAGGAGAATATGCATGATTCCTTAAATTAGTTATTGAAATTCATATCTAAACTGTGATTTTGTTCCACATATTGAAAGAACTTGCTATAAGTTCCAATTTCAATAAAATTTGTTATTTCATGCAACTAAAATTCAGTAAAATTTATTATTTGTTACTTAAATTTGCACAAAATTGCATGCCTGCAAAAATCTTTAAACACTATTTTTTATTTTATATGTTAAATGCTAATTTCTTAACATTGTTCTAAATATTGATGCAAGCATTGAAAAAACTATTATTTCTTAATCCAATAAAATTCGCGTGCTATACGACTTTTCGTGTGTGTCGTAAGCTTAAAAAAACATCAGTGTAGGGTATACCGGGCAGTGGCACTTAATTAGACCCAGTATGACTAGACCCTTGGTAAATGTCCGAAATATATACTAGGTCTAGTTAAGTGCCATTGCCCGGTATACATTTTCCAGGTATATCCTACACTGATGCTTTTTTAAGATTCAGTGCCACTGTCCGGTATACCCTACACTGATATTTATTTATGGTTTAGTGTCACTGCCCGATATAGATTTGCCCGATACTCCAAACACTGTTTTTTCTAATCTATCGTAAATATTAAAATATCGAATAAATATAATTATATCCACGAATAAATTAATATCAAATCAGATGACGTTTTGAATTTGTCATTTTTGAATGACATTTTGACGAATCGGAGATGCATTTTATACTTTCCCGGTTTCTCATTTGGCATTCTATAGAATGCCTAGGAAATGTGTGAAATATAAATCATTTCATACTTTGCCGGTGAATTTTAGACATTATATACAATGCCTAGGTATTCTATAGAATGCCGGAATTCATACTCTGCCGGTAACATAAATTAAAAGCTTTTAAATTTACAAATGAAGGAGATCTATCACTTTCGCTTGAATAAAATTTCTCTTTATGACTTGCATGATGCTTTATTCTCATTTCTATGAATCTTGCAACTTGAAGAAATTTTGCCTTTCTTGTTAAAATGTTCCATGATGTTTCTATACTTTCGTTTGGTCAGCTCCGGTTCAGTTAGAGACATTTTCTTTCATTCAATCAAATAATCACACAATACTGAAGTAAAAATAATTTAACTAATAGAACTTATCATACATTATGAAAATTTAAACAAATTAGTATTTGACTAATAGCGAAGATTCCACGTATTACTTGATCAAAACTTATTTCGCTTTAAGAATATATAAATCAGAAATAACAGTTGACATGCATCAAGCGCTCAAAAACAGGCGTCCATTTTCAATACTTGAAGGACGTGAATGAGAAAAAACTAAAGTGATTTGAAACATAAAACGTAAAGTTGACGAAGCCAAATAATTTTGGCTAATAAATCCTGTTTTATTCATATGAACGGTGATTTTCTTGTCAATGACATTAGTTTCTCGCCGCCTCTACATAGCACGTAGAAAAGCATTTTACCTTGATTTTCCCCGCTCGGCCACTGATGTTTATCTCGCTCTGTTTTTCTTCTTTTTTTTTTCTCTCTCTCTCTCTCTCTCTCGGCTACCGGGGTTTTCCTAGTTTTGTTTCTCGTCTTTATTTTTCCATTTTTTGTAGGCAACTTAACGGTTTATATTTCAAATCACTTTTGTTTCTTCTCATTCACGTCTGGCAAATCTTGATAATAGGTGTTTGTTTTTGAGAGCTTGAAGTATGTCGACTGTTATTTCCCATTTGTATATTTTTGAAGCGAATGCGGTTTTTAATCAAGTAAAAGTTTAACGCTTCATTTTGTTAGGGTTATTTATTTGAGATTCCGATTAGTTTCGCTTTTATTTTCAGTATGTAGTTTATAAGTATAGTTTTATTACACAAATCTCTTATACGATCAATTTTAACATATGCTTGTGAAACCTGGAGCATATCTTGCACGGATGAGGCTATGTTGGGTACCTTTGAGGGAAAGGTCTTGGGAAGTATTTTTGGAGGAATTCAAAAAAATAGTGTGTGGCTTAGAAGATCAAATTTAGAGCTATATCAATCATAAAATAAACCTGACATTATTAACTTTATTAAACGACAAAGAATGAAATGGGCAGGCCACGTTATCAGAATAGACGAAGACCGTACCACAAAAAAAATTTTCAATGCCAGACCATTTGGCACACGAAAAAGAGGCAGGCCGAATTTGAGATGGATAGACGGCCTAGAGAAAGATCTTTTGGTCTTAAAAACAAAAAATTGGAGAACTCTATCAAAAAGAAGGTTAGCCTGGAAAAAACTTCTTGAGAAGACCAAGGCCCACCCTGGGCTGTCGAGCTATTGATGATGTAGTTTATAAAAGCATTTGACTTCATTATACATTCATTTTTTCTTACGTTTTGTTCTTAGTTTCTCATGGTGTACTCGCATCCAACTATTACGTCATTAAACCCACAAGAGTTATTAAAAAAAATAGTGCGTGCAGTCCCTCTGCGCTGAAGAAGTTAAACTTCGCAACCTGCGACGTTAATTGTAGAAGAATCAGCAGTCGTAGAAGGATTACTAGTTCTATTCAACGACTCTTTTTCCGCTCGCTTCCGTGCTCTGTCATCACGGTAATATTGTGCATTTTTCCCTCGTGGACCTCTTGAACCAGTGGAAGTGCTTGTGGTTGCCTCATCGTCTCGCCCTGGAAAATATATTTGTCTTAATAATGCATGTGGATGCGTCATAATGTAATTTCAGAAGAGAAAACCTAACAATCAATTGATATTCACAAGAGACGTACCTTGACATAACCTTAAATCCGTCGCATTGTCCGTGGGATTGTTTTCACTCATTTTTTACAATTGTTATCCTCTAAATTTGAAAATAAAAAATACTATCCTATTAAATTATATGTGTGTCAAAACAAACTAAAAAAATATTTATAGAAAAACAATACTTTTATTATTTTTATGCTAGTGAGAACCAAAACAATATGGAAATGAATGAGGGAAAACTGGATCCTACCACGTGATTTCCCGGCCAATAAAAATGTAGCGTTAAACGTTTAACGCAACCTTGTTGGAAGTCGCATAAGAAGTATAACTTCAAAAAATTTATTTTAATTCATTTTAAAAATGTTAATGTGAAGGCTATTTCACTCATTGGAATAATATCACCGAGAAGATAATATCACAAAACTTTCATCCCTCAAAACGCATCAGCAGAAATTCGCATCCAACTTTCTTCCACCACCCATTTACATCCACCGAGAAACGAGAAGTCGCATATTATTTGAATCATTCTGAAACCTCGGGAACACGTATATTCAAATTAATGTGAATCTCATTCACAGCCTGAAACCGACAGACATTCTCTCTCTGTGTGGCAAATATTCATCATGGGTAGTAGGCATGCATGTTATAAACGCGTTAGAATCGATCACCTCTTATCTTCTCGAATTGGGAATTCTGGAAATATTCAATTAGACATCATTGGCCTCCAAATCTCCAATCATAAGTTCACGGATGGCCAGACCTGCACAGATGCATTGGGCCTGAAATCATTTCGGCATTTCAAATCACACGAAATTTCGTGGGGTGGATTATTTTGGTAGTCGTAGGTGAAAACGAAATAATGAATAATAATTGCTAAATATTCAAATTGTGTATTTATATCTTTGTAATTTTATATTGACTTTGTTACAAGTTGCGTAATTCCTCTAATTGTTTTGGGACTGGTCAAAGCTATTGTGATTTATTTTAATGGGGGAAGTATCTAATAAACTGAGTACAAAATGTATCAACTACCGTTCATTGTTTTGTTTTTAATCGCTAATTCATACTCTGCAGAGAAATGGAAAATTTCGACCTAAATATTTTAGATTTCTTTTGTAGTAATTCGTTAAACTCTATTTAGTTGACTAAATTCTTGTAATGCAATATGGGCTATTAAAATCTGATATTCATGTAATAATTAAGAACTTAGTTTTCATAATGTTTTCAAATAAATATTTATAAATGTTTGATGGCTACACATATGACAGCAAAACGCAATTTTAAGATTCAATGAGTAATAATAGCTAGATAATACTAAAGCACCTGTTTTGAAAAAAACTAATGTTTTGAGGCGATAATTCATCTTATTAAAATAATTAACTAATTCTAAAACCTACCAATATATTCTATGTACTATAAATTGCTTAGTGAGCTAGTTATAGCATTTCAAAACTCTAACCATCTAACTTACTTCTAAAAATGTATACATAACTTGAAATCGAATAATAGTAGTGATATTTTATTTTATTTTATGACAGACGTTGAACAGCCGAACCAATTTTGAATTAACGACACTGGTAAGTGTTCAACTGGTAAGCCTTGTAATAAAGAACCCAATCCTGAGAGCAAGGGAATTCCGAGCCGCGTTGGCTCAGGGGATAGAGCGTTCGCCTTCCAATGAGCCGAACCGGGTTTGAATCCCAGTCGATACGAATTCCGTATCCGACTTCCACCGACCACAGTGCTGACGTCAAATATCCTCAGTGGTAGACGGATCATGGGTTAGAGTCCCCTTGCCGCAAGTTGGCTTCATCAAAGAAGTCCTCAATGAAGGCAAATTTCTCTCAATACTCGATCCAGGAGTTCCCTTGTCTTCTGGATTGGGTTCAAAATTACAAGGATATGCAGTTGAACATTAGTAGCTGTAAACCCATAAAATTGGGTCGGCTGTTCAACGACGGTCATAAAAATAAACTAAAACAAGGGAACTCCTGGTTAAATTTGCCTTAGTGGAGGATTTTTTGATGGAACTAATCCGCATTTGCATCACATGGAGGTGACAATCACGAAAACACCTCACGCTTAGCCTAACGGCAAGGGAACTGTAACCCAAGATCTATCTACCCCTAAAGGTATCCGCATTGTGGTCGGTGCTAGCCGTGTGGGGAATTCATATTGACCAGTCATCACTGAGGTTCGAAAGCGAGTTACCTCATTTGAAGGCAAGCTTTCTATCCCCTGAGCCACCACGTCTCTCTTCGTAGTAATATTTTATTTTATAACAGTCGTTGAACAGCCGACCCAAATTTGAGTTTACGGCTATCAATGTTCAACTGAAGTTGTGATTTTGAACCTAATCCATCAAACAGTGAAACTCCTCGATCAAGTATTGGGAGAAATTTACCTTAGTGGAGAAATTTTTGATAGAACTAATTCCCATTGCGTTAAATGAAGAAGAAAACCACCAAATCCTTCCATTGTTGGCCTGACGGCAAGGAGAATATTTGCCACAGAGTTTATATTACTATCATGGTAGCTAATTTTACCCATGATATTGCCAATTTTTTTTTAAATTAATCGCAACAAAATTAATTTCGAGTCAGCAAATTTTTGCAATTCTGGTAAAAGTTTGAAAAAAATAGATCAAAGTGATTTTTTGCTTTATATGGTGTTTACATTTAATAGATTGCTTATAGTTTTCTCAGTTCACAGCGTCATCTATTTATGAACTTTGTAACTTGTTTAGAAACATGTTAGAATGAAATAACTGGTTTCTTAAGCATAAAGCAGTATACTGTACATTTTTATCTCCTTCAGCTTTTCTTCATTTGATTTTTCAAATCATGTGTTACTGTGAGTGCACCCAATATTTTTATATTGAAAAAAACTTTAACTCTAATGATTCTTTAACTTTAATAAACTACAAAAATTAATTGCAGCTTGTATTCTTTTTTAAAGCAATGCAATTTGTGTTAAGAAATGCCTTGACTAAAAATTGTCCGTGACCATTTCTTAAATGCCCACTTCAGACTCTTAAAAGTCCACTTCTAGTTTAATAATTGTTCTATCTTCCTCAACTTTCAATTGCAACAAAACCTAATAAATCCAAAACTAAGTCTATCAAAACAAAAGAGATATTTTTACTCCTTCTATATCTTGAATAGGGTCACAGTTGCTGACCATGTCTCCCCATTCCTTTTATTTATGTTTTCCTATCTTCTCCAACCACCATAGATTGCCATAGGCGTCAGGTCACGAGGATTACATGAATGAATCCGGTCAAGACTAGTGACCCGTCCGGTATTGGATCCGGCTTCCATAAAATCCTTTTTTCTGGATTAACTTAGGCTCGGAAGTAAGGTAACGTGATTGGTTGATTCTTTCATATACATCTTCTATCTTGCTCTGTTGGGAATTGGTTTTCTTCCAAACTGCCGTGGACATTGTCAGGGATTCTTTATTAGATTCCACAGGTGAGTAACTTGACTTAAACTCTGCGGGGTGGAAGTCGGAAAGAACTTTAATATCCACTGAAATAAATTTCTTGAGCAATGTAAAAGGGCTTTTAAAAATAAATAAGGTGAAATGGAGTGAATCGGTGATATAGTAAATCAGAATTAAAAAAAATCATTCCTTTTGTAATACTTTCGATATTTCGGAATCTATAACGCGGCAATAGAAAGTTCATGTTTAAGCGGTTATGGTGCAATTAATGAAAAAAAATTATCTTATACGATCCTGAATCGAACTTTCAATCCATTGTTTTGTTATGAAATATTTACGAATTACAAAACTGTGTTTTGTGTTTCAGAGCAGTTGAATGTTCTTGAATAATTATTGAAAAAGCATACATACGGAAAATTGCTTTTAAATTTAAATACTAATTTTTGTGCAAACTCATGCCAACTTTCTCATCTTTGTTTCATAAACCACATGCTGCGTTTTCGACTATGAATAGAAATGTACACTACAGAACATGTGACAGCGGAACATCACTATTGTACCATTGTCCAGTCATAGTAGAAATTGGAAGTACATAAAGTGACGTACGGTCATTAATTAAGATCTATGTCTACACCATGAAACTACTTGTAAGATATCTGTAAATTTTCCGTATGTTTTTTGGACTATATACAGTACTTCTCTCAAGTCATATCAGATCAGTTTATATATATATATATATATATATATATATATATATATATATATATATATATATATATATATATATATATATATATATATATATATATATATATATATATATATATATATATATATATATATATATATATATATAACCACCGTCGTAGAACAGCCGACCCAATTTTTGGGTTTACGACTACCAATGTTGAACTCCATAGCCTTGTAATTTTGAACCCAATCCAGAAGACAAGGAAACTCCTGATCGAGTATTGGGAGAAATTTGCCTTCGTGGAAGACTTTTTGATGGAACTAACCTGCATTTGCGTTACATGAAGAGGAAGACCTCGAGAACCTCCCACGGTTAGTCTGATGGCAAGGGGACTTTAACCCATGATCCGTCTACCACTGAGAATATTTCACATCAGTACTGTGGTCGATGCAAGCCGGATGCGGAATTCGTATCGAACAGCCATCGCCGGATCGAACCCCGGTTCACCTCATTGGAAGGCGAACGCTCTATCCCCAGAGCCATCACTGCTCAAGTCAGATCAGTTGTCATCGACAATCGGATGAGAGACTGAACCTACTTTCGTCTAAACATGACGTATGGCCAATATATGTACGCCTAGTATATGTCCGCCTAGTAGTAATAATGCAAGCCCTCAGTCTTCTTCCTTCAATTTTGATGCTGACGACATCATTGAAAACGGCCAGAAAGGTGAGGTCTAGACCTAGACACAAGACGCACCAGCGTATAGTCCCCCTTAATGCGGGAGTTTTTCGGGAAATCTGTTAGCCAGTAGTTGCATGAAACTAATTTTCTATCTTACTAACTGAGTTGCACCGGTACCATTTTATCGATAACACTGAATACCAATCTTGTAGAGGCGTCGTACGGTATATCCACAACGATATTTATTACATATTCCATTTGTTTGAGGTTATTTGCAACGTCTTGAAACAAAACAGTAGCTGATGAACTTTCTGGTAACATCGATTATTTTTTGCCCTTCTTCTATTATACGACCACGCATGAAATACTTTACATGACTTCAGAAAGATTTACCGAACATTACAAATTCGTCAATTGTTTCGTTCTCATTAAATTTTGTTTCTGAATAACAACGGTCAATACGCGACAAATATCTATCTGTGCTAGATAGAAGGAGAAGATGGGCAAATCATAATTACCATCCAACCACAAGATTTAAAATATTAACAACAAAATTATGCTTAAATGTTCTTTTCAAAATAACTTTGTTTTCAAAGTATTCAAAATATAACTAACCGATACTCTTCAGAAATAAATTTATTCGGGCTGAAATGTTGACCCAGAAATCAAAAGCATCGCATTTATTCGAATCTCACAGATATTGAATCAGATTCAACGAATAGAAATGCAGTTCAAGTGTTCCAAAATACTTTTCAGTTCGTATCTCAAACCGATAAGAAAATTTTGACAACCGCGACAGAAGTTTGCTCCGGGGAGAAAACGTGACGATTGTCCCAAATTCGTGAGTGTGTCTCTAATTGGAACAACCCCCTCCTTCAAAAATCGAATGAATCAGCACTTCTCTTTCAGAAGGGTTGTGTCAAGAGCCGGTGCTCATTTGCAGAAATTGTTCAATATTCGCTTACTCCAAAATCCATTCTTGGTTTGAAAGGAGTTAAGGATTTCGGCACTTCGGATAATTTGTGAAACAAGTATTCATTTGATTTTGGTCCTCTCCCCCACCCCCCAAAAAAAGACATATAATTGTTATGTTCAGTATGAAAGGGAATTATTTGGCCAACTTTGACATGCAGTGACACCCAAAAGCAATAAAACATTTAAGGTTATTGTTATGTTGTAATACTTCTAACATGTTTAATTCTTTATACTTGAGTCCCTGTTTTGAAACAAGTTCTATTTTGAAACTACCAATACCCCCTCATATTTATTTCAGCTCCAGGTTTCATTTTTGTCTTTTTCTTAAAACGTTTTTTCCTTTAATCCCTCCAACCATTCAATCATCAACTTTTGTATTATAAATTTTCCGTATTTTTAACTATTAATTAAATTTCAAATTAAAAAATATAATCTTTACCTAGTTCACCCATAATGGTTACAAGCAGAGAAAAAGACACTTTTTATGTAGCTATTTTTCAAAATGAAAGGTAATCCTGGATGATAAGGATGATAATGATGAAGGGTGATAAGACTAAAGATGATAATGATTTAAAATAAGAATGCTGTTTAATATTCATTTAAATATATAATTTTACCCACTCTACAGTTTTTGGAATGATAAAGATACTTTTAGTTTGGCTCCGATACAATGAAACGGGAAAAAGGCGTTATTCTCTGTCAATATATTTGTTATATTACCTAAGTCCCGCATTGCTATTGCATACAGAAATTGCAAATGAACTTCAGACTATATAAGTTATTCTTTCTTCAAATAAACTCTAAGGCAAATTGCCCTGACTAATTAAGTTTCAAATATCTGAAAGAAATATTGATTTCTGCATATTTTGCCCATTTTAATAAAATGACAATGCATTTACCAAATTAATGTTTAACCCATTTTACGAATCTAGTTTGCACTAAGTATTAAATACTATTTGGTTCAATATTTAATAAGTCATTACTAAAATTATAAATTATTAAACTTTTGTTAATTCAGAGTTTATATTGTAACTAGTCATCCGAGCTTCATTAATAATCTTCATATCGTTCAAGAATGCACGTATTAAAACACACGAATCCCCAAAACCAATCATTTCCCTTAAATAACATGATTTTAATGCATTTATCTGTCTACAAAAATATTTTTAAAATTGCTTTGTTTAATAAATCTCCTTCCACTTTTTCCATTTTATACTACGGTATGTATGTTTTTCCTGATATATTTCAAAAAAAATTAAAAAATATTACCGAATTACAATTGCGAAGTTCAAAGCAATAAAAAATTAATTTGCTATTTTTTTTTCACTGCAGACAAGTTATAGGCAAAATTTATCAATTACAAGCTACTTCCAAAATGTAGTAACTACTTTTAGGAGACTAATTTTACTAGAGAATTGAATTACCACTTATATACAAAAAAAAATTTTAAAAAAACTGAATATATTGACTGAAAAAATCCGTAGGAATAGATTCCGAATCAGAAATGCATAAATTTATTTTTCACGAATTTCTTCTTTCAACGTTCGAATTTTTGTACCTTTTATGGCACCAAGTATTTATTTCAAAAAATGGATGTTCACATTGCATCTGTTGTTGGTTTACTCGCACCAATCAAATTCGATAAATTTGTTGCATTTGACCATTGTTTCTTAACTAAATTAGCGTTGACCCTTTAAAACAAAATTTTCATTCAGCATATTTTTTGTACTTTTTCATTATTTTGTTTTTTATTTAGGTCAGAATAGTTTTAAAATATTATATTTAGCATTTTAATAATTTTTGGTTATATAATACAGAATTGGACATCTTTTTCTTTTGCGTTAAAGGTAAAATCTTTCAAACAAGGCTCGCTTACAAACAATAATTTTTCAAATTTTCACTGACTTAAATCTAAGAGAATCAGTAACTCATCTTAGATATTTCTTCGATTCAGAAAATCAATTAATAAATGTTTGAATGCAAATAATAAAAAAACTTTTTTCTGGATTTTAGAACAAATATGATTCCGAGAAAATATATATATATATATATATATATATATATATATATATATATATATATATATATATATATATATATATATATATATAGATAGATAGATAGATAGATAGATAGATAGATAGATAGATAGATAGATAGATAGATAGATAGATAGATAGATAGATAGATAGATAGATAGATAGATAGATAGATAGATAGATAGATAGATAGATAGATAGATAGATAGATAGATAGATAGATAGATAGATAGATAGATAGATAGATAGATAGATAGATAGATAGATAGATAGATAGATAGATAGATAGATAGATAGATAGATAGATAGATAGATAGATAGATAGATAGATAGATAGATAGATAGATAGATAGATAGATAGATAGATAGATAGATAGATAGATAGATAGATAGATAGATAGATAGATAGATAGATAGATAGATAGATAGATAGATAGATAGATAGATAGATAGATAGATAGATAGATAGATAGATAGATAGATAGATAGATAGATAGATAGATAGATAGATAGATAGATAGATAGATAGATAGATAGATAGATAGATAGATAGATAGATAGATAGATAGATAGATAGATAGATAGATAGATAGATAGATAGATAGATAGATAGATAGATAGATAGATAGATAGATAGATAGATAGATAGATAGATAGATAGATAGATAGATAGATAGATAGATAGATAGATAGATAGATAGATAGATAGATAGATAGATAGATAGATAGATAGATAGATAGATAGATAGATAGATAGATAGATAGATAGATAGATAGATAGATAGATAGATAGATAGATAGATAGATAGATAGATAGATAGATAGATAGATAGATAGATAGATAGATAGATAGATAGATAGATAGATAGATAGATAGATAGATAGATAGATAGATAGATAGATAGATAGATAGATAGATAGATAGATAGATAGATAGATAGATAGATAGATAGATAGATAGATAGATAGATAGATAGATAGATAGATAGATAGATAGATAGATAGATAGATAGATAGATAGATAGATAGATAGATAGATAGATAGATAGATAGATAGATAGATAGATAGATAGATAGATAGATAGATAGATAGATAGATAGATAGATAGATAGATAGATAGATAGATAGATAGATAGATAGATAGATAGATAGATAGATAGATAGATAGATAGATAGATAGATAGATAGATAGATAGATAGATAGATAGATAGATAGATAGATAGATAGATAGATAGATAGATAGATAGATAGATAGATAGATAGATAGATAGATAGATAGATAGATAGATAGATAGATAGATAGATAGATAGATAGATAGATAGATAGATAGATAGATAGATAGATAGATAGATAGATAGATAGATAGATAGATAGATAGATAGATAGATAGATAGATAGATAGATAGATAGATAGATAGATAGATAGATAGATAGATAGATGTCCGATTTGTGTGACAGGTTAAAAGCAGTGGCAATCGTTACAAAATAGTATTTTTTACAAAGCTACTTTTTTCTACATTACTTTAGGAGCGCATTGCACTTGAAACTACGAAAAAAAGTAGAGACTTAAGTAAATTCATTAGTTATAGTGCTTTAGTTCTGGCTTTGTGTTGAGGATATCATTACGATGATAACTATTGCAAGGCACAGATCTAACATTAGTGGTCTTCTATTTTGCAAATAATATAAGGAAAAATTATATAAATCTTTATACTTCTTAAATTTCATATCGTTCTCACCCACAATTTATGAATCTGGCCCTTCTCTGTTATTAAACCAAGCAGTTTAAATATTAAGTAGAAGATTCGATTTTTTAATTTAAAACAATTAATATTTAATATAGGAGACAGAAAAAAAATTCCCTACATCGTTCGTATTACGTAAAGAAAAATATAATACTGCTTTAAAATATATCACTGTGAAGATTATGTTAAATAACTTTATCAGAGGATCGTTATTATTTCTAATTTTAACTTATATCGTAACGAGAGAAGCAACTTAATTATATTTCACACAATTCTGAAATAAAGTCATCACCCATCTTTGTTCTTCTTTCTTTTGAGCCATTTACTCATTTAATGGTATCTGGTATTTCATCCTAGCTATCGCTGATCGCAGTAGAACCTCTAAAAGGGATTTACTATAATCCTTCTTTCATTCATTGCTCCACATAATCCCTCCCGAACTGGCACTAACATTATACGACGTCATAATCGAACTTCACCCTTCTAGGGACTTTTGAGGTAGAAAATGACTGAGCTTTTATCCCTATTGGAATAAGTTTTTCCCTAGAATTTTCAGGTTTTTTATACTTTTTTACCACATTTTTTCTGCAAAGAACTTTTCATTTTCAGGTTAATTCAAGTTCCAAAAGTGTTTTGTTGATATTTTTTATTCGCTCCTTTGTCTTGATTTTTAACGTCCACAAGTTTCTAACAACCTTAAATTTGTTACCTTGCATACATATAGTCATGAAATCGTAATTTGTTTTTAATTTGACGCATTATAACCTCATCCCTTTCTTGTGCCATTGAACTAAACATTCAATTTAAATAGCCTCATTTCTAGAATTTTAAGATATCATCAGTAGCAATACTTGGAACAATTCATAGAAAAATAAAACTAACACTTGCGTCTTAAAGCTTTTCCCTCATGGAAGCCATTTCTTTTAGCGTTTATTTTGAAAGCACGATATCTAAAGAATACATTTAGAGTCGAGTTCTCATTTTTTGCTCCGCAATCCTGATAGTATAAAATTGAATAACAGTGAAACTTCGGTGAAAACGGTGCTCTTTGGACCGAGCAAATTATCCTTCAGAAGAATTCTATTTCCGATTGCGAAATCAAATGCTATTAACTATTTTATCTAAATTAACATGGTATTAAATAATACATAATTGAAAAATTGAATTCATTCAATATTTATTTGAACTTATGAGAATCATAATGATTAAAATTTAAAGCAAGTTGAATAAATATACACTGAGGTGACGAAAGTCGTGGGATAGCTTTTAATATCGTGTCGGACCTCTTTTAGCTCTACAAAGTTCAGCATGGACTCAACGAGTAGTTAGAAGTCTCTTGCAGGAGTATTCATCCATGCAGCCTTAATAGATGTCCATAATTGTGAAAGTGATGTCCATGCAAGATTTTATGAGTGAATTAACTTGCCAATTATATCCCATAAATGTTCATAATATTCATGTTGGTAGATCTAAGTGACCAAATAATGAGTTGTAATTGTCCAGATTTTTTTTTCAAACCCGTCGCGAGCAATTAAGGGCCAGTTACATGGCGCATTGTCATCCATAAAAATTCCGTCGGTGTTTGGATGCATGAAATCCATGAATGCCTGCAAGTGATATCTAAGTAGCTGAATATAACCACTTTCAGTCAATAATCGGCGCAATTAAGCTATAAGACCAAATTCATGCCATGAAAAAGAAATCCATACCGTTACATCATCAGACTGAACAATGCATTGTTGGCAACTTCGCTTCATAGCTTTGTGCTATCTGTGCCATACTTGAACTCTCCCATCACCTCTAACCTGCTGAAATCGTGACTTATGTGACCAAGCTACAGTTTTCCAGTCGTCTTGTTCCAACTAATGTGGTCACGAGTCTAGAAGAGGAGCTGAGCGCAATTCGTGCAGTTAGTAAAGTCATTCGAGTCGGTCTTCAGCTATCATTGCCTATTCCAGCCAAATTTCGTTGCACTGTGTTGACAGTCACGTTCCTTTCGAATCCCGCAGGGATTCTTGTGGGCATTTTGCGCAATGTTACTTGTCTATTAACACTGATGATTCTACACGCACGTCGAAGGTTATTAAGTGCACATGATCGGTCATTACGTTGTCCATGGAGGGAGGTTGTGCCTGAAATTAGACATTCTCGGCACACTCTTGACACTGTAGATCTCAGATAGTTGAATTCACCCTCAATTTCCGAAATGGCATTTCTTATGCCTCTACCTCCAACTGCCATTATATGTTCAAAGTCTGATAGTTCTCGGCTTGCAGTCATAATCATATCAGAAACATTCTCAGATGAATAACTTGAACACAAATGAAAGTCCTGCCTGTGCCCTACAATATATATATGCCACTGTGAATAACCGAAATCGGTGGTTGCTGACTTCCACCGGTCAATGTTGACAATCACATGGTCGCTTTCGTAAATGTCCGAAATATATACTAGGTCTAGTTCAGTGTCCTTACCCGGTATACATTTTGCCCGGTATGCCCTACATCAATGTGTTACAAGGTCAACTGCCAGTGTCCAGTATGCATTTAATTGGTACTCCGAACACTGATGTTTCTTCTAATCTATCCTCAGTAGAAATTTAAGTATCGAATAGATGTAATAATATCAACGAATGAATTAATATCAAATGGGATATAGCAAACATTTCGAGCATTCACCAAAGCGACTATGTGATTGCTGACATTCACCGGTGAAAGTCTACATTTATCTAGATTTCGCTCATTCACGATAACATATACATTCAGTACGCGATAGTGCTGCCATCTGCATATTTACATATTGCTATCTCATGACTTTTGTCTCCTCAGTGTACAATACATTATTTAATACATTTATACGTTTCACAATGATCCAATGAAAAGTTTATTTTAAGCGGTTATTGTTTATCAGATCTTGGAGATGCGTTTTCAACTCTATCAACATTTCAACTCCAATTTCTTCATTTTTGGAAATACATAGATTTGTGACATGATATTACAAATCACATCATTTTAATGAAACAATGTTATTTGAGCTATTGTAGAAAAATCTATATAGGAGCCGACCCAATTTAAATTTATGGCTACCACTGTTCTACTCGGTAGCTTTGTAATTTTGAACCCGATCCAGAAAAGGACAGTGCCGAATCAAGTATTAGAAGAAATTTGCATTCGTGGAGGACGTTGTAATGAAACTAACCCGTATTTGCTTTGCATGGAGAGAAAAACCACGAAAACCTCCCACGATTATCTTGACGGCAAGGAAACTCTAACCCATTATTCATCAAACAATAAGGATATTTTTTATCAGCACTGTAGTCAGTGCTAGTCTGGTGCGTAATTCGTATCCACCAACCATTGCTGAGATTCGAACCCGGGTCATTTATTGGAAGGCAAGTGCTCTTTCCCCTGAGCCACCGCGGCTCAATATCAATACGTTACTTTTAGGAGGTTTTTAAAATGCTACTTAATTAAGAGAGTGTTTAGCCTGTTTAGAATCTGTAGCTCTTTACATGTAGAAAACTGTGTGTGTGGCATTAGTACATAGAAAAATTGTGATACTTTTCTCTTGATGAAGTAGATCCTCAAGAATATGATTCAGTCTGCTTGCTATGTTTTGAAATTTTTGGAAAATGCATGCGGTATTTTTAAGCGCTAAATGACTGGCGTGTTTGCATGGATTCAAAACCAAATACTCAAGTTTTTTAGTTACATGAAAAATCTAACCAGTGATTTTCAGCAATATTTGTACTTCTGAAGTCACCTTAGCTTATTGGTCACTTTTAGATTTTAAGCTATGTTCAAGAAGAAGTACGCTATACCTACAATTCTAAACGAAATCGGGTCATAAATTTAATAAAAATTCTTTGTTATTTCCTGCAAAAACCAATTAAGTACTAACTTGGAGTCCCAAAAATGACAAAAAATTGCTGAAAGAAATAAGAAGATTGAAAAGGGCGGTTTTATTTGATTTTTTTATTAAACCAGTTAATTTATTCTCTTCAAGTTTAAGAAGTAGTTACAAAGTTTGTCAACAGATGACACTTTTTAGTGGGTAAATATAAAAAAATTTCTTCTAAATGTCAGATTGTTCTGACATATTTGTACGAACGTCTTTTAATTTCGTCTGCTAAACTAATCTGAAAACAGTGAATATTTTGAAAACGTTGTTTTATCATTTTTTTCAATTTGAGGCGCCATCTATTTGTGACTTAGTAATAACAAAAAAATTTAATGAATATTAATTACCTAGTTTCTGGAGGAACAGAACAAACTGTATACTCTACACACCCCTCCGTTTTTCTTTAATTGATTTTTCCGATCATTGATCTTTTTTAGAACACCCTGTGTATAATCCCTTAGGAAAATTTGCCATAGAGAAGCCTATGGTAATCTATGGCAACCTATGACTACCATAGAAATTTATATGGCACGATACCATACGCCTATGGTTACTATAGAGATTTGTATGGCGCAACCCCATAAGCCTATGGCTACAGTAGAAATTTATATGGCAAGATACCATGCGCGTATGGTTACCATAGAGATTTGTATAGCACAACCCCATAAGCCTATGGCTACCATAGAAATTTGTATGGCAAGATACCATAGGCCAATGGTAACCACAAAGATTTGTATGGCATAGACCAATGGTAACCATAAGGATTTGTATGCCGCATCACCATTGGCCTATGGCAACCATAGAAATTCTTATGGCAGTATACCATAGGCTAATGGTAACCATAAATATTTGTATGGCAGTATACTATAGAGAAAAAGCTGATCTAGATCCCCACCAACAAAACAACAACTTCTATCGAGTCCTCAAAAACATCTTCTAAAAGAAATAATTTACCATTTTTTCACCTCGAAGTTAATTAAATTCAACATGTAATCCCACAAAGCATTCCTGGTGAGTCTTTTCCGGCCTCCGGGTAGTCAATTTTCCCATTTTTGAGTGTTTGAAATCCGATGTTCCATTCTTTTAGGCTTAGAGTATCAGACCGCCATGTTAACGTGTCATCCACTACAAGTGGAATCTTTCGCTAACTTTGGCGACTTATTTTAATATTTTTTCGATCTCGTTCTTGGTCAAAAACACTTTATTGCAAACGCCTATGCGATTATCTATCTGAATTTATTAAGTTTTCGGCAGTCTGGTGCTTTTATTATCTGTATCTTTTTAAAATATGTCGCGATTGGGTTAAGATTTTCGCTACGTTAAATTTTGCTATTTGCTAACGCTGACTTTGTACACTTTAATTAATATCTTGCTGTTTATATTTTTATCTAAAATTTTTATATTTCTTTCTCCCAACTGTTTCTGATTAAACGACATCTTTCTTTTTATTTTATCCCCTCCCTCTGATTTTATATAAACTTTTAAAGTCACAACACTTTTCCATTATTAATGGTGTTCTATTCCCCATAGCAATTTGTAAACAATCTTCATGATGAAAAACGCAATCAAGTGCTTATCATCAGACCAGATCCATTATTTCTTTAATAATTAAAATTTTTTAATTCTTTTTACTTGTTCGATGACAACTTCATTTTATTGCTGTCATATATCAATATCAAAGTCGGTGTTTACATTCTCATTAGTTTTTGATTTTAATTCCACTTAGGTTCTTGCAATGCTTTTTTACATTATTTACATCTATATATTAATAGGCTTGCAATATTTTGTCTCGCTAAAAACTCCCAAACTACGCAACAGAATTAAACAAATAAGGTGTCGTTTTAAAGGTATTGTTATGTAGATGTGCAATAAGGTCTTAAATTATGAAAATTTCCTTTAATTAATTAATAAAATTGATAATTTAGTTTCAACCAATGAGAAAAAAAAGAATTCAATATCTTTAGTTCCTTTGATAAATTTTTAGTTTCATGATAAATTTTTTGTTTCGTTACAATAGAATGGCAATGGCATCGTGCGAATATTCAAACCAAAACAAACTTTCTACAAACAATTATTTTGATTTGAGATTTAAAACGATATCTTAGTTATTTAGTTCTATTTTTACTTATTTAGTGCCTGCTGCCTAAATAAAATGCCTGATATCAGGCGTCGAAATATCTCTGGCAGACGTCAGGGAAATGAATGGCGGAATTCTAAACGGGAAAGCATTTCTTATTGAGATATATTCTCTGCTACAGCTCCAAATTTCTCAGCTACATGAAGAAAAGATAATCAAATTGTGAAGGGGGCAGAGAAGTGTATAAATTTCATTAAGTAATTGATTTCAATATCTGGAATTTTTATTTTAAAATTTAAATTTGTTAAAATGCTTTTATAAGATTGCGAAGCAATATGCAATGGAACTGCGAAGCAGTTCTGGGGGTTGGTGAGCGTAGCGAGCAGGGGGCGGAGCCCCCTAGTTATTACATTATAGCATCTATTTTACATTATTAGGGCTTTATTTTGTGTTTAATTTTTACTTGCCATTAAATTGTTTTTTATCATGCCTCTGTGTTCTACTATCTTACAACTAATATTTCTTAAGAATCTACATATATTTGTACAATGTTCTGTTACATATTTATACATAGCTTAGGGTCATCACTTAACTAGATTTGCTTTATTACTGGTTGACAATTGTTTTGCATCAATATCATCAACGGGACAGTCCCTGGCCATATCATCTGCTGCTGTTACCAAAAATGCTTTTAACAATTTAATCTTTCCTTAAGTTTACAATTTTTTCGTCATAGCGATTTCCTATACCCAATTAATTTTTATTTGCTATCTCTGACCAAGTGTCAATTTATCAATAGCAATTATTAGTTTTACCAATTTTAATCATGTCTTAAACAAGTTTTGTATTTACCAATGTTTTTATATTGCGTTCTCTTTTCTAACTGTGCTAAACACAACTCAACATAAATTTTATGAGTTTTATATCCCTCACTAGTAGGGGATCAACAAATTTAGCCTATTTTCTATTCTTAGCTTTTCATGGTCTAATAACAACTTTTTATCGATAAAATTTGTTCACATGCCACCACTGGTTGCACCGCTACATATTCGGCGCTTTTGTCCCGTTTGGTCTATTTTAAACTAATTTCGCTTCGACAACCGGCCCCACTCTTTATCTTTTCAGTTTTCATAGTATTTTATTGCTTTAGTAGTTTGTTTAATTTTTAGATTAGTATCGCATATCAAAATTTAAAAAAATTTCATACTCGCTCCGACCATCGGACCATTATTTTACTTCGCTTTCTTTTAGGTTCCTCTAATATCTGACGCTTATCTAACTAATTATGATGCCAATCAATCAAATTAACGTTTTTCATACTCGCTCCGACCTCCAGACCCTCTTTCTATTTTCTTGTTATTTACAGTTTTAACAAATATTGGTTGCCAGTACTCAATATATTTTGTTCCTAATCAACATAACCAATATTTTCCCCACTCGCTCCGACCACCGGACCCATTTTCTAACGATAAAATTTATTTGAATAAGAACAGCATTCAGAAAGCATTCTGCAAGTGAAACAGGTGAAGTTTATCAAAGAAATTTAAAAAAAAAAGCTTTCTGGATATATATTTATTCTACAATTATTTAGTTTTGCATTTTTAATATCCATTGAAAAAGATTCTTGTAGGAAACTATTTTTTGATGTATGGTAAAATATCAACGAGAAATGTTGCCATAGCAGTATGGCAAAGATGTACCATAGCCTATGGAAAAATATTTCGTCATAAGCTGTAGCACATCTTAGTTTTATGGCAGAAATTTGCCATATAAAAAAATGCCATAGGATATTCCTATGGGGTTTTGCCTATGGCAAAATTTTGCCACACACTTTTGCCATATACGTATGGCAAAATTTTGCCATTCATGTGTGGCAAAAATTTGCCATAGGATATTCCTATGGGGTTTTGCCTATGGTAAAATTTTGCCATATACTATTGCCATATACGTATGGCAAAATTTTGCCATACATGTATGGCAAAGGTGCATGGCAAGTATGGCAAAAATGTATGGCAAAATTTTGCCATAAGCAAAACCCCATAGGAATATCGTATGGCATTTTTTATGGCAAACCTATGGCAAATTTTCCTCTTATGACAGGTCGTTGAAGTATCTTCGGATATTTTTTTATTAAAATACCTACCTGCGAAAATGAAAATATTTTCACTCTATCCTAATCTCTGTTTTAATAGCAATTTCTCAAATATTTTTGCATCGAAATAAATATTATTGGATTCATTGTTACTTGGAAAAACACTTTCAACAAAAGATACTAAAAGTACTAAAATACTAAATAACTCTAATAATAAAAAGTACTAAAAACTTATACTAAAAAACTAATACTAAAAACTAATAAAAAATACTAAATACTAAAACGAAAAAAATAAAATTTTAATCAAGTTTAGAGATTTTATACGTTTTGTAAAGACTTAAAATACTTTACAGTTTAGCAAATGTTTGTTTATTAATCATATAAAAAAACGCTTCTTTTCTTAATAAAACAAGTCTTTTTATTTCAAAAGGAAAATTGTGGGTGATATTTTTTCTTATGAGTGTGCTAGGGAAAAATAACGCATATTTTTAGGGGAAAAGATTCTGATCTTAGATACAGCAGATTTCACCGCAAATCCTCTTTCACTATCAATCATCTTTAAGCACCGCCCATATGCCGTTCACTGTATAATATTGCAGTATAATACGGACGAAAACTGCGATTTTCTGTCAAATGTTAAACCCAGGCAACGTGTAAAGTTCAGCAATTCAGCCATATTTGTCCCCATCTGAAAATATATTCCTTCCACTAACTCTTTTACAATCCTTTTCACAATTTTATTTTGCAAGAAATTTTAATATTAAAATTAAAACCTGCTTTTAAAAAGTTGTTTTTAAAACAATAATAAAATTGAAAATTGCATAAATGTGTATTTATTAATTTTATTAATGCATAATTTACAAAGCATAAAAATAAATTTAAAACTCGCCAAAAAAACTATTTATTTTTAAGTAATTTAATTAATATTATATTATTAAGAAGCATTTACTCTATTAAAATATTCTTTTATTATTTGGTAACAGTGCTTTTCGAAGCTCTTTCATCAAATGAAATAAAAATAAGTCATAATTTTGGTGCCTTACACTTGAGAGGGAAAATTATAATTTTAAATTAAACACCAACTTGACACAAATGTTTAGAACGCAATGACGCAAATGTATAATATGATGTTTAGAACCATATATGGCAACGTTACTTTTAAAAAGTAACGAGTAAAAGTGCAAGTATTTTTAAAAAAAGTAACGAGTAAAAAGTAAAAAGTTCTTATTTTAAAAAGTAACGAGTAAAAAGTACAAGTAAAAATACAAGTTCTAAACAAAAAAAGTAACGATTTAAAAGTGCATTTCTAGGAAATCGAAAATTCAAAGTAACCTAAAATTTTATTGAATAATATTCTTATGTTCTTTAATGTTTTTGTAAAATTGTTGTTATTTATTTAATTATTTTTAATTTTGAGAGTTATGGACATTAATTTATTTCTAAATTCGGAAGAATATTATAATATAATTTTATAATATAATCGTATAATATAATTTTAATATCAAATTTTTTATGGATTTTCACGAAAAAGAAATTTTATCTATTGATTTTAATTTAAAAATTTTTTTTATTTGTTTAAATTACCATTGATTTAAAATTGTATTACTCTATAGAAACGCGTTTTGAAAGCACAAACATAAACAAAGCAAACACAAGGTTTCAGATAGCTTTGTGATCCTTGAGCTAGTAAAAAATAATTGAATGTGCAGTATAAGTTGAAACAGAACAGTCTACAGTTTTATTTGTAACAATGGCTAATGTTAAAGTCATGCAAGAAAATCATTTTCCGAACATTTCTGCCTAACAGATTAATTAAAATTTGTAAACGAATTTTAGTATCAGCGGCTAAATTAATACCTTTGAGTTTTCAAGAGTTAAAATAGTAATTATAATAGTTTTCAATAGCACAAATAGTTCTGAAGTTCTTAGAGATTTGACTGGGCGTTATTTAACAAGGTCGGGCATGAACATAATTTTAATAAAAAATGTACTAGGTTAAAGTGTATTTAGTAAAAAATGTATTATTAGTGAGTTCAAACAGAAAATTGAAAAACGTAATAACAAAATCCGAAATTTTTTATTTAAAATGTATTAAATAAATGCATAAAACTCGAAAATGAATGAAAATAACTTGCTAATTAATATTTTTATTCATTTTGCAAAATAATTGCATTTCGAAAGTGGTGTCACTGAGTCTGCTGCGAGAATTTCTCAGAACGTGCTTAGCAACGCTGAATACGCGCTCCACGGGAGCGCTAGAAGGTATTGCAGTATTATATTTCACATATAATTTTTTTACGATTGGATATCGATTCGAAATTGATATGCTTTCGGTTTCAACATTTGAGCTCATGTATGCCATAAATTCTTCTGTCGCTGATGATTGGCATGATGTTTTCAACTTTAGAAAATTTAAAATCCCTGGTTTTTTTTCTGTTACGTTATAGTTATAGCAGGGTGTTCAGCTTGGACAATTCTTTCCAGTTTTTTTGTAGCCTCCTCCCTAGCTTTTTCTTCCAACCAATTAAATTTGATTCAAGGTACCAGACCTGCAGCATATAATAAATCTTCCTGCGATTTCACATCGCGAAACCTTTCGCGCACGCCATCTAAAAGAGCTTTGTTTAAGGTTTACAAACTGTTGTTTTAATAATGTTATTATGAAGCTCTTCTTCAAAAGAGCCGTCTTTTTCCCTTCAGGCATGACAATTTTAAAAGATAAAGGTATTTAAACACGAAGTTAGCTGCGAATGCATATATATGTCACATTAATTTTATAAATTAAAAAAACATAAGCATTTTTTTTTCCTTTTTTTAATCTCTTTTTTTTTAGAAAGCTTACCGAGTTTTAGAAAAAAGTAACGATTTCATTCGACATTTCCGTTACAAATACTTGTACTTTTTCCCTAAAAAAGTAACGAAAGTACAAGTAAAAGTACTAAATTTAAAAAGTAACGAAGTACAAGTAAAAGTACGTACTTTTTACTTGTACCGGCGGTACAAGTAACGAAAGTAAAAGTACTGCCATATATGTTTAGAACAGACAAGCAATGTGTATAAAAATCGCCATTTTGGCAAAATTTTTCCATCTAGTTGAAAAATATCAAGAACTAATACAAATTTCTCAATTCTATGAAAATTTTTACTTCTGCAGATAATTACTTCATAGTTACTTCAACATTGAAGTAACTATTTAAGTATTAAAAAAATTATCAATAGATCTTGACATTTTACGCCATTTTCAGAATCATCTGTAGAGGGAGCTGGCTAAAATAGACTAATATTAACAGACATGAATAAATGCTGCTAACTCCGGGATAACGGGAAGAAGTGCCGAAACTCAGGGTACTGATACTTTTTACTATATAATCCATTTTTACTGCATTATATAGTAAAACCAGTAAAAATGGATAGATAATAGGATTTATAGTAGTTATAGTAGTGTTAAGGAACAAAAAATCTGATATACCGTAATTGTCACAGCAATAATTGCAGTAATCTTACTGAATAACTCCAATTAAATAAATATTACTGTGAAAATTACTGTATAATATATTACTTTTAAAATGGATCTTTATGGATGATGCACCTTAAATGCCGGCACTTAATACCGTAATTTGATGCAGAATTTTATACAGTACCTTAAATAATATAAATAAAAACAAATTAACAGATTATTTACTTTTCGAGTGACTTAATAACAATAAAGGGTATATCACTCTCTGCTCGCTATCGCTCCGAAGCAGTTTTTACAGTTTTTGTCGATGTTTAGAACGTGGAAGTCTAATAGTCTTATTCAAAGTAATAAATGTAAAGATAAATTGTCTGCCGATATTTATTTTTAGTATGAAATTAAATAAGAAATTATATTCGCTTATAAACTTTTATTAGAACTGTTGTGGTTTACACAGGTCTTTTAAACAGCAAATAATATCGTTTTCGTTTTTAACTATCGTTTTCGTTTCTTAATTATTTATTATCTTAAAACTTATTTTGTTCTATTACTACACTTTAATTAGCTTTTTTTTTTTTTTTTTTTTTTTTGTAAAATATGGTTATCGCAATGTTCGTTGTTATGATAACGAAAAAGAAGTTTAGTTAAAGTTCTAGAACGTGTCAACGTTCTAGAACTTTAAAGTGAGTGAGAAATTTAAAAAAGATCCGAGTTTAAAAAATGTCAAAAATGGTTGACTGGATAATACATTCGTACATAATACATAATAATAATAGTATCCGAAACTGTTGGCCAATTCGACAGTACTCAGATAGCAGACTTAAGTGCTCCAAGTTACTAAAAGAAGTAATACTCGCAAAAATTAATAAAATATCGATATTTATTTTTCATGTAAAAGAAATGCCGGACTTATCAAACAAAAAAATGGTAATCCTATTTGTTTTCATTTAAAAAGAAATTTTTTTAGATCAAGTAAACTTATTTCACTTACATATAATATCACGTTGATGTTTTCGACCTCAAATTTACAATTTGGCACTTAATACCTATGTTCAATAACTTTTTTTAAATAAAAAATAGCATACATATTGAATTGCAGAAGATTTCACATTGTAAAAAAGAAAATAAAAGAATAGAACTTGGCACACATTTATCTAAATATTTTGTTACTTTACCCAATATGGAGAAAAAAAGCAATTAAAAGCTGTCATCTTGTGAACTGGTCTTTGAACTTTATTCGTTGGTCATTGCAGTATAGCAGTTTACTTTCATTTTATGATTTATTAAAATTTTCATTTGTTATTGCAATTATTTCCAATAAAAAAAGGAAATTAGCTATTTTTAGTGGATTACTTTAGCTTCTTATACAGATATAATTTTATTAGGTAATGCTTTATTAAAATTAAATGGACCTTGAAAATATCATCAACTCATAAAACATTTAATAATATTTTAAGTAATAATATTTAAGTAATACTGTCTTAAGTAATTTATTATCAATTGAAAGTTTAAAAGCTTCTGTTATTTATTACCATAAATAAGTAATTTATAAAATGTTTTTTCTTAAATATTTCACATTTCAATACGACTGTTAGTAATATTAAGTGTTAATAATACTTCTGACTGGATAATTTTTATATTACTAATTTTTATATGTGGATAATTTTTATAAAACAAAAATTATTGATACTATTTAAAGTGAAGGAATTCAAAATAAACATGCATACTTTTGGCTCTATACAAGTAAACTGTTAGTCATTATTTGACGTAATGTTTAAAAAAATTGTTTAGCGTAGCAGTGAGAACAACGTAAGTCTAAGGCTAAAAGGACTAAGGAAATATAACTTATAATTTGAGTCGCAAGAGATTGTTTAAAAAAAGCTTTACATTCGGGCAAATAGCATTGACTTATTTAATGTAAATAATTTTTGTCCTGAAAAACACATTTTGACGTTATTAACAATTAAAACAATTTTTAAAAAATACCTTGAATTTTTCATTGCATAAACGTGAAATAATTAAGGTCACGTACTTAAATGAAAAAAACTACAGAAATTAAAATTTCGATTTAAGTTTAACTTTTATTTTAAATTTTGTGGCATTTTTTTATCCTCTAAAGTTTTCAAAACACTAGACACATCATAACTTAAGATAACAATCGAAAAATAGAGAAATTACATGATCTGACTATAAATCGAAACTAAATTATTTAACTATCTCCAATGTGGTAGTTGAACATAGTCTTGGGACCCTCAAAAGATTTTTTTTTTCTTTTTTCGAGATACTTATATGAAAAATTTGATGTTCTGAGAGACGAAAACTTTCGTCGATAATAGAAAAACTTGTCTTAAAAAACTTTGAATAATAGAAAGAAAAATACCCTATGTTAGAACCAATATTTCCATTTAAGATTTCTAACTTCCTAAAAATACAGAAAAATTGAATTGAAGACATTTGGGCTGGTTTCGTTGTTAAAATTTGTATTCTTGATGGTGCAACGTAAATCTATGTATCAGAAAATTAATTAGAAATACTTTTTTAAATCAAATTTTAACCGTAAATTTTAATTAACAGTAAACGTAAAATAACCGCATTTGTATGATAATGACATTTCTAGTAAAAAAAAAACATAACGCTGCATAGTTTGTTTTTATATCATTTATTCGGTATTTGGTAATTTTTCCTTCATATGGTAACTGTTTTCAAAATTATAGTTCATATAGTAAAAAAATACGAAACTGAAAGTTAAATTTAACCAAATTAATGGCCATGCTCTAAAGTATCATACTAAAATTACCAAATTTCATCACTTAAAGAAATTTTATCATATATTATAAAACCATATTTTATTGTTAAGATTACCAAAATCATTACTAAAGCGCTTGGGTAAAAATAACCGCACTTATAACTTTTCCCTTAAAGGCAGAAACAAGGTAAATTTCGCCATTTTCTGGTAAGTTTGTTCATACTTTTTTCTCAGTGTACAACTAGAATCATTATAATTTCCTTTTTCAGAAATTCTAACGAAATCGGGAAAAACAATCTAGTCTTTTAAGTTTATATAATAACATTTCTCTGTAAGACGACAATTTCCCAATTGAATACTTGAACCTGATAGGACCCTTTACGTGTATTAAGACTTCGATTTTACTCATTATTGATTCAATATATTTTTATTTATCCAGATTCATATTATATTCATGCAGAACACTAGTTGTTTACTTTTATTTTTCAAAACAAAATAATGCTCAATTAGCTTTATTTGAAACCATACCGATACAACTGAAAAATTTGTCTAATTTTTGTATTGGGCCAGCATTGTTATAAATTTCTGTTACAAACATTTTGGCTTGGTAATAAAATTCAAATAATCTTTAAACATGTATGCACAGTACGTAAATTTTTTTAAAAAAAAGTGATCACCCTAAGTAAGATCGGGTTTTTACGAACTAAGAATCAATCCTAATGGTTTAAAAGCTTCACCTTAATTATTAATTAATTAATGTGGACCATTGTTGTTTCAGTGTGCTACGCGTACCCCCAGGGGTACGGGAACAGTTTAGCGGGGGTATGCATTCTTAAGAATATTATTTAAAAATAAAACTAGCCATGAAAATTGATGATTACGTATTTTTCTACTGGCTATTTTTTGCAGAGTTAACAGTTAATAATTAGTGGTATCAACAGCCAGTTGTGATTTTTAACTTCAGTGCAATTTTTTCATAGTAAAAAATGCGTTCATTTTTTTATTAGTGGTACACAGCGTTACCAAAAATTTAGAAGGGGTACACAAAAGTTATAAGTTTGGGAAACACTGATGTCGACTATGAGTTTAAGTTACCAAATCGGACACAAAATCATACTTTCTCTGAATAAACATATTTGTTTCGACAAATTAGATTCCTAGAGCTCAAAGTATAGGGGAAAGAATAACTATATTCTGAGTTTGGTCTCAAAAGTTCAGGAGAGCATCCAAAATCTAGGGACCCCGTAAATTTAATTTTTCTTTTAGATTATGTAGGGGGAGCTGAAATCACAGAATGTAGAATATGTTCGTTATAGTTTCTTTCGAAGAGAACTGGTAGATCTAAGTGATAATCTATTTTTATAACTATTACTCTATATGTTAAAGACAAATCACTCTTCTACTTATAGACGAACTTAGGATATTTCGATAGAGAAAATAATCAAAAAATTTCTTAACGGACATTTCCGTTTGTTTTAAGCTCAAAAATTCTGGAAGCATACAAAGCATAAATCTGGAAGATATCAAGATGAAATAATTAGCTTATAGCTTATATGGAGAGATAAACTTAAGGGATTAAAATAAAAGTAAAAGTCCTTAAGTGAGTAATTGGTAGAACCAAAGAGGTAGAGGAAGAGAATGTGTGATGGACAAAATCACTAAGTATTTTGCGTATCTCGGGGACTTTTTGAGCTAACCAAAACATTTTTGCATACAAATATAAATTCTTATATCCAAAGATAATTCCATGCAAAATATTTTTTTTTAATTATTTTTTTATTTTTTTGTTTAATAGCGAAAATTTAATCATTAGATCAAAAGTAATTCATAGTGTTCAGTTTTTTTATTTTGCACACTTTACATAAATCCTTTAAAAATATTTCTTTTCCTAGTAAATGATATTAGAAACTTAAAATTAGAGGGAGAAATGAAATATTTAAAATAAATTCTTTTCGTTAATTTATTACATTTGAAAAGAAACTCGTGAACTTCTACGATAACATTAACTGTAAAAACATAAAAACAAAAGTAAATAAAGGAACTCAAAATAACTGTTGAGTTAAGGGATATTTTCATTCAGCGAGAAAAAGGTACAAAAAAATCTTTTTAAGGACATCGTGATCAGAATATAGTACATAAAGATGCGTTCAAATGCGTTGCATTTTTTCATTCTTCAGAGCGAACACACATATTAGTAAAACATTTAAATATTTTACGAATTTATTTTTTCGTTTTTAGAAAATAAAGTACTGAAGAAGAACGAGGTGTTAAGTACAAATGATACATAATTGGGGATATTTTATAAATTTTGTATTCATAATAATGAACTAAAAAAATTTTATTGATAATATTCTTTAGTACTACAGTTTAAATTATTAATTCTGCCAACTTTCACAAAGTTTTAATAGCAAATTAAAATTAAGTTTTAGATAAAAAAGAAACCTTCATTACTACTCCCTTACTAAATCTAAAACATCAACGGAATTCGTGAATAATCACGTTTTAATAATATTTAAAACGGCTTAATGTTCAAATTGATTCAATACTTTAATGTTTCATAAATTTACTAAACACTTTGGTTCCAGAAAAAGTTTTAAAAAAATAACAATGTGAAGTACTCAGTAAATACGTGACAAAATGTAATTTTATTATCCATGCAATTCATTTCATAAATTAGTCATCCAAAACATAAGATAAAAATCATTTTGTTCTTATTTCTAACTGATTGAATCCTTAAAACTTAGCACGCGCTCTAGACCCATACAAATATTTTATTGTTCTATGATAATTGGAGTAATTGTTCCGTAAAATGAATTTCTTTGCATGTGTATAACATAAGTCTCTTCACTCGAAATTTTGGATTTTAGGTTGCTCGTTATTTTGGATTTTAAGTTAGTTGGATTTTAGATTATTTCACTTTTCTCGATGCCTTTTTGTTTTTAGCTTTTTTCTGTGATAGACTTACCTTTCAAACGAGGTTAAAAAAGAGAACGGACACTTTATCGTTTGAGAACTCTTAGAACTTCTGTGTATTTTTCTCAATTGTATGAAGCAGTTAAATAATACGGTTAATAGTTTTGGATGGGTACTGTAATATTTATAAATTTATCTGGTTTTAAAATGTTTGAAATGTGCTTTTATCGATTTTTTTTTTTTTTTTTTTTTTTTTTTTTTTTTTTTGTTATATGCCTGTTTAGGCAGTGGGGATGCGATTGTTCCTGTTTTTCAGTGGCGCCATCTATGGCCAGGAATTCGACTTCTGACACGCCATTCACACAAACACAACCCGTTTACAGGGCGGGTCACATTCACACACAAAGGAGAAAGGACATAGAACACACAGAGAGAGAAAAAAACATCCATGCCTTGCCCGGGATTCGAACCCAGGACCTTTCTGATGCAAGGACACGGCGTTTTTATCGATGATTAAACTAATGAAATTAGTTAATTTGGATGAAACTGAAAAAAATATTTCAACATAAATTACGTAAGATATTTATCGAAGATTGATTGCCGAATTATGTTGATTTTATTTTTTTCAAAACAAAATTAATAAATAAAATGAATAGATAATCCAAAATATCATAATAAAAATAACTTTCAGGAATTATTATTTCATGCAAACTGTAAAATGCTACATTTTGTAAATTATTGCTAATTATTGCTAATTATTTTAAACACATACCTAAATAAATGTTTTTTGTCACTAATTAAGAAATTATATAATTTTTCACATTTGCGTTGGCAGTTCGTGATCAGTCTGTATCGAATTAATTACAAGTATTTATCGTAACGGAAATGGGCATGATAACTTGATAATGGTATAGCGTGAATATATGAAAAGAACGCACACTTTATGAAATAAAAACGCTTAAAAAATGTACTAAAAATACCTTTTAATCATGCTGAAATTCAAAAATTAACAGAAAACAACATTGCATGTTTTTTCCCCTTTAAATATGCAATAGACTCGTGTTTAGTAGAAACATCAATAGGACTGACGTAATACTTAAATTATTGATGAATAATACTTGAAGGCGTTAAATTATGACGTCATAGCGAGTTTTTTTTTTTTTTTTTTGTGTGTGTTAGCTGCAGTAGAACCTTCTATTATTACCTTTAGGGAACGTTTTCTTGATGCTGTGGGATTAAAAATTTTAAACGCTTTACTATTTTGTGTCTCTATTAAATTTCTTTTACCCCTGTTTATTTCCTTCTAATTTCATTCTGTTAAATGATAAATTATTATGAATAGAAAAAGAAAAATTCATATTAATAATTTATCCTAAAACTCTGATGTAGTAAGCTTAAGAAATAACTCTTATCCGTTTTTATTCTTCTATAAGGTTACGAGATTTTTATAATGAATGTCAAACTTAAAAATATGCATTTTATCCACCTTTTTTTCAAATTTAAGAGCAATAAAAATAGTGAAAATTTCGAATAATTGAATCAAATCTTGAAACTTTAGATTTCTGAGAAAAACAATCGTACTTTTTTCTTCTTTAACATTCAGCATCTTGTAAAAACATTCAGGAAATTGTAAATAAAAATAAATGCTTAAATGATAATTTTTAAATTCAATTCAAAATTATAAAAGGAAACGAGGGAGGCACTTTTCAACGAGTAAAGATTACCATCGTAAAGGAGCGCTGTATACGTTCGTTAGATAAAGTAATTCGAACATATTCTTCAGCAATCAAAAACAAAAACTAAATAAATTTTTCAACAAAAAACTTGCTGCGTTTTAGCATGATCAAGCCATTCCAGAGAAAACTCTGACATTTTTCCTAAACTAAAACCGAATTGCTAGAGAGAAAAAAAAATGACTATCACATTTCAATTTATAATAAAAAAATTTACGTATTATTTTTGTTCAAGAAAAATAAAATACTACCTTTAATTTCCAAAATAAATAGCAATGATTGATTAAAAACTATATAAATCACATAGAAAATGAAAACTGCGAATTGTTATTAGTCTGGAATATACTTTCCCAAATATAGAAATATGATTGATAAATGCATTGTTTCACATCGCATTTATTATCTAATGCATTATCAAATGCATTGTTAGACAGTCAATGCATCACTTTAAACCAATTTCTATAAAAAAAAAAAGACAATAACAGAAAGCTAAGAAGTCACTTCTCTCTTCCTATCATTCGAAGAAATAAAGATATTTTAAAAGAATCGCTAGGCAACATGAAGAGAAATAATTACTCTTATATTTAAGAACGTTCTACTGTAGAATAACTCTTTGTTGATAAAAGACATTTTTGTAAGAAAACACAAAAGTGATTAACACTGTTTAACATTTGATCTGATTTACTTGAGAATAAAAAATAATAAACATAGATTCAGGAATTATATTGGAATGACTGGTGGATTTCCAATTTTCCAGAGGTGGCTAAAATAACGTTGCATCAATGAAATAAAAAATGTAAATTTTTAATTCTATCAAAATTGCGTGAAAAAAATTAACAAAGAGCTAATAGCTTTATAAAATGTCATCAAATTTCAAAGATAATTTAAACTTAAAAAGTATAAATAAAGAAAATATAAACATTTAAAACGTATTCGAAATTTTGTACGTTTAAATAATATTAGAAAAACAAAGAGGCGTGGTACTTTAAGAGAAGCTTATAACTCAATAAAATTTCGTCGAATCTCCGAAATTCTTTATATTTAAAAAGCATAAATAACAGAAATATAAATATTTGAAACATAAAAAATATTTGTTAGTATAATATATACTCAAAAATATAATATATATTGGATATTTTTCGTGATTTTAAAAAATATGGTAAAAACAAAGAGAAATGGCTTTTAAAGAAAAACTAATAACTCTATAAAATTCTTTCAAAGGTCAACTACGTTAAATTTTAATTCAACTAAAATTCTTTAAATTTAAAAAATATAAACAACAAAAGTACAAATATTCAAAACTTCTTCAAAATTAAACATAAGAGAAACAGAGGCGTGACATTTGAAACAGAAAATAACTCAAGAAATTTCAATCTTCAAAACAACTTAAAAATAAAAAATATATAAATTAATATATATGCGACATTAAAATGTAATCAAAACTCCAAAAGACTAAAAACCAATTTTTTATGAAATTTGTATTGAATTAGATGCCTATTATTGCCTTAATTTTAAAAAGGTCAAGTAATTTCTGTTGTTGTTAGGACAAGTTGAAAAATAATATTCGCAAGTTATTTTTCTTTAGAAATTTAATCACCTCATTGAAATTTTAGAAATATATTTTGTTTATTTGAGTGGAATAAAATAGCTTGAAGCCATAAGACCAAGAATGGCGGAATAGTGCATGGAAAAACAAATGCTGGTATGGACTTTACTTGTGATACATACTAACTAGATTCGGGAGTTATCTTGCTTTTCTTTCTTCCCCGCAAGATCTTACGAAACGGTTATAGAGATGAAGAAGTAACTTTTCGCCTGACCCCTTTTTCCATAGGATTTACTTTCTTTCATAAATATCCAATCTTTCTTCCTGGATTTCTTCTAGAATTATATTTGTTCTTTACTTATATCATCATTATCGGAAGATGTAAATGGTTTTCAACCATGCATCCATTTTTTATTCCATTTTAGAATATGATCGAAAACATCTGTTATATTTATTACTCTCATGTTACCATGCTAATGATCCTGACATCTCAATATTTTTTTGTGTGTGTTTTTTCCCTTCAAAAAAAAAACATAAGTTGGATTTTTATTTCATTTTTTTTTCCTGTGAAAAAGAAATTCTTGGATGTATAGGTATTTAGCTTTGAGAAAATAACGAAAAAATGGTTCAGAAAAATAAAAATTTTATTGTTATTTTTCTAAGAGTATGCCAGCAACTATTTTGATAAAAAGAAAAATTTCAGAGATAAAACTTTTGAATTTATAAGTTTTTTTTTTCAATGAAGTTTTTAAACTGCTTTCTAAAACATTCAGTTCAGGTTCAGTTACTCAACAAAATGAACATGTTAGCAACAAAGTAAACCTCATGATATTAAATCATAAATAAACTCTTATAATATTTCGTTCTTTACTGTATATAAAACTAAAGCATCCAAGCAAATGTTTTGATTAAAAAATCGGAAATAAGGTGTTTGAATTTCAATGATATTTTTTATATTTTTTCCAATTTCAATGAATTTAAATTACACACTTTTTTTCTCAATATCAGCCTGTGGAATGACCTACGTCATACAGGCATTTGAAGGTCAGATTTGTTGGCCACTTCACCTGGGGCACCCTATTAGGTGGGCAAACGTTGTTCCTATGGTAAGGACAGATGATACAAAAATGAGAGAACATCCATGCCTTGCCCAGGATTCGAGCCCAGAGCCTTTCTGGTGCAAGGTCAGTTCTTTGATCCCTATACAGGCCTGTCGGATCAAATTACACATTCAATCAAAAGTTTATAATGCAAATAATTGCAATAATGCAAAGACATCGCGATTTATATTTTATCTAAACCAAATGCTGTCTTTAAATTATATCAACTTACTAATTATTATTTAATTATAAACTAGCATATTATGAACTATAATTTATTATTGCAGAATATTTAAAGCAAATAATTTTCAATTTTATCATAAAGTCACGTATTTAAACGCATTATTCATTTCATAGATTTCAAATTTTGATTTTGAAATAATAATATTTCACCGAACCGTATCACATCAATTGTTTACAAAATTAGTGAATTTAAAAATAAAACCATACCTTTTTCAAATATTAATATAAAAATCGGTCTATGAAGCTAAATTAGATCAATCTCTATAAAACTGAAATAACCTCAAAATTTAACTTTTGAAAAAATAAGTTCTGAACAAAATCTTGCTCATCTGTTTTAAGATATTAATATGAAAATCGGTCTATGAAACTAAATAAAAACAATTTTTTCAAACCTGAATTAACTTCAAAACCTAACTTTTGAATTAACAAGAGGAATGAAATATAGCATATATTTTTTAAATAATAATTTATTTTCAATATAAGTATATTAAAACAATTTCTTAAAGCAGAAATAACCTCTAAACATTTCTTTTGAAAAATATAAGTTCTGAATAAAATCTTGCATATATTTTTTAAATATTAATATGAAGATCCATCTATGAAACTAGATTAAAACAATATCTTTAAAACTGAAATGACCTCAAAACCTTACTTTTGAAAAAATAAGTTCTGAATAAAATCTTGCATATATTTTTTAAATATTAATATGAAAATCCGTCAATGAAACTAGAATAAAACATTATCTTTAAAACTGAAATGACCTCAAAACTTTACTTTTGAAAAAATAAGTTCTGAATAAAATCTTGCATATTTTTTTTAAATATTAATAGGAATATCCATCTATGAAACTAGAATAAAACAATATCTTTAAAACTAAAATGACCTCAAAACCTTACTTTTGAAAAAATAAGTTCTGAATAAAATCTTGCACATCCTTTTTAAATATTAATATGAAAATCCGTCTATGAAACTAGAATAAAACAATATCTTTAAAACTGAAATGACCTCAAAACTTTACTTTTGAAAAAATAAGTTCAGAATAAAATCTTGGATATCTTTCTTAAATATTAATATAAAAATCCGCCTATGAGATAAGAATAAAACTATCTCTTTAAAGCTAAAATAACCTCAAAAAGTTACTTTTGAAAAAATAAGTTCTGAAAGAAAAGCAATCAAAAGCAGAATTTATTGTTTTAGTATAAAATGAAGAATCCCTCAGAGATTTTATGACACATCATTTAGATCAAGTAATGTATGTTAATGATTGTAATTTCGTTTGAGTTCAAGCAATCATGGTCTATTGTACAAGAGCCATAAACGTTTACAAAAGAAGCCAATGTTCATGAACACAGAGAATATAGCCCCATTACACTTAGTGAACGAAACACACATGCTAGTCTATCATTTCTTTAGCTAACAGTCAATTCTTAACGATCATTTACTGTAATGTTTTTCTATAAGAATCAACCACTGAATCCAATTTCGTGTTTATAACTTCGAATAGATAGGACATTTTTAAATTGATAGAAAAAGTCATGATTCTTCATTATTTTTATCCGTGATTCTTTTGAAATTTGTATTAATAAATTATCTCTGAAAAAATTAATGAAAATTCTGATTTTTTTACCATTAACTACCGTTAACGATGTATAACAGTTAACGCACAGTTAAAGTTGTAATGGTTAGCGTTGTAACAGTTAACATTTCAACAGTTATGACAGTAACGTTATAACAGTTAATGTTATAATAGTAAACGTTGTAACAGTTAACATTATAACAATTATAGCAGTTCACGTCATAAAATTTATAACAGTAACGGTATAACAGTTAATTATATAAGGTAACTTCATAACATTTACAACAGGTAACGTTGTAACAGTTATAACAATTACGTTATAACAGTGAAGGTTATAGCAGTTATAACAGTCAACTTTATGACAACTGTATCACTAATGCTAAAACAGTTAATGTTTTAAAGTTAACGTCAGTTATAGCTATAACCGTAGCGTTATACAAGGTGATAATTATTGAACTATTTGAAATAAAACGTAAATTATTTAAAAAGTACGCTACACAAAAGTACGCTAACTTTATTCAACGTGTAAACGTCACTACAGGTATTCGGATTTAGTTTATGACATGCTCAATATCCCTCCCATCATTGGCTTTCATGTGACGCAGACGAATAGCAAAATTCTGCATGGCCCACTAAGTGCCGTCCATAGCCTCCTGGATGGCAGTTTTTAGCTCAGCAATTGTCTTGTGGTTATTTCTGTACACAGTGTCTTCAACATAGCCCTGAAAATGAGTCAAGTGTGTTATTCTCGTGCATAGTTAATAAAACCCCGTTTAATTTTTCTTACACAGAAAATCTAATAACTTTTGTATTTGGCACACTTTACAATTCCGCAGCTGTTATGCCATTAAACTCTAGTACCGACCAAATTGACTCTTTGGCTGCATATCTTGTAGCATAAGTAGTAAGTTTGAAGACTTACTCTTCTCACAATGACATACATCTACAGTGGATCCCCTCCCACGTAAACCTTTACTTTAATGATTTGGCCGATGAACTGGCCAAGGAACGCTCTAATGATCCTATAGATAGTCGTGGCCTTCTAACATACAATGAAATCTATGCAAAAGTAAAGGCTGACACTAACAGGACTTGGAGGATTCCACCTAGTCATGATTGGTATCAGCAATCTGCCCTGGAGCTGGAAGATGATAGGAATCTGCTGACAGCTATCACAAAATCCAATCAGTGGTCATACCTGAGGACTAACATTTGTTCAGGGTCAAAAGACTTTCCCTGTATACCTAAAATGTAATGTGCAGCAGGCTACACCTGATCATTTGCTGACCTGTATGGGGCTAGAGAAGAATTTTATCTTGGCGGGTCGATTTTCTGTCGGTGAACGGTCTTCTGGACTTGATTTAGCCTTGTTCTGGGCCAAGTGGAATAAGTAACAACAACACTGGAATAATCGCATTGATAAAGTTAAAAATAAAGCCTTAGCCAAACCACCCAAGTCCACCCCAATTAAAGTCTCCCCAATTAATAGACATACCTAATTTTATTTCAAATTTTTTTTGCCCACTGTCAGATCACCCACAAATAACAGCTATGGATACTCCTGAGGAAATGGAAATGACTACTAAGATGATCCTCGACTCGGGGAGTATACCATCCCTACAGTAATATATGCGCATAATATATTTATTTACGATACATTCCTTGTATACAAACAGCCCTCAGATAGTTGACCAACAGCTACCTCAATTTACTATTCTCAACTTATGGATACTCCTGAGGAAATGGAAATGACTATTAAGATGATCCTCGACTCGGGAGTATACCATCCCTACAGTAATATATGCGCTTAATATATTTATTTACGATACATTCCTTGTATACAAACAGCCCTCAGATAGTTGACTAACAGCTACCTCAATTTACTATTCTCGACTTATGGATACTTCTGTGGAGAGGAAATAACTATTAAGATGATCCTCGAGTCGGGAGTATACCATTCAAAAGATTACACTAGTTCCTTAGTTGTTCCTTAAGCCGTCAATTACCCAATCACCTCCTAATGCCTAACGCCAAAAGTCTTAGTTGCCCAAGAGCTAATTCATCTGATGAAGAAGGCAGATGCCCGCTCCGCGGGCAGGAACTTCGCAAAACTGTCATCAATTCAAGACTACTGGTGTTGCTGTAATTGGTACAGTTTATGTAAGAATTCTACAAAGGATTTGCTCAGTTTCAGACAACATATTTTTAGTGGGAGCAAGGATGGTATATTACTATTTTTTTAAATTAGAATTGAAAGAACTTTTTCCACCATTACATATTTTACACAGTACATTAAATTTAGATCAAGAAACTGCCATGTTCTAAGCTCCCTTAAAAAAATCATTTTTGTTTTGTTCTTTTTAAAACTTTGTCTTTATTTTGCTACCACTGATAAATGTATTTCGCTCATTACTCAAATATTGCAGGGTACGAAGAAGGTACCAAATATACTAATATAGGTACAAAATATTATTGTGATATGTTTGATAATTATTAAAATGAAACCAATGCTGGGCAGTTTTCATAGATATACTTTGGAAATAAGTGCGTTACGACCCCTCGAAAAAAAAATGTTCCAGAGAGAATTACTTGATAGTGGTAAATTTCAACTAACATGAGTTGACCACACGCAGCAGCATCATGTCAAATGATGCTGCATACAATTAATCTCTATTCTGGTGGTATGAACTACAAAAAACGTGTTTTGCTTAATTTAATAACGTGAAGCCACTAGGTTGGGAAAACCAATAATAATAAATAAAAAATAATCGAAAATATTTCAACTGTAATAGTTTTGAGCATGATTTAGTAATTTATTCAGTACTGATTTATTGATTCTTTTTTTTTTATTCACCCCGTGCGAAGAACGGGTATTCAGCTAGTTTAGTAGTAAAATATTTTTGTAAAAGTAGGACTCATATCGGTATTCAGCTAGTTTAGTAGTAAAATATTTTTGTAAAAGTAGGACTCAATGTTTATTTTGATAGTTCATAATGGATTGCGCCATATAAAGTAATAATAATAATTTTTTTTAAAAATAATCTCTCTATTCTAAAAAAAAGTTTTTGCAGTTAATTTTGTCCCCTGAAAAACTTTTTAACTACGTGATGAAAATCTAAGATTAAGGAATCAATTCATTCAGAATCTTTCAGGGAAGACATTTAGGGCATTCAAATCTTTTACATAATTTTAAATTTTTATTTATTTTAGTTTTAAAGCACGATTTTGCAGTTAATAATGAAGAATAACCGCCGTTCACAACAGCCAATCACATGTCTGAAAACGGCAAGCTTAAAAAAGCGATTTACAAGTCTGAATTTTCTTTTTCAGAGATGCAACCAATCACAAAATAGTTAGAATTTCATTCTTCAGTTTCACAACATCTCAACTTATTTCGTATTGATATATTGATTAATCTGATTATTTGTTTTCTAAAACGTTAATTCGTAAGTTTAATCTGGTTCCGGCATATAAGATAAAGTTGAATGACAAGGAATTTAATTAATATGCAATACAGTAAATAAGCGAAGAGATATTTTATAAAAGTATTTAATGAAAAATAATAACAGCGAAATATATGCGTTTGCGAAGCGTTCTATTTACATCTCTGAATGTTGCCACCTATTTTTATGAAAGTTAAACTATTCTCTGCTATAATAAAATTAGACTTATGCGAACCTTACATTCTATTGATCTAAGTGACGATGGGATTTGTATTTTAAAAAAATGTGATAAGATTCGCTTAAAAAATGTTGACGTTATTATATGGGACGAAGCAAGTATGATTCCCAGAAAAGCAATACAAATGATCGATAGAACTTTTCGTGATCTTCTAACTAATGAGATACCATTTGGTGGTAAGATAATCATTTTAGGTGGAGATTTTCGACAAGTGTTACCTGTCGTTAAAGAAGCTACACATATGCAGGTTATTAATGAAACTATAAAATACTCTTTTCTTTGGCCATTTTTTGAAATCCTCCATTTGACAATTAATATGAGAGTTAAAGCTGGTAACCAAGAATTTGCCAATTGGTTGTTGACAATTGGCAATGGAGAACTTTTACATCTTGATGCAAGCACTCCTGATCTTTATTGTAAATATATCATTTCTTGGTTTTTTGAAAAAATCGATTGTCTTAATACTAACTTCATTAATCACATCATATTATCACCGCAAAATGATGAAGTTAACAAAGTTAATGAAAATATTTTATCACGTGTGCCAGGTGAAGAGGTTATAAGTTATAGTATTGATAAGGCCACACTATATGGAGTAGATAAATCAGACGGGAGAGAAGAAGAAGCTACTTTAAGGTATTCTATTGAATATTTAAACTCCATAAATCTCCCGGGACTGCCACCTCATCAGCTCAAATTAAAAGTTGGATGCATTGTAATGCTGATCAGGAACATATCTATTGTTGATGGCCTTTGCAATGGAACTCGATTGACTGTTCTTAAAATAGGGAAAAGAGTATTGACTTGCCAAATTGCTACTGGTAATAAAAATGGTAGTATTGTCAATCTTCCAAGAATAGAATTAAATACATTATCAAGTAATTCTTCCTTACCATTTGTGCTTTATCGACGACAATTTCCTGTTAGATTAGCTTATGCCTTAACAATTAATAAGGCCCAGGGCCAAACCTTCGATAAAGTTGGGCTATATATTGAACGGCCTATTTTTTCTCATGGTCAATTATATGTGGCATTGTCAAGATGCACAACGAAGGAGAACATTAAAATATTTATTAAAGATGATCCTGTCATTAACAATATTGTATATAGAGAAATATTATAACATATATATATAATGTCAAATTTATAAATGTATTTAGCGTAAAGAAAATGCTATTGGTGCATTGTTTATTTTAATTCCGCAAAATTAATGTTTTCATTTATAGTTATTTTGCTGAATATTATTAAAATATTTTTTTAAAAATTACCCTGTTCTTAACAATATTGCTTATTGAAAAATATTATAGTGTTTGCATATATATATATATATATATATATATATATATATATATATATATATATATATATATATATATTGAATTAAATGTGTTAAAAATATATTCATTTCTTTGGGACAAAGTCTGTATTATTGTGATTATCATTTTTTTTAAACAAGTTTCATATTAAGATTATATCTGCACATTGATGTTAATTTCTGACAATTTTGGCTCATTTAAAGAACAAATAGGACATAGAAGGAACTGTAGTCAACGAAAAAAAGTGACATTGATATTGACACACTGCTTATTCTGCATTTAAGAAAATTAATTCTTTTCGATGATAACAGTTAATATTCAGTTTAATATTGAAATATATGAAATCAAAGCATTCTTGGTTTTGCGAAGCAAACCAAGCAAGAATTGCGAAGCAATTCTCCGGGGGTTGGCGAGCGTCAGCGAGCAGGGGGCGGAGCCCTCTAGTTCTTTAAAAAACAATAATTTAAAAAATAATATAAGTATTAAAATTGTCGATTAAGTACACTATAAAGTAAGAAGTTCTCTGAAAAACTGTTTTGTACTATCTCTCTGAATTTGATTTCAAGCAATCCAAAAAATTGCGCAAATCGTACTTTTTTTTTCTTTAAGTTAAAAGCAAATTGAGCTTTCATACATAATTTAAAGGTTGTGAATGAATACAAAACTCTTAAAATGGGAAAAGTTTACACCATACATTAACTATTTTCTCTTCCAAAAGCACCAACGTTGGTGAACCTATGATATCGTTTAGAAATTGTTTACACTTGAATACAAGTTGGCAAGGGTGTGCTGTTGCTGTTGTGTTCAGCACTTCCGCGCATTTACTGAAACAAAAGTTCCGCGTTAAAATATGCATGCATGGTTTTAGTTCTGTAATAAGGATGCATTTATATTTTAGTTTTAAGACTCTTTAAACTGTTTTAAATAATTTTATAGCGTATAATTTCTATCCGCTTCGGTTCTAATAAGCCTAGTTTGGATTAGTCTACATTTTCTGTGTACTGCGCGTATGTTTGATTTACAAACTAATTTTATTCCAAGAATTAGTGTATATAGGTATCCTAAATTAATGATTCTTACTTTATATTGTTTCGTAAAAACAACTTTACTTTTCATTATTGGTATCATATCTTATTGTACTTATAAAAATTTAATAACTTTACTCATTCTTATCTGTATTTTGTCTTATTGTACTTATAAAGATTTAATAAGTTTACTCATTCTTATGTGTGTCTTATTTTATTGTGATTATAAAGATTTCTGTTATTGAGTATCAAAAGTAGTGTCATCGTTCGGTAAAAAGCTGTCTATAGGGTACACAAAATGCGCAATTTATTATTTTTAAAAAAAAAGCATTTTTCTTTTCCTACTTTGAAATTGAGGAAAGTAAATAGGTAAATTCAAAAAGTTAAAATAAACCGTGAACAGTTAAGAATCAAACTTTATTAAATATGTAACATGTCACAGATTCTAAAGTAAAAGGTTCTGTTTCATTCAGCTTTCAACATATCCTTCAAAATAATTCTAGATGCAAATTTGTTTCTATTTTTAGCAAGGCGTAAGTAGAAGTTTCAGTAAGAATTCTGAAGTTTTGCTTTTAAAACATTTCATTCCTATGGTTTGTATCAAATGTTCTTGATGTACGAGCTTTTAAAAATATTATCACTTTTGCTTTTTCTCCTTAGATGCAATTTCAGAATTATTCAAAAGGTTAAAGTGCATTAAAATAGCTAAGAATCAAATAAATTAGAAGCTGTAATTTTGCCTCAAACACTAAAATAAATATGTTCTATTTCCCTCATAGTCTTCAACAGACTTCACGATAAGTCCAGAGGTAACGTAAGCAGAGGTTTTTTAACGTATTGTTTTGGTAATAAATCTGAAATTTTGTTTCTTAACTATCGTTATTTCTTCGGGTTTTCTTAATTCTCAAGCTTTAAAAGGGATTTTTTTCTAATTTATTTGCAGGAAAAGTATGCATTAAGTTAATATGCACTCAGAACAACTAAGTTCTTCTTGTAACACTCCGCAAGCAAACTAAACCGATTAATTTACCTCATAGCCTTTATGACAAATCCCGAGGCAAGTTTATTTTCAATTTTAATAAATCTTTTCAACGTTAAATCATAAGTTTTGTTTTTTAAGTATATTTCTTCACCATCTCTCAATTCTCAAGCAGTTAAAGAAACCAATTTCTTTCTTCTATAATTGCAGAAAAAGTATGTAATAAGTCAATGTGCACTAAAAACAGTTAAGAATCAAAGTTCTTTTAATTTGTGGCACTCCACAAACACCAAAATAAATATGATTGATTTACCTCGTTACTTTCAATAGACATTATACCAAATCAAGAGCAAGTTCAAATAAATTTTAACACATCTTTTCAACGATAAATCATAAGTTTCGTTTTTTCCGTTCTTCTTCAGTATCTCCCAATTCTCAAGCTGTTAAGGAAAATATTATTATTTTTTTACTTTAATTGCAGAAGAAGTATGCAATAAGTTAATGTGCACCCAAAACAGCTAAGAATCAAGCTTCTTTTAATTTGCAACATGCCGCAAGCACTAAAGCAAATGGGTTCCATTTCACTCATAGCTTTCAACAGAGAAATACGTGACAAATCCAGACGCAAATTCGTTCCAGTTTTTAACAAAATATCACGATAATAGACTTGAAATTTCGCTTTTACCTGATTCATTTCTTCGGGTACTCTAGATGCACAAGCTATTAAGGAAACTAATAATGTTCCATTGATAGAAACTGTAAGAACAGCCTCGATAATTGCAACTTTTCCTGGTAAGAATTCACTTTCGTCTAAAAGTACTACTAAAGCTGTGAACAGACCAGTAAAGAAATTTAACATTATTAGGAAGATAGGGATTTTGATGCAGTTGTTTAAAGCTTCGCAACAATTAATTATCGATTGGTATTTTTGAATGTTCTCATACATGCTACCATGAAGGTGACATTCTTGCATGATTTTACCTTGATATTTCAATGCCCGGCTCAGATCGTAGGTAATGAGAGAAAATATCAGCTGGCATATTGAAGGAATTAAATACCTCCCGGTAAAATACATTGTCATGAATATAAACACTAACGCACGTTCGAAATATTTGTTTAAAAGAATATCTTTCCTCCCTAAAAGCCAGAAGGCAACGTAATCTCTTCGTTTTGGATGCGCTAAAGTCATTTCGATACTCATAGGTACAGCAAACCAAATTGGTGTCAATGTAGTAAAAACAACCAAAATATTGATCGCGAAGCTGTCCTTTATCTTAAAGATTCGTTTTATTTCTGACAGTTTTATTAAGAATTTGTAAAAATGCCTGGATGTGATTCGCATATGGTGCCAAGCAGCTATAGATAACGTAGCACAGAATAGCCCAACTACATTTACTTTCCTGGACAGAGTATTTACATCATTTGGCAATTGAGAAATCATTGTGTAGATATATACTACGTGCATGCACACACTGTTAAAAGTAAATAATTCCTTGAAATAGTTCCAAACATTCAAAACATTCGATCGTTTATAGGCAAAGTTCCAATCGAATCCAATTAATGGCAAAACAGTAATCATAATATTTTTATTTCTCAATGACAAAGCACGATTAATGGAGTGGTTTGTGGAAGTAAAAACTAAATTTTCCTTGATATTAAAACGCTGCATGGCTTCAAAGATAAATGAAATTAGAAAGCTATCCACTCTAGACTATTTTATACATTATTCTTGCGCAGCAATAAAAATCTGCCTACTATTTAAGTTATTTTTTGCGATTTGAGACTGTTTTAAATCAATAACCTATTTAATTGATTCATTAACATGAAAGAAATGACTGATGGGATTACCAGCGTAACTCAAATGTATTTTCTGCATTACTTGATTGCATTAGTTAATGCACATAATCGATAATAACTTTTTTCTATTATTTTGTTTTTCAATCTGTGCATTAACGTTTTTGAGCTTGTTCTTTTTTACTTAAGTTTTTTTGCAAGTAGGAAGAAAAAAACAGTTTGAGGTGCCGTAATTAAAAGTAGAGCTTTAAAAGTATTTTTCCTGTAAATTATCGTGATAGTTTAGAGAGTGAGAAAACGGGCAAATATTTTAAGTATTTAAAACGATATTAAAATTATTTGCTACCATAGTGATTGCAGGGAAAACATAGACCGAAAGTAAACAAATAGGTTACCATAATGTTGATCAGGTTTTCCGCTTTCAGGAGTTTTCTCTGCATATTTTACTTTTGTAGAATTTTACTAAAAACGGATAACAATTTAAAATCATTTCTTTCTCTGCTTTCTTAAAATGTGCTTTCTGACTCAATTTCACAGGACTGTTTCATTCTCCATCGTTGTATGATTTAGCAGAACGAACAAATCACAATAAAAATTGTAACAAATATTCGCTGCCTGCGTAGCGTCAAGCTAAACATGGGATTGTAGTTGTTGTTGACGTATGCCTGTTTTTCAGGCAGAGGGCATGCGATTGTTATTGTTTTCCAGTGGCGCCATCTATGGCCAAAAATTTGACTTCTGCCACGCCATACGTCGCACCCGCTTATAGGGTGGACCCATTCATACATCCATTCATTCATCCACAGATCGTAATGTTGACCTGAATCAGAGAACGATCGATCTCCAATCCAGTATCCCCAGATGTACTGATTTGTTACTCGACAGATTTAACGTGCATCAATCACTTTACTACACGGGGAGTCTTCGGCCGGCGGGGTTCGAACCAACGAACTCTCGGACATGGGCCCAACACCCTACCGACCAGGTTATCCCGTCCCAAATATGGGATTGCCGCCTCCTAGCGACGTATTTATGTTCTATTTACATCTAATTTATCTTTCCGTTAAACGAACAGCCGTTAATGAAAACTGCTTTCTTTTTTACTGTTCCTTGTTCTTTTTTCCCCGCCATTGGAAATAAAAAAATATTAACAATTTGCGTCGTTTTCATTATCAACTTTGATGGCACTGATCAAAGTGAGTCAGAACTGAACCTAACCATCTTGAATAAATTTTGCAGACTTATAACAATTATGAAATTAACGTATCGAACATTAAAAAAAGCGTTTTTACGTGGAACGAAAGATATTTTGAAACGTAGTTTTAACCTAGAATTCAGAATATGCTGATTATGCAAAATAATAACTACTAAATTAATAAATTTAATAGAAATCCGCATAAATTCCCATTTATTGACATGAGATACGGGAATGAAAAGAATTAGACTTCAAGGATCTTTTAATTTTCTGAGATTAAATAAGTGTTTCTGTTTTTCTGTATTTAAAGAGAAGTGCAAAATTTAAAAATTTTTATTTTCTAAAAAAACATAACCAGATATCATTTATAAAATTTTATAAAATAACATGGAATGAGACATCAATTAAAATATCACAGATAAATATTTTATTATGCAAATGATCATACTTTATTTATTTTACAAGTTTACATAAAATTTTAGCATAAATTAAAGACATAAGGATGTAAAGAACCAGATCAAAAATACGTCTAGATTCACATTACATGCATTTTATAAATTTATACGTTTCATGATAAAAACCATACCATGTTAACAAGCAGTTAATAGCTTCTTTATTGCATGTTTGTTAAGAATAATTCTTAATTGAATTTTTGTCTCTATATAAATGGGAAAAAATTGTACTGCTGTTTTTTCGTGAACTAATTTGAAGAAATATTTTTTAGATATTATTTTTCTTTAAAAAAAATTATCAAGTTTGTCTTAACTCAATATGTAAAAACCGAATTTTAAATGACTACCCCTAAATATTTTCTATAAATTAGAATTATATTTCACAAAGAAGAAAAAAAAGTAGCATTTTCCACGTTAACTATGGTTATATGTTGTAATTCAAAGAAAAATTTTGTTTTTAGACATTTGTGTGGCCTATAGATTCCTAACGAGCATCAAACATTCTCAAAATTAAGTCTTCATTCACTGGAAAATTTAATGCTTATTCACTGGTAAGAACTGTTCCTTCACTTCGTTATCTTACTACTTATTATTTAAACCACCAAAAGCTTAAAACAATATTATGTAAGTTATCTAAAAAAAATTTTACATAATTTGCATTTAATAACAAATATGTCGACACCATCATTTAGCTAAACTTACAAATGTTGAAATTTTTATGATTTTTTTTAAAGGCAAGCTAAGCTTAAGTGTTCCTTTACTGGTTACTTTACCCTATAAGATGTTGAGAAATTTGCAATGTTGTGAGAGATGCTTAAAAATGTTCACTACGTATTTTTATTAATATTTATGAAATATGTATTCAAGAAATTGATAAATATTTTATTCCAAATCTATTCATGAGCATGTATATTATTGAAATTGTATCACATATTGAGAAAAAACACTGAAAAATAATAAATGAGAAACAACTTAATTTGATGTTTCTCAAATTATAACGTTTCATTTTGATTTTGGTGATAATTTTCAAAATCCACGCGAAAAGAAGTACTGCATTTGGGATTTTACCTAAAAATTAATAAAATCTGTATAATTCGTAGGCTTATATAAATAATCTTTTATAGAAACTAGAGCTCCTAAGTCTAGGAGCCCTAATTGAAACTTCTTGAATAATACATATGTATAAATAAACATAGCTTTTAATTTGGCAATAAATAGAGATGGGTACCTAATTTGTGCAAAAGCTGCTGTTAATTTTAAAACCTATTACTTTATAAATGCTTTAAAATAGATAAACAAAATTTCCACTCATAATTGTTTACATTTAAGATCCCATCTTCTATAAATTTCAGTTCGATCGTTAAGGGCCACTTTGGATAACTTTCTTGTTATTTAAAATGTGAGATTTTTGAAAAAAAATTTATTATTTTGGCTTCAATCAAATTTTTATGTTTTACGTTGTATTATACACTATGTGGAAGAAAGTGACGGGACAACTGTAAAGTTTGATGGAAGAGGATTGATGGTATGGGCCTGTTTCTCCTGGTATGGGGCTGGTCCACTGGTGAAGGTTGATGGTATGATGAATGCCGATGGATACTGTGATATTCTCGACAATCATATCCTTCCTACCTTGCGGGCAACGGACGGTATGGATGATTGCTTGCATCAAGACGACAACGCAAGATCCCATGTTGCAAGGAGGACTCTTGATTGGTATGTGAACAACAACGTTAAACGCAAGGAGAGGCCGGCGCAGAGCCCTGATCTTAACCCAAATTGAACATCTCTGGGACGAATTGGACCGTCGGTTGAGGGCCTGCACTCCACTCCCCAAAAGCAAGCATGAACTATGGAACTTCCTGTTGAACATTTGGAAGGAAATTCTTCTTGCCACTATGGCTAATTTAGTGGAAAGCATGCCCAGAAGGGTTGCAACTGTAATCGCAGCCAAAGGAGGCCCTACCTCCTATTAATTTTAATAAATTTGGGTTTATGTCGTTATAGTGTCGTGTCCCGTCGCTTTCTTCCAAATAGTGCATAATTGCAGTTTGAAAGCGATTTTTGCATATATATATATATATATATATATATATATATATATATATATATATATATATATATATACATATATATATATACATATATATATATATATATATATATATATATATATATATATATATATATATATATATATATATATATATATATATATATATATATATCAGAATATAATTGCAGTTTGAAAGATATTTAATCATTCCAGACTATTACTATTTAAAAAAAAATTGTAATTCAGGCTAATAAGCAATTTTTCACCAAAAATGCTGACAGAGTTTAGTGCGTTGTGGAAAATGCCCAGCAAGCATAATGAAAAAGTCATCTTTTAACTAATCATAAATTTTATTAAGCAAGTAAAATCATAACTTAACTTAAACATCATAAAGGAAAACAATCCTCTCCATAACATGAGGTAACGAATTCAATAACATACAGTCATGAAAATCAAACGAAACAAAAATCCAAATCCAATCTTGATTTGTTATATATATATACAAAGTAACACTTGCATAATGAGGGTACTTACACACTCAAAATTAATACTATGCAAATTCTGTCTTTGAATTATTTTTAAATGTTCGAACTCCCTCTTTCAGAGGTTTTTCGAACTCGTGATCTCTGACTCTTACTCGAACCTTGTTCATTGAAATCCATAGTCTGACAAAAAATAACCATAATATTTTAAATATATAGACAACCACAATCCATGCGTTATGATCCCTTTAATTTAATCAGAAGAATGATAAAGTGGCCTCCTTATTGACGTTATTTTTATTTTTGCGAGTTTTTAGTTAAGTCAGGGAACTAAATATGCGAATAAAAAACTTTACCAATTGTATTACTCAAAGATAATTTTAAATAAAATAACTATTTTTGTAAATAAATATTACACTGGCATAAAAAAATAAGTTATTTATTGGTTACAAGGATAAAAATATACTTGAGGGTGCCCCTTGGCGAAATTGGCGACTTATGTTTGGCGCCATTCCTGCTTACGCGGAACACTGTGGTAGCAGGAATAGCTGCCAAAATATAATGATATTTCAATAAAACATTGGAAAATTTGAACAAAACATCAGCCAAAACTTTATAAAATTGCAATCAGCCCGATATGAACAAAATTAATAAACCCAATAAAATGCATTTTGAATCGAAGCAAAAATTAATGGAGTAAGCACCGAAAGAGAAGGGGAAAAAAACTCACTTCTTCGTTAAGCTTGAATATTCTCAGATTTAAGTGCACCGAATTCTTTAATCGCAGTCAGATACTGTCTAAATTTATCATACTGCCCACATACCTTCGATCTTATTGACCAGAAGCAAAAGTAACCTTACCAACCGGTTTCCAAAGTAGAACTAACGGACCTCTGAAATTACATATACCGTTGAGCATTTAAAAATAACGCTAAAATCTAAACCAATCAGAATCACGATTAGGTTTCAACATCGCCCAGCTTGGCGATCAACCGCGATCACAATTTGGCGAGAATCAAGGGGCACCCTCAAATATAGTCTACCCGTTACAAGGACCATGAAGCAAAGTTCGCCAACACACAGGAATCAAGTGAGATGCTAGTTACATAGATCACCGACTAGTGATAATGCTCATAGTTTCATCAGGTACAACAAAATCGTCCTCATTAACGATAACAATACATATTGAATAGCGTAAGATCATTTCATAATAACTATAATTATCAAGTACTATAATATCGCGTTAGATATCGATAGCAAATCATCAAAAAGATTATAATGCGAATGTGTACAGCGATAATCATTGAATATGTTAATATTGTGAGTGCTAATAAATTTTGTTACTTGTTGAGCAGCCTGACGCAAGGCAATCCAACTATTTTCTGAGAAATCTTTTTTGTTTCATTTAATTTTTATGCTCTTAAAAAATAAAGGAAATAAAAAAAAGTTGTTGGAGGGTATATATTTTTGGGCGACTTTTTGCTTGCGCTCGACTAACCGAAAAGTATCTCATTTTTATTTGAATAACGAAAGGATTGACCAACGTAAGAATAATACAATCGGAAAAATAGTTAAATTGGAAAATTAGTGTGATATATTTAAAGATTGTTATTTTTTGACAATACATCGTGATATTAAAATACGTATACTTATCGGTTATACGGACCAATGTTCTCGTTGGCTCCGAATCGGAAACAGTCGCCAACGCACCAAGGTCTTTGTAACCGATAAGTACTCAAAAGTGAGAGTATTTTCATATTTGGTTGATCGTTTCTAAAACTACTGGACAGATATTAATAAAATTTGGTATGCACTAATAGGCTCATTCATAGAGGGGCCCGTTACTATAATTAGTCTTTTCTTCTGTTTTTTGATTCTGTGGTCAATATTTTAGACCTTCTTACACCGATGAATGTTATACACAATCAATCATATATATTATTACTGTTGAAAGCTTACTTATTTGTACTATATCTACTTATTTTATTAAGTTCAAACTAATGGCTATATCACACGAGAGAAAATATGTGCAACTGCAAGTGTAAGTGCAACTGTAAGTGAAATTTCTCCAAAAATCGCTCGTGTGATATAGAAATTACGGTTGCACGAAATATCTGCAACCGTTCAGGCAATTTCTTTCATGAACCAATCAGATCGTTTGCTTTTTATGACGTTTCAATTTTATGTGATGACATATACAAATGTAAATAAAAATGGCGGCGACGTTAGGAAGAGGATGATCGGATGAAATTTTTTTATAGATGAGACGGAACAAGTTTTTAGTTTAATAATAACATTTCCTTTAAAATGAAAGCATTAAAAATACTTTCGCACTATGAGATGACCATCTCAATGCAGTTGATGTACTACCATAACAGGAACCTGCACACGATTTTAGTATCGGTAAGTATAGTACATTATTTTTGCGATAAATTTTCTTTTAAAATATTTATTTTAAGCTAATAAAATTAAAACTTATTATAATTTGTTCCAATCAAAGTTTTAAGTACTTTAAATAGAAATAATTTCTATTTTTATATATGTAAAGAATTATACTGGCGAAAAGCTTTACTTTGAAATATTCGCCAAGCAACTCGCCAAATTTTGTTTCAGTATTATAACATAAAATATAATAATGATTATATTTCATTATTTTTAAATTTTAATCTTTGTTTCTGTTGATGGTAAAAGCATGTGTCCGATTATTTGAAAGTTTTATAATTATTAGTGAAATAATTATTTTATTCTTCCCTAAGAATTCTTTTAATTTTTGAAAATCTCATTTTAAAACAAGTTAGAAAATATGTGTGGTAAATATTTACCTTGTTTCTCACAAAGTTACCCCATTTTCCAGTAATTATTGAAAAGTATTACAAGAAAGGTAGTATATTATATATAAAAAGTAATTATTAAAAATGCAAATTCCCAATCTCCTTGTCTGTTTCTACATTCATCCCTTCTAGTTTTTTTTTTTTTTTTGTATGATGATTTGCATAATATTTTGTTTATAATTATTCAAAGTTAACTAATGATACTTTACTTTTTATTTATACTTCACATTTATCTCTTGATACTTAGCTTTTCTATAATGACAGTAAGTATGTAAGTGTACCTTACTAATTTTTCAATATACTTACATTTTTAAGAGTCTTCGTTTATAAATACAATTTATTTTTCTTGAAACAAATTTCAATCCAAACATAAGAACTACAAAACTAAACACACCTGCCATCTTTCATTAGTGTATAGAATAATCTTAGAACTATAATCAAAATATCTGTCAAACTTAAAATAAGTTTAAAAGGGATACCTAAGGACTTAAATGATTTCAAATTAATGGCATTTAATCTTCCTTATTCTAATAATGTGTTGGTAAAATTTTATCATGAAAGTGATTTCTTTCTTTTATTTCAGATATTTCGTATAATACTGTAAGGTTTATCTGGTAAAGAAGAAAAGAGATGTAATACTGTTTTTATGGAAGGAATTAAAAAATAAGAAATAAAAATGAATAATGTTTTAAATGTTTCACTTGACAATAAATGTTTTATTTTTTAAATTGATTCTTGTATTATTTAAAACACGTAACGGGCTATAACAAAATAATATGATACATTAAAAGTATGTTCTTAATAAAATATTGTTTTTTTTTATAGTTATAAATAAATTTTAATTTATATACTGTATATTACAATAAATTTGTCCCAAAATAAAACCTATAATTTTTAATTAAATTATCTTATATCAATAATGAATGTTTTAAATTTTACAATAATAAAATGTAAGTATGACATTGAAAATTCTCTTATATTTAAAAAGCAATTTTACTAAGAAAGTGGAAAAAATAATTTTCATAAAAGTGATATTCCTGATATGCAATGTGTAAATGAATAAAATTGATGATCCCTTCATGTAATGTAAATTAATTTGATGAAAATAAAATTCTGAGACATTGTAGTACAGACAAGTCTGACATTATTTATTATGTATTTTTTAGACTCAATTTAAAAAATAGAATTGATTTGATAGATCTAATAGTTTTGATATTTTATGAGTGAAAGGTAATTCAAAAATTTATATTTCATACATTAAACCATCATTTCTTCTACAGAATTATTTCAAAGGACTATGTTTTTGAATTAAGCTTAAAAAATAAATTTGAAGAAATGCCTTACTTGATTAGATAGCAATGTCAATTGCATAAAGTGGTATAAGTCATAAAATTGTCCTTTCTACACATTAAACTTTTTGTAAATTTTCGAATTGTTAAACTATTAAATCAGACAGCTTGTTTTCATTCTCATTCGATTTAGTGTTTACATAGATAATGATACCGCACTTGCCTAGCTAGCATGTTGCATAGTAAATATATATAAATAAACTATGCTTTTACAAGGTGCGGAGCCAAATCTTTCAACAAAAAATAAGCAACTTTTAAGAACAATTTAGGCACTCAAAAAATATTTTAAAGCTCTAGGTAAATTGACAAAATGCAAAATAATTCTCAGACTTTACATGATCATGATAAAATAACTAGAATTTGACAAAGAACTGTTTTCTTGATTATATTAGTCATTAAAAAAATGATCAAGAGATTTTTCGGTTCGATTTCAGAGGGTGGAAAATAAAGCCTGAAATTGAGAATATCTTGCAAAATACAGCATGAGAGAGCAAGAATCTCACCGAACCCAGCTCACTAGACGCACATGCGGACTCGCAAGTATTTCACCAAACCTGCAAAATGATTGGCGTTTTCATACGCTATGGACTGACGGTACGCTGAAATTGATCATGGTTGAATGAATTCTGCTGTTGTTGTTAATTTACGTCGCACTAGAGCTGCACAATGGGCTATTGGCGACGGTCTGGGAAACATCCCGGAGGATGATCCGAAGACATGCCATCACAATTTTGATCCTCTGCGGAGGGGATGGCACCCCCGCCTCGGTAGCCCGACGACCTGCGAGAAGTTGAGCACTTTGCGGTAGCACAGTTTAACGAGGACCCATACCGCACACCCTCGGTCCCTACGCAGACTGATCCAAGTGGTCACCCACCCGCACACTGACCATAGCCAGTGATGCTTGACTTCGGTGATCTGCTGGGAACCGTGTCTTAACGATCAATCCAGTGCGGGACGAATGAATTCTGAAAACGTGAAATAGAAAAATATGAAAAGTACGTTTTTACATAATATGTGGCAAAAATCGACATTGCTTTTCATAAATCTCTTTTTCGAAAAAGGAAAATAAGGCACTTTTTAAAAACACTTATTAAGAAAAGCACCTTTAAGGGCCTTTAAAAAATGAAAATCAAAAATAAGCACCTTTAAGCACTTTTTAAAAACGCTACGCGCCATGTTTTATACCTTAGTCACTCAAATCAACGTAAAAAAATCGTCAAAATTCTAGATAGTATTTAAGTCCATCCCCCTTTCACCCCCTTATCTTTTTAGGGACGCAGCATGAAATTCAATGATATCTTAATATTATCTCATATTATGAGGTAGAAATCATAATCCTTTTTATACTATGCTACTTCACTAATGGGGAAATAAAGTTTTCAGAATTTTAATTTCCTGCTGAAGAAAAGGCTTAATACAAATACAAATGTAAAAAATTAAATCAGAATCAATCAATATTCTACAGCATCTTTACGAACATCGTTGAGAAACTATGATATAATAGAATCATATGATAAAATTAAATATGAGCCAAAAGTAAAGATAAATAACAAAATATGGTAACCCAATTTCATGCAACCGTTCAGGCAATTAAGCAACCCTTTCGGCAACTCCGAACGTAGGAATTTCACTTACAGTTGCACTTACACTTGCAGTTGCACATATTTTTCTCTCGTGTGATAGAGGCATAAGTTGTTTTGGAGATGATTGACGAAGTCTGAAAATTCTCTTAATTTTTCACACCAGTGCATTTGTTAATATTTAATTAAATAATGATCGAAATTTTTTTTGAATTACCAAGAGGAAAATTTTGAAATTTTATAAAATTGCGTAATCCACCATATATTAAATCTATCATATTAACTACAATAATTAAATAGTTTGGAAATAACTAAAATTAGTTATTTTTGAATATTTCCTTTCACGACGACAAATGTTCAACTGATTTTGTTTAAATTTTAGATTTTTGCCAGATAGTTGGTGATGTTTTGAGTGAGCTGTTTCCTGTTCAAGCGGAAAACGAAAATTGTCCCGTTTGAGGGGGTAGGGTTCATTTAAAATTCCTGTTTGAGGTGATTTCATATTTGGCGATGCAAATCAGTATGGCTACAAGATATAATTGATATGCCAAACATGATATTTTAATTTTAAAAAATTCTTGAAATTAAATTGAAATCCCCCGCTTTTTCTTATTTTTTCAGTGATACATCTACGGCCAAGAATTTGACTTCTGTCACACTCATGCATCACACCCCGTTTTAGCGGGAAGACATATTCACACACCATCCATCCATCCACAGATCGTAACTTTGACCCGAGCCGGTGTACGATTAATCTCCGATTCAGTACCCCCTAAGGTATTGATTTGTTATGGAAACTTAGAGGTCTTTGTGACCCCGACAGATTTAGAGTGCACAAATTACTATTTTTCGCACGCGGATCGAACTCACGACCTCTTGGAAACAACGCCCTATCCAGAAAGATATGCCGATCCACTGTTTAACATGGTGTCTCTAGCATCGTGAGAATACTTTCTTTAATATTGTTATCACGATGTTTAAAAAAATCGATCTTTCACTCAACAATATATTTCCCAAGTCCAGTAACTTAATAGAACTAATCCAATTATGTTACAATAAGCTCTAATGCAAAAGACAGAAACAAAAATATTGTCTCCAGATATATTTTTTTATTATGTACGTTTGTGATCATATCCATTACTTCTATTAGCATAATAGGTAAATATATTACTAATAGTAATCGTATTTCCAATATCGATTGTTGACAGATATTGTTATCGAGATTCTTTTTTTGCCCTTGGATTTAGCTAATTTCTTTTCAAGTTTCCACTTTTTTCCTTTAGTAGGTTTCGACTTCTTTCCTTCGACAGGGTTTTTCAATTTAGTTAAGCTTCTTTTATCCAGTGTCATTTTCCCTATATCTTTAATGTCACGAGTAGGCTTCTCTGATTTTGTTGAATCCAGTTGAGTTTTTGCAGGCATATCAACTAAATTGCTGGCAGAATCCATTTCATGTTGTTGTATGGGCATTTCCATTGCTATTCACGATTTAGTTAGTAATATTTCGCAGGTTCTTTTTCAGACCTTTCAATGTGAAATGATTTCACCATAAACCTTTCTTGGCATAAACGATTTTATTTAGATGCATACTTATGCCACGGAACAAACATGAAGTATATAGAAAATAATAGTAATTAATCACATAATCAATGAAACTTCGCGCTCCATCATAGAACATTCCAGTCTTCTCACACCAAGCTAGAGAACACCCCCAGCTTCTTTTTTTTCTTAAGTTTTTTCGTATCTCGCAGCGCCATCTATTGTCGACGATTCTTACAAGTCCCCCCAAAGGAAGCACATTCGTCACCTTAGAGACAATGCTGCTGAGAGAGAGAGAGAAAACCTGAAAAATACAATAAACAAAAAAAACAGCAACACAGCTTCTATTCAGGTGATGAAATTCAAGTGAGAGCTCCAAAATATGCAGCTCCCAAAAATCATAAATATATATATATATAAGTATATAAAAAAAACTATATTCCTTATGATAAATAAAAACATAAATATAAACAATTCAAAATATTACAAAAAAAATTATTATTATTTTTTTTTTCCTTTTACACGTTATCAATGTAAAAAAAAAACACTTTTTTTTTCTTTTAAACAACCCTGACATTTAAATTTTGTTCCGAGTTTAAGACAAATATATATACATGATTTCTTTAGGAATTAACTGTTAACCTTGATAATGCGTCGGCATTTCCATGTGAACTGCCCTTACGGTATGTTAAAGTCATATTGTAGCGTTGTAATGCTAAGGCCCACCGAGAGAGTTTAGCCCCATGAAGGGTACTTCCAGCATTCTTTAAACCGAACGGAAGGACCTTCCATTGGTAATGGCCAGCATGAGTGACAAATGCTGTATATGGTTTGGCGCTTTCCTTCATCGGGATTTGCCAGTACCCTTTCGTTAAATCGATTACTGTTATAAAGTGGGCTTTACCTATTTCAAAAAGTAGGTGTTTTGCGATCTTCATTGGATATGCGTCAGGAACTGTGAAGCTATTCAGAAGTCTAAAGTCAATGCACAGTCTAACGCTACCATCCTTTTTTGCAACGCATACCACAGGATGTGCCCATTCACTGTCACTGGGCTCTATTAGATCCCATTCTAGTAATTCTTTAACTTGGCGATCAACTTCGTCTTGTAGCGAAATGGGGACACGATAGGGTTTTAATCTCTTCGGACTGCAGTCTGCTGTAACTTTTATGTCATGACCATCGACATGGGCTTGACCTGGTTTGCTACTAAAAACATCGGTGTATGATTTTAACACATTGAATAGTTCCTTTCGCTGGTAATATTTTAGGTCACCTTTCATATTTTGCAAGTGGGTCCATAAGTCTTCAGTAGATTTGTCCATAAGATCCGCTGGTGCATAGTGGATATCTCCAAAGTCTTCATCTTGGTCGAAAATGATACCAATATGATCCACTCGAACAATATAAGGCCTTAATTTATTTATGTGGAGTTCCCTTATACTCCCGTTTTCCATTTCGACTTTGGCAGAGTGAGGTCTGGTAAGTTCGATTACAGTAGCTGGTCCTTGCCAAGTACTGAGCAATTTGTGAGATGACGATGGGATTAGCACGAGGACTTTGTCCCCAACATTCAAAGTCTTATCCTTAGACCGTAAGTTGTATCTTGATGTGTATCCGTCTTGAGAGATTTTGGAGTTTTCAGCTGCAATGTCATGAGCTTTTCTTATTTTCCCGATAAGATCATGTAGGTAAGTTTCAATTGAGCGGGATGCAGTGACTGGAACGCTACGTTCGCCTGTCCAGATCTCTTTCAATAAGGATAAAGGTCCCGGTGGCAGTCTTCCATACACCATCTGGAAGGGAGACAAACCAGTGGTGCTATGTGGCACTTCCCTGTAGGCAAACAGAAGATAGGGAAGGTGTAGGTCCCAATTTCTTCCATGTTCCTGGATATTTTTATTCATCATTTCTTTTAAAGTCCTATTCCATCGTTCGACAGCACCCATACTCTCGGGGTGTCCGGGAGTGGAAAATCTGGGACATACGCCAAGTAAGTCTTCAAAAGATCGGGTGAGTTTGGCTGTGAAATTAGTTCCCTGATCGGAACAAATCATTTTCGGAAATCCGGTTTGAGAAAAAATCTTCATTAGGACGTTGCATGTGGTCTTTGCACTTATTTCTCTAACAGGGATGGCTTCTGCCCATCTAGTGCATAAATCAATTGCACATATCACAAACCGATGACCTCTTCTGGATGGTGGTTCTAACGGTCCAATGCAATCAACACTCCATACTTCAAAGGGTGTTTCTGGTCTGACGATAGGTTGGATTGGAATTCTATCTTTATATGTGATTGTTCGCTTCAATTGGCATTCCTTGCAGCTTTCACAGAACTTCTTAACGTCTTGTTTGATAGTAGGCCAGAAGAATGAATATTTAATTCGTTGAGTTGTCTTTTTCTCACCGAGGTGACCAGCAAGAGGAATTTCATGAGCCATTCTCAGAACTTCTGTTCTTTTCTCTAAGGGTAGCACAACTTGTTTGATGTTTTCGCCACAAATATTCTCCGAGTGAAGTAGAATTTCGTTTTGAACTGTATAAGCATTTTTGTTCCTTTTCGCCCATTCAAAGCATTTTTCTAGACTCTCATCTTGTTCTTGAAGAGTCTTAAAATCCAATTTAGTGTCATTTTCCATTCTTGCATTCTTAATGTCTTTTTGTGAAATTTGGGTAATGGCAGCACAATTTGAAGTATTTTCTTTCAATGGTGATGGTTCGTCGCTAGAGTCTTCCCCCTCTGAAGAGGTATTCCATTGAAGATTACTGTGACAAAGCTCAATATTTTCACACAGTATCTCATAAGCTGAAGAACTTAGCAGCAAATCGGTTACCAGCTTCTTTGAAACAGCACAGGTGATAGGTACACTACCATGAAGTTCGTCATTTATTTTCATTTGGAAAATTTTCAGTGGAGTGACTTCGCTTTCTCCGAAAGCAGAAGATATCTCTATTTTACTTTCTCCTTCACAAGGTATGTCGGCGACTAACTTCTCGCGGACTACCGATATCTGGGCTCCTGTGTCTACAATGCCATTTAGAACCACGTTTCCGCATTTAACTCTGACGAGTTTTAAATCATCTATGTTACCAGATATATCCACGGATTTTGAGACAGGAATAGAGATCTTGGCAGTTAGCACTTCTGGTTTTTCTTTTTCTAAAGGGAGTGGTGACGATTGGATTAGATTGTTTTGGGCAGTTGTAGGAGTGTTTCTAGGTTGCCGATTTTTAAGGCAAAATCTGGATGTATGGCCTTCTCTTCCACAAGTATAACAAGATAGTTTGGAAAACGACCTCTGTAGTTCATCACTCTTACGGGGTGTATATGCGCTTGATGAGGCCTGTTTGTAGAATGATTTGTTTCTTGAATTTCTTTCTGAAGGTGGAGAACGAGGTCGCCACTTTTCATTAGTTTTGTCTTTTGAGGGAATTCCAGTTGTTTTCCTTGAATCATTACGTACACTGTCATATTCGTCAAGCTTATCCGCTAATTTGGTTGGAGAAACGAAATTTGCCCACTCATCAAGAAGGTGGTCTCTTACTTCATGAGGTACCTTTTTCTTAAGTTGATCAGTGATAATGAGATTTTTCAAACTGGCAAAGTCTTTGATTTCAAGTCCATCAATCCACTCTTCGAAATAATTCGTGATTTCATAACAAAAATCCCTCCACGATTTTTCAGTGCTTTTCTGGTGCATCACAAACTTTTTTCTAAAACTTTCAGGATTCAATTTAAATCTCTTTAATAAGATGGCCTTAATGTATTCGTAGTCTTCAAATTTTTCTTCAGATTCTCTACCAATTAGTTGAATGATTTCAGAAGGCAATAAAGTTAATAAACATGACACCCAGTCTTTAGAATCAATCCCTGTTCTTTTAGCCTGTCTTTCAAATAAAGATAAATAAATCACGATATCGTCATCCCTTAACTTGAATTTAGGAATGAGCTTAATTAAGTCAACGTTATGTTGTCCGTTTCCATTGGGCGATGAAGTTTGAGTTAGTTGAGTACGGGATTCAATTTCAAGTTTTTTCAACTCAAATTCCATTTGTTCTCTTTTCTGCTGAGCTTCGATTTCGTCCTTCCTTCGCTGTTCCTCAATTTCTTCCTTCCTTCGCTGTTCCTCAATTTCTTCCTTCCTTCGCTGTTCCTCAATTTCTTCCTTCCTTCGCTGTTCCTCAATTTCTTCCTTCCTTTTCCTCTCTTCCACAATTGAGAAAAACATTTCTCTGGCAAACGCTTCATCATATGTGTCATTTTGTGTTATTTTGTTTTTTAGTGTTATAATTTTCATACTTGGATCCACATCAATTTCTAATTCGGTGGCCAACGTTATCAAATCCTCCTTTTTACCCTTTCCCAAAAATGCCATGGCTTAAATTTAATAATTCTCAATCATGAAAAAAATTAACGGAAAAAATTGACTACTTCCTAATTAATATTCCAATAATTTCTTAAAAGAAAACACATAAATGAACATCGTTCACAAATCTATAGAAAATGTCTATTTTTTACAACCTCAAAACGAAATTAACAACCTCAAAATACTGAGAATACTTTGTAATATTCAGTTATCGATTTGTTATATAATAAACCTTATATAACAAACCTTAACACTTATGAACATTTTAAATCAATACTTTGTTTACACTAGATATAATATATACTTTCCTACAAGTTCACAAATTCAAAACATAAAAATTATTTTAACCAAAATAATTATTCTTAGAACAAAAATCAAATTCTACGTGAGAATGAAAACTTTAACTGAATATTTAAATCATTAAATGCGATAAGAAATTTATAAATAACTTTCGTATAAATTTCTCTTTAAAATGTACGAAAACAAAATATATCATATGTATAAAAAAAATTCAACAATGATACAATTCAATATCAAAATAATCAAATAGAATAAAACAAACTCAATTTTGTATTTTTTTCTTATTAAAAGACACTTGCCTCTTCTTTCAGAAATAAAAAAAAAAACATTTTATACAACAATAAAAGAACCAAAACAATCGTTTTAGAATGAGACTTCCAAGGTTGGTTGACGCCAAATTATATTCCGTTATTCGATACAACCTATGCTTTTTTGTTTGGTTTAATAAATCTTAGTTGATATAAATAATAGATCATTCAGCATTCTTTATTTTTCGAAATACGATTGCAACATTATATTTTATGCTGCTTCCAATAATTCCCCAAACAGAATTTAAAAACCACAATAAATTCAATTTTATCAAACAAAATTTTCAATTACGATACCACGCTATATGTTATGCACTGGCGTGCTTCCAACAATTTCCAAAACAGAACTTAAAAACCACAATAAATTCAATATAATGAAATAAAATTTTCAATTATTTGGGACGAAAATCAAAACAACAAGAACAACCAAATTCTTTTTAGAAATATGCTATCTGCGTACTCTGGCGAGTAAAAGAATTCACTTTAGAACACTGGCGTGTTCGTACTCTGACGAGTAAACTAAATTAATGTTCCATGTCGGAACACAAACATTTAATTTCCATTTTGTATAATTTTCGCCCAAATAATTATAATTACTTATTTATGGGAGCATACATTTACAAATATAAAGTGAGCTCTCACCTGGTTTTTGGTTCTGCATCATCTTCGGCGGCTGCGCCAGTAATATTTCGCAGGTTCTTTTTCAGACCTTTCAATGTGAAATGATTTCACCATAAACCTTTCTTGGCATAAACGATTTTATTTAGATGCATACTTATGCCACGGAACAAACATGAAGTATATAGAAAATAATAGTAATTAATCACATAATCAATGAAACTTCGCGCTCCATCATAGAACATTCCAGTCTTCTCACACCAAGCTAGAGAACACCCCCAGCTTCTTTTTTTTCTTAAGTTTTTTCGTATCTCGCAGCGCCATCTATTGTCGACGATTCTTACATAGTTATTGAATTTTAGCAAGCAATTTACAGTTCAAATTAAGAGAAAATACAATCAAATCACAGCGCGTGTCCAATATTTCACGCTGTTTCGTGCTTCCGATAAATCTACCCGATCTATCCAGCGATGAAATAAATTAAATTTACAAGAAATACCTGCGTACACATATTTACAAAAGCAACCATTTTATTTTCTTAGAACACGTCTAGCACAACATTCTTTCTGTTGCCACTCACACTTTTCATATATACACATGTTAATATCACGTTATTAATATTTACACTTTAAATGAATGACGTCATCTTATGAAAGTGACGTAACACTCCCACCTTTTGATTATGTGTATTCCGATAATCAAAATAACAAAAAATCTAATATAAAATTAAAATTATGTGTCCAAATATCTTGATGGTATCTTAACAGTTCGACCATTTCTTGTGGTAACGATGTTTCGTAAGGTACTTGGGAAATTATTATGCTTGTCATCTTTATTTGAAGTTGCACTTTCGTTTGGAGTTGAACCTTCATTTGGTGTCGAACGTATTTCCAGTGGATAAATCCGCTGCACTGGCCTCAAAAACTCGGTATGTGCTGTTTTAAGTCGAGACAAGGGTATCCTTTTATCTTTACCAGGATAGACGGCAATGACTTTAGCCATCGGCCAGTGTAATCTTTTCTTTAAGTCATCTTCTATTAACACAATCTCGCCAATCTTTAGATCACAATAGTTATTCTTCTTGCGTGGTTGAAGGAGTGTCGCTAAGTATTCGTGGCGAAATCTTTTTCTCAACTGTTCTCTTAACATCTGTTGATACCTATAGCGTTTTTTAAGATATATTGTATCCAGCTGATCTAAATCAGGTACTCCCACCGTCGAGATCTCTTGTAAAAACATGGACGGAGAAAGAGGTATTAAGTCAACCAGATCTTCTGAGAGGTATGTAAGAGGTCTTGAAACTGACTCGCAGTCACATAGAACACTACTCAGTTCTTCGTATGAAAGGCATGCTTTCCCCAAAATTTTTCGAAGAATATTTTTTACCAATTTCACCATAATCTCCCAAAAGCCTCCCCACCAGGGAACAGATGGTGGATTAAATTTCCATTCAATTTTGTATACTGATGTTTCAGCTTCAATTGACTTCCAATCTCGCAGTTCGAATTTCGCTGCAGCCATTAAGTCTGTCGAACATTGAATGAACTCTTTTAACTCTCGTTCAAAATCCACAGACGTGACACAATTGTCTACGTAGAAGGATTTTTTCCACTTCATAGCCACATCTTGGACATTGGAGGATTCATACTTGTTCAAATGATGTTGAATAACAGCTCCCAGCAAAAAGGGACTGCAATTTAAACCAAAAACAACTCTGGCGTGTTGAAAAACTTTAACTGTTTTCGCTTCCTTATCCTCCCACCACAGAAATTTCAAATATTTTCTATCGTCTTCATTTACGGATATCTGGAGAAAAGCCTTCTTTATATCTGATATAACTCCAGTTTTCTTTTCTCGAAATTTTATTAGTAAGGTAGGGATTATTTTTAACAAATTTGGTCCTTTCATCAGGTAGTCATTTAACGATAAGTTATCTCTTGTTTTACAAGAAGCGTCAAAAACTAATCTGACATTCGGGGTAGAATTGGACTTGAAAACTCCTCGATGAGGAAGATAATGGCCGATACCTTCGTTTGATTCTTCGATTAAACCTTCTTTTATCCATTCTCCAAAAACTGCATTATAACTATCTAAACGGTTATCCTTGATAAGTTTAGTTGTCATCATTTTCAATCTTCTGCCCGCAATATCTCTATTACTGAGCATATCGTTTACATCTTTCACCCATGGAAGACTAATTTCATATCTACCATCTGGGTTTATTTTGACAGTTCTGGAAAAGTGTTCCGTTGCTAGAGCATCGTATTCTTCTGAAGTAATAGTCTCGCAAGGATCAGATATACCAATTGTTTCCAATTCCCATAAGTCAGTAACCGAAGTATTTTGATTGAAAAGTGATGTTGAGATAAGCCCAGTGGAACTATAAGTATGGTTTGTTTTTCCCATTACAGTCCAGCCAAGGTACGTTTCCATTGCTACCAGTCCGCACTTTAATTGCATGGTTTGACCTGTGTATAGTTTTCCAAAATAATCCGCTCCTATCAAAAGTTCGATTCGTTGAGAATCTTTACCTACATCAGAGATATGGATTCCTTTACTTCGTAATTCGGCTAACCAAGGACCATTTTTCAAACTTGGAATATATCCACATATTGCCTGTTGGTCTAAAACTTGAATTTCGAACTTATTATTTTTCTTCATATTTCTTATCCACAATGTGTATTTTTTATGTTCTTTTCTGGAACTAGCACCACCAAAGACTACGTGTGTTAAAGTTTCATATTTGTTGGTCTTCCATCCCATTTCATTTATTGTTGATTTCAGGATGTACGACCGTTGAGATCCTGTATCACATAGTGCTCTAACAGTTTTCCGTTGTCCATTGGCTTCAATAACTACCATAAGGGTATGCAATAAGTCTTCAGGTTGTCTTTGATTCGAAAAAGTAGTATTTTCTTCAGCTGATGTGTCCACAGCCGATGTCTGATTTATTTGGTTCAAGTCTGGGCACATTACAGGCCAATGTCTTTTGTTACAAACAATACATCGAATTTTAGCCCTGTAGTGTTTCGAACGATGTCCCACCTTCAGACATAAAAACAGGCCTTCTGTTTCTTTATTATTTCCTGTTCTTCATCTAATGATAAATTCTTTCCTTTAAAACAATTTTCTGAATTATGTTGTTTCCCGCAAAAAATGCAGTTGCGTTTAAAAATGTGGTGCTATTGACTTATTCTCAGAGAGCAAATCATTCGCAGTAAAAACAGAAGTTGATATTTCGAAATCTTTGTCTCTTTTACGATGCGAAGAGTCATTATTTTTAAAGTCAGTTTTTGCCATAGAAATACGTTCTTCGCCTTCTACTTCGGTTCTCAAAAATGTTAATAACTGCGATAATTTATTGCCATAGGAATCACTTGAATCATTTTCCTTAGTCATTACAGGATTTCTCAGCCACACTCTTAATAAATCCTCTGAAATACATGATTCCACAAGCGGAAACAACAATGCTGCGTATTTCTCTTCTGTTACGCCAATAGACTCCAGTGAACGCAGATGACTCCAGTTTATCGTAAAGTTGCATTATGTTCATCTTTGCTTTTGTGTTCATTACATTTTTCATTACTAAATTTAATAATTCTCTTACGTAATATTCGACGAGGAGTTCTTCCCTCCCAACTCTCGTTTTTAAACTTTCTACCACTTTGGCATAATTATCAGCAGACGGCGGATAACTGTCCACAATTTCCCTTGCTCTACTTCCGACAACCATGCATTAAATGAGATATTGGAATTTGTCCACATTACTCATACCTTCATCATCATGGATTCGACTAAATTGGCTCCAAAAACTTAACCAATCCTTGACTTCCCCACTAAATTTAACTAATTCTATTTTGGAAAGCTTTAATTTTGTCTTTTCAGCCGCCACAGACAAAGCGGTTTCGAGAAATGTGAGAAATTTTTCCAAACATATTTGGTACTTACGTATTAACGCAACCAGGTCAAAATTCGCATAAATAGCCCCAAATTTGGCGACCCTACTTACGGCAGCCCTACGTGTTATACGTGTTTTTTCGTAAACAAATTATTTTGCTTACTGGTTAGATTGAATGCCGTGAAATGCACTATGTGAATAATGCACTGTTAATGGCGAAGACGGTTTTCAATCAGTGCTAAAAGCAATAGCCAAAAGATTTCCGCCGAAAAAATAATTCTGCAACTTATTCAAATTCGAAACCGGAAGGGTTTAATTGCTGTTTTATATTTTAAAACAAAATATAAAAAATTGTATTTGTTATGAGAAATAATACACTATGTGATGTCGAAATAATATGTAATCCAAAAGGTTATTAAAATATATGCTTATAATTTTGTTTATAAAATACTTTGTTTTATAAAAAAAAATTGATTTCAATTTTTTCTACTTATGCCAAATTTGGCGATTTATACGAATTTTGGCCTGGTTGCAGCCAATACGTAAGTACCATATATTTTAACTTTAATACGAATTGCATCAGTTTTTTCCTTGTACTCTTCAATTTTATCGTATTCTTCAGATACGTTTTCTGATTTGGCGTCAACTAATAATTTATATATTTCTTCATCTAATGATGCCAAATCGTTTGCAATACGTTCAAAAGATGAAAATTTAATTTCAATATCTTCACGAGTTCTTTTATTTTCCTTACACATCGCCAATAACTGATTATAACGTTTTGTAAATGTTCCACGAACAGGAATTCGTTTGGCGATAAGAGATTTCATAATTGCAGTCGCCAATTAATATTGCAAATGAAAACTAAATTTTAAAATCCGGGTCACCACAATGTTTCGTGCTTCCGATAAATCTACCCGATCTATCCAGTGATGAAATAACTTAAATTTACAAGAAATACCTGCGTACACATATTTACGAAAGCAACCATTTTATTTTCTTAGAACACATCTAGCACAACATTCTCTCTGTTGCCACTCACACTTCTCATATATACGCAGGTTAATATCACGTTATTAATATTTACACTTTAAATGAATGACGCCATCTTATGAGAGTGACGTAACACACGCCTTAGGCAAATTATACACATGTGAATAAGATTATTTGCTCTTATTATAAATATGCTTACTCAATCTTACAAAAACAGATGTACAGTTATTTATTGTATCAGCTTCGAATCACTTTAAAATTCGATGTTGGTAATAATATTACAATATATAAAATATAGCATTATTAAAGTATATATAATCTGTATAAAAAATAGTGCGTGGAGTCCCTCCGCGCGGAAGAAGTGAAACTTCTTCCGCGCGGTAGTAGAAATGAAAATAGGAAGGGGTAGTAGAAATGAAAATAGGAAGGGCGCGGTTTCTTCGTAATGTAGAAATGAAAATAGGAAGGGGTAAAAATTGATTTTTTGTGAAATCATATTGTTTCTTTAAGACAAACTTTATTAACATTGCTTACAATTCACAATTGATCGCATCTTTTAATTATCATTTTCGAGTGGAGAAATATCCAAATCTATAACATTTACAATGGGATTATGATAACTAAAGTAAGATACGAAATGTATGAGTTCTATTTTTTCAATAGTTCTTGTAAAAACTGCATCAATGGTAGTTACCCCTTTGGTTGTTGGACCATTCCTACCATTTATCATTTCCAATCCAAATTTGTTTTTAAGGAAGGTTAATAATGTTTCAGCTTCAGGTAACGAGAAATTCACATTAAAATCTCCTGCAAGGATCACAGGCCGCTCACAATAATCAATTTCTTCACGAGCAACGTCTGCCAGAGCTTGTGAACCTGCAGTGATTAGTGGCAATAAAGATTTTGCAATAAATAATTTAATATCCCTCATGGCTGCATTTGGTGAAATAAAAATGGCAATTAGAAAAGAGAAAACCTAACAATCAATTGATATTCACAAGAGACGTAGCTTGACATAACCTTAAATCCGTCGCATTGTCCGTGGGATTGTTTTCACTCATTTTTTACAATTGTTATCCACTAAGTTTGAAAATAAAAAATACTACCCTATTAAATTGTATATATATCAAACCAAACTAAAATGTTTATAGAAAAACAATACTTTTATGACTTTTATTTTTTTTAAGCTAGTGAGAACCAAAACAATATGGGAATGAATGAGGGAAAACTGGATCCTACCACGTGATTTCCCGGCCAATAAAAATATTGTTGGAAGTCGCATAAGAAGTATCACTTCAAAACTTCATACTTTTTTGTTGGCGTTAGCCTATTTAGAAATGAGTTGTGAAACTGAAATTAATTTCAATTGCTAATTTATTTAAACTAGTGATCCATTTATTAGAATGAACCATATTCAGAAACTTATTTCTTTTAATTATATTTAAATTTTAAAATTATTCAATTATATAAAATTTCGAATCGTAAATTGTTTAGAAAATCAAAAAGTCTTTTTTTAATAAAAATGAGTTATAATAAAATTTAACACAGCTTCTAGGAATATAAAAGAATACCTTTGAGAGAGAAACCATCTCATTTTTTTTTAAACAATTTTTTTCCTTGTCTGAAATTCTTAGTGATAATTGCCACTTCCATCACGTTGCTTTTCGGAAGTTATTTTTCCTTTCCTCTTTTTTTTTTCAACTTCTTAAACTGAAACAAAAGAAAGTAAGAACCACATCAGAAGACAAAATGAAGCAAGAAGGCAGTTAAAGTCACGGTTGTGCCTTCTTTATCCCAGTCACGTGATCTGCTGATGGGGGTTGACGGCGATGGGAAGTGAGTATCTAATTGTCAACCCCTGTCCCCAAAGTTTCGAGTTCTCCGTCATCCCATTCCCAGAGCGTACCGGAATCGCTTGTGGTTGGTGCACCTTCTTTAAGGAACTATTTACTTCCGAGATATTATTAATTCTTTGAGCGTGCCTCTTTAAGGAAGGGTGTGAAAAGGAAGTCAAGAAAATCAGTATTGCTGAGAAAAGTTTGTGGAGGACTTCGAGCAATAATTGTTTTTCTTTTTGGCTTAGTTAGAAGATGGATTTGACGTTATTTCATTATTTCGGAGAGTAGAATCTCGAATTATGATTCGCCTCTCTAAGCATCTTCGAAGCTCAAATTCCTAAACGTGCTCTATATAGTGTTTATGTTACTGTGAAACACCGAAATCTGGAAAATGTCGACATTCACCGGTGAATGTCAACATTCACGTAGTCGCTTGGTGTATGTCCAAAATATTTGCCAAATACTCTTATTTCTGACTCTTACCGGTGAATGTCAACAATCACATAGTCGCTTTGGTGAATGTCCGAAATATTTGTTATATCCAATTTTATATCAATTTTTTCGTTAATATTATTATATTTATTTGATATATTTATATTTATTCTACATTTTAATACTTACTGACGATAGATTAGAAGAAACATCAGTGTTTGGAGTATCGGGCAAATGTATACCGGGCAGTGGCACTTAACCTTAAAAAAACATCAGTGAAGGGTATACCGGGCAAATGTATACCGGGCAGTGGCACTTAACCTTAAAAAAACATCAGTGTAGGGTATACCGGGCAGTGGCACTTAACCTTAAAAAAACATCAGTGTAGGGTATACCGGGCAGTGGCACCTAACCTTAATAAAACATCAGTGTATGGTTAAAATATCGAATAAATGTAATTATATCCACGAATAAATTCATATCAAATCGAATGTAATAAATAATTTCGGACATTCACCATCTGTGATTATCGACATACACCGGTGAGGGTCCGAATGTACAAGAATGTAATGAAATATTCGATCTTTTACCGACATATTTGGTGTTTGTCGACATTCACCGGTGAGAGTCAACAACCACCGATTTCGGTCTTTCGCCGTGACATTTATACATAAAAATAGTTTTACTTGAGGAAAGAAAGCATATCAGCAGTATACAAGTTTAGATTATTTACCTATATCAGATATATTGGATCCCTCGAATTATAATAATGTCTTCTTGAGTATTATGAACCAATTTTAAGTCATAGAAGCTTGAATATATCACTGTTATTAAATATAACGGATATAGCATTTCCTATTTGGGACTTCTTGAGCGGCCGTTTGTCCCTATTCTGCTGGTGCCACTGAAAACCTCAATTAATGATTGGAAGAGTCGTGATGGCTCAGAGGGTAGAGCGTTTACCTCCCAATGAGCTGGCTCAGGTTCAAATCCCAGCGGTAGCTGGTTGATGCAGATTCTGCTTCTAGTTCTGACCGACCAAAATATCCTCCATGGTAAGAGGATCATGGATTAAAATCCCCTTGTCATCGGGCTAAATGTGGAAGGTTTCCGTCGTTTTCTTCTCCATGTAATGCAAATGCGGATTGGTTGAAATCAAAAGTTCTCCACGAAGTCTAGTTTGTTATCTCAATGCTTAATCCTGACGTAAAATAACCTCCATGGTAAGAGAATCATGGATTAAAATCCCCTTGTCATCGGGCTAAATGTGGAAGGTTTTCGGAGTTTTCTTCTCCATGTAATGCAAATGCGGATTGGTTGAAATCAAAAGTTCTCCACGAAGTCTAGTTTGTTATCACAAAGCTTAATCCTGACGTAAAATAACCTCGGATCTTTGGATGGTAAGAAGATCATGGATTAAAATCCCCTTGTCATCGGGCTAAATGTGGAAGGTTTTCGCAGTTTTCTTCTCCATGTAATGCAAATGCGGATTGGTTAAAATCAAAAGTTCTCCACGAAGTCTAGTTTGTTATCTCAATGCTTAATCCTGACGTAAAATAACCTCCATGGTAAGAGGATCATCGATTAAAATCCCCTTGTTATCGGGCTAAATGTGGAAGGTTTTCGCAGTTTTCTTCTCTATGTAATGCAAATGCGGATTGGTTGTAATCAAAAGTTCTCCACGAAGTCTAGTTTGTTATCTCAATGCTTAATTCTGACGTAAAATATCCTCACTGGTAGATCAAAAAGTCATCCACGAAGGCTAGTTTCTGCTAATTCAGGAGTTCCCTTGTCTCCTGAATTGGGTTCAAATTTAGAAGGCTGCGGAGTTGGACCTCGTAAACAAGGAATTAGGTCGGCTGTTCAACGTCGGTTTTGAAATAAAATAAAATATCAATGTTCTCCATCGCCTAGCAATTATGAACTCAATTCGGAAGACACGAAAACTCTTGAATTGGGATGAAATTGATTCTCTGGAGTAATTTTTGGTGTTACTAATCTGCATTTGCATTACACAAGAGGGAAAACAATGAAAACTTCTCGCAGTTAACCAGGCCGCAAGGAGATGCTTCTGTAAGCAGCATATATATCGATCCGTCAATGCTGTTATTCATTTCATTAGGTGACAAAAATAGCGAGACTCATTTTGGTGTTGACGAACCAGAAATATTCGATTTTCTACAGATTTATCGTCCCGATGCAGTATACAACAGTTGAATGTTTGAAATTCGAGCATCCTATTCAAGCAACTATAAATATTAAAAGCCTTATCTTCAGTATGCAGAAAATAATAATATAAAGAAATAGTATCAAAAATAAAAAGAAAACATATTCAACAAATTAATCTTATTGATGGATTGATAATGAACAGAGCAGCGTGCAAAATAAAAAATAAAAGAGGAGCTTCTTCATTCGATCGAATTCAACTGTCGAAGGGTTGGAGACTCAAAATATGATTTTAATCCTTTTAATTTTATTTTTTCAAATAAACTGAAAAATGGATATTTACTCTATCAGGAGCAGTCTAGGATTATTCTCTCAATCTGGCAGTATCTTTACATACGTGCAAAATACAAGGTCGCCACCCAATCAGAGTTTGAGATGTAAAGCTTACGGTGCTTTATATTCTCTACTAAATTTTTCTGGCAAAATTATCCCAGTACAATTTTGCAATCAACAGTTTTCGATAGGTCATTGGCATACAGTTGCCTATTTTTAGACTTGTGATTAGTATCATAGTTTTTATGCAATTGGGTACTTGCACTTCAAGAAGATCACAATACCCACACATGTGACCTATAACTTCAGAGTCAGCTGATCGTTGTATGCCTATTAAGACAGAGGTGTGCGATTGTTCTTCCTTTCCAGTGGCGCCATCTATGGCCAAGAATTCTACTTCTGTCTATTTCCGATACATACAGTTTAAATGTGAAGTCAAGCTGTGAAGTGTTCGATTGAAGAATCCTGCCGACTGGAAGTTTTTGGTCGTTCACACTAAACTGAACTGAACTAAAATTTAAAATTCGTGTACAGTTGACCACTATTGTAAGTTGATCACCTGTTTAAATTGACCTCCATTATCAAGAAATATCGAAACACTTTTTACTGTAAGTTACGTATAAAAAATATTGATTCTAATTCGTTGTTGTTGTTGTTGTTGTCGACGGCTATTAACGAAGATTGTTCTTGTTTTCCAGTGGCGCCATCTATGGCCAAGAATTCGATTTCTATCACACTCATACGTCACACCCGTTTATAGGGTGGACACACTCATACATCCATTAATTCATCCACAGATCGTAATTTTGACCTGAATCAGAGAACGATCAATCTCCAATTCAGTACCCCCAGAGGTTTTGACTTGGTATGGGAACATGGAGGACTTTACGACTCGACAGACGTCGATTCTGCACACAAGTTAAAATGTTAATTAACGTGAATTTAAATAAATATTGAGGAGTATATTGCACATCAAATTTGTTGAAATATAATTCTTTTTCTTCTGCGTTTCTTACTTAACTAAAATTTATTATCTGTTTGTGTATTTTATTGTAAACGTGATATATTTTTGCTTTGTGTACCTGGCAACTTCGATACGTAATTAGTTTATTTATGTTCTACGTGGTTTCGTGCCTATCTTTGTGTTATGTAAAAATAGTGAAAGAATATAAAATAAGTCATTTAAGAGAATTGATACTTTCAGGTTTGGCTTACTCGAATTAGAATGGAAAGAATATTTACTAATGTAAACAAATGCCCCGTTTCAACAACCAATCTGGATCGAGATACCCATGTTACGTCACTTACATCAACGTTAAATGAATTTTTTAGCAATTTAAACTGTAATAAAATTAAATTTTAAAAAAAGCTGAAAACTGAGAAAAATGTACTTTAAAATTACTTACTCAAAACTACAAATTGCATCATTTTATTGCTTTTTGAGGAAAAATTCTTATTAATTCTAAAAATTATCAAGAGCTATTTCTCCTAAACTTATAAAGCGACCCTTTTATTTTAAATCTCATTAGAAAAATATTGTGCTATCTAGCGTTGCTATATCAACAAACGTTTGATAAGTATAGGAAAACTTCAAGAAAATGCAAGTCAAAAATTTTACCTACAATTTTAAATGACAATGGTTTAACCTTTTAATATCGTTTGACTTAGTGATCTGATTTTTACTTGCTGAGATGCAATCCTTATCATTGGACATTATAATCATGAATATGCTAGTGCGTTAAATTATTACATAAAGAACTAAATCGTTCTCTCTATAATTGAATATTTTTTTTAGTGAATTACGATTTGTTAGGGGGTGTAACGGCAATTGGGAAATATTATCCAGTAAGACCATAAAAGCGATCAAAAGTCTGTGTCCTTTAATACCAATTTCACTTTTTGCATGTTTCATGAAGCTCTTGAAATAAGGTAACCACTCAAAGAAGTTTGCTCAGAAAAATACAAAGTTCTAAATTTGAAAGAAATCTGCCCAATAATTTCTCAGTTATGAATTACCAAAAAGTCATATTTAAAAGTTTTTTTTTATCTTTCAAAAATTATTGCACGAATTCCGTTTAAATTTCGATTTTCGTAACTCAAAATTAAATAAATTCAAATTATGTAAAAATGTGGCGTCTTAGATTTAAAGAATTTTCGAACAACATTAAAATAAATGAAAATATTAATAAATTGATCATAAAATTTTGCATAGAAATTGTCTTTTGATAAACAAGTTTCACAAATTTGTGCAAAAATCAACCTCTCAAAGGACAACCCAAGCAACCGTTAAGATTTCATCGGAGGAAAAGCCGATCATTAGACCAAAGGTTTTAAAAGTGTTTAATTTTTTTAATTTTATTCACTGTACATATTAAAATAAATTCAAATTAGTTCACTATCTGGTAATAAAATGCGATTTATAACATACGATTTATGACAAAGGTTTCAGAAAATTAGTTTGGAAAAGAGGTAATTTAAAACAAAATTCTTATAAAATAAGCATCCTTTAATCATTTTTGCACCTTTAAAATCCAACTATATTTATAACAAATGTTCAGGATTTTATAACAAATTTTTCAGAAAATTAGTCTGGAAAAGAGATAATTAAAAAAAAAATTCTTAATAAGTATTCTTTAATCATTTTAGAACATTTAAAATCCAATCATATTTATGGCAAATGTTCACGATTCATAACAAATACTTCAGCCAGTTAGTTTGGAAAAGAGATAATTAAAAAATTTAATATAAAATAAGTATCCTTTAATCCTTTTTGCACCTTTAAAATCCTTTAACATATCATGAAAGGGCGTATTTCCTTACTTATTTAATCAAAACAAAAGCTCATCCAAGCAAATTCCATTACTGTCTCAAACCTAACCCAAATATTACGCCCAAAACATTTTCTACGGCCATTAAACAACTCATTTCGGCGAACCATCGCCTTCAAATTTGAAAGGCTTTAACTAATCCTAGTATGCTAGTAATTATGGTTGTCTGCTTCACCCATAGAGATTATGGGCTTGCCTTCAGACGTAATCCGTGGAACGCTTATAATCCAGAAGACGTTCAGAACCTGGAAGAAGATTAGGCGTTCCCAGTTTTAGAACGCATTTTAAGTCGACGACGATTTAACGATAACCAACTTCCAGGTCTACTTCAGGATTACTGTAATCGAATTAAGAAAATTGCAATGTTTTGCCTGCTTATGGATTTGGCAACGTCTTGAGAATAAGCCAAGAAGCAACTTTCTTTTGGAATGCACGTAATCTCTATGAACTTAGATAGAAATCGATGGTTTGTTTAAAGATAAATGAGACATAGTTGAATTACCTTTTTGTTTGTATTAGGGTCGTTTTTTCTCATACTCATTCTAGTTTGAATATAGAAATGTTCGGTTTGAATACAGAAACGCCCAGTTCGAATGTAGGAACGTCCAGTTTGAATATAGAAATCGAAGCACTTTTTTTTAAACACCGGTCACTTAAGAAGAAGACCATAGAAGAAACTTTTAAACCACGGAAGAAACTTTTCATGGCGAATTCTGTTTCACTACCATTAGTGTTCTGAAATTTAAAATTTAGATAAAAGTAAATGTGGGTAAACTAGAGTAAACCATGAAATTTCACGTGCTGAAAAAAGATTTTCAAAAAATATCAAAACGCAAACATATTATAGTAAGATTACCTTCCCAATACGTAATCCTGCCAAAATGTGTTTGCATTTTGATGTCTCAAAAATATTTTTAGCACTTAAAACTTCATGGATTACTCCAGGTTTACTCGAACTCATTTTTAAAATACTTATAAGGGTGAAAGAGAATTTTTCATAAGGGATTTTTCCCGCTATAAGGCGTCTTCTTAAGGATGTGCTTATGTTCTTTTAACTATAACTAGTTAGGTGAATCTGCTATTGGAGTATATTTAGTGTCTTAAATATTTTTGCTATTTAGATAAAAGGAGTTGAATTGTGGTTTGATACCTCAATTGCATGAAATTATCTAATTTCACTAAGTTCTTTTGAAAATATCCAATTCAGCTACATTCACCCGAAACACATGTATTAAAGTGTTTATCATCTACACATTAAAATAGGCACCTCATTAGCAAGTATATTATATAAAAATATAAAAAAATGAGAAAAATTAAAGCTGATATATTAATGATTGACAACCATATTGTTCAGGTATCGACGATTTAGTAAAACAAATAACCTTTGATGCAGGGCTCGAAAAACCGCCCGTCCTCGGCGGTCAAAAATTCCCCGCGGACAACGAATTTCTCGAAACCGACATCCGCGCGGACGGCCATTTTCCCGTTAATGTTCGTGATATATTTTCAATTTTTGTTATTAAAGTTGATGTTTTCTCTGTCTGGAAGTACTGTAGCGGTTGAAAGGGGATTTTCAGCAATGAACTAACAAAAAAACACATTACGTACTGGTCTTAAACAAGAAGCGTTAAACACAATTATGAACGCATCTACCTAAATGGAAAACCCCTTTCAGATTTCTGTGCAGAAACCTTTGTTAATCATTGGATTGATTGCGGAACTGGCAAACGTCATATTTGATTAATTTAAAATTTTAACTAGACCTTTGTCATTTAAATTATTTCATTAAAAAAATATTTCATAAAAGAAATACTAGGTTACTATTAGTGACCAAGTATTTCTATTATTACTGCATAATGTAATCCTAGTAACTACTAATTCATTGTGCAATTTATATAAATGCTTGTAATAAATAAGAGAAAATTATATTTTTATTTATTTAGAAGCTATGGGTTAGTTTCAAAGGAGGACGGGTACATTGTTGGAGAAGCCGTCCTCGGGGACGGGTAAAATTTCTGAGTTTTTTTTAGCCCTGCTTTGATGAACAAATTTTAATTTCAAATTTCAACTATACTCAAAACGAAAAATTGAGTTTTACAACTTCGGGCAGTTGATTGTTATAAAAGTTCTTCAAATTTCAATATTTTCCGAATAATTATAATTATTGAACCACAATGTTAATTCGAACAAACTACCGATAACCACTTGATAACAGCAGCTTTAATCCCAAAATCTTAACCTTCAAGTTTAAACACACTCAAACTAACTATGTACCCAAATGTAACTAATTATATAACTACTTGTACCCAAAACATGAATTTTCTCCCAAACCCGAAATTGGAAATTAAGCATATGACATTATAAGACCAACGTAATATGATAAATTCTTAGCAAGCGGTAAAAAAGAGATATGAATAAAAGTAATAATTTATGAACGGAATTATACTCTTCTGTTCAAGAATTTCAGTAACTACATAAAGGAAAACTTTATACACGAACCAGTGTGTTATTTTAAACATTGAGACTTCACGAAGAAAAATAGAAGGAACAAACAAATAACTTTTCTACACAAAAGGATAAAACTATTTTTGAAAATATAACTATATAAAAATATAAAAATATAACTAAATATAACTATGCATGCATATATGTATCTATGCATGTATATATGCATGTTTGTATGTATCTATGCATGTATATATGCATGTTTGTATGTATCTATGCATGTATATATGCATGTTTGTATGTATGCATGTATGTGGGTATGTATGCGTGCTTGCCTTCCTTCTTTCCTTCCCATTCCTTTCCTTCCTTCCTATTACTAGCCAGTAAATTAGCCAAATTACAAAAGGCTTGTCCAAAAGCAAATCTTAACAAGCTTTGATAAATTTTCACCCCATAGAAATATTTTAAGTCAGAATAAAAATTTACTAAAAATGGAATTATTTCAAAAATGCAATCAAATTCAAGAGTCATTCTACAGTTGAGGGGAAGTAAATGAGCAATGATGAATGAGAGCCAAAATGTTTATGCTTTATTGACTTCTAAGAAAAGAATTGGTTGGGGTTAATTTTTGATAACTTCTTAGACTAGAAGCAGTAACATAAAGATAAACCTAAAGCAACATTTGATAGTTTTTTCCTACTATCTTTTTATAAATATGTTTCATTTTAAATAAATCGCTTCATTCAAATTTTTTAATGAATTAATTTTAGCTGTCTCGCTTATTTTTTACTGTCTCGCTTATAATCATTCAGAAAAAAAAGGATCGTGATAGAAGATCATATATATATATATATATATATATATATATATATATATATATATATATATATATATATATATATATATATATATATATATATATATATATATATATATATATATATATATATATATATATATATTGATGATGATTATTATTATTATTGCAACACTTGACAACATTGTTGAAATTTATTGACATTTTTATTTGTATCCTTCGTAATAAAGTTAGGGCAATAAAATAAATAACTCACGACAAATGCTGTACACAGTGTCTTAATTGTTAAAGATTTTCCAAATTTAACATTGGTCAATATTTTCGTTACCCCTAATACAATTTATCAACACTCTTTATAATTGTATTACTCTCGATAATACTTAAGTTATTATCACATTCAAGATTTGTCATTGTTCGCAATGACCGTGATATTATCGTATTCAGTATATCATTACTGATTTTACTCATGGTATAAAAGTATTCGATAACTATCATTGTCAATAATGAACGTTATATTATCGCTGTTAATAACTATCTTATATTTAATATCTATTGCTTGACATGTTGTTGTTGTCTTATGCTACATGTCAATGCTGGAAAGCCTATTCTTAAGGAAAGGAGTGGGCTTCTTCTTGTTTTTTCAGTGATGCATCTACGGCCAAGAATTTAACTTCTGTCACACTCATACGTCCCACTCCGTTTTCGTGGGAAGACATATTCACACACCATCCATCCATCCATCCACAGATCGTAACTTTGACCCGAGCCGCTGTACGATTAATCTCCAGCTCTAATACTGTACGATTAATCTCCAATTCAGTACCCCCAAAGGTATTGATTTGTTATGGGAACTTAGAGGTCTTTGTGATCCCGACAGATTTAGAGTGCACAAATTACCATTTCTCGCACGCGGATCGAACTCACGACCTCTTGGAAACAACGCCCTACCCAGAAAGATATGCCGATCCATGTTTAACATGGTGTCTCTTACATCGTGAGAATACTTTCTTTAATATTGTTATCACGATGTTTAAAAAAATAGATCTTTCACTCAACAATATATTTCCTAACTCCAGTAACTTAATAAAACTAATCCAATAATGTTACAATAAGTTCTAATGCAAATGACAAGAGCAAAAATATTGTTTCCAGAAATATTCTTTTATTATGTACGCTTGTGAGCATATCTATTAGTTCTATTAGCATAATAGGTAAATATATTACTAATAGTAATCGTATATCCTATATCGATTGTTAGACAAATATTGCTATCGAGATAATAAAAAATTCGATATTTTATAGCAGCTTCCCAGCTCTAATACTAGCAATAATAAGTAAGCTTACGATGTTACAGGAACTTTTTTTGAAAAACAAAATTATATACATTAGAGACATTTATTTACTACGCATCATAAGTGTATATTTATGCGCCTATAAATTGCTACTCTTACCGTAAAAGTAAATCTATTATTAATAGTACTAAACCCCTTAATATTAAAATGTTACCCAAAACATCTATTCATGATGCACTTAAGTACCTGAACTTATTTAGATTAACTATGAATTCTTCAGAGCTAGTAATTTCTACTGGAGAACTAATAACACTAATAAGTGTATGATTTAAGAAAGTAAACCCTAGTCTTAGAATTCTAACTACAAAAGCAATCTTCTGCGTTCTTTATAGCAGGGGTATAAAAGACATCAAAATGACTATCTTCTTAGCCGTGGCCAAAGAGAAACTCTTTTCAAAGTTAAAAATCCCTAAAGCAGGCTTAGTTCAAAGTTAGTTCCCGACTTTCGGCGTGAAGCTGAGTCCCAATTTGCATAGTAAACACTTTCTAAGGCAAAGGAGTTCATTTAAATATGCAGAAAACCTCCTCCACGCAATAAAATGGGGCCAATTTTTCATGCTTAGTTAAAAGAGAAGAAAAGTTTAAGAGCTGCTTTTTTTTCATCCTATACTATGTGCTTGGAATTGTTAGTTTTTATTTTAATCTTTACCTCCCTTGTGATTATTAGCGTTTTTTTTAGGTGAAAAAATTGTGAAAGATCTTGTTAAATACCTGAATATTACTTGGATGTTGAATTTTGTGAACTTAAGTTTAAGTCCGTAAAAGGTCCGAAAGAAAAACATATTGTCTAAATAACCAATAAATTTTTCATAATCCTCTTAGTTTTCTAAGTTTACAAAATAATGAAAGCTTCCATTATACTGTAATGAGAAGTAAATGCTATAATTTTTCACGTCATTTTATGCTAGACGGGGCTTTGCAATGTTTTTTTAACATTGCAGTTTAATCCATTGTAATTTTAGTAAATTGCCAGGAAATTAACTAAAATTTATTGATAAAACTTATCAAGATAATTTACCTCAATATTTAACTTTTTATTTCTTTTATCTCATTATTTATATTATAATTAATAAAGGATTTAATAGATTCAATGTGTCTAGCTAGTTTTTGCTAATTTTTAACTCTTATAGGGCCATTATTTAACTCTTATCCCGTTCCCGTTATCCCGTCCATGCCCGTTATTTAACTCTTTACAGGGCCATTTTTTTCTAGTAATGTTATGATAAAGGGTTTTAGGTTTGATATTTGTTTATAAGAAAAATTAATCTAGCTTATTACCTAAAACTAATATGATTTTTAAGACCACTTTTTTGGGCCGAGAGGTAGGTTGGAATTTTAAAATTTTACCTTCTATAAAGTGGTAAAAATTTTACCAACTGGTGGTCATGAACTTAAACTTCTATGCTTTTAAACATTTGAATTTTAAAATTATGTGTTTATAACAATCAATAAACATAAACTTATAACATAACGTGCAAAAGAAATAGAATATTTAATTGGTTTGAAAAGTTGCATATGCTGTATATTAATGTAGTATTTAGAATGAATTATATAGAATTACGGATGCAGTATATAAAAATAAAATTGTGCATTTTCTGTGTTTATAATATTTTTTCATCATAAAAATTACTTTTTAATTTTTGTCCCCAGTACTTATGAGTTAACTGGTTAAAATGCTTATCATCTACGTCTTTTTCACACACAAATTTTCACTTTTTTGTGGAAAATATGTAATGTATGGATTCGTCTGAATGTAGATGTTTTTATAATTATTTCCCCCTGTAGACTACCCACACTAGAATTCGAAATTAAGAGAAATTGCAGATTTTTTTCAATTATTTCCAGAACTAATGGATTTTAAGGAAATTTAGTATAAGCGTGGATCCATATAATACAGATAAAATAACAATACAACAGTTATAATTACGCACACACGATCCTATGCAACTCTGATTGAAGCCGGAAAGTATTAAACAGGGGTCTCATAATCAAACTAAAAATGGGTTTATAAGGGGTGTGTCAGCCTCTTACAGACATGTATATATTTCATACTGAAAACAGGGAGGTTTAGACTTTCCAGTAGCGATTGTTCCCAATAACTCAGCAGCGTTGTTTTCTGTTCCTAAGTGGTTTTCAAAGAAGTTCTGATTACCCTTCTGAGAAGGACATGCTTTGTAGTATTGAGGTTTGGAGACATAGCTGGCCAATACATCCGGTGAAGGATTTAACTTTCACAAAATCTTTGATTAAATGAGCTCTGCGTTTTCATCCATTAAAATTAAATTAAGGTTCAAAGTGTTATGAAATACATATATATTATACGAGAAATAATCTTCCAATCCAATGTTTATTAATTTTGTCCCTGGATGGCGCTGATTAAAGTTTATGAATTGTTTACTGACTTTCAATAAGTTTTTATTTTATTTTCACTACTCGTTTAACTTCTTCAGAGCTCTGAATAAATCTTTATTTCTCCACGCTCACATTATTGCTAAATTTGAGAAATGGCGCACTACAGTGGAAGTCAAAGATAAGCATTTATTTCTTTTGCTACATTTTTATTAAGTGAGTGTTTTCCAAGTCAATGCCTCCTTAGAATGCGAACATAAGGAACTCTTTACTTCAAACCAGCCAAAGTACCTCTCTCAAAGACATGGAGAATGTAAAAAACATGCCCTGACCTCTAAAAGCTTGGATTACAAGCTTTTACTGGCAATTACCATAACGATCGGTTTCTCAAATAATGGAGGGGTAGTGGATTTCTGGTTCTCATTATCTGAAAATATTAACCATTAAAACCTGTTATCCAAGGCATCGACAATTACTCTTGTAGTGAGATAATTCACAATATCTGAAAGTTTTCTTAGTTTTGAACGTCAGTGTATTATTCACAAGGGAAGAATTAAATGATTGAATGTTGCGACATTTTAGTGAATTCTAGTAAGATTGCTTTCAAGTTTCCACGTTGACAATAGGAAACGAAGCCTATACCTTGAGACGCCCGGTGGCTGAGTGGAATCGCTTCGCGCTCCCGTACCACAGGTCCTGGTTCGATCCTCGGGCCGGTCAAGGTTGACTCAGTCTTTCATCCCTTCAGTGAGTCGATAAATGAGTACCAAGCATGCTTGAGAACTAAACACTGGAGGTTCCGCGTTCGGATGACCACCTGACCGGAGCATCTGCTCCTGCACCCCCAGAGCCCTAAGTCAAGAAAACTGAGATGGGCACAGTAGGACTTGGCCCTCTATGGGCTGTCACGCCACTGAGTTTAGTTTAGTTTATCATATACCTTGCCTTTATTTCCAGCCAGTAAATTTCTAATTGGTGAAATGTAAATCTGAAAATCCTTAACACTTGATTAAGCAGTTCACATCATTGCGATTACTTTCTTAGAGTTTCAGTTTACTTCAAAAAGAATAGATCTCTAAGGTTATTCGTTCGACTATTTGTTTCCAAATGCACTTGGATCCTTCTTCCACTCTAAAAACACTAAAATATTTTTTCACAATAACTTTATTCACGGAGATCTGTGAAGCTTAAATATTTAGGAAAATAAATAAACGTTGTTTAATTAAATAAGATTTCCAGGAAAATCTCAATTTTTTCTTCAAAAATTACACTTAGAATCTTCTTTTACAAAATACTTCAGTGCTAGATGATATAAACTGCATAATAAGCAAATATTATCTCACTTTATTACCAAACCAATTTAATTACTTAACAAACTTCACAACGAGAAACAATTAATTAAAGTTTTCATTGGGTTATCATTTTTTCTCATGACTACTCACTTTGCACTTTAGTGTCAATTAAAAACATCTTCCCCACCCCTCCTTCGTGAGGGCTTCTGGAAATAAATTGACTTGCAACCGAACACCCCCTCTCCATCCTTACAGGATGTTTGCACGCAAGCCACAATTTGTTCATCTAAATTTGCCATCGGACAGTGCCGCTCACCCGTATTAATTTTGTAGCTCAATATTGTACCTGAACTAACAATCTAGGATTACTCAAGTAGAGGGGGGAAGGAAAATGATGACGTCCAGTTGTCATGACGACCAATAGAAGAAGAGAGGGATGAGCTGGAAGATATCTTCCGCATCAAGAGATGTCATGCATCACTTCCGTAAAATCTGTTCGGCGTTCCGGCTTGTGGTTTTCCAGCAACATAGCATCTTCTTGCACTGAATAGAAAAAGCTAACGCCGACATATTTCAAGGGGGCTCTCGTCTCTGCTGTTTCCGAGTATCTCCTTTTTTTATCCCGTTTTTTTCATGTTCAAGCTTGTTTTGCTTTGTCATTCTCTTATTTGTATGTCAGATTCATACAGCGTTGTTGTGAAAGGTGTTTGAATAAAGGTTTGGTTGAGAATAAACGAAATATTTGTGTTTATCAATTGTTATTCAAAATATAATATGTTTGAAAAAATGGTTGTTCAGATTTAAATTCTAACTTTATAACACATTCGAGTCCTTAGGTACTTTAAAGGTAAGAAAAATATTAGTCTTCAGTTCCTCAAATCCAAGAAAAAAAATTCTTTTCTGCTGGTTTTATTTTAAAAATTTAATTACTTCATCAAAAACTGCGTATCGAAACATTGATTTTAAATTTTAAACAAAAATAATTTTTGCATAAAAAATTTTTAATTCCTGCATAGTTTTGAATATGGGCAATTACTTATCAATTGTTGTTTTTCTTTTTCAGAATGTATTAAAATTTGTACTGCCTGATATCAGAATTATAATATCTCTATATATCGTCTTAAAATATCGATTTTTAACGATATAACGAGGTCTTTTCCTACTTAATTAGAAAGTTACATTACTTTTACATTTGCTACGCAAACAAAGAAAAAAATTTAACCATAATGTAAAAATAAGAAATTCTGATCTCGAAAACCATCGTGATAATATTGCAATCGATAATTACCTTTATTTTCTCTCGTTTGAGGTTTATTGAAATTAAGGCAGGCAACGATACATGTAAAATGTCAGAAACCTATCAAAACATAATTTTATGTAAAATTCAATTTCAGTTTCTTTTTTTATCCCGTATTTTTCATGCTTTTCATGTTCACATTTGAGCTTTGTTATCTTAACTACACAATATATTTATAAAAAAGAGTCATTCAAAATTAAATCCTAACTTTATAAACAAATCTGCAAGTAAGTTTGGGACGTTAGAATTTTGAAGGTAAAAAAAATATTAATCTTAAGTCTCTGAAATTAAAAAAAATTGCTTCCAGGTCTGTTTGTTTTTTTTAATAGATTATATTTTAAATATTTAGTTACAAAAACGCGCATCGAAACATCTATATTCAAATGGGGGGAAAAGTGATTTTTGAAAAAAAGATTTTTAACTCTTGCATTGTTTTGGAATTGGTCTATCATTTATAAAAAAAATAAATTTCAGAACATATTAAGATTAGTGCTGCATGATATCAGAATTTTAATATCGTAATATATCGTCAGAAAATGCATAGTTAACGATATAATAGGGGTTATTTTTTTCAATGTACATAAGATAGATTGCTTTTACATTCGCTACACACAAAAAAAAAACTTTAACAATTTTGTAAAGAAAAAAACAGGGAAATTAAAATACTCATGATCACAAGGTTCTCGATAACTATCGCTATTTTATTTTAATCGATAATTATTCTTCGCATCTGAGGTTTATCAATATTATGGCAGTTTATTTTCAGTTGAATAATTTAAATGAGTTATCTTTCTTTAAAATACCTTAGAAGAAAATTGATGGTACTCTCAATTTTTTATCAATTTGCACTTTTTACGAAAGCTAACAAGAGCACAAATACCACACAAAGTCTGACGCATTTATCTTTGTATTTCATCATGCATTTTTGTAAAATATATAAATCCCAAACGTCACGCAAGAGGTTAAATCTAGCGTCAATTGCGATTTGAAATATTTTCAATGAAAAAAAGAGGCTGGCAGCTGATAGTTTAAGGTTATTAAAATTAGAGTGCTACATAAGAGAACAACGCGTTTTAATTGTTGAAAAATATTTTTAACATTTATTTTGTTTTTTTTAACATTTTTTATTCGTGCAAATTGTCGTTTAATTGATCCATATTGGTAACCAAAATCATGCAATTTAATGCGGCTGGGATTTTTTTCCTAGAGGGTTAAAAGTTACGATTTATTCTAACTAGATAAGATAATAGTCATGTGACTGCGAAGTCCTCCCCCCTTCCATTACGAGTTGTTCTGTTCCGTTCAAAACTTTTCTGTGCAGTTTATAAATCACAGTTTCACAATAAAAGTTCAAAGAATCAATAAAAGTTTCTTTAAAAATTACTACTTAACCATTTAAGCGTGTTTCGCACGTATATGTGTCCGGCCAAATCACTATTGTAGTGCTTATGACAAGTATGCACGTTATACGCACTGCAATAGAAGTAAGGAGTCAAGATACTAGCACACTATTGCTGTGTGTATGGCGAGAATATTCGTCATACGTACTGCAATAGAGGTAAGGAGTTAAAATGCTGGCACTCTATAGCAATACGTATGACAAGTATACTCGTCATGCAAAATTTTAAAAAAATACCATTGAAAATCAAAACTTGAAATTTTTAATAAAACACTTAAAGAATATAGTTTCGTGGTTTGTTTCCTTTATATTTCCATTAAAACTCCATGGGGTAACGGATATTGGCCAATCCACCAAAAGCAAATCTCTAACAATACACAGTCTACTTAAAAGACAAAATCCATAAGGTGTCAAGATACTAGTGTACGCTTTGTGTGTTGGATAATAATACTGCTCTTAGAAGAATATCCCACTGGATTCAATTGGAATTCTTAAAATTATTTTCTTTTTCATATGTTGTTTCCTGTTTTTATATTATTATTTGTTATTCACTGCTATTTGTATTTTATTGCTGCATTTTATTACTCTATTTATATTATTTCAAATCCTTGTTGTTTCTTTTCGAACGCTTAAAACATGTTGGCTGTTATTTCAAATTTTTATATTATTAAAGAGAATGAAGTTTGTAATCAAGTAATGTCTCAACGTTTCAGTTTCTTGGGATTACTTATTTAATATACAAAACTATAATAAAAAAAAACATATCACGCTTACTTTAAAAATTGGGTAATAACTTTTCATTAAAATTATTTTACCAAAAAATATCATTTAATAAAAAAAACGTAACGCCTTACTTTCCTTTAATGAAAGTGTATAAATTTAAAAGCAACAATTGTTAATATGCTTTTTTAAATTCAAAGTGTCCGCTAATTAGTAGTTTCATCACAATAAGCTTTAGTTCCTAAAATATGCAGACAACTTCAATGCAAAGAAAAAATTTCAGGGAACTAATTATCGCATTTCACAATGTAATTTCACACAACAAAATCGAAATTGAAAAAAAAAAACTATCTTCATTAATACGGAAAATGAAGATATACTTTGCTAGTTTTTAAAACATTAAAAAGTAATGCGTCTTTTTATCAGTTACTTTCCGGCACTTGCTTTTATCACTTTTATCACCTACTCTTATCGCCGAAACCAATAAAATGCTTTTGTTCGCGAGAAATAGCTAATTTTCGGCACTAATTACTGATTAGCTTTTTTTTCCGGTTCTTTGAAAGAGTGAAATAAGAGCTTCAGAAACTCATTAAATTAACTTGTAAGTTAAAGAAATAACGGCCGAATACTTTAATTCTCTTTCAGTCTCCGTGGTTACAGCTGCTAATTTCTTTTATCGAGACATGATTTATAAAACTATTTTTTCCCCAATCATAAATGTCTCATTAAAAAATAGCTCTGTAATTTGCACGTAAAATTCTTTAATACTGCAATCGTATAATTTTATTGAGTATCACGCCTAAGTCAAACAGTAAAGGAGCTTTTATTTTACGTTTACGCAATCGCACAAAACCACGTAAGTGTCTGGTATAAACTTTGAGTGATTTTTACTCGCTAAATGATATGAGTAATATGAGTTTTTGTTTCGAGAATCGCTAATTAGTTTTTACTCTTTAAAAGTATTCTTCTGATAGAAAGAGTCTTATACAGCTCACAGAATTTTACAACTGTTAAAATTCGAAAGCCGTTAAAATGCATATTTACTTAATTTCTCCATTAAAGTGCGGAATCAAGGGTTTTCGACATTTTACTAAGATCAAGTCACAGCTTCTTAATTGTTTGATTGCATTTACTGAATTCTATTGATGTAAAGAAAAATTAATAACATTATGGTAATTTTCTTAGTTATAAAAATATTTAAAACCGTTTGCCTCTTTGTATTCTTGTTTCTAAAGTGATTAATGATGATTCTATCAACATTCGTGCCGATTGTAGATAATTTAATTCCTTGAAATAGCGAAAAATAAAGATATAACATTATGATAATTTAAGAGTCCAGAAACGTTGCTGCTAAGCATCCAGTCAATATAATAGTAGTTAATATAATAGTCAGTATAATGTAGTAGTAGTTAATATAATGTGTAGATTAAATATGGAAATTCTGAAATGAAACAATTTTTCGCTTTTTAAACAAATAACCCTAGTTAAATTGTGCATAATCTGCGGCAATAATTGATTTCTGCATTTTAGTAACAATATAAACGCAATATTTTTATTTAATAACCAGATAAATTATATTTATAAATGTTTTTATTTCAATTTATTCAGTAAATATATTCCTTTAAAGCGAGTGATAACTATTGCTAGTGTTTTTATAACTTATAAGTTATTATTTTATTTTATAACCGTCGTTGAACATCTTACTCAATTTCCGTTTTACGACAACAAATGTTCAACTCCGTAACCGTGTAGCTTTGATACCAACCCAGCAGACAAGGGAAAATCTGGATCAAGTGTTGAGAGAAAATTATTTTCATGGAAATTTTTTCGATAGAACTAACCCCATTTGCGTTATATGGAGAGGAAAACTACGAAAACCTACCACAGTTAGCTCGACGGTAAGGGGACTCTAACCCATGTTTCGTCTACCACTGAGGATATTTTACGTCAATACTTTGGTCATTGCGAGCCGGATGCGGAATTGGTAATGACCAGCCATTGCTGGGATTCGAACTCGGTTCACTTTATTGTAAGGCGAACGCTCTATCCCCTGAGCCACCACGGCTCTCTAAATTATTAATAAAGCAAAGCATTTTTAATTAAAAACATATCATGAAAGCGTGTCTGTATTCTTGAAAAAATGAAAAATATGAAATTCGTTCGCCATGAAAAATTTTAATTGTTTATATGACGTGAGGCTTATACATTAGGCAATTCTATAATTTTAAATTATATATACCATCAGGCCGTAAAGTATTATCTGATAATAATTTAAATAGCAATAAGTTTAATAAAGACAAATAATTTAAGCATTTTAGAAAAAAATTATTATTAGAAATTATTTTAAAATTAATCATTTTGGTGAGATTTTTACACCTAAATGAAAATTGCCAAATTAATTAATGGTTCTCAATTTATGAAAATTTTCATGTGCCTAAATAATGCAATGTTTGAGTCATTTTTTGAAACATTAAAAAATTAGATAGCAAACACTTTTCATTTTCACAAAACTATGACTTTTCAACACATTGACATTTTATGCCATTTTCAGAATTAGATACCTGTAAGTGACATCCACGTGTGTATCGATCCTAATTGACTGTTAAAACGTGGCATTTCTTTATGTTATCAACTGTTCTTTCCATTCTATTTCTTGCAAGACTAGTTCATCAAATATGAGTTCTTTTAAGTGACACATTCTACATTCTTTCACAAAGGAAGATTTGGTTTATTTCCTAACTCAAAGACAGGCATAAAGCCATAAATTCTTCTAAGTGACACATTCTATATTCTTTCATAAAAGAGGATTTGGTTTATTTCCTAACTCAAAGACAGGCATAAAGCCATGTAACAAACTAATTCCGCAACTAAGTTGCCAGATACGTGAAACAAATATAATCACGATTACAATAAAGTATATGAGCAAATAATAAATCTATGTTAAATAAAAGCCATTGACAGGAAATAATATATTTTGATAACTCGGATATACGATACGATACAACTTCAAGTTAATTAACATAACTTATTTGGAGAAAGTTAGCTTGATTTTATCCAGCTGTATTAACAGTGGAAACAAACAAACAAACTGGTTGCCCAAGGCGACTAATTTAAATTAAATTTTCAAGTAAAAACATCCGGCAGCTCAATGGTAAAGGTGATTAAAATATAATCACCTTTATTTGTATTCCTTCTAAATAGTATTAAATATTTACTTTTAACAACAGAAAGGAAATCGACAACAAAAATTCAAAAGCCAAACATTCGAGTTCGAAAAACATTCGCTTTCAGCTTTATAATCCTCATTAACAAACGTTGAATGTATTTTTGTATCATTATCCTCCTTTTATAGGGAAAAAATAACAGTTTAGAAAAAAAATTATTGCATCTCGAGTTTCAAACAATAAAATAAATTTTTGAAAAATTCTTTGAGAATGGAAAGGGGAAGATAAAAAACACTCAAACATTCAAAATCCGTAAGATAGGGAATGTCAAAATGGGAAAGGGAACATTACGTTAAGTACCCATAATTAGGAGAGGATTATTAGGGGGAAAGAGCGCTAATGGCATTTACAAGATACACATTCTCTCGCTCAGCTTTTGGCAAGACTTTACTTGTTTCGAAATTGCCGACAATCAGCAGTTGCTACTGGTCTTTCATAAAAGAACCAATCGGTATTGTGTCTTCAAGATAATTATCATCAATATTAGAAAATTATTCAAACATTATCAATGTCAAACTTATTATATTTTAAAAATTAAATTGTGAGAGATAAAAAAGTAGCATATTTTTAAACAAATAAGTTCATGCATTAAAAGGCAGATGACCTATTATCGTTTGATTGGTAAAACGATTTATAAAGTTGTTAAATTAATAATCTATTATTTAAGATTAATCGCTTATGCGTAAAATTCTTTGCTTAATTTTTTATGTAATTATATATTGAATTATTACGCCTTTTTATAAGCCGTAGCTTTTTAAAAACTTAAAAAAACTGACCAACTGTTGATAGCTCTTTAAGCAGCAAAAGTTTTCGACTGGATGACCAAGACCGCAAGTCAGAATTTTGTGAAGCATACTTTATTCACTATTTTGTATTAAGTTCTGTCAAAATAAGTGAAAAATATTATATTTAGTATTTTAATAATTTACGATTATGAAATACAAAATGTAACACCGGTGTCTTTTTCTCCACTAAAGGTAAAATCATCCACACGCGGCTCATTTCCAAACATCAATTTTTCAAATTTGCACTATTTAGATTTGAGAGAAGCAGTAATTCATCAATGAAATTTCTTTAATTTACAAAATCAATTATTAATAAATTTTGGAAAATGAATGGGAAATAAATTTAAACTACTTTATGATTTTTTTATTTTAATGCAATATAATTTCGATACTCAACAGATTTGTTTCGTAACTATTGAACTGTTTTTTTATAATTAAAAAATTCCAAAATAAATTTTGCTTGTAATTAGGACGTCAAAGAAAATATAAGGATAAAATTCTGCGAAAAAAAATTTACATTTTTAGATTTATGAATTAAAGTTTAATATTTTTAAAAGGATTTTTTACATACACGCACATGATAAATTGTTGATCCCAACTTCTCAAAGCAATTACAGTATTCAAAGTTTTACAAGTCTCAAAGCAATTACAGTATTCAAAGTTATTATTTTAAGTTTTACAGTGGGATACCTGCAAGTGACGTAGTGTGGGTTTCTCAATTCAGGTTGGTTGTTGAAGCGTGGCATTTGTTTACGTTAACAGATGTTCTTTACATTATATTTCGAGTAAGTCAAGCCCATCAAGTATCAATTCTCGTAGGTGAAACAGTCTGTATTCCTACACAAAGATTCTTTTACAAAGATTTCAATGCTTTCACTATATTTTTCTTGCTTAATTCAAATGCAGTCATGAAGGCATGTAGAACATAAACCAACTACTTATGCATCGAAGTTTCCAGGTACACAAAACAAAAATATCTCACGTTTACACTAAAATACATAAACAAATAATAAATCTAATTTGAGTAAACGACGTAGACGAGGAAGAATTAGATTTCAATAAATTCGATGTGAGATACGCCAATGTATTTAATTAACTACATATTAATTAACATTCTAACTTATGTGCAGAAAGTTAACTCAACTTATCAGCTGACGCTGACGTAATAGGGTCATGTGTAGGTATATAAATTTGAAAAATTAATATTTGAAAGTGAGCCATGTTTGGGAAATTTATCTTTTAAAGCAAAAAAAGACATCGTTGTTTCCTGCTATATTTCATAAACATAAATTATTGAAATACTAGACACAATATTTTTCACTTATTTTGGCTCAAATTTGTACAAAATACAGTATGAAATATATGTTTAATAAAAATTCTGACAAAAAGAGTTGAAAAAATGCTTAACTTAAACAACACCAAAAAATCGATAGATGACATTTTTAAACCAGATTTTACAATATAAAATTAATGATTATTTAAATAAATCTCACATCAAGTGTTATAATTTTAGTGACAAACGGTATTTTTTACTATCACTTTAACATTAATGTCCTTTACACGTTAATCAAGCATAAATTTACATGGGTTAAAATAAAACCAATCTTATTTCTATAATACTTTAACTATTCTTTAATTGAACTGGACCTTTTGTAGGTGATAATGATACCTTCTTTTAAGGATAATAAATCAGAAGGGTGGACCAAACGAAAAGAGTGACAGGAGGAAGCAGGTGATACAGTCTGTTCGTAATCCTTCTTTGCCCTTCCATAGTCTCTATGTCTTGAACACAGAATCTTTTCCTTTTTTTATTTCTCCAAGTTAAACTTTTTTTTCTTTCTTTCTTCCTCTTCACTCTGTATCCTATAAGATGGGATTGCTCAGCATTAAATGTGATTAATGTTTAAAAAGAGTTTCTGAAATTCGCTATATTTATGAGACCAAGTTGTAATATGTGATTGACGTTGGTGATTTTTGGCTGTAAGACTAGAGGATTTGCTGAGTAAAAAAATGCGCAGATGTCATGTGATTTAGGGATCTACGCTATGAAATGTAATATATATTCTATACTTTTGAAATACCAAAAGTAGTAGAATTAGTTGAGAATTGCTTAGATTTAGAAGCAATATTTAAACACCTGTGATTAAAATACTAAGGGGGCTTTAAAATAACGACATTTATGTTACAGTAACAAATCCGCCAAAATTTGTATTTTTTAGGAGCGGTTATCCTAGAGGTAATAAAATTGCAATACTGTATATCCCTGTATAAGTCTGTCAGTTGCATAAGCTGACTTCCCATGGATGGTGTTTTCAATACAAGTGTAAACAAAGGCAAATCAAGAGCTCTTTACCTTTACAAGTTTTGATTACAAAGTTTTCAGCTGCTTGCTACAGCTCGTTGTGAGAGACCATATTTTCAAACAGATAATTTTGCCTCAATAAAAGAAATAAATTAATATAATTGTTTAGCTCAAATCTGTTGCATTTTATTAATTATCAATGATAAGCCGCGATGGCTCCGGGGATAGAGAGTTCATCTTCCAATGAGGCAAATCGTGTTCGAATCCCATTCGAAACGAATTCCGCATCCGGCTTGCACTGACCATAGTGCTGGCGTGAAATATCCTCAGTGGTCGACGGATCATAAGTTAGAGTCCCCTTGCCGTCAGACTAACCGTGGAAGGTTCTCGTGGTCTTCCTCTCCATGTAACGCAAATGCGGTTTAGTTCCATCAAAAAGTCCTCCACGAAAACAAATTTCTCGCAATACTTGATTCAAGAGTTCCCTTTTCTTCTGGATTAGGACATTAATAGTCGTAAACCCAAAAATTGGGTTGGCCGTTTAACGACGGTTATAAAATATAAAAAAGTTATCAATGATATTAAGTAATTCTGGAGAGTTTGAAGTAAATATTTGTTTTAGTTATTTATTGATATATTGTTAAAGAAGGTGACATGGTTACCATATTAAGACAGAGCTCAATTTTTTGACCGTCCTTATTTGAATTCTTTCGACTTGTTTATTTCAATTTTTCATTGTTGCAAGCTAGGCACTTTGCAAAAGTTAGCATTAGTATTTTGTTGGAGTAGCATGACAAAGTTTATTTTGTAAATTATCATTTAGCTATAAATTTCTTAGTTAGTATATTGTTGGCAAGGTAATAAGTGTTTTATAATGATTTTTATTCCAATATTTTTTTTACTTCTCAAATTACATGTTAACTATATTTCCATCAGTCTTTTCAAGATTTTCTGTGTTCACTGTTAACATAGTAAACTTGTTGAGCCAAATGGCCTCAAAATACACCTGATATACTAACCAAGAAATATGACGTTCAAGAGCCTACAGCGCTCCCCAGTGCAGAAAACACTATCCTTTTTCGATAACGAGATAGCAAATTTCTGGTATGTCTGGTGTATAAGTCGACAGCTGAAAAGCTAAATATAAAAATTTCTAAAATTAAAAACAAAAAAAAATTAGTAAATCCATAAAATTGTAAATCCTTAAAGATGTCATGTGTCAAATGATGCTAGACTCGTTTCAAAATTTGGATTCAAATGTTATTGAAAAATCTTTATTTAAAAAAAAAAGGTGGAGTTTCGAATTTTTTGGATGGGGATAAAGAATTTTTTTGTGGGACACAGCAGATGAGGGTGATGTAGATTCCATTGCAGAATGGGATCCGTATGATGACGCTGCTAACGTTATTGAATCCCTCACAGATGGTGTTCTAGAATATTTAAATTTGTAGCTTTATGGTACGTTTTAAAAGTTTTCATAGTGTTATATTTTACGAAACACTCTTGAATTAGTTATCTTAACATTTCTTCTTATAATTTTTTTTTTCTAAACATAGTTCAAAGCATTATTTCTAAAAAAAAAATTTTTGCAAATGAGATGAAATGCAAAATTGTATATGAAATATTAAAAATAGTTTTTGATGTAAGTAAATTGATACAGAGTTATTCATATCTATCTCATTGCTTATAATACATCGATATTTTGCGATCAACGAATGCCCAACTTTATTACTGGTGTTTAAGTCAATTCCCTGAGTTTCATAAAATTTCAGGGGTTTGAAAAGTCTATTAATACACTGATGTATATACTATAAGTTCGGTGATAATTATGATTTTTTTTTTATTTAAACAATACTTAAAAGCCACATCAAGGTCTCAAACGAACAAGGTGATTATAAAAAAAGTCATGATTATAAAATAGCTTAATTAAAAAACAAGATAATTGTATAAACCTTAAAAAGCATTCTGTTCGAGAGGAGGGCTTAAAATTTTGTATATAATAATATGTACAATGAAGAACAGTATTAAAAAACAATTTCCATCCCTTTTTATGCTTACAAAATTTCAAAACATTCAAATGATATTTACTAGCATCAAACTTTAGAAAAAATTGTATTAGAGCAATATTTTTATCACGAATAAAAACAGCATACAAGCCACTGTACTTTCTTTTTTTTTTTCGTTATTGCAAAAGTGCTTTCAGGTTGACCAAAAAATAACCACTCGCTCCCCAGAAGACGAGTTAACAAAAAGAAAATTGGCTACTTAAATTAAATAAGTAACTGGGTCTTTTTTCGCTTTCTAAAAAAAAATAGTTAATGGCAAAAGTGCATCAAAGAAGTCTTAAAACTCTGGAAAACAATATTTTAATTAAAATTTCCAATACCCCATTCAAAATTTTGATCTTACAGAAACTATGAAATTACGACGGAAAGATTCATTTGGTATTAGAATTGTTCAATAATTCACGTATTACAAAGTTGTAATGTATAATTTAAATGTATTTTGCCTCCCCAAATATTTCTAAATAAAGTTTTTTGAAGTCAGGATGTTTAACTAAATTTTGTCACTTGTTTATATTATATTTATCGTCAAAATAACTTTTTATAACAGTAGATTATTTCTTAACTGAATTTTTTTTAATTTAATTTAATCCATGCAAAAAAAAATTTCGTAAAAAGTGGCGAATAAATAAAGAAGACATCAATATCGGTCGCCGACTTATTAGGTTTCAGGAGAAAGTGGCTACTAAGATATTAGAGTCAAACGGCCATTGGTTACTAACTGGAAATTCAAATTTTCAAGTCTGCTTTCAACACTGCTGAATTTTTAATTCGTCGAAAATTTATAGAATAAATTTTTGTACCTCTGTCTATAAGGGCCGTTTTCTATTCTAAACATATCATTCAAAAAAAATTTTTGCTGTGATCTTATCTCTGTAAAAAAAAAGTAGGTGTTGCCATTTGAAAATTTCAAAATTATGTCACTTTACTAGGGAATAACCAAATTCAACGGTTTTCCTAAGGACATACCTTGTAATACATCAATAAAAAAATTTTACTGTTTTCCAGGGAATCCTATATTTTATAATCACTCTAAATATTGGTCAATCCACAGAAAATCTGCACTTCAAGACATATGACAATAAAGCGAAATTTCAATAGGTATTTAACCCTTCGACGCAAATGGGACGCCGGTGTCCAGTTTATGTATTTTTTCTGACGCTAAAATTTAATGCAAAATTATATTTCGGTATTTTTTAGTTATGAAAAACAGTTACTAAAAATATATATTATATTATGGAAATTATATTTTACTAAAATATAAAATCTAGTAAGAGTAGCTAAAAAAACTTTTGAGTTACTAATCAGATATTTATCAATGATTGATTTTGTAAATTAAATAAATTGCAATAATGAATAACTTTCTCTTAGATCGAAATAACGGCAAATTTGAAAAATTATCGTTTGGAAGTGAGCAGAGTTTGCAGTTTGGAATGCAGAAAAAACACCATTATTTCATGTTGTACGTCAATTCCATGAATTATTAAAATGCTAAATAATATTTGTCACTAATTTTGATCTTAATTAATAAAAATAATAAAAAATAAATTTAGTAAAGCTTCTGCATCAAAGGATTAGTTTTCTTAAGATATCATCATAATTACACTTCTTAGGGAGCTGGAACTAACCAAATAATACCACCTGGAATTCTTTAATATTTTTTTAAAAAATTCATTCTTCATATTTTTGACACAACAAACATTTTTGCAGTTTTGATCCAAAGGTAAAACTAGATTTGGATGAAACAAGCTCGATTTTGTTTGCGTGCGATGAATTTTAAATAAATTAACCTTTGCAGGTGAGTTTTGAAAGTTTTAATTTGATTCTAAGCGAATTCGCAAACTCACTGCTGGAGGAACTGTTTCAACACAATTTACAAGCATTTTGTAATTAACGAAAGAGTTTTGCTAAAAAGATAATAAATGAACGAAACTTCATTTTCTGTATTTACACAAAATATGCAGCTGGAACTCAGTTTGATAAAATAAATAAATGAAAATGAAAAAAGCCTTAAAATATTAACCTAAAAACTTAGAAGTCTTTTATTAAGTGAAGCTTTTTTAAAAGAAAATTCCCCCTATTTTTGTTACGATTTATTCTAAGAAAAATCCCTTACTAAACAATGTTATATTTCAGTTCATGGTTACAGTTTTAACTCTGCTATCTTTTCGCTCACTATCATATATTTTCTTCGAAGATATCTTCGTTTCCTATCTCAAAACATAAATTTTCCTCAACTACCAAAGTTATTCCAAACATTTCCTTCAACAACAGAAGCAACTGATGCCGACATTTTTGTATAGAATATTAAAAATGTATACAATATTTCCGAATCCCCCGAATGGCGTGTGTGCTAAGTCTTCCTTTTCTTGCTTTTTCTTCAACTTTTTTTTTATCATTTGTACATATCATAATATAAATAGCATATTTTGAATAGAGTTCTTTAATAAAACATTTTCAGAACAGAACATCATTTTTTCCAAATAAAAAAAGAAGAAAAAGAAGAAGAAAAAACAATTGCGATGAAAAATATTTAAAAAAATAGTTAAGATGCATCGTGAATATCATAAATACGATAAATATAAAATTCCTTATAATTATCTACTATAATTATCGTCATCATCAATAATAACATAGAATACGCTTATTTCACGAGTATTATCATTAACGATGATTATCTAAGCAATTACTATTGACAATGATTAATATCGAATGCGGTAATATCGCGAGTATTATCGATTATCATTCTTATCAAATACGATATTATAGTGAGTTTTTCCAAATTTGATTAGGGTAACAAAGACATTGACCTATGTCAAAATGTATAGTAACCAAAATATAATGAAGAATGTTTATTTAATGCAGATTAGCAAAATTAAAAAAGTAACATGGTATCAAAATTGTGATATCGCACAGTACTATAACATATTTATATCATTTTCATGCATTTTATTATATTCAGTTTTATTAATTTGCTAATATTCTTGATTTATATGCGCTGTTTTTGTTTGCCATATTTTAAATATGAAATTATTTATTATAGCCTTTATTACCGATTACCACTGTTTCTTAGTAAGTTCGTTTCCCAATTAGTATATGACCCAGATTCGAATTCTAGCGACAGCTGGTTCATACGACTTCTGCTCCCAGCTTGTATCCACTACTTGTACCACCAGCTTGTACCCACTACTTGTGGTACAAAATTGGTGCACATTTCACCAAACTTACACAAATTGTTTCATATCGTTGCATATTTGATGGGAATTAAACAGTTAATTTTTTAAATAAATTTAAATTGTTTAAGAACATAAAATTAAAAGAAATTAGAACAAAATTTTATTAAAATTTTTATTTTCAAAAATATTTAAACATAAAACTACAATTTCATTACATTTAACATCGACGAAGAAAGACTATTTCAAAGAAAAACCCTAAAAGAACAACCACGTATTTAGCTTAGTTCCATTGCTAACGAAAAATTTTGTTGTTTGGCCCTTTTTCTTGGTTTTGTTGAGAATGGTCGACGGAATTTTTCTCAAGTACCAAATCAAGTACAAATACCAAAAATTACGCAAATTAATAAAATCTTATTTGGAATTTTAATTAAAATTTAATTATTTTATTTAGATTTTTAATTATATTTACTTATATTTTAATAATATTTTTAATTATATTTTTAATCACTCAGTCGATTCTAAAATATTCAAAATATTATAATTTTATTCATTTATTCTGTTAGCTAGTTAATTTTAATATTTCTCTTAGATAATTTGATAATTCTCGTATTTCAAATAAAATGTCTAGATTAATTATCTACACAACTTTTAATAAGTTTTCAAGTTCATTTAACTTACATCGCTAACAAAGAAAAAACTTAGTTTGATTATAAACACAGATGACAAAATTAATCATTCATTATTACAAATAAAGTTTCGATTTTTATAAATTATACACTTTTAAAACATAGACGAGATTTATCTTATTATTATTATAACCGTTGTTGAACAGCCGACCCAATTTTTTGGGGTTTACGACTACTAATGTTCAACTCCGCAGCCTTGTAGTTTTGAATCCAATCCACCCATAAGACAAGGGAACTCCTTGATCAAGTACTGGGAAGAATTCGCTTTCATGGAGGATTTCTTGGTGGAAATAACCCACATTTACGTTACATGGAGAGGAAAACCACGAAAACCTTTCATGGTTAGCCTGACGATAAGGGGACTCTAACCCAGGATTTTCTACCACTGAGGATATTTTTTACATCAGCACTGTGGTCGGTGAAAGCCGGATGCGGAACCTTATCAACCAGTCGATGCTGGGATTCGTACCTGATTCACCTCATCGGAAGGCGAGGGCTCTAGCCCCTGAGCCATCCCGGCTCAAACGAGATTTATACTCACTTTTGTGGAGAACAATAAGTTACTTTAAGCATAAAACATCAAACATTCATTCAAATCTTATTTAATGCTCACATCACAAGCATTGTGAATAATAAATGATAAATGTCAAAACTACTGCACTACCCACACATATCTATAACAGGAATAATTAAATGTTTATTTATATAAATCAAAATTTAATTATTTACGAAAATACAACTTTCACTATAGGTGAAATAAATATCACCTAAATGCACAGAATAGCGCCCATTTTTATTTCTTACGAGTGACATTTTAATAGTAAAGCAGAAAATTGTTGGCATAGGAAAGTCTTAAGTGGGATTTAAAATTTGATGTATGGATGAAATTGGAACGAATAAAAAGAAAGAAGTAATCTAAGAAACACTCCAAAACTGCAATATACACGTTTGAATTTTTTTTATTTGGGTGAAATAGAAAATCTCTAATTTGCATCCCTGAAGCAATTCGCCCACGGTTTACATAGCTTAAAGAGAAAACACTTTTGCGCCATTTTCTTTTTGTCTTTGAAGAATAAATTCCAAATTGATTCAGATTCATTTGTTATGAGATGCCAATTCGTCGTTAAAAAATCGTTTACAATGATGAGAATGAGAACTAATTCTTTGTTTTCCGGTAGCTTTAATTTTTTTTTAATTTATTTTGTTTTTAATTTTTTTTAAACCAAAACTATTTTTAAACTGTTCTTTCTCATAAAATATAATTAGGTTCCTAAAGGAATCGAATTTTTTGCAAGTTTTTACTTGCTTTTGTAATATACATAAGTTGTTTTTTATATGAAATTATAAAAGTAAAAAAATCTGACAATTATATAAGACACATTACAAGAGACATAGATAATAATACAATAAACGAATTCATAGAAATATATTGAATGAATACATAATAGTGTGGTTCGAGTTATTTCCTAAATAGATGAAAATATATGGGGAAAGGTTCCTGTGACGCCATTATAGTCATTACGCATTTCCCAGCTTAAAAAATTTGTTAAATTTCATAAATAAAATATTTTTTAATCATTCTTAATCCTGTTATAATTAAATTTAACCAATTATTTAATCTTTATCACATTATATAAAAAGAGAATATAAATACTTTCATTCGTTTCTTAACAATCAATGTAACGGCTGACTTTTTAGTTTAATACAAGTGTATAGCTCATTAATTCACTGTCGCTCCTGAATCTGATATCAAAATTTAACTTCTTTTTTTTTTTTTAAGCTGCGTTATTTCTGTAACCCCAAAAATGTTTCAGTTACAGGTCTATATTAAATTCTCACAATCTTTCTGGTAACTACGCTATGTAGCCAGATTTTTTTTTTTTTTTCAAATTTAATATTAATAACGCGGGGTTGGCTTTCTTTTTGGTTATATATTATCCTTCGATAACTCGCCAACTTCGGATCTCTTCCCGTGATCCAAAGTGTTCGTTCGCGACTATTCATTTACTGGTAATTTAAAATTCTTGGCGTTATGACTGGGTGTTTTTGGATGACCTCTGGTCCTTCATTCCGATCGTTAATAGTTACAAAAATTGTCATATAAAAATGGATGTGCCTTATAAGAAACTCTGTTTGTCTCGGTAAAAAGAGATTCTGATTAACATTTTATTTTGTTATTATGGCCATATTTGTTCCTTCTGAAATTGCTCTCTAAATAAAGCAAATTTGTTTGATATATCTGTGCAGTAATATATCAGATTTTTTTTCAGTTATCTACCAGTGCTGTTTGATATATCTATCTATCAATCGGTAAAAACACTATGTACTAAGAATTAACACCACTACTGCAATTATCGAAGTAGTAGTGGTGTAAATTATTAGTACATTGCATTTGTACTGATTGCAACGAAAATCTCATTTGAAATGGTCTCAAGCCTTTTTTTCGGTCTGCTTAATACAAAAAAATGCCGCAGTGACCACAAATCCATTGAAGTACTACTCTACGCTTCATTTTCAAAGCTAAATCCCGCAAACGCCGCTGAAACTGGGAAATTTCTTCTGATAAAGGCAGAACATATCGCCCTGAATCGGAAAATAAGACAAATTTATCCTCAGAAAACCATAAATATTTAAAAGCAATTCGGACAGCCTCCCCCTCTTCATCAAACACTGTTCGATATTCTCCAGTTGAAGTATAAAAGGAGAATGAATTCGGAAAAACTTCCGGATCTGCAGTGTCGAAATTTTCATAAATAGCGAGCCATCAGTGTAAAAATGCAATTTGGAAATTTCGTGTCAATAGTGTCTTGAGCATCGGTTCCCAAATGGTATTCCGAGGAACCCTAGGGTTCCGAAAAAGATTCAAAGAGGTTCCGCGAGTTAGTACTTTTTTATAGCCAGTGATGAGTTTTGAAAGTTCCTATTATATTTCAATCCAATCTATAATTCATAATTTATTTAATCTTTTGGTTGCCTTATAAAATTATTTCAAGTAAAATGTAATAGAAATGTCTCTTTTTTTAAAGAAAATGTAATATTTCTGAAAACAATACATTGAACAAATTGTAAAAAGAACAACCATTTATAATTTATTACATTAGTATTTTCAATTGCGCTAAAAATAACTGAATTCTTTAATATAGAAATGTGTTTCCTATTACCCATTTTCAACTTTTTTAGGAAGTTCTTTGAAGTTCTCATTTAAAAGAAAACCATATTTCGGCTCATTTAATTTATTTCAAACTAGTTTATATACACCAAAAACAAATTCATAACGATACTTGATATATCACAAGGACTGAAAAATCTTCAACTGTCGGACATAAAACCTAATTTAGGATGATTAGTGATAAAACAATGAAAAATCTTTATTCCTCTAGATAAATATTTAAAACAGAAGTCTTGTATAGGCTTTAAATTTCACAATTACCTTAATAAATTTTATTCATAAAGTAAGGGTTCCGCCGAGAGAAGGTTGATTATTTAGGGTTCCAAATGTGAAAAAAAGGGGGAACCGCTGGTCTGGAGGCATTTCAAAACATCTGTTGAGTAGATTTTCTTAAAAAGTTCATCCGAAAGACATGAATTTATTTCGTAGAATGTCAGATGGGAATTCATAATTCTTAGATCCCGGCTAAACTGAACAAAATCTTTTTTGCGTTCTTAGGTTTCTTTCCTTTATTGGGTAATTATTCCAGTTATGATTAATTTCTCATGGAGAAACTGAGCTTTTTCTTCAACTGTACTTTCAATGATTTTACTTTTTCTCAATAACTACATAGCATCAATCCGTGTTATAATGCAGTAATGAGCTTCAGTGATTGATTTTGAAAAAGTTCCAGTTTTTTTTACAGTTCGATCTTTTGCAATAATATGTAGTTTTACTGGAGTAAGTAATCAAAGATCGAATTAAAGTTTATAAGTAGAATTTAAAGTTTATTTATCACATACAGTTGAACTCCTCAAAAGAGTCATTCTTATCTGAAAGCGGTTTGAAACTGAATTGTGACCGTTTCAGTTTATTGCCCTAACTCACTCCCAAATAGTTAGACCTACAATTTTCGATAGCACAAATATTTCTGTAATTTAGATCAGGGAGGAATGCTTGGTGGGTTAACAAAAAAACTGGATAGGAGTCTTCTCCAAATTTAAAGACATATTATTTCTTTAAAGCAGCAATCGGACAGTAAATCCAGAGCCTGATTAATTTCATTTCCTTCCTATGGAAGATTTACCATTTCGCTCGGGTGCTTGAATCCAAATAATAAGATCATCAACAAAGAGCAAAACTTAAAGTTAGTAACATCAAAGATATATTTTCTCAGCCATTTTCTTTCCCAAATTTTGATTTTATATCTTTATGAATTTTTACCTTTATCTAACATATTGAATTTCGGGCTCAGATGAACTCTAATACAAGAAAATCCTATCAATCTTAGGCTTTAAGGGATTCGGATTTAAAGTCTTTAGTCTTGGGCCTGGCCTATAAAAATAAGCCTGAACTTTTTCTATCGTGTGCTAACTTATAAAATAATGGAACTTCAGATATAAAATTTTTCCCACTAGTTATAATGTTTTCTACCATCGCAATTTTGTTGCAAAATGTTTCCTGGATTCCAATTACTGACCTACAATTAATCCAAATTTTTCAATCGCGAAAGATTATCTATATTTCCATCTGTAAGTTGCTCTCAAAATACTCTCAAGCTTTCCTTCCGCACTCAATGCTCTAGATGTACAGTAATGTTCCAAACTATCCTCCCTTCTGAGATAAACTTAAGACCTCTTCTGTGTCAGATTCAGAAACGGATTCTTTTCAGGGAGAGAGGCTATCCCCAACCCAACAGAAGGGCTTTTCTAGAGAGGTAATTAAGCTCTTGGTGATCAATATTATCTGTTGATATTCTTTTCCGCCATTTACGAGAAGATCTCAAGGTTTAATATCTACTATAATAACAATACCAAGAGACTGGTTTTTGAAAATGTTTAAAAATCTTGTGCTAAATTTCTCCTAAAAATCTTATCAGTATTTTGTCATATTTTTAAACAATGTATTAAAATCTAGAAGCGCACAACTTCTTTGAAAGAAATTAAAAGAAATTTAATCAGTGTTCTTTCCAAACATTTAAGCAATTCAAAGATTGCTACCGTTGATAAATTTATACCGTGAATATAAAAACAATGTGTAGTGGCAAAGTAAGCAAATTAAACAAACTATCGTACAAGAGAAAAAGCTTCCATGAGCTTCAGCTCACAGTAGACCTTGTCTTGTTGACCAATTTGTTTTGACCTGTTCTTAAGGCCTGTTTACACGGTCCAAGTTCTTGAACCCGAGAAATTGGAGAGATTTCTCTGTCCAAAAAATTGGATGATTCGTCGACACTATCCAAGTTCTTGAATGTCACTGATTGGTCGAAAGAAAAACTTGCGCATGCGAATTGTTCATATTCAACATTATAAAATAATACTTACATAAGTTTAAAATTACTAAATAAATTCAAATGAAATTATAATAACGCAAATAAACCGCAACAGATCAATTTATTTGGTCCAAAATATATGAAAACAGACAACAAAATGACATAAACTGACGACTGCTTCTTGACGTCACAAAACCTAAGAAGCTGATTGGTTAAGGGAGAAAAAACTTGGATGGAAAGTAGAACATGCTCTACTATCGTTCAAGAACTTGGACCAAGAACTTGGATGATCGTTTACACGATCCAAGCTCAGAACAAAGCAAGTTTCCAAAAATATAAATCAATCTTCGTCCAAGAACTTGGATCGTCTAAACAGTCCTTTAGCTTTTGATCTCCAGTTTTAAATTTCCATTGTGGTTTATATATTTTGTTACGTCATCCGACCATCTCTTATTGGATCTTCCTCTGAGTCTTTAGCTCATTGATTTCTTCGGCCCCATATTTTCGTTCATTCTTTATGTATCACTAAACCATGCTAGGGGTCTCAATTTTATAAATCAAATGATTTTTTTTCAATTTTCAAGTTCAACGGTTCAAAGAATGTCAAAAGATCATGTTCATAATTGTATCTAACTCTCCCCCGTTGATGTCTGATACAAAAATTAAGTGATGGAAAATCTTAACAAATATCTCTCATTATATTTAATCACATTATTATTTTGTTCTTTTATTACATCTTTTTTAAAATTGTTTACCTTAAGTACGGCATGCTGTATCGTTCCCGTCGTCTAGTTTTCCTTGGAACCATTTGAATTAGCTAGATCTGGTCTAAATGTTAATTTTACCTTAATGTTTCAACCTCTGATGTCCATCTCTATTCTTCCACGTGCATTCAAGGTAGGACAAAAGTTTGTAAATTTCTGTACTTCATCAATCTCGCGTTTCTGGATTTTATATTTTTGCATTGATTCTCATTGATTTACACACTCTTTGCATTGATTCTCATGGATCAACTACGATTTTGCATTGATCGCCATAGTCTTAGTTTCCTTATTAATTATAAACCAACAGAGTTCGAATATTTGTATAACTTTTGTGTTTTGTCCACTAGATTGCAGTATTTTGGTTACATTAAAACTAGTATGTCAACTGCAAAATCCCAGTCTTTAAGAATGATAATATGGATTAATCAAGCTCAGGTCATAAAAGGAAAACTACGTGACCAAATGTTATCGAACTTGGTAATAGTGGGAAGGATGTCATGGGAATTCCTTCACACTAAAATTCCATTTCCACCAAAATTCCACCAAAAAAATTCTAAAACTCACCACCAGGAAGGAAATGGCATTGGATTCAATATTGTTAAACTGAATAAGGCATGACTTTTTTGGACCGAAAATAAATTTCCATGATCTCCTTTAAACTATTACCAAGTTCAATAACATTTTGTTCAGTATTTTTTCTTTTATGACGATTTCAAAGAGGAACTTCAGTTATAACTACCCTTATCTGTAGTCTGTTAATACCCAGTAGTCTATTTAATAAAATATTGCCTTTTTTAGGTTTAATTTCGTCAAACCCTTATTCATGCATTCTTCTTATTAAATATTTTTCTTTTTTTTTCTTTCTTTCCTTCTTTTTTTTTTTTTTTTTCTTTTTTTTTTTTTTTGAAGTTCTGAGAAGTAGGAACAGAAAATAAATTGAATAATAGATGAAAGAAGTATGCTACTTACAATGTCTATTTTTTTTAAAAATAAAGAATTTTTAAATTTTTTAACGATTTTAAATAAATGTATCATCTTTCTGTTTACGAAAGAGTGAGCATTTCTAAATAAATACCCTTATTTAGAAAAATGAAAAGAAGCGATAAAAAACTTTTTGTTAACTAGTTTGGAAATTATTCTAAATTTAATAACAAATTCAATAAATTGATAGGTGTTATTTAAGTGAATTATAAGACACAGGATTTTCTGTATTGACCATCCAAGTATATTTTTTTGGAATTTTTTGTAAGAAAGGGAAACAGAAAGACCGATGCAAAAATTGCAAAACTGTTTATATTTCAGCTATAGGGGAACAAATAGTAATACAGTAGAGAACCGATTATCTGGAACGATCGGGACCATCGCGATTCCGGATAACTGATTTTTTCCGGTTTTCTGAATCGCTACAAAATGTCGTTTTTTTAATGTTTATAAAACGAAGCTAAAAAATTATTTTGAAATAGTTTTAGAAATAATAAAAAATGATAAATAATAATACACTTAAGTTTAAATAAGGAAAGAAATTATGAAATAAAACATATATATACAGGCTTATATATGTTATTAATGTTATTATTAACATTAATAACATATATAAGCCTTTTGTGTTTATGTGAGATTCGTCTACAAACGGCTTTTGATCCGTCCTCTAAATCAATTCTTTCGTCAACTCGATACGCCGTACGCTCTAAATAACAAAATGGGCTCAAAATCTTGCAAGAAAAAAAAATTTTTAATGGAAGAAAATTAATTTCCGGTTCTAAATTTCATTCCGGTTATCTGATTTTCCGGTTTTCTGATTTCCGGATAAGAGGTTCTGCACTGTATTATCAAAATCTGATGTCAAACAAAATAAATGAAATGTTAGATTTTTTAAATTCAGTTCATCTGAGGATTTAACTGCAATGCAGATTCTTAGAAAATCGAATAATTCCCAGTCCCACTACACAAACTGATTTTTGATTTATTTATTCCTTCCTTTTCTCTGATAAGTCAGAGTTAGAACAAGTTTCCGCTTTTTCCCGCTGGAGTTTTCGAATCCTGTTGTAAATGTTTCTTATGTTTAGTTTTTACATTGATTCTAAAAACATATATTAGCGCAGACAGTACAGAACAACCTGTATACAGGAGGAGCTGAAATAAGTACCGTTGTAATTCCACACCGCAGCCGTAGACAACCATATTGCGCTTACATGTGTTAGTGAACGTTCGAAATGTTTAAGATTATGGCCGTTCACACCGACTTTGGACAGCTCTCTGTAATAGGGTTTGTCAAAGCTGTAACATACTATGAAACATTGCCAAAACTACTTCATACGATTCTAAACAAAAGTCATGAAATGCTATATCAAGGCATAGAGTAGCTTCATGACAGCGTTCGTCCCCATTCTGCTGGTGCCACTCAAAACCTTAATTAACAAATCGATTGGAAGAGCCGTGATGGCTCAGAAGGTAGAGTGTTTACCTTCCAATCAGCTGTCTCAGGTTCAAACCCCAGCGAAGATCTGCCGTAAGTACCATCCGTTGCTGGTTAATGCGAATTCTGCTTTCAGCTCGCGCCGACCACAGTGATGGTGCAAAATGTCCGCAATGATGTATCAATGATCGTAGGTTAGAATCCCCTCGCTAACTGTGGAAGGTTTCCGTAGTTTTCTTCTCCGTGTAACTCAAATGCGGATTAGTTGCATCCAAAAGTTATCCACAAAGACTATTTTGTTGTCCCAATGTTTAATCCTATCGTAAAATGTCCTCAATGGTCGATCAAAAAGTCCTCCATGAAGGTGAAGTTTCCCAAAATACTTGATCCAAGAGTTCCCATGTTTTCTGGGTTTGATTAAAAATTACAAGGCTACGGAGTTGAGCATTGGTAGTCGTAAACTCAGAACTGGGTCTGCTGTTCAACACTGGTTCTAAAATTATAAAATAAAATAAAATCAGTTGAGAACAGTTCGATCACCCGCGGTACCACCCCAACCTCAAGCCTTGAAACTGCCATTCGTTTTTTAACTTTGAATTTGGAGAGAGGGACTTTGACAGTAATGACGACGAAAAAATTATGTTCTTCGGTCAGCAGTGATTTGTCTTCTTTTACAACATCTTTCTTTGAAGAGGGTATTGAGAAAATGATTCCCACTATGAAAAATGTCTGCACAATAGTGGTAACTAAGTGGAAAAACAATCTCCGAAATGCTCTTTTATGTAAAAATAAATTTTGTTTGGCATTTTTTGTGCTAGTTTTTCAGAAGCGCTACTTAATACTTTCAGGTTAAGCTCTTGTGAACATCCCTTGAGGCTCATTACAAGAATCCCCAGCTAATTATGCAACGTAAATCTTTCAAAAATTTAAGTTTTAATTTTAGTTCTTTTTTAATTTTTAAAAATATATTAACCGAGTTAAAAACGCAACCTCTAATATACGAATCAGAGAACTTCGTCTAATTATTACTATTTAGTCCCCTCCATGTATCGATTTAATTTTCAACTCAAAATCCAATCGGTCAAACTTTAAGATTAGTTGAGAGTACGAAGCAATTCAATATTTTCTAGCTGGTACGAACTGATAGAGGCTCGTGCTTTAAGGTTTCTTCTAGAATGTTCTTAAATGAGAAAAGGAATCTTAACGATTCCTTTTAGGGCCGACATGAAGAGCTATTCCGATTTCTCAAGTGCATTTTTAGGCGCTGTTTCCCGGTCATCATCGATTGAGATGTGGCGCCAAAGAATGAAGAACAAAATTCTTCTTGTTGGATGTTCTTTCTCGTCTCACAGTCCGGTGCCTCCCTGCCTCCCCTTGGGGTCCTTAGGGAGTTTTAAAGGAAAAGGGGATGATCTGAGTCAAAGAGGGGGGCAGAAAATGTTATTGGGTCGCTTGCTAATCTTCTTGCTGATCGATCTATCTATAAGATGTGTCTTCGTTCCCAAGATGAAGATGTCTCCAAGTTTTTATTCTATAGTATTTTTTACTAGTAATTTTTTTTCTATGATCGTCGTTAAATTACTTTCGAAGATTCTGCATGAAAAAATTAAGTTGTGAACAACTAGTTCTCAAGATTTGATTATCGTAAGTCTGGTGCCGGGAGCTTTCTTGTTTCATAAATAAATTATTTTTAATGGTGCAGCAAAAGTTTTAAATAACATTGCTTGAATTAAGGTCTTAAGTATTGTTCATTTGTCATTATCATGATTAACATAAAGTAAGTCATGCGGAGAATCGGAGTAGAAGTATTAAAAATAGTAGATGGAGATTAATTTCGCATTACCTTTTGATTTGCTTCTTTGCTTGTTGATATTTTGCCAGAAGTTTTCGCTATTAAATGCATTTTGAAGCCTTATTGTCTACTTAAGGTGGTTTAACGCAGATTCAGTCTTTACACTCTTAAAGAGCGATTTTGACCCTAAGATGACATATTAAGATAAATAACCGAAATGTAATTCTGCAAAAATATAAACTTCAAGGCTTTTTAATCTTTAAGAACATTTATTTTGTATTTACGTTTGTTATGTATTTAAGTCATGTGGAAATACATTGTGGTGACATTGATACCCACAGTGACAACATATCTATACATTGTGGTCAACTCAACTATATCGCATGTTATTTGTTTAAGTGTTGAATTTTCTTATTTTTCATTTTTTATTTTATAACCGTCGTTGAACAACTGATCCGATTTTGAGTTTACAACTACCAGTGTTCGACTCCGCAGCCTAGTAATGTTGAATCCAATCCAGAAGACAGGGAAGCTCCTAGATCAAGTATTAGGAAAAATTTGCCTTCCTGGAGGACACTTTGATGGAACTAACTTTCCTTTACGTTACATGGAGAGGAACTACGAAAACCTTCCAAAGTTAGCCTGACGGCAAGGGAACTCTAACTCATGATCCGTCAAACACTGGGTCTATTTTACGCCATACGATTCAGAACTTAGAAAGTGTGATACTCTATATATTAAGCACTCAATTAAATTAGATAGAATGAGTGCAGTCAGTAATAGTTCACGCGTTTTTAATATATAATTCTTTATTTAATTGTTAGTTCCAGTAAAACATTTTACTGGATCTAACAATTAAAACCTAAACTTAATTTTTCTAGATGAATTTATTTCTACATTAGTTGATTCAGTTAAACTTACTTAAACTGAAATAAAAGCACAGTATATTTTTTGAATAAGAAAAGCTCTTTATTAAACAGTCTAAAATGCTTTTTCACTTAAAAAGTTAAAATAACAACGAAATTTTCTCAACACAAACAATCTCCTTATCTAACCAAAAAATACACTTATTTCTTTAGATAATATCATACATCAATACCTCCAAAGACAAACATCATAAATCACTTTCACTTAAAATCTAAAGTAAGCTACTTCCATCTTCGTGCTATTGCTTGGCTATTGAATATTTTAGTATGCAAAGAAACCGCAGATCAAATGAATATTTTATTTTATTTCCTTCTTAAGTACCTCCTTCGTCGAAGACATCCAAGAAAGAAAATGTCCGAATGGCATCTACCTCCTGATGATGTATGGAGACCTCAAAGATCTATTTTTAAAACTTATACGGCGACAATACAATTCCTAGTCGCGCCAGTATGTTGATGGATTGGCTAAAGCTGCAGATAGCACTAGATCACGTAGCAAGACCGAAAGAAGATATAGATTTATCTTGAAGCATGTCTGTTCCCGAAGAACATGGCATTCTCATTTATGGCTAGGTGGCGCCATGATCTCTCACTTCGGATGGTGGTTGATTTAGTGATCTTCGGAAAAGTTATTCATACAGAAAAATATTTCCAATTGACTTGTTATTGTTCAACAATAATAAATGAGAAAAATAATTTCTCAATATAAAATTTCCTGGATATTCAGTATGAGATATCATGGGAATTACGTTCAAGTTAATAGTTTCTAAAACCTTTGACATTCCGAGCTCCAACGTTTTAATTTCTAAGCTAAAGCTTATAAAAAAAATAAATTATTCAGGCCCAGATTGTGAAGCATTCTATAGAAGCTCTATTGCCAAAATGGCCCCGCAGTGGACTGATCGTTAAGACACGGTTCCCAGCAGATCACCGAAGTCAAGCATCACTGGCTGCTGTCAGTGTGAGGGTTAGTGACCACTTGGATCAGTCTGCATAGGGACCGAGGGTGTGCGGTATTGGTCCTCGTTAAACTGTTCTACCGTAAAGTGTTCGACTTCGCTTGCAGGTCGTCGGGCTACCGAAGCGGGGTGCCATCTCCTCTGCAGAAGATCAAAATTGTGATGGCATGTCTTCGGATCATCCTTAGGGATGTTTCCCAGACCGTCGCCAATAGCCCACTGTGCTGCTCTAGCGCAACGTAAATGAAACTACAACTACAACCATTGCCAAAATGAACTCGTTGTCTCTCTAAGATTCCAGTTCAACGAGGAATTTTATTTCCCTCTATGCAACATCTAGTATACCATTAAAAATTATCATCTTTTATTGTGTGTCATTAAAGTTATAGAAGAGGGGTTGAAACATTTATATTGGTGTAATATATAGGTAAAAATATCTTTACACAACTACTAAAATAAAAAAATTGTTCTTTGATTCTCGCAAATGGAGAAGATTTGGCTTGTTCTGCAGTGGAAAATCATTAGGAAATTGTCCGTGTCAGTAAACATTTTCGCGGTAGTAACATTAACGTTGGAAGAGCAATTAACCTTAGATCTAAAAATAATCCTCACTCAATATTAGAAACAGCAAAGTAATACAACCTTGAACTCAAACAGGAAGTAAGAAGTTATTGAAAGAATAAGTCATCGCTACAATTCAATGGGTGATAGTACTTTTCTTGTCCTGAAGAGGAATACTGGGACATCATGATGTTTCAGTTTAGTCAGGATAATTAATGGAACCTTCACCTGATATCACAATGTAAATAGCGACAATGTTTTTATATAAATTGGGTTTGAAAGGATCCTTCAACGAATGACAAATGTCCGAATCTTCGCATCTTGAAAATAGGGTCTAATAAAAAAAAATTTTTAGTGAAGCACTTTATGAAAATACCGTTACCAAAATAAGTTTGGTCTGAAACTGTTTATCTGTCTACTATTCCAGCCCAACGAGAGATTTTGTTCCTCCTAATTTAACATCAATGGTGACTACGTTAAAAAAAAATTTTAATAACTAATTTGGAAGGATTTTTTCAGCAAATGGCAAATGTTGGAATCTTTTGAACTAATAAATGAAAAAAGTAATATTTTCTGTTCATAATTTTTTTTTATTCATAACTTTTACGTGTCAATTTTTTAAGTCAATTCGGGGTTCTGAAAAAAAAAAGAAAATTGCGTATTTGACATAGGCTGAAACTTTCTTTTATTTGTTTTTATCTCCCTGCTCTGATGAGAATTACTTAACATTTACTCTTCTGGTGTACTTTGTTTCGTCAATATATAATTTTAAGAAACAAATGTATAAAAAGCACCATCGGCAAAGTCGATATAGCAGGCATTGTCCTTGCATTGCACATGGCAATAGAACTCGAATTCCAATTCAATTCCTGCCGTACTAGCAATCTAAAAAAAAATCAAGAAAAATTTTTTTTCAAAAGAATGGAAGAAATGAGCGTTTTTTTTCTTGTTTTTGTTTTTTCCTACAAGACGATGAAAAAATGTTCCTTTCAAAAAATATAACATTTATTAATCAGTTTTTTCAGGTAATCGACAGGAATTTCTTTATATCTATATAAAAGCTACAATTTTGTATAAATGGTCTTCAAAAAATCTTCGAAATAGGAAAATAAGGAGTTTTGGGGAAAAAACAATGTCTTACCCCGAGAGCCGAGATTATCGTAGCGGAACAGTGTTACTATTGGGCTCAATCTTCAGTTAGGATACGAATCTTTAGTAAACTTATAATAAACTGAATAAGAAATAATTTCGCGAACTGTGATGACCAATAAATGAGGCTACAATAAAAACAAAAGAACATTAGAGAGTTAACATAGCTAAGCCTTGTCTACACAGACGCCATGAATTAATCTATAAAAACACGGGAATGTGGTATGTCCTTCTTCTTGACTAGTAAAGTGTAATTCCGGATTTGTCCGCTGGAAAACAAGACTAAATTCAACACAATCAAGTTACTCTGCCTCTGCCTTATGCATTAATTTTATTTTTATTTTATAATTCGCGATCGCAACGCTCGAGTACGCCGTCTAGCGGGAGCCTGTAAATATTAGACATTAATTTATCACGTTTTCATTTAGTTCCATCGAAATCATTGACTGAATCAGACGCCATTTTTTAGCAGCAAATAAGAAACAAAATTTCCCTAAGGAAAAGGCCGAAGAACTTGAAAAAAATCTCCAGAATATTAGTAAATCTTTCAGGAACAGAACACGCCAAACATTTGAAGAAAAATTCTTCAATAATTTATAACTTCTATTATCAACAAACTTGCAACTGATAACTTCCGATTTCGGATACTGTTACAGATGTGTGTAATTAGGTAAAATGCATTTCTTCTGTCTTCAATTCATTACGAATTAAAGTGAAGTCAACATTGCTTTCGTCATTCCAGTGAATAAATATGAATTCAGAACATACAGAATTGTAATAGTTATAACATATTCTTCTTCGTTATAGAATAGTATATATTTCTGTATCCATATAATTCGGAAAACAACAATAAAAAATTATCCAAGTTACTTGAAATAGTGCCATTTGTACTGATTCTTAATTAATTTTAATCGCTTTCTTGATAAGTATTTTTTAGTTTTGAAAGAATAAGTTCAACTAGAATTCAGCTATTCTGTTTTTAGCTACATATTCAAATTCATATCTATTATAAAATTTTGCTGTGTAGTATGTTATATAAAAGTAATGAAGGGATAAACTATGTATCTATTATTTGAGAATAAAGTTTTCAAACAAGGAACTTATCATTTTGGAATTCTCCGGGAATTATAAATCAGGTAAGTGCAATGATTTTTACAATAAAAAATTTGCCTGTAGATATTTTTTTTCATTTGATGATGGTTCTCTACAGAATGGTTTTTTACGTCTGATTAAGAACTATAAGAATAATAAAAAAAGAAACATTATGAAAGTTTTTATTTCAATGTAAAGAATTCTTGAAATCGTTTTTTTATCATAAGAATTCTTTATTTTCCGTTTTTTAGTTTATAATTTTTTGATAAAAATTGTTCTCAAAATACTTTTTTTGAAAAATTAAATGGTATAACATTATGTGTTTATGTATACTTCTTGTATATTCCAATGTTTGAAGTAATATGATTTAGAAAAGTATGGAATAAAAATTCGGTACTTACTTATTAACGCCACCGCCGCTACAGATTTGGCGGTTTTTAAGTGCCGCCAATCTACACTTAAAATTTTTGCGACAATTCATAAAATAAAACACTTTATTTAAAATCAAAATAGTCAATCGGATTTCGGTGAAAAATGAGCCGATATAGAGTTTAGCATAGATTCAAAACAATCATATCGCCATATGAACTCTGATAAATAAGATTCCAAATGAAATAACATTTCCCAAACGTACGTTTACCAAGATAAAGTTTTATGTTGTGGAAATTGGTACATTTTCGTTTTTTCGGTAAAATATTTCCCTCCTAAAAAAATACAATTGCATCTTGTTTTGTTTTTGGCAAATCCCAAAGACGAATTTTTGTAGCACTAAAAATGGCGACAAAAAAGAATTGTTTTTTTGTTTTTGTTTCGTCAGCATTCTTTATTTTACGTTTCTTAGTTTCTAAATAATGATTTTTATTGAAACTTGAAATTTTTTGATAAAAATTGTTGTCAAAAAACTTTGTTTACAAAATTAAATTTCATAAAATTATAAGGTTTATATATACTTTCTGTTCATTTTAATTTTTGAAGTAATATGATTCCTAAAACTATAGAATGTGAAGTTTATAAGAATATACATATTTTTTTCTGTTAATGTACAAATATTTTTCCGATGTGTTTTGGATATTCCTTCTCTAATAAAAAGAGATACCATTTTGTTTTCGTTTGCATAAGAAAGAATATCAAACATTTTTCTTTTTTAAATTTAATTAGCCACAATAAAGAAGGAACGTTGCAATGCTACATGCTACATTAACGACGTCTCTAGAGTAACTGAATGACGGTTCATGTAGAAATCGCAGGTATGCGTCTCATACAACAACGCCCCCTACAGTTCGTTGCGATCGCGAATCGTCGCTGAACAGCCGACCCAATTTTTGAATTTACGACTGCCAACTCCGCAGCCTTGTAATTTAGAACCCAATTCAAAAGACAAAGAAACCCTTGGATCAAGTATTGGAAGAAATCTTACCTTCGTGGAGGACTTTTTGATCAACTACTGAGGATATTTTACGTCAGTACTGCGGATGCAGAATTCGCATCGACAAGTCATTGCTGGGATTTAAACCAGGGTCATCTCATTGGGAGGCGAGCGCTTTATCCCCTGAGTCATCACGCCTTCCTACGTATTAATTAAAATTTTAAAAAAAATTAAGTACTGAAAGCAAAGTTAATAGAAAAAAAGTCACTTACTCGTTTAGTTAATTGTAAAAAATCGCCATACTAGTATTGACGCAGGTGACGCGAGATTAATTTTGGTAATATGTACTACTGTTATCGTGATAATTGGTGCAGTTTTAATAAAAAATTCCATAACGGATTTTTCGTAGTTTCAAAGAATATTAAAGTAACAAAAATAGTGTATTAGTTTTTAAATAAACTAGAATTAAAAGAATTTTTCCTACCACCACTAAAGTCTTCTAAGAATTTTATTTATTTTTAAAATTTCGATATCAGTTTGCTGAAGCTGATAAAAATATTTCGTACAAAACTTAAATGTTTTAGGTTTAGGTAATAGGTATCAACTCAACTAATATAGGTATAAACTATTATTTTGATACATTTGGTAGTTATTAAAACTGCACAAATATTGAGCAGTTTTAATACCTATACTGTGGAAACTTAATTGTGGTTTTATGACTTGTCGAAGTCTTGTTTTATGACTATATACAGGAGAAAATTACTTGATAGTAGTAATTTTTGATCATTGTGAGTTGGCTGCAAGCAATAGCATCATGCAAAGTGATGGTGAATACTGTTAATTTCCATTCTGACTGGATGGACTACAAAAAACGTGTCTTGCTTAATTTAATAATGTAAAGCTACCGGGAATGGTGGCAAATAATAATGAATCAAGAAAATTAAATTTTAGCTTTATTATCTGTGTCTGTATGTTCCTTTCAGTTTTATTTATGATTTCAAAGTGTTATTCTTTCCTTTTTTATTCCAATAGTTTTAATATGATATTAAATTAATCTCTTAAATTGTTAATTTTGAAAACAGTTATCGATGCCTAAATCATAAACTAAGTAAATAAAAAGCTAAAACAGTTGAAATATTTTCCACAAACTATATTACTAATAAATCTCTAACAACTTTCATCTGTCCTTTGCTTTTCTTAACTTGATCATATATTTTTGAAATTACATTCTATTTAATCCAATTTATTTCAGATCAAAAAGACTTGAATGAAATGTTTGCTCAGCAAATAAGAAAACATCACCGAGATAAGATTGGTAAGCTAGTTATTTTAAGAAACTTACTTAACGGAAATTGAAAATAAATGTTTTTATTTATCTCATGAAAAATATAAGTAGGTCTCATAAAATCAATAGGTAATATAATCTGCATCAGAATTAAATTCTATCGTCAAGCGTGTTTAGTCTGTAAAATTGCAACACTTTTGTTCATACAATGAAGAATAAAAATTAACTGAGCCTATTTGCACCTAAATATTGAGAATAAAAATTTTAAAATATCAATGGTAAAAATATCAAAATGTAAAAATGTTATAATTGTTTAAAATCTGTGTGTTCGGCACAATGTCAATTTCCATTATCTCCTCAAATCTTGTAACCATTCAAGAACAAAAGGATGGAGGCTCATTTGATAAATCTTGAAGTAAATCGAAAATAATAGATTTGAAAACTATTCTTGAAGAAAATACGTATTTTTCTTGAGAATATTGTAAATTACATGCATGCTAACTTTTCCAGCGAAACCGGGAGGAATTTGTGCAGTTTTCAAGGCAAACCATAAGCAAACGGTGTAACTCTTATTCTGATAGACTGATTCAATCCATAACTTATTTGAAAGATAAATTCCAGATAGATAAATTCGAAAGTCTGAGAACCTGCAGTTTAAACCAATATGAATAGTAAAATTATTTTTTTTCTCTTTCAACAATACATAATAGAAATCATATCGTAATAAGCATCAATTTCTGAAAAACAAAATTTAAGTGATAGAAATTGGAGTATATTGAGCCAAGCATAGGGGTTCGCTTTGTTTGGAAATGGATGAAACAGTCTTTAAGACTCCAAACATTTATTAGCAGAAGCTTCTAGAAAATACAACTATTTTTAGCAATCCAATCAGACTTCTATTTATATGGGCTTGGCTGCGAAACACTAGAATTTTCATCAACACGATTTTAGACAATTTCGGCTAACTCCGTAACTAATTTCTTTCCCGGGAGCATCTTTTTGAAGTCTGCTGAGAGACAGTAGTCGCTAGAGGCCAAACCTGGATAGTAAGGTGGGTGGGGAAGTAATTACAGGCGTAATTCATTCAATTTAACTTTCTTTTTCATCAACTTGTGACACAGAACTTTAAGTGACAGAAATTGGAGTGTATTGTACCACCGAGCATAGGGGTTCGTTTTGTTTGGAAATGGATGAAACAGTCTTTAAGACTCCAAACATTTATTAGCAGAAGCTTCTAGAAAATACAGTGAACAGAACAGAAACAGAATACAGTGAAACAGAACTTTTTTCTGATCTAAGAATGTCATGCAATATTCGCTAACGATAGTTTTATCTTTTTCAAGATAATGGATGAACAAAGTGCCATGCATGTCCCAAAGTACGGATGCCATAACCTTGCCAACAGACTTGTGAGTTTTGGGTCGCTTTGGACGACTTTCACTGATTGCTGTCGACTCAACTAAACATCTTTTTGATTCAGGATTGTAGTAGTCGATCCATGTTCCATCCATTGTCACATGATGACAAATGAAATCCTTTTTATCTCGCTTTAACAGTTTCATACAGTGTTTTGAATCGTCGATACATTGTTCTTTTTGGTCTGCTGTGAATAAACGCGGCATCCATTTCTTTCACTTATCAAATTTTCATGCAAAATTGTAAACACGTTAACTTCTGATATCCTTAAGGTGGCAGCGATCTTACGCAACTTCACTTTACTGTCTTTCAACACTATTTTATGAATTTTTTTGATGTTTCATGCAAAAACTACTGATTTTGGACAACAAGAGTGTTCAGCATCACCAATTTCTTTTCGACGGCATTTAAATTCAGCATACCAGTCAATATAATAGTTGATTTCCCAAGTGCAGAATCACCCTAACCCTTATCAAGCAACAGTTTTGGTTCATCAGTGTTTCTCCCTCATAAAAAATAATGCCTAATCGAAATATGAAATTCTTTTTTTATCCATTGTTTTAAAAATTAGACAGTTAGGATCACTAAAACCACTTGTAAACTCTAAGCTAATAATTGTAATATCATGAAATTTTGACAATTGTCGTTTGAAATTTGCTACTCTCCGGAAATCATATGGTTCTGTTATCAGTGGTGCCATTTATGTGTTAGACTACAGACTTATTGAATGGTGTGTTATATTATCAGCAGATGGCAGTACAATAAGAAGCATTTATAACTTTCTCTATATGATACGAATGCAGTGATTCACACTGACGTCAGAGGAAGACAACAAGACTTCCTTGTTGATTTGTTTGTTATTTTAAAATACTGGGGGAATTTAAAAGTATTCAAGGGCTCCGGCAGCGGGGTGCAGTGGCACCCCCCTGACTTTTTTTTAAAAACAATTAAAGAGTATAAATTTTTTTTATTGAAAATATTTTTATTCAAAAGCAAATAATTAAGCAATTATTGATACATAACAATTAAAAAATTGTTTAATCAAACAAGAATTATAGTCGTCTTGTTAGCTGTCCAAATCTGTTTATAACTTTTTCAATGAATTCTGAGTCATCTTTGATTCTTTTCTTATGCACACTGAGCATGCACAAACTACTTAATATCTCGTGAGACATTGTATACCTATTCCATGTTTTGATGCTTTGCATTGTACTAAAAGGCAAATTTTGATTGCATCCGCTACAGCTGGATAAAACGGTGTGGCCTCAATAACTAAATCGATGCATTCGAGGGGTTCATAAGAATTTTCTCTATTCCTCCACATTTCATACCACGTTGTAGTTTCAGTGATGAAATTCGGTGAGAGCAGATCTTTATACATAGTATATATATATATATATATATATATATATATATATATATATATATATATATATATATATATATATATATATATATATATATATATATATATATATATATATATATATATTTTCTAAAACTTCAAGATATGGCGCTTTGTCCAGTTTGCTCATCGCATTCGGGTGAAGCCTAAAGAGTGAAAATGTTTTTCTTTGTGTAGAAGAAAAACGGTCTTTCAACGAAGATATAATGGAGTCCAAATAAGGAATAAACCTCCTGAAAAATTCTTCAGCGTTTTCAGAAGGCACATTCGAGCTATGAATTTGTCCAGATGCCACTCAAGGTTGATTCCTTTCAATGCCTTATTCTTCTCAAATGTGTTCTGCTTTCGTGAAAATTGTAGTAAACTCTTCAGAAGCATTGTTTCGATGAATTTGCAGCACATTTATCAATTTGACTACGTAATCAGTTACTTCTTTTAGATCTGTGTTTACTTTTTACAACTGATTGCACACAGGTTCAAGTTTGGCGGAATAAGTAGCAATAACAAAAAGTGATACAATGTATGTTGGCGTTGTAGTAGCTGTTTAAAGTATATCCTCCTGATTCCTAATGTGCCTTCAAAACTTCGTCTCAACACGTAAGTGCAGCAGATCTTTGAGAACAGATCCTTCGTCATTTTTGCCCCGAAAAGGAAGTTCGTGCTCTGCGATGAACAAAATTGTTGTTATAATAAATCGAAGCTTAAGCCTGTTGTTTTCAATTTTTTTATTATATGCCGAATCTAAAGATTCGTATACACTCAGTTGTTTTCTGTTCATAATATCTTCAAAATTTTTAAAAGATGTGAGCATTTCACGACGCCACTGTGACATTCCATGTGATTCTGCGGCTTCATTAAATTTGTGGTATTTAACGCAAGGAGAAATAATAAATTGTCCTAGCACACCTCTTTGAGCTGGAGGTCGAAACAAAACGCAGACACGACAAACAGGCCGTTTTGCACTTTCTGAGTACGCCAACGAAGAGTACGTTTGAAGCCTTTCCAAACGAAATGATCGAACGAACGAATGATAATGAAATATAAATAATTTTTTTTTCTATTAGTTATTTAGTTTAACAAAGGTGTATAACACAACTGTAAAACTTCATCAACACAATAAATACCATTATTAAGCGTGCACAAACACGTTAGTATACAAAACTATTGTTTGTAGTTATTTGTGTTTCAAAGTCAGTAGCTATACCAGCGCCATCAATACAGTTTCTCGTGGTAAAATTTGCAAGTACAAGAAATTTGTACTTTTTTTTAAATATCTCGTTAACAATGAAGAAATGTATCTTGAAAAAAAATTAACAGATGAAAGTATATGTAATAACAAAACAAAATGTAATAACAGAATATATTATTTTTTTGGGGTGGGGATTAGTTTGTTAAAGGGTTGCACCCCCTTTTATATTATTCTGCCGGCGTCCTTGAAAGTATTTAAAAAGCCTTCTAAATATTCGAAAGTAGAAATCGCACAGATTTAAACAGGATAGACCCTAAACAAAACAGTAGCTTTTAAATAAAACACAAACAATACAGAAGAAAAATTAAGTACTAAAAAAGAAAACGCTACGCATCCCTCGGAAGTTAGGTGACAAGAACAGTTTTATTAGACTTAAATGAAACAGTTTTATAGACTTTAATGAAACTCTGTTATAACAATATAAATTCCCACAGTAAAAATAAATGTAAAAAGAAAAACCGCGAAAATATGGCGATTAATTGAACCTAACGGAAGAACATGATATATGGCGATTCGTAATCAGTTTTTGGAACACATTATACAGGGACTGCATTAATAACCACCTTAAGAATAAGCTTTTAGAATTCAATTGTCAAAAATGAAATTGGAAAAAATTAATTGTCAAAAATGAAGTAAAATAAAGTATGTGCTTTAAAAAGTCACAAATTAATATTTGAGAGAAAATAAACTCAAGAAAAATCTGGGGGAATTAATATTGTATAAAGCAAAATTAAAAACACCAAAACCAGTTTTATTGTCTGATAAAACCTTGGAGGTGTTTGAAACAATTTCTCTCTGTTAACTGTCACACGCTAACAGGATGGAATACCTTCAGTAGTAATCACAACTGCTTTCCCCTAGAGAGAGCCTAGAGAAAGGAACCCCCTTGGACAAAAATATGACGGCAGCGCATGCGCTCTTGGGTATTGTCATCACTCTTTTCAATACAGGCACTCTACTTTCCCCAACATAAATTAGAAAATTTTCGATATCGTTTTCGATTTTCCCTCATTTAAATACTTATTTGTGATCTCTAATGCTTTTATTTTTCTATTAATTTTTTATAAAGATTCTAAAAATATATAATAAGGGTGGTTATTAGGAAATATCATGCGTATGCGTGTGTAAGTGTAAATAAAACATTAATTTATTTTGTTCAATCATAAAATAAAACAGTTTCAGAAGAAAAAGATGCTTGAAAAACATTTTCTTTGTATTCCTATACATTTATCAGTTGATTTTTTTTTAATTCGCAAAATGAAACTTACCGTGCTCTTCTACAATTCATCAATTCTTTAACGACTAATACATAAAAGATTAGTAACTCAGTATTTTAATAGTAGAAAGAAAACATCAGTCTATTAAATTTTTAATAAGAAATATCTGCACCTTTTACATATTTTTGCAAAAACTAAGAAAAAAGTAGTTGATGTTAAGTTTCACTTAATTGCTTTAAAATACAAACGCATATAAACGTAAGTCGTGCATGACAGAAAACGGCTGCTTTATTTCAAAATATTTGTAAAAATGTTATTTTTAATCGTGGAGACTTTTGCAATTAAAGTTATTACATGGCACAAAACAAAAGGCTCATTAAAACCTTAAAAAGTAGAAAATTATGCAAACATGATTCTTCTTTAGATTTTGCTTCTTAAACATAAGAACGCATTACTAATAATGAATATATTTCTTTCTAAAAAGAAAAAAAAAATCATGGATGTGAAAGTAATTTAAGAATGGCGAAATAAATTGATTCCTTCTTGAAACGAAAACGATCGAAAACATGTTAACCATAACCGTCTCCTTTTTGTTCGCAGAAGATTTTTTTCTTCTTTTTTTATTACTTACTCGGTATTTTCTTCGGCAAAATGGAAGGAATATTTTAAATTTTTAAAAACTTATCACGCAAAATCTGAATCATGAATTGGCAAGGAAAAAGGTTTAAAAAATGAACAAAATTTTAAGCTGGAAGCTGTATATTTTATCGGCTTTGAGGTCTGAATTTCGATTTAAAAAAAAGGAGGAAAAAAAGAAAATTCGATTAAAAAAATTTCATGTGCCAAAAGCTTTAAATAAGAACCAAAGAAGGATTTAGAAAATTACTTTTTTGCATGTTTTCATGAAGTGACTTGGTAATGAGATTTTTAATCGACACTGAAACGAGATTTATAATTTACTTTTTTTATTTTATGAAATCCTTTAACCTTCAAAACAAATAAGCACTTTTTACTGCAATAATTTTAGTCACGATGTATCAAAATACAGACGCTTGCTATATATAATACATGGTTTAAGAATTTTTCATTTTTAAATCTTTTGCTTCTATTCTTTCAGAATATTTAAGATTTTTATTATGTATTATTCAACAAAAAAAAACTTAAAATAACATTTTTTTAAAAAATTGACTTATATAATACTTATTTATTCCAATTAAAATGAAAGAAATTCATAATTAATATGAATAGTTTATAATACCTAAAGCTTAGTTTGAAATCCCTTGAGCTTTACTCGAAATTATCTTTAATATTTTTTGAGCTTCCGAGTTTTTATTTCTTTTTCTCTTGTAATTGGAATTACGTTTTGTGATCCTGGAAGATTAATAAATTGTACCGAATTATCATAAATTATTTTTTTTTTAAATTCAAGCTACTTTCTCTTTAAATGTAAAACTTAGAAAGATATAAAATAAAAATATAAAACATTTTTTTTTAAAAAAAAAGGGGCGGGGGAGAATTTATAGAAAAAAAAGTAAAAGTAATTACGTAAACGCAATATTTACGATTATTATTATATTATATTTAAAATAACTTAATCGTTTTTTTTTTTCGTTTCTTACATGACCATCTTCATAAAATTTTAAATCATAAGTAATGTTTAATCATAAGTAAGATGCATTTCAAAAAGATGCACTCAATTAATTAAAATTATTTATTTAAAATTATTCTTTTTCATTTGACATCTTCTTTCTGGTCTGCAGAATGTTTCGATTGCTTTAACAAGAAACACGATAAAAAAAAATTTAAGAAAAAGAATTTTCTCAATTTCCAGAAATTTGAACTTGTATTATTTCCGTTTTTGCATTTTTCACATCGAGCACATTAAAAAAATTTATATCTATTTTTTAATTGTTTGTTATTGATTTTTTTTAGAAATAAATAGATATTAAGTTATTAAAATTGTATCAAGTGTAGGGCAAAATTAAGAAATTTTGCTTCTGGCCAGTAGTTGCATTTCAGCAATGATCAAACAAGTGGCCACTTGTCGAAAAACAACGAGTTTTGTCGGATTCTTGTCGAATTTTAAACAAGTAAAAGGAACTGTTGATATTATTACTATAAGACATATCGTTTGCAGCATTTATATAATTACGGTAAAGATTCACTTCTAAAATGAGGAAAAATTTTATGAAACGAAAGTAAATTGAAACAACTTTCAATGTATTGTAATATATTCTTATTAATTCCATTTTTACTAAAAGTGATATTAATATAAAGCACTTGCATTTCGGGTGCATTTTTTACGAAAAAAAATGACCAATGGCAGACATTTTTTTAAACAACATTTGTTATATATCGTCACCCTGTTGCGCATTAATTTTGCCCAATAGTATCTACATTCGCTTGAAAAATTGTTTACTTAACAAAATCGATAAGAAGATAGGTGTGTGCATGTAAGTTCTGCGTGAAAAAAGTTTGCACATTTAACTTAATACATTGCTGTGATTAGAGAACGAGATAATAAAATTTAGGTGTTGCCATTAATTCTTGTGTTTGAAAGCTTTCAATAAAGATTCTTCTTAACTGATTCGATTGGAATGCTTTTATTTGCCTCATATGTAAGATGATCTCCGAAGCTCCCTAATTTACTAAAACGTATTTTTGCTCATTTTTTTTTTTTTTTTTTGAAAGTATCAAAGTAAAAGAAAGCATATGAACATTTCATTATCAGTCCAAGTTCGAAAATTTCTTTCAAATAATTCCTTATTATAGGGACTTTCAAAGATACTAACTTCTACGAATTTTTCTTCCGACTACCGAAAGCTTTAGTAAACTATGAAAAAAAATACAAATTTATGAATATTTTAATAACTTCTTATTTTTCTGTACATTTATGTCTATGATAATTTGTAAATGGTTCCTCTATTTTAATTAACATTAAAAAAAAATTTGAGAAAATCCCTTATTTTTGCATAAAAATAAATAACTTACCAGTTGAAAGCAATATTTTCGATGCTATCGAATGCATAAGACGTATATAAATTTTATTTCATAACCGTCGTTGAATTGGGTATACTATAGCCTACGTCACAGGTTGTGTTATTCCTACTAAATTTAACCCATGAACGGCATTTTCTGCGAGCCTAACTTCAAGCCACAAATAAACAAACGAAGTGTTTGATCGTTTAAATAGCTGCTCGCCAGATTTTATTGCATTATAATGAAAAGTAATTGATATTCGATTTTTGATTAATAATTTATTTATGTGGATAGTGGCATTTATGTGGATAGTGGCATAGAATTTAGCATTGCGTCATGGTAAATGTTATTCCTACTAAGTGGAAGTAATTGTGTTTTTTTTTATATTATACCCAATTGAACAGCCGACCCAATTTTGGGTTTACAACTACTAATGTTCAACTCCGTAGCCTTGTAATTTTGAACCCAATCCAGAAGACAAGGTAACTCCTGGATCAAATGTTGGGAGAAATTTCCCTTCGTGGAAGACTTTTTGAAGGAACTAACCCGCTTTTGCGTTACATGGAGAGGACGGCCACAAGAACGCCCCACGGTATGCCTCAATGTAAAGGGACTCTAACCCATGATCCGTCTACCACTGAGGATATTTCACGTCAGCACTGTGGTCGGGACAAGCCGGATGCGGATTCGCATCGGCCAGTCATCGCAGGGATTCGAACCCGGTTCACCTCATTGGAAGGGTACGCTCTATCCCCTGAGTCATCGCGGTACTTATTTTATTAAATATTTTCAGAAAAAAGTAGTATTTTATTCGTTAATACGTTCACAATTGTCTTTGTATACTTAATTTATAAAGTAAGGGTTCCGTCTTAAAACTTTTGATCATTTAGGGTTCCACAGCCGGAAAGAATTGGAAACTACTTACGGATCCAATTGATGGTCATATAGAAACTAATTTAGGTCATATTTGTGTACAAAATGATTTCGAACGATTTATAACCTAACATTATAATATTGAGGGAATTAAAATTAATATTTATTTCAATTTTCGTTAATTCAGAATTCATCAGTAAAAACGATAGAAACATCGTTTTCAAAATTTAAGTGGACCTTAGAAATTCGGTGGCCTCTCAGGCATTATATTAAATCTGACGTTAGCTATAGACATTGGTAATATCTTATCACTATTTAAACCCAACTTTTATTTGATGAGAAAAGGGCTAATTATGAAAATAGTGTTAGCACATTTATGTTTAATTAAGAAGAAATTTTTATGTCCATCGCTGAAATGTTAAAAAAAATCACATTCCATGATTACAGATCTACATTAGATGTTTTTATTACTCATATATTCGACGGAAGAGTAAATTTTGTACCTTCAAGGTAAAATCGAATAATGAAATATGTTTCCTACCAGTATTTATCTTTTTGGAAAAATAAAAAACCAATCCAGAAGCTAAACGATTCGAATTGTAGTTGGGTAAATATATTTGCATCAGTACTATCTTTAAATCCTTTTATTGATTTTTTTTTTCATATGATAAGTCTTAAAAGTCCCAATAGTTCGGTAGTTTAATTTTAGTACGACGTTAAGGAAATCTAAATCCAATCCAAAAATTCATAAAAGTAAAGAAATAAAATCTGGTATCAATAAAATGCAACTTTGCTTCCAAACTCAATTATCGAAACTATCAATCCATTTTCATAAACCAATGAATCAGAATCCATATTAAAACCACTAAAATATTATTAGATTCTAGATACTACTTCAAAATTTCCGATGCTATCTGTTTAATTATACCTCGAAAACGGAAGGAAATTAATCCATTGGTAGGAACATTGAACCCAGATTTTAATCGAGTCCCATTTCTGGGAGAGGCTTTTGATTTAATTGAGCCAGACGCTCAGCTCATAAACAATTCTAAGCTCATCAGACTCGGTTCACGTACGTCGCATCGGCTCGTGCCCTCTTTCCAAAATTCATTATCCCTTTAAAAATAGATCCATTATCTCCAATTTACGAACGCTTCATCCTGCTAAGTCAGGGGAAAAGTCGAGAATTCAAAAGATCAGAAAAACTGAAACTCTCCCATCACCTAAGTCCTTCTCCTCTACTTGATCACAACCACTAATTAGAAAGGTCACGTGGTATTAATTAAGCGCGAAATGGAGTGAGAGATTAGAATCTTATGCAGGATAGTGCACTGTAGGAGATTCGGCTTCTTTTCAAAGTAGCAATTAGATTTGAATTTTGAAGAATGTAGTGTATTTGTGGAAAATGGAACCATTTGATACAAAGAAGCTAATGTACTTAAATTTGTCATTAATTTGTAATTTTTTAGAGCATTCTGTATTGAAAAATTTCATGGATTTCGGATAATTGCTCTTTTGGAGCAGTTAAGAACAAGAATTTCGTATTTCTATTTCCTTCTGAAGCTGCATTTATTCTCCACATGCAAGTGTAGTCAGACTTTTAAAGTAGCAATTAGATTTGAATTTTGAAGAATGTAATGTATTAGTGGAAAATTCAATCATTGGAAACAAAGTAGCTAATGTACTTAAATTTGTCATGAATTTTAAAATTTTGTGGAGCAGTTTGCCGTGAAAATTTTAATTGATTTCGGATAGTTGCGCTTTTGGAGCAGTTAAGAACGAGAATTTCGTATTTCTATTTCCTCTTGAAGAGATCAAAAGTTTTTAAATCATTTTAAGAAACTATACCAATAGACCTATAGACCAGAGACTTAATCTTCTCTCATCTGAGAATAGTACGCAAGCCCAGTCCTCTTCGCTCTAACTATGACTCTGAAGACAGCATTGCAAATGGGCGTTATGGTGACGCCTGGACAGTGGTAAGCACACAACTGGTCGGCGGGCGTATTGTCCTCCTGCATGGAATCGTCTGGCTAGTTTGTCGGTAGATTCGTTTGCCAGTAACAGCATGAAACTTATTTGCTACCTAACTGGCTGTACTGAGACAGTTCCCCTTTGTCAATAGCACTGTATGCCTATCTTTTGCAGGAGTCGTACATGGACCTCCCCGTGACGTCTGCAACACATTCCAGTTGTTTAAAATTATTTCCAAATCCTTATAACAACACTCAAATTTCATTAAAATCGGTCCAGCAGTTCTAGAGATAATCGACCAGGTCTGCAAATTCTCTTAATTTCTTACACCAGAGTAGTTTACAACCTTCAAGTATCAGAATGTGGGTATTTCATTATGAAAGGTCTATTTATGCAATAGGTTTGGAGTTCGCAGTGAAATGTAATTACTTATATTTTAAAAATAATAAACTAAAAGAAATGAATAAAAAATTTCATAAATTGATAGGATAAAAGAATTATAATTTCAAAATAGTTACAGTAAAATTAATATTTTTCACAGGCATCACATTAATCTGATACTGTATAAATCCAAAACAAATTAGGTTTCCTGAATAATAGTGGAAGTTAACTTTGGTACGTGTAAACTGAAGTTACCTTGTAATTAGTTTTGTTGTATGCTTATAAATTTACCATAATTTGCTGTGTAATCTAGTAAGTCTGTTTGATAATCAATATAAGTCCTCTGTTTATTTACATAATTTTTTTTATTACCTTTATTTATAGTTAAACAATTGTGATTCATTCATATTACTTTCAAACAGAATGTAATTATTTTCAGCATTTTTATAATTATGTTAATTTCGGCTCCCAACACTATATTTTGCAGATTTTATGGCTCACTGCCCAAAAATGGTTGTGTATTCCTGGAATAGAGACTATATTATTGTCTTCTAATATAACTAAAAAATATTGAGATATTTTGATCAACTGCAATTATTAAAATAAAAACTTTAATACATATAAAATAATATACAATATTTACAACAATTGTACTCTTGATTCAATTTTTCTTTTTGTTTCTTCAGACTCGAGCTGTTCAAGAGTTAAAAGGGATATACCAAGTTGATCTTCCTGCAAATTAAGAAAGAAAAAAAAGTAAGAAAATACTAATTTCATAAAACTATCACATATTGCAGATTTTGATACAAAAATGAAAACAGTTAAATGTTCCAACAAAAACTACTAAAGGTTTACAATTGTCCAGGGTGATAAAAGTACACTGGGACAATTTAAATAGCACAGAAAATGGCAAATCTAAAATGTTGGTGAAATCTGCTTAAACCTAACGTTATGAGTTAGCATAAAACTCCTGGAACCTTGTAAACTCTTAGCAAGAAATGCCATATAAACAAATTTGGGGTTTAAAAAGGTCATGTGCGCACATAATCCAAAACTTTATCATGTATACAATTTTTTTATTTTTTTATTTTATGACCGCCGTTGAACAGCCGACCCAATTTTTGGGTTTACGACTATTAACGTTCAACGCCGTAGCCTTGTAATTTTGAACCAATCCAGAAGACAAGGAAACTCCTGGATCGGTACCCCCAGAGGTATTGATTTGTTATGGGAACATGGAGGACTTTGAGACTCAACAGATTTAACGTGCATCAGTCACCATTTACTACTCGGGGAGTCTTAGACCGGCGGGGACCGAACCCACGAACTCTTGGACATGGGCCCGGCACCCCACTGACCAGGCTATCCCGGCCTAGCATGTATACAAATTGTAACTAACATTTATATTGATTATCGAACTATGTTGTTCGATAACTATAAATGTTCCAACAAAAGCTACAAGAGGTTTACAATCGCCCAGGTTGGTAAGGTACACTGGGACAATTTAAATAACACAGAAAATAACAAATCTAAAATGTTGGTGAAATCTGCTTAAACCTAACGTTTTGAATTATAACAAACCTCCTGGAACCTTGTAAACACTTAGCAAGAAATGCCATAAAAACAAATTTGTGGTTTAAAAAGGCCGTGTGCACATAATGCAAAACTTATCATGTACACAAATTTTAACTAACATTTATATTGATTATCGAACTATGTTTTCGATTGTCTCTCAATGTTTTGGAAATTGAGAAAAGTTTTTTAAATGCAAATTCAATTCTTCAATGTTTTGAAAATTTAAAAATTGTGTTTTTTCTTCTTTTTTTTTGGCCTATTGTTACTTTTAAGTAAAACAACCTTAATTATGCCTGCTTTATTATGCTTTAATATGCTAATAAGCTTTAATTATGCTTTAATATGTGAATTATCACCTGCCCTTCTGTCTTAATTATTGGAAACATATTTTCTAGACTGAGTCTATCCTCAATAGTCACGAATCAAAATCTGATTTGTTTATGCAGAGAAAATAGGCTTTTATATATGCTTATAACTATCTTAATATTTAGCTCTAATTAATTACCACATTGAAAACCAATCCAATAAATCATAGATTCCCACCTTTTTTGAACGGCTACCCACTTAGCAAGCCAAAAAATTTTCGCAGTCGCGGAACTTTAAAAAAAATTTTAAAGAAATTTTTTTTTCTTCTACCAGCACTACAGCCATGACAGTCACAAGCAGCTTTATTCATTCATTTTGATCTGTCAGCCACTGCTACTTTCCATTTATTGACTCACTCACTGCTTAGAAATTTTTCCACACTATCTAACCATCTTGTCTACCTCTTTATCTCTTTCCTGCTAGTTTGCAAAAAGTTATTTTTTTATCGGGTTCTTATTGTTAGAACGACAAGAGATGAGCTCAGAATTGATTTTGCAGAATTTGTAGAAGCGCGAAGAATTTTAATCCAAACCCACCAGAGATATACAAGTTTGCTTGGAGCCTGAAATAAAAGCTGAATAAAGGCCAAATTTTTTGATATCGCCACTCTGCCTTTGATGTCTAAACAAGGAAATCGGTAAATTAAAAACTTTTCTGAAAAAGAAAAAGCGAAGAGAGAAACTGAATAAACTTAAAACTCTAAGATAACTAAAACAAATATTAAAAAAGAAAATCAAAATATAAAAGCTAAATTCACATATTAATCACTTAATATTAAGCACTTTCACATACTATATTGAGAACATCACTGTATCGTGAAATATAGTGAATATATAGTTGTTTTTTTTTGTATAATCATTTTCTAGTTAAGAAAAAAGTAACAAATAATAGCTGAAATTATAAAATAAGTTTAATATACATAGCATATCTACCATATTACTTTAAAATAAAGGAGATATGTGAGCAATGCTGATCACACTCTCAGAATCGTAATATGTATATTTTTTGTTAATAAAGTTATTTAACAACAACGTGAATTTAACTATTAGTATTACTTTAGAATTTCAAACAGTTATTTACTATTCATTATTTTAATTAAATACATTGAGTAAATATATATATATATATAATTTTTTTTTTTTTTTTGTATAATCATTTTCTATTACCAATTTGTCTGGAAAGTAAATGCGGTCTTTGGGCAATACTAATTGCACGGCCACAATCATTAAATATTTTTCATTAAGGTGGTTATTTAGCAATAATGGAAATTTAACTAATTGCTTTAGAATTTTAAACAATTATTTACTTTTCATTATTTTAATTGCATACCTTAAATAAACATATTTAATTTTATTGAATTCTTATTTATTATATATAGATAAATATATATATATAACAAAAATAAATTAAATGATAAAATAATTTTAACAGAGCATAACTATTAGTTTGAAAAGTAAAGGCGGCCTGTGCAAAGTGCTTACCATACCATTGGTCACAAAATTTTGGAGCATCAACCTCACTAACCCACAGTAGACTGTCGCGAGAATATTTAACCTTTCTTTTAGTTTTATACATAGCGTACTTGCAAATTCATCAGTTAAATTTTTAAATGCCTCACTTTTGTATAGGGTAAATACAATCCAGGTTCCTATACTTGGTTCTCGTTTCACTCCATGTCGTTTGGATAAAAACAGTCTAGTTTTCTGAACTTTTTTTTTTCAGAGGTGAGACCAAATGCCTCACCCCAAAAAATAATTAACCACACAATTAATCCTAAGTCTTTTAATATTTTTGCTACAACACATAGAAATTAAAACTTAAAATTAAGTTAATTTATAATTCAATAAACACATAAAAAAAATTCTCTAATAATAAAATGTGTCTTATTTCTAGAAAAGAATTTTTTTTTTCAAAATTAGATAAATATGTAATTACTCTAGTAAATGGTTGTGCCATCTGTCTTAAAAATCGCTTAGCAATTTGAACAGCCTCTTCGATTGACAAATTATGAAGGGACTCAGACAAATATTCCTGAATCCATTTTGGAAGCTTCCCATATTTATCAGCACGTGAAAATCTCTACAAAACAAAACAAAAAATCTATTACTTACATTACTGTATTAAATTCAATATATCACTATCCCAAAAATATATACAAATCCTTAATCAAAACAAAACTATTAATTTAATAAGTAGTACTTACGTATAACAATGACAAGTAATCATTATTAGAACAAGATATAAATTAAGACACCGGTCAAATGTACAGATTGAAATATAGCAAGTACAATTTCAAAGGGTGCATAAAAAATGCCGCTTTTGCTTGAAGGGATAAGAATATTCCCTCTTTTTTTCGTGCACCATAAACTTTTGATCTAATGATTAGATTATCACATACTTAGACTCTATTTCAATGGTTGGAGGGCCTAACTTAAAATATCATTTACACTAATTAATTAGCATATTTAAAGATACAAAAATGCACTTTCTCTGAAGAGCTTACTTTTCTTTGACGAATGACTCATGACCCTCTAAATAAAGCACTATCTGGAAAATATGATCCTAATAGTTTGGCCAGGAAAAATGGTCAAATGTATAAAACCCTTAAAGTTAAATTTACCTTTTTTTTGTGTAAGTAACCATATCTTGGGAATTTTTGATGCGAATCGAGAAGATTTTGTACACAATTATAAAATTTATGTGTTTTAATCCAGAGATAATTTCAATAAAAATAATTTTTAATAATTAGTTATTATATTTCATTTAACAGTCAAAAAACTTTGAATTGTAAAGTGTACAGAATTTTACAATGTTTAAATGAAATCGATCAAATTTTTATAAAAAAACTCACATTTTGTATCTTGCCATTTGAAAGTAGTTTTAAAATATTATAAAATTTTTTATACCTTACAATTCAAAATTTTTTTGACTATTATTAAACAAAATAAAAAAATTATCAAAAATTATTTTTTGCATGATATTTTTAGAAAATGAATTCGAATAATTGTATACAAAAACTTTTTGGTTCTCTTCGAAGGTTCCCAAAATAAGGCAAAATACACAAAAAGTGAAAAAAATATTAAGGGTGTAAACTTTTGACCTTTTACATGCCTAAATTATTAGAACCTAATAAATTAGGTAGGTAAAAGGTCAAAAGTTGACACCCTTAATTTCTAGACTGCAAATACAGGCCCAGTAGTTTGAGGGTCAAAAATCTAAAACCTTTGAAAAAAAAAGGTATGTTTATTCAGAGAAAGTACGTTTTTGGGACTTAAAATAGTGTCTGCATTACTTAATTGGCATAATTAAGGTGATGCCTTCAAACCATTAAAAGATAGAGTCCTAGTGCAGAATAATCTGGTCATTAGATAAAAGTTTTTCAGAATCCTACTATTTTTCCTCATTTCCATCATTTTTCAAGAAGTTAAGAAATTATTGATGATTAGAAATCTGTTAATATTTAATAGATATTGAAACAATTCCCTAAAGCAGCCTCTTATATAGTGTGCAATGTTTGATTCTTATGTTCTATATTTTCAAAGTTATAAATTAAAGTCTGTTCAGAATTATTAGGCTTTTCAGGTTATATTGCTCAAATTCTTAGGGTTTTTTTTAAACATTAACTTAGAGAAAAAAATATGTAAATCATTTACTTAGTAAAAATTGAACTATTAGTATTCAACTTGAATATTTACACAAAGTATAGGAAATCAGGTTATTAATATTGTTAGGAATATGAATAAGGTATTTAAATATTTTTTTTCAAAATTTATTTTTTTTAAGATTTATTCTTATTACAAACAAATTTTTACTTTATAACTTTTTTAGAATTTTTTTTAAAAAAAAGCAAGAAGTTAATATAAATTGATTTTAATATTTTTTAATAAAACATCTTAATACACTGAAGTGTATTTTCAGCTTCATAAAAATTTATATTTTTTTATGATGCTCAATAGTTTCCAGACTGTTAGTACAAGAAAAATTACAATTTAAAAAGTAAAAAGAGAATATTTTTTAGATAAAGAATAATACCTTGTCTGCAAATATCATGATACCATAATCAGTTTTTCCTCTTATGGCTCGCCCCACACATTGAGAAGCATGTCTTAAAGCATCAAAAGTTAAGAAATCACTTTCTCTTATTTGAAATTGATCTCTTAAATATTCAAGGCGTGCCTAAAAAATAAACATATCATAAATCAGCAATTCATTTCAAAATAATCTATATATTTTTTTCTTAATACAATTAATGTTATATTGATAAAATACCTTTAAAATTCTACTTTGGGTATAGACAAAAGGTATTCCAAACATGATCACGCATCTTCCAAGGTGGTGATCTAAATTAAAATAAAACGATCAAAAAAATATATAATGTTAAAAAGTTAAATACATACTTATAGCTAAAATACATAGTACGTAACAAACCAAAATCAACTCCTTCTGAAACTTTTCCTCTTGCCACAGACAATAAAACAGCTCCTCTTCCATTTTCACAAGCCTTTAAGAAAACAAAATTTTACAGATAAATTAACCTGACATTCATGGAAATGTTTAATTCTATGTTTTTTGTATATTTCAATTAAAAACGTATAAGTTTTGATAATACTAAACTTTCTTTAGTCCACATAGTTGTCTATGTGTGATATCCTAATTTAACCAAAATACTAAGAAATGTTTTTTTTTTTTTTACAAAAGTGCATGTGCAACCAAAAACCTGTTCTGAAGATCAATAATATACAGAAATTATAAAACTGAATGTAGTATAGAATTTTTGTTTCACAACTTGTATAAGTTGCACACTCTTTTGTAAGGGCAAGATTTTATGTACCTGTGGAAATATGTATACAGAACACAAAGGCTAAATATTTTGCTTTTAAAAGAATCAAACAAAATTATCATAGACTAACCCCTAAACAAAAGTGAAAATAAGTCTATAGAATTTAGCTGAAAAATAATTTATGAATTTGTAATAATGTACAATTACAAATAAATAATAAAAAGTGACACAAAAGCTAAAACAAATTTTAAGACATAAATTAATTTTAGTTAAAATTTGAAAAATATTGCTTAGAAACAGACATACAGGACAGGACAGACAGACTGCTAGGGAAAAATATTGACCATTAAAGGAATCAGACACAAAACAGCTGTAGCTGCATAGTATAGGATTTAGTTGTTGTTTTTTTAATAATTACTTAACAATATTTAATACCTTTATTTTCTAAATTTTTACAACTACAGAATCTTTCAGTTGTTTCCAAAGAACTGCCTATGTACATAAAAACCATCCAAAAAATAGTTATATAAAACTTATTTAAAGGAGGCTGAGTCTTAGAAAGAGAAGTATAGGCTTTCAATGTTGTAGCATCTATTATTCATTTCCTCTAAATTAGATGAGGTTCCCAAGTCAGAATTATTTACTAATTTTTATGGGTAGTTAAAGCATGTTCTTCCAAAAAAATTTTAAACTATTGAGTTATGTTTACATCTTGATATTGTACCTTTAAACAGTTATTTCCAAATAAAGTATAGTAAGTAATTGGTTGATGTAAATAAAACTAATATTGAAATATATTAAACAATATGCATGGTTTTTCTTACCCAAACTATGTAAGTTTATTGAAATAGTATTTTACAAAAAGCAATTGGAAAAATTTGATATATATTTAAATTGTAAAGAATATTGCAACGATATAATTTTAATAATTTTAATTTGAGCAGTATTTATATATATTTAAGAATGAAACCATTATTGACCCTATACATACAAACTAAACTAAAAAAAAACTATATTTTAAATCAAAGAAAAAACATGAATGGCGAAATATGATATAAAATCACATTTCAATAAATGCAATACTTATATTAATAAACAACTATGAGGTTGTTTTAATTTTCTGTAACTTTATTAAACATTTTGAGAAACATCAACTGTAAGATCAAAAATGAAGTTGCGAGCTTCAATAATATAAACACAATGGACAGTCAAATTTCTAACATTCTAAGATAAAAGTACATCCATATGGACATTTGAAAATGCATATTTGTAAAATATACATGTGTTGCAATTAAATTTCTGATACCCACACTATAAGGACTTGGGACAATGCAACAACAAATCACACTTTAAAATAGGTTAAGAAAGGGTTTTTGATGGGGGGGAAACAATATTTCATGTAGTTCATAAGATGTTTCTGTATAGTCAGTATAAAATGTTTCATTAAACTGTTATCTGGTGGAAAATCTGGAAACCTCTTAATTACCTATCGCTGTAACAATTTTAATCATAAGTTTAACCATTGAAAAATGCATGGCTAATTACAATAGTTTTACAAGCCCTTTGATTTGATTTTGTGTCAGGCAAAATAAGACATAAAAATATTACATAGATCAATCTGACATTATCTGCACGGTCATTGGTCATTGAACAAATGTTGACATTTTTTGATAATTATTTATTGCAACGTGCAAATGCTGAATTTTTCTCATTTAGTTACAGGTAACTGGTGGAGAAATTACAAATTTTTGTCGTGCAGACGAATGTGTGTTAATTTAGTTTAACAGAATATGTTTCTGGATAAAACAAATAATATACATTGTAAAAAAAGAATTTGTAGCTTACTTTAACATAATTCGATAAAGCTAAGCTGGTTTCTCCAGAATCTTGAGTCTCTAAGAACAACAACTTCTTTTTCAAAATATTATCAATAATGCCCTGCAAATAGAAAAAAAAACTATTCATTAAATATTTTTTTGCATCTAAATGTTTTATAAAACAACTATATATAACCTTATGATTAAAATATTAGATGAAAAATAGAAATACATATGATCTTCAATTATCTGCAGCAATTGGAAACAGACCTACATTGGATAATCGAAATCTTTGGATTATAGAGGTAACATTGTTTTTTTAATTAATTTTCATCAATGAACTCAAAAACAAACTTTTAAATAACAGTGCTATACTGTATTAAAATTTAATTTTTATTAAAACATTTAATAATTTTTTTCCTCTTTTTTTGAAAATGCATAATAACAACATTTTCAAATCCACTTGCACTATTTGTACAGATAATTATGCTTTTTTTATTCCGGTTTTTAAAAAAACATTTATCAATGCAGCATCTTAATAGCTAAATGTTTTCATTAATCATTGATATTGATTTCATAAATTTGAATTTCTCTGTAAGCTTTCTAAGATTTTCTCTTGCTTTTATTTGCACTTTTATTTTAAATTTCTTATTTACAATTACAATGACTCAAGTCTTTTTAACAGCAGTGGAAACTCTTGGTCAAATTAAACAACACAAGTAATCATGTAAAAGCAAATAAAACTATGAAATTGTAACTCTCCCATTAATTATTAAAAAAAACAATGCAAATAGTTTTTAAAGACAAAAAAACGTTCATTTATAATTCACATAAAATGATTAATTCCAAGTAGTCACACATTATAATGTATAACTGAATTATGACAGCCTATTTTCAAAATCAAGAAAAAAATGTATGTTTGAACCTGCTTTAGTTGACAGAAACATTCAGGTTAAAGAGGTTCGATAATCGGAATTTAACTGTATTTTGTATGACTTAACAGATTTGTACTTCTAAAATTATGCAATTTAATTCACAGCTAAAACAATTATTAAACTGTAACCACTTCTCTTGCCATTGATTATGAGGCTGCGTGTAGCTATGGAAAAACAAAAAATTGCATTTTAAAAAGGTGAATAAAATGCTGGGCACTAATTATTCTATTTGTAGTAAAACCTTAATTGTGCATCATGATATCTTTATATAAAAACATTATTAAAATGCATAGAATCAACTATACTGTTTTAGTAGTAATATGAGAAGTTTTAAACCTGTTTAAACACAGAAGCAACTTTGCACTTAGAACAGCAATGTTAGCATCATAAATTTTAGATTTTTATCTGATCAAAATACAAAAATTGTAGAACAATAGACTAATGTAATTGTAGTCTAAGACTGGACATTTATTAAATGCACAAACTAAAGTGAAGTTTAAATGCAAAATAGCACCATAGTTAAAAAAAAAAGCTTGGACAAAATAGATTTATAAATGATGTTATCTCTAATAATTCAAATATTTTAATTAACAAAAATAATTTTGGACAATTAAGATAATCTAGGTACTACTGTAACAAATATCAATGAAAAAAATAACATTAAAATAATGAAATTTAAAAATTATGCATAATAAAAAAAGACAAATCAAGAAAGAAATTCCACATGAACCCGAATTCCATTGTGAGCTTTCAGGGTGAAAAGGGGCATTTCATAAAATTAAAGGAAAAATAACAATCAAACAATACTATTGCAAACTTTGATAACACGCATTTTTTACTATCCCAAAAAAAAATTCTTCCAAGGAATTTCTTATTTTGATATTAGAAACATACTCGTTAGCCAACAATTTTACAAAATATTTATGCAAAACAAAAAATTTTCTATTAATATCTATATATAATTAAAAATATTTTCAACAAATACACTGTAATTCAAAGAGTTTGCTTGATTAATTTTATGAACTATTTCTTGTCATTATAATATAAACAGGAATGCTATGATTAAAAAGAAGTCGCTTGAAACATTTACTAACAAAGAGACTAATGTCATATAGTTAACAGTATAAGTTAGTATTACACTAAAATGCTAACACAGTTAATACTTTGTCAAAAATATTAAGATTTTTATTGTCTTGAATTTTTTACTTTCTCCTTCTAAGTTTGCCATATTAAGGTTTGATTAATATATTTTATTTTATATTTTATAACCATCATTGAACAGCCAACTAAATTTTGGGTTTGTGACTACTACTGTTCAACTACGTGGCCTGAACCTAATCCAGAAGATAAGGAAACTCTTGGATAGGTACCCCCAGAGGTATGACTTGTTGTGGGAACGTGGAGGACTTTGTGACGTCAGATTTAACAGTTATCAATCACCATTTACTACACGGGGCGTCTTCAGTGGCGGGGATCGAACCCACGACCTCTGGGACATGGGTCCAGTGCCCTATTAACCAGGCTATCCTGGCCCTTTGCTTATTATAAATAAATATCATACCTGTTCATACCAAGCAGCCACAACAGCTTCCATGTAAGTGTAGCTAGTGAAAAATCCTACAATGCCATCAGGGACAATAGTAGACATTTCTACCAGTAGATTTCCATAATTTCGTATCACAGCTGCAACATGCAAATTTATATATATATATATATACATATACATACATATACAGATACATATACAGATACATATACAGACGTGCCAACCTAGCAAAATTAACATTCAGGAGTTTCCCTAACAAGAATTCAGGAGATTTCAGGAGGGGTAAAAAAAGGTGCATGGTATGCAACATTTGGCACTTCTAAGGAATTTTAAGTAAAAAATTTATTAAATATAAGAATGCAAGAAATTTTACACACTAATAGAGCAATAATTGTTTAAAAATATTAAATGGAAATAAAATAATTAAACACAGATTTAGCAACACAAAACTATATTAGGTAGATACTCTTTAAATAAATACCATTTCCTTAATAAAACATTATTCAAAAACCCTTGACACTGTAATAAAAATGCACAAAAACTTTTAAAAAATAAACAAATTGAATAACTATTTTATTTTATAAAACCAATTCAATACTAATGTACAAAAATACTAATGTCTGTACAATAAAGAACCAATTATCCGGGATGCTCGGGACCATCGCTATCCCGGATGTCTTAATTTCCCGGTTTCCTGGATCGACAAAAAAGTGTCGTTAATTGATGTTTTATCAAACCCAAATTACAAGGAAAAAATGTAAACACATTTTAAAGTAAGAGAAAAAAGAAAAGCACTCCTAAATCTAAAAAGGAAAATAATTGTAGAAAAATAAAATTTAAAAGAATAAAAAAATTTGCAAGTTTAGACAAGAAAAACAAGTTTAAAAAATAATTACGATTCCTAAATCAACTAATAAACAAAACCAATGATTAAATAACGCAATATATTTCATGGGGGGGCGAAAATAAAAGGAAAACCTATTAATCTAAATAAAAACAACACTTGAAAATTATCGAACCGAAACGATAGTTAAAAAACGGCACTAGCATAAATATTAAAACCTAGAACAAGGCAAGATCAACGGACTTTAAAAAAAAAAAAACTAACGAAAAAATTTGGTAATACAAATAATTTTATTGAGTGCAAAATTTATCATGAAAAAAAAAAACGTAGTGGAATCAGAAAAACGAAACTGCAATCTGCTTCATAAAATAATTGTATGCTTAAATTAATAAACAATTCTCCTTTTTTTTTTTTTTATAAAAACGCGATTTTTAATTAAAGCAGGTCGTGTGATTCCACATCAAGAAAAACTTGCGAATGATGCCGCACTTCCAAAGAATCAGATTTTATTCAAAAGAAAAACATTTTATTTTTATTAATCGATGTCAAATAGATAAATATATTTTTCTCTTTCATCTTCTGTTCACTGATATGCATGTGCAATGCATTTTCCCCACCCCCTCGTAAATCAAACAGCAAACGAAATCATCATGCCACTCCTTTGAGTTTAACGACCTAAAAGAGAATAAAGATCTAAAATCTTCAAGGTCGCGAAAGAAATGACGTTTCTCTGGGTAAACGGGGAAAAAAATTCTTCCCTTCCTCACATTTTCCTCTACTCAACTTCAAGGATTAGTCCAGTTTCCGCTTTTTTTTTCATATCGTTTTAGTTCAAAATGGCGGGAGAACCGAGCAAATTTTTTCTCCGGATTATCTGGATACCAGATAAATGGTTCTCTACTGTATGCATGAAAAAAAGAGTTGCAGACTTAGCTCTCCGCAATTAAGTCTTGCTAAAGTCATTGGTACATGATTTGTTGAAATTGATCCATACTTCCGTTTCGACTTAAGACATCCTTGAAATTTTTTTTTTTTTTTAAATATACGAAGACTAAACGAATAATTGATATCACGTTGCTAGTTTTAGTTTACGAGCTTGTTGCCAACCGTAGAAAAATACGCATTAAAAACTATAAAAACAGCAAGATACAATATCAATTCCAACTACGAGAGTATGAGTTTCCCCACTCCTGAACGGACGTCACTCGATAATGACATGTGACGTCATTGCATTCAACTCCACACGAAAGAAGAGGAAGATTTCACCCACCCCCTTACACTGGGGGAATATAACCTGAAATAGGAGTGTTAAGAGGTAACGTTGAAGAGGGGGGGAAATAAAGCATGTTCAGCTACACTTCAGGCAGATGGTAGTTTGATAAGAGGGGATGGAATTCAAGCTGAAAGAAAAACTTACTTTCGCACTCGCGGAAAAATTAGGTAATTTTGAGTTTGGCCGTCAATCGCAGTAAAATTCGGGAGTTTTTCAAATCAATTCCGGAGGGCGGGAGAATAACTCAAAATTCGGGAGACTCCCGCAAAATGCGGGAGAGTTGGCACGTCTGCATATACATACATATATATATATATATATATATATATATATATATATATATATATATATATATATATATATATATATATATATATATATATATATATATATATATATATATATATATATATATATATATATATAATTTTAGTACAAAAACTAAAGCATGTCATTAATTTGGTGTAAATCTAAAAGTATGATGTTTTTTTTAAAAACTTAATCCAAAGAAAAGTAACATATTAACTCAAAATATTTTATATGTTAAAATCAATATTAATTTACTGATTCTTTTTTTTTTAATATGCATATTTCTGTTTTAGTAATAATTGTGACTTATATATTAAATATATAATTCCATTACTTGAGTTTTGTTATCATTTTAGCTAGGTTACATGAAAAGATAGGCATATAATTAAATATAGAACTAATTATCTAAACAAAAAGAATGCAGGCCAATCAAAGAAGTAAAAATAGTGAAGATGATTACTATTAGCTATTATCATAGTTGATAACTACAAAGAATAACTTAAATGTTTCCTTCCATAAAATTTAATCAATAAAAATTTTCTTTGAATTCATATTATTCAATACAAATTATTTTAAATTCTATTCTCATGTTAAAAACTTTTTTCTTCTTGTAACAATTTCATCAAAATTTTTATTCATGAAAAATGTTTAAATGATATATTAATATGATTTTGCAGCATGGGACTATACAATACAAAGAAGTGGGTGCGAAAGAAAGAATTGAATGTTGTATATAAACTTGACTACTGCTTATCATTATATTTAATTTTGTCAAGAACCATTAATAAAATTAATTTTCATGAAATGTGTACTTATTATACATATATATGAAATTATTATGTATGTATATATTATTATTTATAATTATTATATATGTATATGCTATCTTGTATATGTAATAATATTTAAAGCAATAATGGTTCTGCTAGAATGTTGTGTTAAGATAAAAACTTCTTTATTTTAAAAATTATCATCATGAAAATGAAAAACAAAATAATAACAGAAGGCAATCATTATATAAATATGGAGATTCATCTTTTGATTTAAATTTATCAACCATATATAACGATTATACCAATTTAACAACATTCATCAAGTGCCTCATTTTTATAGCAATATGAAAATTAACCTTTCTTTACGCTTATAGCTCAATCCAATGTTGTAAAAGTTAACCAGTAAATCATCAAATGATTAAGTTTACCAAATAATAAGAGTTTTTTTTTTCTTTTTTCTTTTTTGCATAAACAAAAAAAAACATCTTTTCCAAAGAAAATAACAAACTAAAAAAAACTGACAATGTGTTTTCTTTTAAATCATTGTAAAAATGTTTGTAATATATAAGTCTAGACTATAAGTCTATAAGTATATAATATATAAGAATGTTTGTAATATATAGATAGTAAGAGACATTCATATTACATTAAATACAATAGTTTTAACATCTGAATAAGAATTTATAAAACAATATAAGTATTACCATTTTTCAAACTAATTTATTAAATATTATTACCTATATCATCTCTAGTTTCAAACTTTGAAGACATTGATACTTGATCATTGCCCTTACTAACGATCTAAAATATTAAGAAAGTTCAGAAAATTAGAAATATGTTCTAACTTTAATATTAAAGAATATAATTTACATGAATTGTCTTACCATTGGGCATAAGCAAGGTCTAGCTAAAGTCATTGTAAAGGAAGCCATAATAACTGGACGGAAATCCAAAATTTTGGGATACATATCAAGAGGAGATAACGTCTAGAAACAAAGAAAACAAAATAAAGGAAGTTAGTAAAAATTCATCAATAAAAAAAAATCATAAAATTAACCATAGAAAAGTATTTTATATTTAGAAAGTACAACAAAACCATAGCAATATTTTTGAGGAGAATAAATACGAAACTTAAAAAAAAAAATTTATATAAAAGTACAGCATCACTTACACCCGATGTGATAATAACAGATTGAAATCGCTGAAAAACAGGTTTTATGGCTATTGAAGCATCCATACAGCTAAAATGAAGAATGGGATTTGGTACAGATGGTGTTCTATCATCACAAGGTTCAATGATTATAGTAAAACCTGTAATAACAAATTAAAAGTTTTAAGCCTTAAAATAGAAACAAGCATTGATGACAAATAGCAAAAACACAATCACCATTTAAAGCTTTCTTAACTGTTGTTTCAAGTAAACCCATGTTATTTAAAAACAAATGACTGGGCCTAACTTAAGCAAAAAGACTTGTCAACTAAGTAAACAACGTAAATATTTGCCAACTAAAAAAAAATATAACATATCTAGTCTTAGAAGTAAGACTTGTAACAGGATAGACTCGTGATAGGAATAAACTCTTATAGTTTGAAAATTCCTAACAATAGGAAATGAAAGATGCTTCCCTTCTTAAGATTTATTGGATTTTATTTGAAACATTACAGAAAGCTAAAAGCTTTATATTGAATCATTAGTTTTTTTAAGAGGAGTACTTTAAAGAGCCATAGCTATGTCTTTCCCATTTAAAACCTTTTAAAAATTACTGCATAAATAAAATATTGGGGATTTCAATTGTTGAGATATTAAAATAAATTACCAACATTGTTCAAAATACAGTATTATTGCTTTTTGATAAATATTTTAAAAAAGGCTACAAAAAATAACAATCAGTATTGCTGGAAATCAGTTACCTTTGATGTATGTACTAACAAGAGTAGCAAAATTACACAGAGCTGTGAGAGAAGACATTTCGTTCAGTTCTGTTATTTCTAATGTTCTAACTAGAGATCTCAACCGCTCAGAACAAAATCTATGAGAGCAAAATTATTTTATTGCAAACAAGTTCAAACAACAATAAATTTTAAGATAAATTATACAAAAAATTTAACAAAACAAAATATAAAAATACATGCATTTTTTAACTCATTAAAATAAATTAAAGCATAAAACACTTTAATTTATTAAAACACCCCTAGCAGAAAAATAACTTGGGCCCTCATTGGACCAATTATCACAAATCTCGGCTCAATAAAAGTTCAAAGGGCTGTAAATTTTTCTATATTGGCCCGATATAGAACATTTTACAGCCACGATTTTATATTACCCACCCAATATTTTACAGCCACTTTACAACCAATATTGGCCCTATGTAGAATTATCCGATTCCCCCGATATTTTATATTCATTATTCAGCCAATATAGGCCTCATATTGGCCATTCTAGGACCAATAGACATCCCAATATTGGTTCCTTATTTTTATAGAACTCATTCCGAGCCAACTTTGAGCCAAAATGGGACCAAAGTAATATTGTTGCAATGGATGTTTAAGAAAGGAATAAAATATCCAGCATAATACTCTAACTTTGTATTATGCTTAGGTATTATAAAACAAAACTTAAACATAAGCAGTTATTCCAATTCAAAAGCATTAAGTTTTGTCAATTAAAAAGTTTATTGATTGGTAAATTTATATAAATATAAAAATTAAAATTCCCGACAAAAAAAAAATATAGCACAAGTGTTTTATTAAGCAAATGCAAAGAACAAATAAAATTGAATCAATTATAATTTTTTTTTAAATCGTTCGACAGGAATGACATGAATGTATGAAGAGACTGTTGTTTAACTTGTTTAGCTGAAATGTATTTCAAATAACCCTAAAACTACAATCATAATTTAATAATTGAAAAGCTTTGTGAAAGTAAGTTCTAAGTGACATTTACATTTTCATTAACTTGAAAACTTTAGCTTAACAAAACTGTGACAGAACAACAAGCTATTTACAAAGCATATTTTTTCATTAAAAACTATCGTATTAATATCCAGACAGAAAAAAGTTCTAGTCATACAGCGGATCGCAACATTTGAATACTTATTCACAACTGACCATAAAATGTTCCTTAGATTGTCTTTACTAACAAAAAAAAGTTCAAAACGTGAAAAATTTCTATGTTTAATTTTGAAACTGTTTCAAAAAAGGTCATCAGACAGGTGATTGCTGGAAGAAAAAATAATCAGAATTTTTTTTAGAACTTTATGGTTAGATTATATCACTTTCAAACTAAACAAAGTTTTTCTAGATATGTAATTTATTTTGTTTACTTGTAATACTATATTTTTTGTACTATAAATCACTAAAACCCAAGAATAAGAACTCTGGAAGAAAAAGAAGGGTTTTAGTAAGGTCAGAATAAGTGTCTTATTAATGGAGTTCTGTTATTTAAGTTATGTAATGGAAAGTTACATAACTTAAATTTCGGTTAGCAGAACTTCAAGAAAATAGTGCTGAAATATGACATTCTAATTCTTTGAAGTCCACAAATCAAAGGTCTTCAGATTCACAGAATTCAGCGAAATTGCGAAAAACTCACTTGCCTGGTTAATCTAATACAAAAAATTAACTTAATTGTAGAAATCTATTTAAATATTATTTTCCCTTAAATTTTACTAATATATGTTTCATACTCATATAAAATACAACAAATGTTATATCTACTTTTTTTTCCTAATTAGAAACCAATGATTTTTTTTTATTTTATTAAGATACAACAGACAGTATCAGTAGTATGGATGTTACGCTCTATAAACTCTAAAACAGTTATCATAAAACTAATATCTATACATTTTACAACTGTAACAAATTTTGAAAAACAAATAAGGATTCATATAAGCTGATATAAATATTCAAATATGTATATGACTACTTAAACATACAAATAACATACAAAATGCAAATTGCATTAATTGTTCTAGCAAAGAAACTACTTTTCCTCAACCAAAACAGTAGCTTAAGTCATTCCTCTTAGTTACCTGAGAGGTTTTCTTTCAATCAAAACCTTCTGAACAATATCTTTTAAGAAAGCTGCAGGACTTTCTTGAACTACATGTTGTACTCGAAGCCTCATCTTCACATACTCAAGAAACCGCTTTAAAAAAGCAATAAAGTGTTCAGCACTTCGAATGTTTCCAGGCACAGCCTCTGTACATTGAATGAATTAAATTAAAATATGGCCTTTGTAATAAAATAGCAAACACATTTATGATATATTTAATAAATTGAGGTAATAATTTTTAAATAAAGAGGTCATTAAAAAATTAACGTAATCCTTTTCATTATAAAAAAAATTTATAAACTTCTAACACCCCAGTTTCTAAAACTGCCTTGAGGAAGGAATTATAAAATACAACTTTAAATTTTTTTCAATAAACTTTTTTCACTTGCTTGTGTTCAAATGCAAAAATACAACTAATAACTTACATGCAGGATATTTCAGAATTCGACCAACAAACTTAGATTGGATAGATAATAGGCTAAAAATTCAGACATCAATAGGCTAAAAATTCATAATAAAACATGAGGACACAAGTAATGTTGAAAATTGCAAAAAAGAAAAATAAATAAAATATACAGGTTTGACAATGGGGTCCTTGCTCAATATAAAATGATGTAAAAATAAATCCTGAAGTGGTGTCAATTGATGTCCTTGCTCAATATAAAATGATGTAAAAATAAATCCTGAACGTTCTCGAAGATGACAGATGTGCTTTTGATACTAGCCAAAGCAATAACAAATATTACCAGATTGAGAGTCTGCTTTTTTTTTGCAATTTTCTCTGCCTCGATGTGATTTGGCAACCCTATTTTCTAAAGTAAGTTCTAACTTTTTTTTATACTTTTTATCCTTCCTCTAAATTTGCCAGTTGAATTTTTGAACACTATGCATTATATAGATTGATAACTCCTAATCAATTTAAAACCTTCTTTATTCTTGGTTTAACATAAGTGTTGCTGATTGGGCCACGATGGCTCAGGGAATAGAGCGTTTGCCTTCCAATGAGGCAAAACGAGTTCGTATCCCAGTCGATACGAATTCCGCATCCGGCTTGCATCGACCACAGAGCTGACGTGAAATATCCTCAGTGGTAGGCAGATCATGGGTGGAGTCCCCTTGTCTTCAGGCTAACCGTGGGGGGCTCTCGTGGTATCCATGTAACGTAAATGCGGGTTAGCTCCATCAAAAAGTCATCCACAAAGGCAAATTTTTCCCAATACTCGATCCAGGAGTTCCCTTGTCTTCTGGATTGGGTTCAAAATTACAAGGCTACGGAGTTGAACATTTGTAGTTGTAAACTCATAAAATCGGGTCGGCTGTTCAACGACGGTTATAAAAGTGTTGCTGATTGGGCCGGATAGCCTGGTTGGTAGTGTACTGGGCCCATGTCCAAGAGTTTGTGTGTTCGATCCCAGCCGGCGGAAGACTCCCCGTGCAGTAAATGGTAACTGATGCACATTAAATCTATCGAGTTTCCATAACAAATCAATACCTCTGGGGGTACTGCTCCAGGAGTTTGCTTGTCTTCTGGATTGGCTAAAAATTACAAGGCTATGGAGTTGAACATTAGTTGTTGTAAACCCAAAAATTGGGGCGGCTGTTCAACGACGGATATAAAAGTGTTTCTGATTAAAAATTACTGAGTACTAAAGATCATTATATAAATTCAATAATTTTTCTTTTTTTAAAAGAAAAAAAAAACATTTTTAATGCAGTTGATTATTTAGAATTGCAAAAAAAGCACAACTTACCATTCAATACTTCATCGGGTAAAACTGAAACACAAAAAATAAATAAAAATTTTAAATTAAGTTTAAGAAGAAAGAATTTCCATAATATAAAATACATTTGTAAAGCTAAGTTGATAATGGTGAATTGATAAAAGATAGGTGACATTTCAGTGAATTGAGTAAATTATATGATTTCTAAACTTCTTGCCTGCAAAGTTCATAAATCTATCACACTACACTCATTTGAACTATCCAAGTCTCAGAATTGGCATTTTAGAATGCTGCTTTGGCGAGATAGATTGCGTATATTAAATTCTGCATTTTAGATAGGTCAATTGTCAAAGATAAAAAAGGAGAAATGTTAACGTAACTTTAATAACATTTTAACAAATAAATTAAAAACATCTAGGATTTAGGATTAAATTCAAACACGTAGAATAAAAGAATCTACATAAAGCAAAGCGTGAAAGAGAAAAATAACAAACTTTTACGATGGTAGATTGGTATATATACATTTCATTCAATTGAAATTCAGTTCAGTTCATTATACTTCAGAAAGAAGATTACAAAAATACATTGATGATACATAGAAGTTTACAGGTTCGCCAGGTCACTAACTTTGATACTTGAACCTAGTATGTTGTTTACACCACAGTGCCAAAGTCTCAGTTTTGTTCCAATCAATGTCACTTAGACATTCACTAAGCTTTTTATTTATCAAATATGAAATAAATAGATAAAAAGCAAAAATAATAAAATAAAAAATTACTTGTGATGAGATAAATGAGAGATAAAGTTTCAATTTTAACACATTTACTATATAATTGAAGTAGTGAAATTTGTTTGCTATTTGTATATTAGTCTACTATTGATGCAAAAAATTTGCAATTAGGATACTTAAAAAATTTGCAATTAGGTAACACTTTATGTTAAATTTAATTCTAATAAACTTCTTAAATAATTATTAAAACCTTATTATTTCTAAACTATATTATTTTAAAATAAATTGGGTAAACATTGATAAACTAGACTAACTAAAATTTTATACCAGGATTAGAAAGGATAATGTCTGTATCACGAGCAATGCCGGCATCTTTCAAACCTTCAACCATTCGACTATATTCTTCTTTCAATTTTTTGGCATCAGTTTCTTTAAGTCTAAAAAGGTACAAAAACAATAAATTTTTCAACATTCAAATCGATAATTCAATAATGGAAGAAAAAAAAAGTTATTTACTTATTAACTGTTTTTTCTAACATGTTGATACCAGTTTGACTTCTTTCAATAGTTCGCCGGGTTATATCTACACTCATAGAAGCGATACATACACTGTCTGCAATAAAATATAACTATTATTGTAGTGTATGTTTGCATTAACAGGACGCTATGCTAGGAGAGAAACTTTTCATAACAAATTCTGTTTCCTTTTCATTGGTATTATAAAATTTAAAGTTCAGAGATGAGAAAGTTCAGGAAAACGTAGAGTAAACCATTAAGTTTCAATTGCTTGAAATTTTTTCAAAATACAAACAAATAATTGTAAGATTGCAGCACAATCTGATGATTTGTGAATCTGATAATTCATGAAAATTTGCTTACATTTCGATATTTTTCAAGATCAAACTTTACAGTTTACTCTAGGTTTACCTGAACTCATATTTCTGTACTTTAAGTTTTAAATTACTTATGTAAGTGAAAGAGAATTAGCCATGAAGAATTTCTCCTATTGTATAGGGTTCTCCTAAGAATCCTATTCAAAAAGAAAAGAAGAAAAGGGATTCTATATACTCCATGTTAACCTACAAAGAACGATAAGAATGCAATTTCTTTATTTATTAAATAATTAGTTAATAACATTGAATATTTTTGTTTCCTTTTTCATTTTATTGGAATATGCGAATTAAATTATTGAACTTAGTTACCAAATTTTAAGGTTGTAAGTATTTTTAAAACCGTTTAAAAGTTTGTTTTTTAAAATAAAGTTTATAAATAACATATATATTATTATATTACTACCTTAAAATTTAAAATTTGGTAACTAGGTTCAATAGATCACATTAGTTTAGAAAGAACAGGGGGTCTGATATCACACTCCTTGTATTAAAAAGTATAATTTTCGGTAGGTTAACATGGAAAAAATAGAATTCCTTTTCTGTTAGAGAATAACCCTCAACTTTGACTTAAAACCAAAATTTTTAGACTTGCCAATATTATGCGCTTCATCGAAAACCACAACAGATGACTTGGAAATTTCTTTAGAAACGAGATCAGCAATTTTAGGATCCAATAAGTAGTGGTAACTGTATACTACAATTGTTGCAGTTGTTATCTAAAAAATGAAATGTTAAATTTGAATTTATTTTTAAATTTTCAAAATAAAGTTCAGCTGGTTAAATATAAAATTATAGATGTATTCCACAGAACGATTTGATGTATTTAAAAGAAATGATGCATTAAACTCAGAACAAATTAGCCAACAGTTTAATATGTTGATCATATAATTTGGAATGATAATAAACATCTCAGGCTTTTAAAACAAAACCTTAAAATAAACTTTTAAATGCATTATTTAAATAAATAGAAGTAATAGGGAAAAAAACAAAAGATGATAGCAGAAATGCTTTGTTATGGAAGTTAACAGGAAATCAGACATTAGACTAGATAAAAATATCAGATCTAGAAACCAGCTAGATCTAAAAATATAAAAAGGCTACAAAGATATACTTAATTTGATGAACTTCTGTGATCAAATACAATTTGTTCAGAACCAATAAAACACTTAGACTTAATTAACAATACAATATGCATGCAGCAACTAACTCATATACAAATAATAATATAAAACAATGAGATGAATGACGAATTCATTAAATAGATTATTGTTTGTCATCCTAATGTTGTGGAATCAAAGATAAAAGTATATATACAGCAATCAACTCATGTACAAATAGTAATGTAAAGCCGTGAGTAGAACGACTAATTCAGCTGCTCAAATTGCTCCAAAACTAAATTTCTGTTCCAAAATACCATTTTTTTTTCTCAAAATTGCTCCAAACTGCTCCAGACTTTATTAACATTAGTTGAGCAAAAAGTGGGACTTTGGTATCATTTTTTGCTAAATTTGTGTTCAATAATCAGTTTTGTTTGTCCAAACCAGCAAGCAATTTTGGTTTTTCAATTCCAATTTTTATTATTTAAGAGAATTTTTCCTCCCATCGCATTGAACACACTAAAGAGTTAATATACTAAATTAACAAAGTACACTTGCTATAATAAGAACATATTAAATATTGGAATTGGATATGCCAAGTTGAAAGGTCTGATAAAAAATCTAAATAATAGGATTAATAATAGGAAATATATTGTGTCTAAAATTAATACCTTAAAAATATTTGACTTGCGCGTGTTGTAATAATATTGCATTGAAAATATTTAAATTCGAAAAAACTAGTAAAAGTAGCCAAAGAAAATAATTGTAAAACAGAACATTACAATGGAATTGTGTGAAAAGTGGTTTTCTAAAGAGAATGAGCAATGTTACAATTTTGAAGAAATATTTTATTTTGTTACAACACAGACCAAAACATAAAATTGAAAACTTTAAAAAAAAGGGGGGGGGGAACAAAGCAGCTCATCATCCCTTAATATATTGGGAACAGCATTGCATCAATAAATGCCTCAGCTCATTATTTATATAAGAAGGCGTGACTCTATTGCATAGCACATTACAATGTTAAACACATTTTTTAAAATCCACCAATGTAAACTACCATTTATATTTGGTTATAAATAATTGCTGTACAGCTATTCTTACATGTCAATGCCAATTACCAGTCCAAGGAACCGTTGACAATTATTTTAAAGTGATTCAAGTCAAATTTTAAAAGTCTAGAACCAATGGACTACCATTAATTTCATGCTCTGCATTAATACAGATTTGATCCAGTAGTTTCTTCTAGAACAAGAGTCCAGCATTTGGACTCTTCTTCAGAAATTGATGGCATAGCAGCAGTCAATGCAGTTTAAAATTATTGTAAATCTTTATGAGTTTCTGAACTTCATTAGGCTGCCTGTCTTAGGCTGATGGAAATCAATTGTGCTCAAGTCTGATGTAGGATTTTTAAAAAAATCATTAAAACAATAGCATAATGTAAAATTAGAATAAAAGCGCAATATTGACAAAAATAAGGGAATAATGAAATTATTTGTCACTCAAAAACAGACTTTTAGAAAAATATAGACATTGTTTTTACTGATTTACACAAAATATTAAAATAAAGATACACAATTGAAAAAATTAAGTCAAAATTGGAAAAAGAACATTGAATTTTCTAATCAAAAAGTTGGCGTCAAAATTAAGTAAACAGATTAAATTTCATTAATGCACATAAAAAATGTACTTACTGCATGACGAGCTAAGAAATATGGACACCAGCCGTGTTTTCTCCCATACTCTTTTAAATCATCCTGAAAAATAAAAGTACAGAAACTAAGAATTTAGACAAGTACTTAAATTTGCAATACTGTATTGTGTATTTTTACAGAAACACAACTTAAAATTCAATGACATGCTTAAGACACGTTATTTAAATGGTCAAAAGCACTCAAAAGAAGAAGAAAAAACTGGATTTCCTCTGATTTTTTCCAGACTAATTTATCAAATTGCCCTGATTTTTCTAATAGCGTAAATTTTATTAATTTTTCAGTTAAGTCACAACTTAAAATTTGTGAATTTAAATTTATAAAAAAATATGTATGCTTGTAATTAGAGCTAAAAATAACGTTTTTTAAAAATAATAATTATTATTACAAGACAAATTGTATGAAAGATATTAGATTAAACTTTCAGGTACCTAAACTAAATTCATTTCCCCACGCTCTTTTTGGTATTTTGATTAAATTCCCTGGCAATTCCCTGATTTTTCCAGATGGATAAAAATACCTGATTTGTGCTTGTTCTTCCTGATATCCCTATTCTTTGTTTATAAAAAATTACTTGAAAATATTTTTTTTTAAAAATTAAATTAAATTTAATAAATTTTTTTCTATAAAATGCTAAAAACAATTTTTAGAGTTTATTGAAATATTCCTGTCCATTGAAACCCATTATGTTCAAATAAAATACTGATTTTTTTTTCATCACAAATTTCATACATTTCTGTCAAAACAAAGCCTCACATCTTTCTTGAAGGATGAATTTTCACTAAATTATTGACAAAAAAAAACAAAAAAAAAATATTTTGGTAATTTTTAGATTATGATAGTCAGAATCTATAAAAAAAAGTATGAATGTAGAAAATATTATTCCAAAATAGTAAGCTTTCTAAATAATTTCATATTACCAAATCATAGACACCAACAGGTAGTGGGAACTCTTTTCCGTGTTTTTCAAATGCCTATGATAAAGTTTTAAAATTAGTTTATAATTATTAAAAATAATTTAGCACACATAAAAAAAAATCCTTACTTCAAAATAAGCACAGATATCAACATTTGGATCAACAGCTGCCATAGATCTCTTGTGAGATGCAGTAAGAGCAAAGCATTTACCATCAACAATTCTACCATCTTTCTCCTTGCTTACCTATTATAATTAAACGCTATAAAGATTAGCAATCACAGCAATTTAATTAAAATAAGGTAAATTACTACATTTTATTTTCAAAAAAATTTTAAAAAACTCAATGCATTTTTAACATTTTATGAACAAGAAAAAGCTAAGCAACTATTTTAAATGGTTTAAAAAACATTTACATAAATATATGTAAATGTTTTTTCTACATGAAACTAATTTTTCATGCATTTATAAAATTAGAGAACTAAATATAATAATAACAGAACCATAATAACAAATAATTAAACATTTTCTTAAAAATGAATCTAAAGTATCATAATGTTTTACATTTTTGTGTAAGAACTTTTTACTTGAAATTGCAAAGCTTTAAAAATAAAAATAAAAACACAAATGACAGTCACTAAGCCATATAATGATAAACTATGTTTTTTCTTTTTTTTTAAAAATTGAAAGATGGCATTTTCACATCAAACTGTTTCTTAGTATAATTTCCAGAAAGGTATTTCGAAAGTTTCCCAAATTTCCACAAGACATCACTTTGTTGACATCTTATTCCCTAATTAGCTCAACTGTGATTAAGTTTATTTTAAGATATTGTGGCATTTTTCATCAAAAGCCCCATCCAGGACAAATTTAAAATGCTGCACATTATTACATTGTCCCAAGTCTTTCAATAACATTATTATTGTTTATAAAAGTCCTTACAAATAAAGTAAACCCTTACTCAAGCCCTTAAACTCTACATTACATTTTGATAAATTCCAGCAATTAAACTGACAGCAAACACTCAGATGAAAACTACATATTTTGGACACTTTATACATTTCTCACTTTTTTTCCGTGATTCACACAGAATGAAATTCTTTTTTCATTATAGCAAAATCATGTTTTTAAAATAATTATCATAATTATCTTGTAGCTTTTTGCATTCTACAACAAAATTACTATTCAAGTCATTCATAATGTTCGATTTTTAGGACAGCATTCATTCTAAATAAACAAATAAACAACTTAGGGAGAAGAACAAACATAAAATTTGAACATTTAAACAAACATAAAATTCTTACTAAAAATAAACATTAAAAAAAAAACTTTATCATGAGGAATATCAGATTTACTGAAAATATAAGAACTTCAACCTTTAATTTATACGTGTAGAAAAAATCAGCTAGCCTCTAAGAGTTAGTATAGCATAATTAAAACTATTACCTGTGGATGACAACATAAGTTTTTTCTGGAGCTCAAGCATAAACCTAAAATTTTATTTTCTTGTCCAGTTTCTTTCTCAATATATGCTACAAGACGCCGTAATTCTTGCAAAACCTTAAAAAAGATATATATATAAATAAAAATTTAATACATAAGTAGGTTTTACATTCGGAAATTAAATTTAAATATAAATTATTACTCTATATAATACATCTAAGCACATATTGAATAAGCTTATTTAGAGCACTGATTATTACTTAACACTATTTACCTTTTCAATTTCTGGAATAGTTCTAGAACAATATACAAGTTTTGATACTTCAGCTGGGTGTGCCTACATGAAAATAAGAAAGAAAATTAATATACAGTACAGAACCCGTTATCCGGAAATCAGAAAACCGGAACGAAATTCGATAAATTTTCCCGCCATTTTTAAAAAAAAAAAAAAATTTCCTTATAAGACTTTAAGATGTTCACCTTACCATCATTTTGGAAATAATCATTAGTGTATTACTTCCTCGTTTTTTCTTCTTTTTAAGATTATTTCCAAAAAAAAATTTTTTTTAGTTGGGTTTAACAATAAAAAAACGGCTTTTTGTAGCAATTCCGAAAACCGGAAAAATCAGTTATCCGGAATAGCGATGGTCCCGATCATTCCAGACAATCGGTTCCCTACTGTATATAAATTTTTTAATTTGACAGAAAAGCACATTTAGAGATCTCAAAAGATTTATTTTCTACCACAAACAAAGTATGTAATGTAACACTTTAGTATTCAGGATAATTTACTCATCAAAAATTCAAAAGTGAAAAGTAAGCATAAAGCATAATTCCTGTTAAATAGTACATAATGAAAGATAACATAGTTATAAAATGAAAAATATGTTTGTATATTAATATTTATTTCGTTTTTCTTAGTTTTTACAACTATCTGTACTGAAACTGAACTTTTTCTAATTATATTCATAAGTGCTTAATGAGCAAATTTACAAGTCCAAAATATTTTCTACCTAGAATATGTATCAAAATATTTTCAATGCAAAATATGCGATTGGAATAAAGAAATTAATGGAATGATGGAATAGAAACACTTAATGCAATAGTTACAAGAATTGTGTAACTAAAAAAATCATAAGAATGGTGATTTTATAACAAGTATTTTTCTGTGAAGCACAATAGAAATACTTGAGCAAAACTGATGCAGCATTTATAACACATAAACTGTTATTCAGAATAATAAGTTATAGTTATTAATTAGTTATTGATATTTTTTGTACAACAGTTATCTTTGTTAAAAGAATTTCAAAAATTCATTTATTTTATTCATAACTATGAAAAATTTATGACTCATTTTCAAAAATTGTCTTCTCACCAAACATTTAAGATTGTGCTGTAATTCGTTATCAGATACCATGAAATTTCCGTTGTTTGAAGTAGGAAATAAAAGGTGTTACAAAGAAAAAGTTATTAAAAACATTTAAAAGATTAAAATTATTAAAAGAAATAAAAATTTAAATTAACTTTAAAATATTAAAATAAGAAGAACAGAAAAAATTTTCTAAAAAAAAATCTATTTATACTGCTAGCAAGTGAAATCATAAACATTTTACAGTAGAAGTAAATAACTTAATTCTACAAACAACAATTCTTCATAAATCAGACTAGCTTTGTGAGTGCAAACAATGAAATCAGCAGTTAAGATATTTCTATAACTAAGCAAGAACTATAAACTTTTTACATTTTTTGTTTAATTATTTGCTAAGAGATTAAAATTTAAAAAGCTAAGCAAATAAAAATGTATTAATTTGCTTATCACTAGTTCTGATGTCGTAGAACATTTCTTTTTTTTCCGTAAACTATAAGCACTTAAGTGCATATTCTGTATTTCTCTAAAAAAAATTTTAAAGCATTTCAAGATTGATCTGTTCCAGAGAAATATTGCCTTATTTAGTAGGTAAGTTTGAAGATAATTGATCTATATAACAATAAATTCCATAAAACACATTTCCACAGCATTCAAGGTTTTGCACTACAAACATCTCCTACTGTATAGCATTTTTCTAAAATGTAACAATTAAATAAAAAATGTAACAAGTAGTAACATTTTTAATTTTTAAGATAGTATCTAATGTTATATGCATATATATCTATATTACCTTATGATAAGCAACTATGAGAGAAAGCAATGAGAGTGTCTTTCCTGTACCTGAAGGCATTTCTAACAAACCATGTCCCTAGAAAAAATATTTATAAATTAGAGTGAGATGTTAGAAAAACTGTTGATAAAGATTTTTCAATTAAAACTACACCCTTAATAAAACTGATTCACAGAGAAATCTCAAGCTCAGTTAAGATGTAAAAAGGTGAAATGAAGTATGAAACTTACCTTAGCATCTAAACTTCTTTTTAACTCAAGCATGTAAGAATACTGTTCGGGATAAATAAAGTCATAAGGAAAATAAACTAAAAGACCATCAATGTTGACCCTAAAAAAAACATTATAACAATAAAAATATGCATTGCCTCATCTATTTTATACAATGAAATATAACGATCACTGAGTGGGTATGTTTCTAAAACAGTGAAGGGATTTTAAATGCTCACAATTTCAAAATTTCATACCCTGGTCCGGTGGGGTAAAGTGGGTAAAAAATAGAGCTTTTTTTAAATAAGGCTCTAAAACAAAACCATTGAATTATTTTGATTTATTTTATATACATTGGATTCATATAGATTAAATATAAAGCATAACTTATCTATTTTGTTAGTTTATTTTCTTACAATAATGCATTCAAAGGAATATCTTTTGATATACCCACTTCAGCCAAGAGTGGGCATAGTTTTAAAATTAGTATATATTTCACTAAAAAACTTATGTGAATATTGTCTCAGAAATAAAAATGCTCTAAAAATAAATTCATCATGATAATATTTTTAAAAAAATAAATGCTGAATTTTTTTTAGTATTACCTATTAAATTAAAGCATTAATGACCATAGCTATCAAAATTAGGTTTCACATTGGATGCAGTATATTTTGCTGAACTCTACATAATTTCATCAAAAAGCAAGAAAACTGTATTAGTTTGAAATATGAATGAGAATGTAAACATAAATAATGTCTATAATATCAATTTAACGTGCTCTGTGATATTGGATTTTTAAATCGCGTGAATATAAATCTCCATATGTGATTGTTTGATTTTAAAATCACTCAAATGCATTGCGATCTGCTTCTAGAATCGGAGGATTCAAATTGCGATGTTTGATTTTTAAATTGAATGAACACTCTTGTTAGTATTAAAAAACTATCTACAAAATTTAAGAATTTTCGTGGCTGAACGCTTATATTGTTCGTTTACCAGGAGTTGGCACTTGACTCCGCCTTCATCACGTGGTATCCGACGATAGTATTTCGCTATTTTTCGGAGAAGGCTGTGAACAATCCTGAAACAGGTTGTTGTTTGGCGATCGTATGTCAAAAATATTTATTTTGCAATTTTTATGTGCATTTTTTAACATTAAATATTTCATAAATTTAATGACATTTCTTTCTTTTGAGTGAAAAATCTGTCCTTTTTGAGACATTTTGCTGTAATATATTTAATTAGCTAGAGTAACAAAAGATATAATAGCAGATGATAAAGCGAAGTAAGTGACTAAAAAAGAATTTACTGCTTACGTTTGGCGAGCAGTAAGGGGTGTCACAATTTCAAGCGCGGGGACGTTTTTCCCTATACTCCCCGTCCTTAAATGAACTCTTCGTCCGAGGTGAAGCCAAGTGCCAACTCCTGATGAACGAACTATATCTATATTATCTAACTGGCATGAATGGGGCTTATTCGATTTTGATCGCTGGTCGATATTCATACGAGACTATTAGTGGGGGCTTAATCTAATAGTTTGGTATTTAATAATGAGGTCAATCAATAGATATTAAAGAAAACTAAATGTTATATTTTTGACAATTCTTCAATAGATCGCTTTACAAATAGACGCATTGCCTGGTTTTAAAATTAAAGTTAAATAAAACTCAACCAAAACATGGGATGACTGCCAGAACATAAGAAAAACATGGAATCTTGAAAATTGGTTTTATAAGGCATAATAGTAAATAAAACTTACAACAGTAACACCATGAATTATACGTAGTTTAGTTCTCCAATTTATTATTCTGAAAAGATTTTGCCTTTTCAGGAAGCATTCCACACTTTTCATAAATATAGATTCTGCACAACAAATTACGACAATCAACCTATAAAGCATATTCGAACTTACATGTGGAATGCTGTTCAAAAGTTCAAAATCTCTCCACAGTTGCTATATATATTTTTTTTAGTTCTCAAGACTAAATATTAGTTGACAAGGCATAGTTTCCCTCGGCCTATAATATTCAACCACACAATTTAAATAAGAGCAATTAAGTACATTTTTTTTTTAATCGAAGTCAAATAAAAATTTATTAAAAAGATTTTTATAAGGTAAAAAATGCGTCAAGTTATAAATGACATAGTTCAGTGGCTGCTATTCTATTTTAGAGGTAGACCTCAAGAGAATCTATCGCATTATTCAAAAGTTCTACTGAGACAAAGCCACAATTTTACAAATATATAATGCCCCTTTAACGATTGTTAAACTTTTCCAGAAGATATAATTTGAATAAAAATTTATTCTTAAAATTCATCAGATGCTGTAAAAATAGTAACAAAACCATCCAATCTTGTTTAAAAAATCAATTTCTTTCCTTACGGAAAAATACAAGTTCATACATGAGTGTTGCATGCTTCTTGTTACTCATTGAGATCACAGTTAAATGAAAAATATTCTAAACAAACATTTCAAATGTATCTTAATATTAGGTACTTAATTTAATCTGATTAAAGTACGAATATTTAATGAGTATGTACAGGTGGAACATCAAAACTTATGTAGCACTTGTATTATTATTTCCAGAAATAGATTAATCTTCTTGTTTTAACTTACAGGAATATTAAAGTAGATTTCTATTCCTCAATTAAATTATTAAGGGGTTATAACAAAGGGAAAAATACTACAACAAAAAAGCTGGAAAAGAAAAACTAAAAAACAGTTTTTTTTAAATAGATTTAGGGTATATTCTGTTAGGCTAAATAAGACTGCCAAAGTCAACTTGGAAATTAGTTTTAAAAATATAAAGTGGCTACCGATCATCTCCTTTAAATTTGTTTTCATTTGTGATCCGTTGGCAATTAATTTGGTGCAGATTCGTCCATCTACACGCTAGTTTATTTGAACTACAAGTTTCAAAGTTAGATTCCTGAGTCTTTTTTAGATGAAAAAATTTTAATAATTGAATTAATCAACTCATCATGCATAATGGTAGCCATGATTTATTTACTTACAATAACTATTTTTTGATAACTGCTTAATTGTTGATACCAAATTAAGTTTTAAAAAATTTTAAAGCTAATTTATAAACTTTTACGAGTTAAAAAGAGCTTATTTTTACATAACAGCATATATTAATCACAGTTTTTATTTGCATTTATTTTTAAATTATTTTAATTTTTGATACTTTAATTGCTAAAATTATTTCTATAGGTTTGCAACTGTAAAATTAATTGGTTAAAAAAATTATTATTATTATCTATTAAAACAAAATATAATAGTTTTAAATAACTTTATTCATTCAGCATTCATAAGACACTTGAATTTATTTACTTCATTTTAGAGCAGAATTGTCAAGGTAATATAATTTATAAATATATATATAAATTATAATGCATTTAGGCACTGCTTTGAAAGAGTTTTTCAAACTATTATGAACCTTAATCGCTTAAAATTTGAAAAATTTCCACACAAAAACACAAATAACATTCAAATCGGTAACATAATGTTTGTTGTTTATTCTGGTTACAATATGTGTTTCCGGTTGCCTATTTTTACCTAATTCAGATTTCAAATGCATATTCGGGAATTCGGGGGTCTCTATCTTTTAAGGAATTGGTAACTAATTTTAAACCATAGTTTCTACTACAGAATGGCAACAAGGAGATGATAACGTCGGATCAATGGGCTTTTCGCACTGTGATTGGCTGTTGAGTATCACTCATGGTTGCAAGAATTTGAGAAGTTATCGCGTTTATTGTGAATTAAAATAAAAATTTCAATAATTTTGTGCACGCCTGTCTGTGTTCTCGCATAATCTCGTACTTGGTGTGATGAAACAATTGGTTCATTGATGGATTGTGTTTACATTTATTTTGTAAACAGCCACTGGAAAAGAGGAGATTTGTGCTTAAAAAAGAAATTAGGCGAAAATGTTTTCGAATTTTTCGATATTTATAAATGTAACAATAAAAATGAATGTTTTCTTTGCTATGTTTATTATTTGTTTTTAAATAAAATTATGTCATTTTGATATTAAGAGTATGTTAACGGGTGCTCTTAAATACTTTTAAATTAAGTATTCTCTTTTAAAGACGCCCGGTGGCTGAGCGGTAGCGCTTCGCGCTGTCGTGCCACAGGTCCTTGGTTCGATCCTTGGGCCGGGCAAGGCCGACTCAGCCTTTCATCCCTTCAGTGGGTCGATAAAATGAGTACCAAGCATGCTTGGGAACTAACACTGGGGGTTCCGCGTTCGGCTGACCACCTGACCGGAACATATGCTCCTGCACCCCAGAGCCCAAGGTCAAGAAAACTGAGATGGGCACAGTCGGCCTTGGCCCTCTTAATGGGCTGTCGCGCCACTGAGTTAGTTTATTCTCTTTTAAAAGCTTAGCTGCAATATTTATATAATTTTCTTACGTTCTGTTGTAAGGAAAAGAAAATTCGGATCTAAATTAAAAGAATAATTATGCCATGTAATGTCTAATCATCCTATGCATATTTCCTAACATTTGTACTTAATTATTAAGCATTGTAATTGTAACATAAAAAATAATTCAGCAGTAAAGTTCAAATTGATGTTTAAGTGTTTATATATTATGTTTATTCGACATTAAAAGTGTTTCTACTTATAACATTTTATAAATGAATTTGTAACGAGCAGTTTTAATAAAATAAAATTATGGCTAGTTAATAAAACTATGGCAAGATTTAAAAATTATCTATAAAATTTTTATGTGGTTATCAATTATTATATATTTATTTGGAAGTAATGAAAAGTAATAATATATTTGTGAATCTAAGCACATCATGATAAACAATAATATTGAAATGATAAAAATTCTGTGGAAATAACAATAATATTGGAAATGAAAAAAATTCATGTTACATGAAATTTATTTTCGAAATAATTGACTACTTACTTTTATGATGATAGATTAGATTTTTGATTACATATTTACTGCTGTGTATTAAGAGTTAGGTCAAATGTGCATCAAGTGGCTAGTATAAAAATGTTGCTTTTTTTAAACTTACCACTGCCTTATTAGAAAAACAATTTTGTTACAATCAAATAATAAATATATAAAAATCTATATTTGAAGCATATAAGAGTAAAATTTTTTATTTTTTGATTTAGAAACTATCAATCAAAAAGATCCTTTAAAATTTGAATTATATTTATATAATAAGTAGAAGGAAATATTAGCAAAGGAAAAATTTCATAATGAGTCATTCCACAACAGATCAATCACTTTTGAACTGACCCCCCTACTATTTTAATGAAATTTGGTGAAGCATGCACACATGATAATGTAAACAATTCGAACAGTTTTTAATTTGAAATTTGTCCAAGTTATAAACACGTGAAAAAATAAAATTTTCATTGAAAAAACCACTAACTTGCATGCATATAAATAACTGCAACTTTTTTTTTTTTACTTAAAAAAAGTTACTTTAAGAACTTTACTTTATAAGTTACTTTTTTTTTACTTTAGAAGAAAGTAAATGGTGTTTAAAAAAAGATTTGAAACACCATTGCAATAGACCTTTCATTTGATACCTTATATGACTTTCTGAGGCTAGGTCAACTTTCAAAGCAACCTGATTAGGCCTTTGACCTGTGATATGTGATCTCAAAGAATTACGAAAGAAATATTTTTTATTGACTGCAACATTCTTCTACACCTTTCAAATTTGTAGCATAGAAATTGAAATTTTAAAAAAAAAAAAAAACATTAATTATTGCAAACCAAAATTTTTATTAATTGAAAGTGGTATGCTGTACAACTTTTTTCCCCTTTAAGACATTTCATACAATATACGTAGAAAACTGAGTAAAAAGCCTAAAATTCTTTAACCAATATATAAATCAATGATCATTCATACCAAAAGTAATATTTATCCCATACTTTTGGCTCCTAAAATGTATCGAAAATAGCATTTTTATTTTTAGCAAGTGTATTATATTTTTCTTATTAAAAAATGGTTTACCTTTTGATATGCAAAAAATATTTAAAATAGTTACAAGATATGAATAACATTTATTTAATAGAAAATAATTTTTAAAATTATGATTATTAACTCTGTTACAATATGTTATGAACAGAATTAGTAATTTTTTAAACATATAAGCATTATAAAATTTTATGAAATAGTTAGGAATGATGTAGTGCTATTTTTTTGTTAATTATTTTTATCTCATCAGACGGTATGAAAAAGTCTTAACCTGTTGTTGTTAGTACTTCAACCTTCTAAATGATCCATGATTTATTTACTTTCAATATCAAAGGCTTCCGTGGGTACGAGTATGACAGTAAGGGTCCATGAGGCTGTAGAAAACGTATCTTAACTTCTTCGTAGTTTATATTTACATCTAAAATACATCGTATCCACCATTGACTGTACTGCAAAATAACAACATACCCTCTAATATCTTCTAAGAGCAGTTCTAAAGGATGTAACACCACTGACTGGATCTTACTTTCAGATGAATTTTAATACATTTTCGTTTTAATTGATGTGTGGCTTTCGTGTCTGTTTTCATATATTTTTTTGTGTACCGGAGATTGTGTGGCTTTTCAAAAAAGTGTCTCTATTTCTCACAATCATAATATGATTTTATAATACACAAAATTTGTTTATTGAACACAATATTAAAAAGTGTAAATAATTTACTCTAATTTTTATTTCATCAAAGTTTTTTTAAAAATTTTTTATAGGATTGTTTTGTGTTGAATGAATATCTAATTTAAATTGGTCTAAATGTTGCTAGCATATATATATATATATAGATTTTTTTTCTGAAAAAGTTATGTATGAATGCTGAAACATGAAGGAAGAAATTTTTTTACAGTACAACTATCGTTTTATGTTAAAAGGGCATTTATTTTTTATGCTTTGTTTAGAAACATAAAGAGACCAAAGAACATCTTAAGGGATTGTGGATCTCATTTCAAATCAGCTTAAGTAAATTGAATTAAATTGTTTTTTATTATTTGAATTAGCAGTATTTGTTTATGCTTACATGGTTACTGCTACTTTATAGCCTAAAATAATAATTTCTTGTTTTGTAATCAAATGGAGAAGTGTATTATTTCTTCTTAGTCTAAATCAACTACAGTTTAAATGGTCATAAAAAGTATATTAAATTCTTCATTTATTTACCATTTGTATCAATGTTAATGTACTCAAAGTTTGGTATGAAATAAAACCTAATATAAAAAAGAAGCTGCTTTTGTACATAGTCTTAAAAAAAAGCTACAAGTAAAGTAAAGTTTCAATTTTTCATAACATGTTACACATATAAAATTTTTTTTTTTCATTTTTTTATCATGGCTAAAATAAATTTTCATAAATTTAATACAGAAAATGAGATTTGTTAAATATTTAGTTAATTTTTTACTCATGAAAAAAAAATATATATATATATATAATTTTTATTTTATTTGCATGTATAGAATTGGCATTTTATGTATAATCTGCACTAAGGCTCTTTCTCATACTGTTTAGCAGTTTTGGAATTTTGACATTTTTTTCAAAAAAATTATTGAATATAGCTTTTTTTATTTTATTTATTTTTGTCATTTCTTAGATGACCCTTTGACTATCCTTGGGCTGCAACCCGCAAACAGTAAGCCTATACTTATCCCCATGATTCATGCATAGAATAAAAAGGCATACCCCATTAATTTAACAGTACTTTTTATTATTTATTTTTAATTGTTTATTTGTAAAATCGCTGTTTGAACTCTAATGCTCCATTGAAAAAGATTTTCCTTAGAGCATGAGTGGTGAGTTTTCATTGCTTATTACTAAGGAAAATAGTGAGGTTAACTGGTAATCAATAAATAATGTTTCAATTTTGATTTGCTACGTTTTATATATGAATTAATTGTATTTGAAGAGAAGTGTGCTTAGGATAAAGCTCAAACTGGACTGACTCTTTCTAGATGAAATTTCAGTTATAGTTTAATGACAGCATTACCAGAATCGACTACACTGTTCCAAACATCAATGATATTAAAGAAAGCTCATCAATATTTGCAACATGCCTGATAAACCTAGTATGAAACACAAGGATAAAAGCAGCAGAATTTTATTTATTTACTTTTTTTTTCTTTCCAGAGTGCCTTCGACATTCTAAATGCTCCTCAATATCGTTTGAACACTAAGTTGTTCTTTTTTTCGTAAAATCTATGCAACTTTTTACAATAGCTCATTCTAAAGAGCGGTCGAAAATATGAGCACAAATGCTATGACAATTCGCATTTCCGTCGTATCTATGAAGTTAAATTCAATAATTTAAAAATATTTTCACATTACAGTAAAATTTATTTGTCCAAAACTAACGTTGAAGTTCCTTTAAGAATTAAATATTATTTGTATTTTATTCATTAATGATTATAAAAAGAAGTGTATTTTAAAAGGTATGAAACATTTTATATCATTCTTAACATCATAATTTTTCAACATAATTTTGAAGAGACGTAGTAATTACAAGAAGTTAAAAAATGATATTTTTAAATTTTAGGTATTAGAAAAGCTATTTATCTTATTAAAATTTAAATTTGATTGTGAAAATTACCTAATTAATAATCACGTAAAAAACTGTATATCATACAGGGTGTTCTGTAATTACATCTAACACGTTGTAAAAGCTGCAAATTGATATTTCATAGAGGAGAAAAAATGACAACTTCATCGTATCAGTTAAATTAATTGGTAAATAGGCGGTATGAAAAATAGAAAACCAGTTTGAATGGCCGATGACACACGAACGTGTTAAGTTTTAATCGGCTTCTAAGTTTTGTTTTCTCTAGTAATCACAAGTTTTTAGTCAATCCCACCTTCATCAGTCGTGATTCATTAAATTTTGATTTTTTTTTCCTTGCCTAAATATTAATTTATGACCCTTAATGTGTGTACTCGTTTTTTTACTTAAATTTCATCAAGGATTTTAAAAATATACATTAAGGTTGAACTTTATGAAATGCCCTGTTTAAGTTGAAACCTTTTATTGTTTTTAAATGAAATTATTACGACAACCAGTTTCGACAACAATGACTGGAGTAGGATGATTTGAATGCAGTCATCCAACTCCATCCAAACTCAAATATGTTATGCAGTTTAAGTAATGATATTTAAGAGCTTTAAATCTGACTCTCAAAAAAAAAAAAAAAAAAAAAATCGGGATATTACTGAAAAATATTGTGATTGGAGCGCGTGGTTTTTATTTTATTTCATAATCGTCGTTCAACAGCCGACCCAATTTTGGGTTTACTGTTACCAATGTTCAACAACGTCGCCTTGTAATTTTGTACCCAATCCAGAAGACAAGGGAACTCTTGGATCAAGTGTTGGGAAATTTTTTTTATTGAAACTAACCCGCGTTTGCGTTACACGAAGAAAAAAACCACGAAATCCTATAATCCGTCTACCGTGGAGGATATTTTGCATCAGCACTGTAGTAGGTGCAAGCCGGGTGCGGAATTCGTATCGACCAGCCATTATTGGGATTCGAATCTGGTTCACCTCATTCGGAGGCGAATACTCTTTCCCTTGGTTCCATCTTCACTGAGTATTAACTCTACAGGATGTTCCAATTTTATTGATTGGTTCCAATTTTATTGTTTTGTCTAAATTTAGACATCTTCAAAATGTAAATAGCAATTCGATTGTAATTTATGGAAATAAACGGGTTTTTTCTCTTAATCCGCAATGATTAATGAGAAGCAACCATGAGGGTTGATCAGCAACGTAAACAAGGGGCGGAACTTGCCAGTTTTTAATTATAAAATTACAAAACTACGGAGTTGAACATTAGTGGTCGTAAACCCAAAAAATGGATCAGCTGTTCTACGACGGATATAAAATAAAATAAAATCTATCTATTATAGGCCTGGATAGTAGGGCACTGAACCCATGCCCAACAGTTCGTGGGTTCATCCACAGCCGGCCGAAGACTGCCCGTGTAGTAAATGGTGACTGATGCAAGTTAAATCTATCGAGTTGCAAAGTCCTCCATGTTCCTATAACAAATCAATACCTCTGAGGGTACTGAAACAAAAATTTCCTTGTCTTCTGAATTTGTTCAAAATTACAAGGTTACAGAGTTGAACATTAGGAGTCGTAAACCTAAAATTGGGTCGGCTGTTCAACGACGGTTATAAAACAAAATCTATATTTTAAATAAGGCGAGTGAAAAAGTCTTTCTCGCAGTTCAAATAAGGGGAAAAATCAAAACTGTTACTCGAGTAACCAAAAGTAGATTACAAGACAGATTGTGAATATTAAAGTGCAAGAGCGTTTAGTTTAGAATAGTAAATTAAGAAAAAGACTTCGACAAAGGAATAACATAAAAAGATTAGTTGAAGCGCTTTATGTTACACACACATATATATATATAGGGAGGGGGAGAGACTCCCCCCACTCTATAGGTACTGCCGCGGTCATAATTTTACTTCTTATAATCTTAGCTTAACTAAATTACGCCGAAGGAAAAAAATGTAGCTTTAACTTAAACTAAACTCAGTAGCGCGACAGCCCCTAGGGGGCCAAGGCCTACTGGGCCCATCTCAGTTTTCTTGACATTGGGCTCTGGGGTACAGGAGCAGATGTTCCAGTTAGGTGGTCAGCCGAACGCGGAACCCCAAGTGTTTAGTTCCCAAGCATGCTTGGTACTCATTTGTCTACCCACTTAAGGGATGAAAGGCTGAGTCAACCTTGCCCGGCCTGAGGATCGAACCCAGGACCGGTGGCACGGGAGCGCAAAGCACTACCACTCAGCCACCGGGCGTCTAGCTTTAACTTAAGATAATTTAAAATCTGTTCTCCTATTTATATCCAATTATGTTAGAGGCTATGTGTCCTTTTCGCTCACACTCACTTGTTTTTTCCTATATTTTAAAAACATGAATGTAATTATAAATGGATGCAGAATTTAACAGAGTATTTATAGTTTGTCTAAGCTAAGTACTCCCCCCGCCACATGGTCTGAGGCCGTCTGCTGCTATGGATACAAGAATAGCGTATTCCAGGGAAGGTAGCTAGCCGACCGGCCTGTGGAGGGGTTTGGGAACTGCCTTTGCACCAGAAAGGTTCTGGGATGGAATCCCGGGCAAGGCATGGATGTTCTTTTCTTCTCTGTACTATCTGTCCTTACTGTGGGAGCAACGTTGGCCCACCTAATATGGTGCCCTTGTAAGAGAGGCCAACAAATCTGCCCTGTTAATGTCCGAATTGACGAACAATGTTAACACAGGAGGGCATTGGGGGGGGAGGGAAGGTAGCTTCTCTTCACTCTAGGGCTAACACAATAGACTGGAAAAAAAGTCCTCTTACTCTCGCTGAATCTTAGCCAAAATCTGTCCTAAACAATGACCCCACATCCCTTGAAATAGTTAGACCTCGTTATCATAGTCACCGCCAAGGGTCTTGACAAATGGCTAGGCGAGTTTTTACTTTAGACAAACTATACATTAACTAGTTCATTAAACATTTTTTTAGAAAAAATTGCACGTTGAGACATAAAGGTTTGCCACCCCTGGACTAAACCGTCCGACAGAGAGCAATGAAATTTGGCATACTAATAGTTCGTCGCACGAAGGTTACTGTTCACATTAAAACATTATATTACAAACCGTTCGAGCGAAAAACGGATTGGAACTTTCTTGCGTCATGTCCACTTAATTACATGTCGGATAATCGAATAACAAGCTTACACGAATGGAACCAAATCATTTTGTATGCAACTAATGTTAAACTTCCCCGTTTAAACTGACATTCTTTGTTTTTTGTCCCCGCCTAATTGCATGAAGAAGAGGTACTGAAATGAAAAAAATTTGTTTATTTTGGAGAAATGCTTCACTAACTAAAATGAAATTTTCGTTTTTCAGTTAAGATAAGGATACAATAGGTGGTCACTTCAAAAGTGTCCTGTTCATTAGTTGGTCTAAACAGGTGTTAGGGGTAAAATTGAAAAAAAAAAATCTAATCTTGCTGCTAGTTATACATTGAAGTGAGCGACGAGTGTTTTACCCCTCTTTGAATTATAGTTTGTTTACGGTAAGAACTCCCCCCGCCACTAAATCTGAGGCCGTCTGCTGCTAAGGAAACAAGAATAGCGAATTTCAGGGAGGGTAGCTTCTCTTTACTTTAGGGCAGTGTTTCCCAAACTTATGACTTTTGTGTACCTTTTCTAAATTTTTCGTAATGCTGTGTACCACTAATAAAAAAATGAGTGTATTTTTTACTATAAAAAAAATTGCACAAAAGTTAAAAATCACAACTGGCTGTTGACACCACTAATTATTAACTGCAAACTCCGCAAAAAATAGCAAATAGAAAAATACGTAATCGTAAATTTTCATGCCTAACTTTGTTTTTAAATAAGTTTGTTTGAAATTTTCGTTTATTGCAAGATATTTCGCATAAGGACGCGTACCCTCGCTAAACTGTTCCCGTACCCCTGGGGGTACGCGTACCACACTTTGGGAAACACTGCTTTAGGGCAATATGAAGAAAAATGATTCCCTTTCTCTCCCCCACCCGAGACAAAAAATATATCCTAAATAGTGACCCACACCCCTATTTGAAATAGTTATACCTTGTTACCATAGTCACCCCCACAGGTCCAGACGAATAGGGGAGTTCTTACTTTAGACAAATTGTACTTACTTACACATCATTTAGAATTTTAAAAGGTACAGAGTGATTTGTTTTGTAGTCAAGATTTGTGGTCCCCTCCTGGTGCGCTATTAGCTTTCATAAGAAAAAATTTCAAAAACGTAACAAATCAGTATACAGTGTGTCTTTCTCTTAAGTAAGAATAATTATTGCTTAATCCAGAGAATAACTCTGAGAATGATTGCAAGTTCAGCGAGAAAAGGATGGATTTGAATTAATCGAGGGGGGGGGGGGGGCAATGAATCTGGGAAACGATATATTAAAAAAAATTCCAAACTAAAATAGCTCATTAATTTGGAAATTCTCAAGACGAGGTTAGAAAAAAAAATTTAAAATAAATAATCTGACTATGCGTTTGAGAGGAATACGCAATTATTTATGAAAGTCTTATTAGAAACTGAAAGGGAAAATCTAATTTTGATAAATTGACGAATTAAACGGGTATAAAAATAGTCTTCAATTATAGATTTTTTCGGAAGGGATCAAATAATATTTTAGTACCTATATATTATACTATTCACTAATATTGATTTATTTTTATATAACTTTAAATGACATTTATATTTTATGATACTAACACAGATACTATTAATCAAAATTGTTTATTGATCATAAAACTAAGTTTATTTAATCAAAACACTATAATTTACGTTAAATACCATTAAAAATAAAATTTCGCAGAAATTTAGGATAGAATATTGCACTATCCTTTTAATCGAATAACCCGCTCAATTGCATAGATTTGGCTGGAACTGATGATATTCCTTTAAGCGGGGTTGACTGGTTAAGCCTTAGCCGTTGTTTCCTCAAAAATCTTAAAGATAACATCATTGATACTTTATAGCTCTATTTAATAACAATAAAAAAGAGTTATTGCTTGTACTTTATTTAGTTCTTTTTTCTCGCTACGTCATAATTTCAATCAACAACAGTTCCGCAATTGACTGATTGTTGACACGTTCTCAGCAGATCACCGAAGTCGAGCATAACTGGCCGCTGTCAGCGTGCGGGTGAAAAACTACTTGGATCAATCTGTGAAGGGACCGAGGGTGTGAGGTATTGGTTCTCGTTAAAATGTTATACGTAAGTACTTGACTTCACGCGCATGTCGTCGGTCTATCGAAGCGAAGGGAGCCTCACCTCGGCAGAGTTCAAAATTGTGATGGCATGTCTTCAGATGATTGTCAGGAATGTTTACCAGACCGTTACCAATAGCCCATTGAGCAGCTTTAGTGCGACGTAAACAACAACAATGAAAAAAAAATTTACGTGGTAGCACTGTGTCACCAAATTATCTCTAAAGTTATCTGAAATCACGTATTTAATTTGTCACGTCTGTCAAAATGTGTTTCGGTATAGGTAAATAATTTAAAAACAGCGGTAATTAAAATTAAAAAAAAATTCTTTTGCAATGAAAGGCAAAATTAATGGGAAAGTGGTACTAATTTGCTTAGGAAAAACGTAGAAAATTACTTCAGTTTTATTAACCGCTGTCCCTCTTTTCTTTTAATTCCTAGTAAGAATATATATATTTTTTTGGTATTCTCTCTTTAAAAATAAAAAGTCAAACAGCTGATAAAAAATATTTGTTAGATTACGGAATTATATATTTTACTGAAATATAAAATTCAAAACAATTAGTTTGGAAAAATCTTTTTTTGATTCATATTCAAAAATGTATTAATGATTTTGTAAATTAAAGAAGTTTCAATTATAAATAACTGTTTCGCTAAGATTTAAATACCTGCATATTAGTTAAATTGTTTGGAAGTGAACCGCGTTTGAAATATTTGACTTTTTATGCAGGAAAAGACATGGTGTTCCACGTTATATTTCATCTCACCAAATATTATTAAACTTCTAAATTTATTTCTCACCTATCCTGACATGAATAAATACAAAGAAATAATGAAAAAAAATATATTTAATGAAAATTCTGAGTCAAAGTGTTAATGCTGACGCTCAGTTCATTTAAGTAATGTAATAGATGCATATTGAAATACTAAAAAGTAAGCCATTATGTTACAAAAAGCAACATTTATGGAGTTCAGGTACTTATTCGTATAGATTAATCGTAAACAAGCGCCATACTATTATTGTCGCCAATGATGCTTAATTAATGTGGGTAATTCCTATTATATAAATTAAAAAAATTACTTATTTACAAAAATTCCATGTCAATGGTTAATTTCGATATGATGCCTAGTAATGTTGAATACAGTTAATCTCAATTTTAATGGGCTGAACAACAAAAAACAGGTTTTGTTATGCTTTTGCTTATTAATTTTGTCAGTATATACCGTTCAGTTTTGTCCACGATTTCATTGGGTTGTTCAGTACCGAGTTATTGTTTTTTTGATTTTATTAATCCTGTTCGAAGAGTGGATATTCAGCTAGTTGAAAATAAAAAAAAGTTGAATTACAGTTCGTTAAAAATAAGTTAACTAACGCTTTTCGTTTCCCGAAACTGTTTTTTTCTCAGGTCAAGAGCTAGCCCTTGTACAATACTTATCAATATTTTAGTCAAATAACTTCTAAACGTACTATTGGACGTATTTTCAAAATTTTAATTAAATATAGTAGCATTAAATTCTAACTTGAGATTCATTTAAACTGAAATAGTTGCAGTGTTATAGTAGTAGCACCTTGGATACATATGTACTATAAAATAGTATCTTTCTCTTGATATACTTCTTCAAGAAAGAATAAATAAATGAGATAAATTTTCTTTTGAATATATTTATTTTTAGTGGTAAGAGTACAGCATATGTAAAAAGTATAAAAAAGGAAGAAAAAAAAATTATTCAAGTTGGATCTGAGAATTTGAAGCACGTATATTTGTTTTTGTTCTTACACAATAGACAGAGTATGGTAGCTAGCTTGAATCTATGAAGGTGCTTGCAGATGCAATCATATAAGGTCTATGACCACTATCAGTGGCATCATCCTGAGAAAAAGAGCAGCTAAGTCTTTCTTTATAACTATTGCATAGCTGACAACCTTAGGAATCAAAAATGAGGAACACTATATGCGACAAAATTATACGCACTAATTACGAGAGTAAGATAAAAATTTAATTATTAAATCATAACATTAATAGACATATATTTAAATATGTAAATTAGTAAAACAAAACTATAAACACTATCTTTTGTGGGAAACTTAAAATATTAATGTTTTATAATTAGGAATACCGGTATAATATATTAAAAAAAAACATTACCTATTAATATATAATTATTTAGCTCCAAATTATAAAACACTGGTAAATAATAATCTACATCATAAACAAATATTTCTGATGCAAGTGTTTAAATACTACAAAAAAAAAAATCCAAAAATAATAATTTAGTGAAATAATCAGCAACAGACAGCTATTAGAATAATATTTTCCAATAAAAAGCTACTAAAAATTACTTTAGCACAATAATCACAGGATGCATGCTTGTGGCGATCAGAAAAAAGGATTGGTTTAAAATCAAAAATTTTATGAAAATTCAGAATTTTTATAAAAATATCAGATTGGATTTAAAAATTAGGAACAAATTCGAAAAATTCTGAACAGTTGGCAGCTATGCTATTGTCTGCTTAGTCAGCTGTTAAATAAAAGCATTTTTCTAGATAAAAAAATAGAAATCATGTTACTTTAAAATTCTACAGTGGATCAGAATCCAATCAAAGACTTCAGTTATATTAATAACTGACAACCGTGCCGGAAAATAAAGAGCTTAATTATTTTAATGAATTTAAAAAATATACATTTATATTTAATACATATAGTAAAATCAATGACTGAAATGTTATCTTGTTACGGTACAGAGATATTCTTCAAACTAAATGAGACTCTGCATAAACCATTGTAGAAAATCAAGTCCTGGTAAATATATCTCACAGAAAAGCTTTAAGCAGACAATGCTGTGAGACCATTCCCCGGGACAAACATGAATCATCAGCAGAATCCAGGCAAAAGCTAGAAGAGAACAAGTTGCTTCAAATTAATATTGTAATCAAGATACCTTGTTAAGATTTCAACCAATGGTTAAGTATATAGATAAAAGCACAACTCTTCAAATTGTGAATCTAATAAAGGATTGCATACATTAGTTTGAATCAATTTGAATTACAGAGTGAAAGAACATTTAGCACAGAAGTATAAGTTTTAAGTTATAAGCACAGATTAACAGAATTTTTTTTTTTATTATTAAATCTGGCATATCCATCTTTTTCCACGCATATGGCATACTTGCGACACTTTCAGAGTGGTCTCACAACTCTTTTGGGTGGAAGCATCACTCAAACTCATACTCGGGGATTTGACACATCTGTCACTTTAAAATCAAGACATAAAAAAGGAGTGTAAATTATTACAACATTAGCTTTGTTGCTCGATTTTTTCTTTTTGCAGATCCCCAATTTAGTCAGGTTACTTACATCTCAAAGAGAGGGAAAGTGTCTGATTAATATTATTTAATATTTCTATTGCAGCATCAATCAGGGTTTACATATAAAGACTAATGGCTTTAAGAACAAGACAATCACAGGACATTACATCACAGCATTTAATAGTTAGTCACAGCACAGATTTTATTATATTTTCTTTACACAACATAAATGACCCCACAGCCAATTGTTCAGTTGGTGTGTGCACTGTTGAGTCACCGTTTACCCTAGAGACAGCCACGTAGGCTTCTTAAAGGCACGAGTCCATGATGGATCATGGAATGTGCATGTTGTGTTATCCTCATGCTGACTTTTAATGATGAGCCAGTACATGTTGATGTGTTTGTCCATTGTTCAGGTTTGATTGCACTGTTCCCAGTTTTTTAGTATCTAATCATCTAAATTCTGTCGACATCACCAGTTCCTTAATGAATATTTTCTAAACCTTTTACAAGAATAAAAAATAAAATCATAAATTAATTTTCTAAACTTATTAGTATCTAGATCAAACATTAATTTAGTTTTTATTTAGAATGCAATAAATGCCACTGATAAAAACAAAAGTAATAAATATTTTTGAAATAATCAAAGTAAAAGAATATATATTATTAATAAAAGAGGAATATACTAACTGGTAGGGCACTGTCTTTTCCTTAACCACGGTGTGATTAAAGACAAATACTGATAAACATTAAAAGATCATTTAATTCATTCTGACTTTAATTATTTTATTAATACTGTAATAATTTATAAACAGTGCTGTACTAACAGTAAACAATCCGTACTATAACAATACAGTTGGGGGAAAAAAACTCACAACGATTAAGGTATAATGCCACTGTTAAAAATATACAATTCTTCGAATAATCAAAACATTATAGTAATAAAAGAGAAAGTGAAACTGAGAGAAAGAGAGACTGAGACACTCATATTAGCTTCTGTTGAGTCTAGATCTCATTTAAGCTAACAAAGAATAGAATTAGATCAATCTCCGTGCAATCTAAAATTTTTTATAATCTCTTTTAGTGTTGAACATATACCCATTGCTATTATTTAGAAATAGCAATTGGCATTATTCATTAGCGTTATTAGCATTATTCATTTAGTATATTTTACCAAATATAAAATAAACGTTAAGTCACATTCTTTCAACCAGGGTCCTGCTTTTGTGAATTTGTGCAAATAGGGTCTGTTATTGCAAAAAAAAAAACTTTTTCAAGGAGTTTTTAAATTGTAAAGATTTACAAGATTATGCCCAGCACTGTAAAATTATAATTAAAAAAATTAAAATTTAAAAAATAAACAGCAATTGCTGCTACTAAATTAGAGATGCAACATACAAATATTTGGTATTTTGCCTATACTGCTGAACGCAGAATATTCATTTCGGACGAATAAAGGAAGAAGTGTCTGCCGAAGACAAAATTTATTTAGATTACATCTGTCGTTCTCCCCCCCCCCCCGGGAAGGGTTTATTCGATTAACAAAACAACAATGAAGATAAACGAATTTGTGAAGGGTCTGAGTAAAGGATAAATTATTTTGTGAAATGTCCGTTTTTATGAAAAGATATTTTGTGAATAGTTCGTTAACGGACCCAAATCTCTTCTAAACAGATATCTGACTGTGACTACTCTTTCTTATTTGTAAGGGATGAGTTCTGGTTATCTGGCTAAATGTCAAGACAAGATTACAATATTTTTATATTATTAGTATATAAAGTTGTGTATAAATACACTTCTTTTTTTAGCAACTTTGCTATGCATTCTTCAAAGATGTTTGCCAGTTGAATATGGCCCTGGCAGTTTAAATGTATGTGATCTTAACCAATACATTCATCCACAGATAAAGCTGATTCACAGAACATTAGCCCAAGTAAAATTCACAAAGTTTTAACTACTTCATTGAATCGCTTTATAGTGACGTTTTCAAGATTAACAAAATGTTGATGCATACGCTGATCTTTCAGCAAGAGAAATTTCTAAACTCTTCGTTCGAGAAAAACAACTCAGAAATATTTCTGTATTGTGATCTGCCGTGCCAACTACAATCACCAAGGTGCTAAACAGATTTTAAACTTGCAAATTTAATAACAAAAAAAAAAAAAAAACACATGTAGATAGTTGTCCGGGGGTGGTTACGAGTTATACCTTCTGAGTTCCCTTCTCTTTTTATTAGTTCCTGGCAGCTGGCTACCCAGAATTATTCTTCCACAGATAACCAAACAAAATCTCCCCAATAACCCCACAAATTTTATTAACCACACAAGCCAGTTTTTTAAAGTTGGGCATTGTACCCATTTGCACATCATTAGTTCCTTTATTTTTAAGAAAAGCAAAATAAATTATTATTTTATAGCACAACCATAAGTAATATTAATAAAAAAATAAATAAGTATCTGAATTAGAATAGTTACACAAGATACTAACAATGCCAACAAATGGTTTAGTTACATAATCATTAAATATGTAAATAAATTACATTTCAACTTACCAACATGAATTAAGACAAAAACAGAATCGTCCCTTCACAACTGCACACTTATTTTGTCCACACCGATTCCAGGGTGTGCAATCATCGATATCCCATTTTCATTCAGCATTTAAGTAATTAGCCAAATACTTCTCCAGGGAATCACCTAGTATAAAAGTATTTTATGAAGAGAAAGAAGAAATATGAAAAGTTTGCTTTACATTGTCCACGTAAACTTTCAAAAATCTTAGGGTAATGAAAAAAATACAATTATAGATATAGTTTGAGAAGTTAAATAATTGAAAAAATTCAATTTCATATTAATATCCAATAATGATAACTTAAATTTAAGATAACGTGCTAATCTGAATTATCTTCTAATTTATTATAGTATTTGTACTATGTATTTTAAATAAAACAAATTATTGAGTACAAATTGTTTTGCACATAAATGTGATAATAAAATTTTTTTTTGAAAGTATGCATGCTCATAATTTATTCAATAGTTAAGACAACATAAAAGAATAATAATGAATGCAGTAACTGTGAATGAAAATGATAAATATTATCTAAATTTGTTCCATTTCTCTCAGAATTTTTTTTTTAGATTAGTTTACAATAAAATTGAAACAAATTATTTTAGACATGATCAAAACCCTCTTCACTATTTTTAAGAAAATTCAATATTAATCTTTCTATATAAAATAAATTTTAATTAGCAATATATTTCATAGAAAAAAAAGATACCTCTGTATTATGTCAGTAAAATAAACATAAATCAAGTAATTAAACTAAATGAAATTTCATTACTAAACTGCTTCACACAATTTCGGCAGATCAAACAAAGGATTTCTAAGGAAGCAGAGAAAAACTTTGATAAATGAATTTTTATAACGATTTTCTTAAAATACATACATTTTACAAACTATTTACTTTAAAATCTAACGCGTGGTATTCACAGATATTTAATAAAATTCATTAATCCTTTTAAAAATTTCATGTAACTTTTTTATATACTGCTATGAAACGTACACTAATATTATAAATCTTTAATTAATAAGAATTACCTGTAATTAAAACTTTCATGATGATAAAATATGAAATCCCGCGCAGCCAAATACAGAAAATGGCTTCCTCTAACAATAGCTTTTGTTTAAACAACGCCAATTGCTTTGGCGAAAAAGTTTGGTCACACAATCAATATAGGGTTATAAGAAGATTGATGGATAAAAGCTAGCGTCAAGCTCACTCCGCCCAGTTACCAATTCCTAAATTGACCAAATATCGGAATTCGGAGTAACTGATTGGCGAAATAAATTTAACCACGAAAAACTAGCCAATCAAGGTTTAGTTCCTGTCTCTAAATTCGCATATACGATTTTTTTGCTTGTAGTAAAAATAGCCCTTTCAATAACACTTAAATTTGAATGGCGAATCTTGTTCGTTCGGTAAGATTAACGTTCATTCAGTATCCAGTAATAAAATAAGCAGCCGGAAGTGTTTTTCCAATAGAAATACACGACTGAAAATATCTCGATAAAGTACTTGTGCTTGTTTCTGCAGTAAGAAAGTAAAAGTAAGTAATAGTTTAAAATCAAATTTAAGTAACTTTGCTTTTTTCAACTCCCATTTATAACTGAAATGTATGAGCTAGCAGTTATTTCCTAATAACTCTTACTGAATCCTATAGGTAACCTTGAGTGTCCTTAAAAACTTAATTATTGTATCATTTTATATTAATCTATAAAACAATTTACAGTAGCTTTGCAAAATTGATGTTACGCACATTATTTTGCATTTTTTTTAATATAAAAGTAATATAGTGTGAAATGTAGAAACTATCTTAGTAAGTGAGACTGTCATAAAAATCTGTCGCAAATTTTTAAGCCAGAGTTTCACTACGTCAATTCATTAAGAAATTTTTTTTTCTTCATAATATTGTCTTTCTTTTATAAACGATTCTTGTACCTATGTGCTACTAGGGTCCTCGATAATTAAGCCAAGTGTCCTCTAAACATTCTTAAAAACACTTCAGTTATTCCTTTGGGTGAATTATTTATGAATCTAACATCCATGTTGTGATAAAAAAGACCACAATAAAAGCTCATCTTTTTTGTATTATTCTTTCATTCAAAGTCAATAATATTCACTTAATTGACTGGATTTTGCTATGAACTATAGTTATTCATGTCAGGATGAAGTTCAGGGTGTACTTCAGACTCTAAAAAGTATAACCTTATTTACAGCTGCAGTATTCGTACACGAAAAATGCAGTACTTACTTAATATGATCCGACATTTGAGAGAAAGAAAAAGAATTCTGTCATGGCTTTCATTGAAAAAATTTTATAAAGAAATCAAGCCAATCGATGAAGAAAATAAATTTCTAGAAGAGGTAATTTGGACAGATGAACCTTGACCAGAGTTTAAAAATAGGTTCATGACCTTGCTGCTACAATACCATAGAAATTTAAAAAGACTTTCTACTGGAAATATTGTGCAGCTGCCCATGGCAAGGGTATGGTGGATGGAATTAATGGTAAGGCAAAATGCTTGGTATGAAACGCTGTTAGGTCAAAAAAAATCTACAGCTCCAATTGTGCAGTCTGCAGATGATTTTGTAAATGTTGTAAAAAAGCTATGTCATCTACTACAGTGATGTTATTTTTAGATAAAAATTTTAACAGAGATTATAATATGTGGACCAACGCAAGACTTATACCAGGAATTTCTAAAATGTATGGAATACATATTCACCTTCTTCTGGTTTAAAATTGCTGTAGCGCCACTAGAAGGGGTTCTTAATACCAGGGCAATTAACACCACAAAAAATATTGGAGGATATTGGGTTGTTGTGAAATATGATAATAGTTCATAGTTACGCAAGTGCTTGGAAATGATATCAAAATTTTTGCCATGGTAAAGCCTGGAAAATATTGGAAAAGGTCTTAACGGGAAGATAAAGTGTTTTACAACATGAGGAAGTTGTTAAAGCTATTCAGCCACCTACAGTTATAAATGCTCGTTGAGTTTTTGATTTTCCGATTTTTAGAGAAATCTAAGCTATGCACAGAACATGAAAACAAGTGCTAATATTAAAAGAGAAAGAAAGTAAAATTGAAGCAGTTTCTTTTTTGCCCTAAAAATTTATGAGAAAATTAATTATATTAATTTTTTAATTTTTATTAATTAATTAATTTTTATTTCATTTTTAAATATGAGCATTATATAGATGTGTTTTAAAAAAAGAAGAAAATTGAAATGCTGTAATATTTTTTCTGCTAAGGAAATAAATGTAAATATGATGATTATAACAAGAAAACTTAAAAAATACCAATTGATTCCATATTGAGAATTTAAATATAACTATTATTGTATCTCATTTTTTAAGATTTAACCTATGTACTTTATTATTGAATAAATAAAAAATATATTTACAAGTAAGATAAAAATTGATGTTTAGAGTGTTTACAGTGGAGAGTAGCCTGATAATTGACGGCACAAGCTATAACTAAAAGGACAATGGAAGTCTAAAGCTAAATGTCATGAGAAATAAAATTTTGTGGGCAATGTTTGCGTGAAGCTAACCAACTTCAGCTCTGTGTTGCAGGATTGGCTACAAACATAAAAAGCTCTCTAGGGTCGCTAAACAATATGTGTATTGTGTTAATTATATTTATTAATCCTGTGGCAAAAATTTTTCAGGCTTTCTGCGACAAATTTCCTCAACACTAATATTTTGCTTTACGATACTTTTAATTATAACAATTACTAATTTAAAGTAACAGAACCATTGCGCTTACAGAAAAAAGTATAGAATAAAAATTTATAACAAAAATATTAATTGTAAAAGTAAGTTTTTTTTAATTCTAATATTATAGGCGATATTTTCACATTATGTTCCTGGAAAAATACATTGATTATTTTCTATTTCGAATTTTATAAATCATCACACAAATTAAAATTCGTGCAAAAATTTTAAAATCGGTACAGTGACTCCCAAAATAAAGATCAGTGACAAAATCACTCTAATAGGACTCTTTAAAAAAGAGATACTAAAATAAGTATATGAAAAACATGGTGTTCCAAAATGAAAGAAACATCACTTCTACTTTCGTGATTTCTGAATTTTTGTTTAATTTTATATTATAATTTGAAATTCTAGCTAAAGACAGTTATTATCGATTTTTTTAAAATCTCAAATGAGAATTGAAAAATCATGATTATTTCTTTCCTCTCTGATGGGCAAGAAAGGCATATTTGAAAAAAAAAGTTCTGCAGAAGAAGAAAAAACATTTTTTTGAAAAATTACGCAGAGAGGAAAAACAAAATTTTTCCAATCCCAAATGAAAAAAATTTCTGCAAAAACTGTGTAACGTTCTGCGGCAATGTTGTTGTGTCACCGCAATTCTGCCACGGGGTTTTTTAAAATGTTTTGAATGTTCTTTTATGTTCTAAAATTCATTACTTTTAACTGTACGAAAATTTCAGTTACCAGCTATGCCAATTTGCATAAACAGTTAACATCTGCATACTATTTCAATTTCTGCTACCTGTTAAGCTAGTGCAATTTTGACTTGCTCTTTATAAAAAAAATTTTCTTTTAGTTCAACATAATGGAAAGAAAGCAAATGAAATGGCCTGTTACATTTGCTGCCCAGATTCAACAATTTCCATACAAATGGTTCTGGAATAACTTCTGGCTTCCAAGATTCGTTGTTGGGGCTATGGCTGTCACATTCCCTTTTTTCTTGTTCATCCACAAGTCAGGTAGTTTCATCAAGAAAATAATCTTCAAATATTAAAACTATACTAGAAACTTTTCTGAAACACTTTATTTGTTTTAAATATTTAGTTTTTTTTTTTCTAATCTTCAGTATTACCAGGTTGTGTTTCGAGGAATTTAAATGTATACAGCTCTTTTTAAACTTATATTTCTTTCAGTCGAATATGCCTTATTTTTTTACCTTTCATCCTTTGGCTAAATAAGTTTTTCTTGTTTATTTATTAATTATCTTGTAAGGATATTTCCTTTATAACCATATTACCTTTGCTTTTACTATATTTCCTTTAATATTTTTATTTAACCTAGATTCCTTAATGATTCTTTTAGTGACATAGTATAAGTTGACTACATCATATAATGAAAAAAAAATTTTGATATTATTTTAATCTTACACATCTTCATTATTGAATAAGTTTTTTATTTTCTTTTATTTTACTATCAAATAGGGATGTAGCTAATAGTGATTTGGCTGAATACTGAATATTTGCCAATTTTTGGGGAGGTGGGCTGAAAAAATTGGCCAAACCAGCAATTTTATTTCATTAAATTGCGTATTTAGTTACATTTCCCACTAATAGGTGGAAAAACCTTATTCTAGTCTGAATTTTTTTTTTTCTTCTTTTTTTATTCAAGTTCATAACATTTAACAATCGTTGAAAGTTAATTATAATTCTTTGATTTTTTAAGTAAATGTTTTATTTTATTTTCAGTTAATACACCAGAAAATAAAGCTATATGGGCCGAAAAACATAAGAAAGAACGTCAATGTAAGTACTTGTATCTATTGCTATTACTAAATCTGTTTAAAGTTGCATGTATCAAATGAACAAGTTCTAGGTTATGTTCTGCTATAGGCTATGACCTGACTTTTTTTTTTTTTTTTTACTTTTGTTTAAATATTTTTTAATAATTGTTGTGATAGCATTTTTAAAAAATCTTGAGATATTTTATAATATGAATGTAATAAAATTAATTTAATAAATATTTTAAGATAATTTATTAAACTTTTAACATTTCCTGTTAAAATAGAAATAATGCAAAGAGAAACTACGGACAATGATAAAATTTCGATTTTTAATACTGTGACCCATAGTGTGTTATTGTACAATTCCTAGTCCAACAAAAAGCAGACAAAGCTGTTTAGAGTCCACCCTTTTGGTTAATATATATAGTTGCTGCTATTTTCTTATCAATTATGTAAAAAAATGTGCTGTAATGTTTCTTATTAGTTAATAAAAATTTAAAAACTTTAACTCTTAACTTAGAGCAGTTTTACAAAATTCCATTATAAAATAAATTTTAAATATATTGTAATGTATGTCCACATTTGGTAAACATTTGATATAATTTTTGATGTAAAATTCAAGTAGTAGAGATGTAAAAGAAATAATAAGTTTCGAGTTTAGTAGAGGTTTTAAATATTGTCTATTATTCTTATAATTGCAATGAGTATGTAAAACTAAAGCCATGAATAATACTTTTAACTCAAAATAAACCTCTGAATGGGATTAACAGTTCATACTATAAGAATGAATGTAAGTAAAATTTTTAAGAATGACAGTTCAAAATGATAAATATCTTGTTACTTTTGGGGGGGAAATATCAAGAAAGCTAGTAAAAGTAATCAGGGGAAAGAGAAAGTGCTTTGAGAAAGAATACATTTAGTATACCATACAGATTAATTTATTATTGATGTCATAAGTATTGGCTTTTTTTTTTCTACCTTGCCAGACAACTACCGAGAATATAAATTAAGAAGTTTGTGTCATGTTTTATTCATTGAAAAAATATACAAAATGTATTGAGTTTATTGTGTTGTATACTATTAAAGGCTATAGTAGTTTTTTTTATGGAATTACAAAATTATTTAACCCTTAAAATGTTGACATTTCCTGATAAGATAGAAATAATCAAATGATAACTATGGACAGTGATAAAAATTATGGTTTTTAATACTGTGCCCCATCCTGATTTATTGTACAGTTCTTTGTCAAACAAGCAGATCGGTTTAGGGTCTGCCTTTTTCGTTAATACATATATCATTGTTGATATTTCTCATTTATTATTCTAATATCACCTGATGTTTATTTTATTCAACCCCTAAAATTATATGTAGTGTAAGAAAGGTACATAGTTTTAACAATCAAGTTACCTCACATACTGAAACAATAAAAAAAAAAACTATGAAATAATTTTTTTGAAAAATGTGAAGTTATTGGGAGAATTCAAAAATTGTAAAGAACTTTAAAATTAAGGAACTTTTTTGAAGAAAAAAAAAGATAATTGCAAGTTTTTAATCAAGAATTGCATTGGTATTAGATAACCCACACAACAGATTAGAAATCCCACAAAACTAAGAGAATATAATAGAATCATAATCATTAGATCATTAATTATGCTTCATTAGTTAACTTTCTGCTAAAATTATGTTACGACTAAGATTGAAATTATGAAACATAGAGGCACACTGACATAAAGTTAAATAGTACATGTACGCTGTATAAAATAAAGTTAAAATGATATGAAAAAGCTTAAATAGTAAGTTACATACAATTGTTTCTTTATTGTAATAGAGCACTCATTGTTGAAAGCAGAATAAAGCAAAGAAACTTAGAATTGCAATAGAATTAAAAACTAACTGCAACAAATAATCAATGAATAATAAAGTTGTATTAAAAGTTTGAGGGAAACTAGATAGGTCCCTATGGTTTGGAGATAAGAGAAAAATGTGTTTAAGAAAGGTGGAATAAAGACCTAAGATACAAACAAGATGGGGTTTAGAAATTTGAAAATAATAATATATAGAAAATACAAAATAGCTGGGGAAAATGAGTAAAAACATCTTTAATTAAATCATAAGCATTCTTTTATTCAGTGTTTAAACACAATTAAAGATATTGCATTATAGTACTGTAATGATTGTAAGTGTTATAATTTGAATGTTTCCTTGAGTTTTACTTTTGTGTGTCAGTAACAAAGTTAACCCTTTATTTGGATAGTAAACAACAGCGTTGGCATGATTTAAATCAACTGAGATTTTTTTTTTTTAAAGAAAATCATTGATTTACACCAATCAATATTTTTTTTAAATGAATCAATAAGTCGAAACTTTATAAATATATTCTTTAGTCTGTGATTCCTTTAAAGTCGGATTTTATTGATGATAAAGGTTTAATCCAAAAAAAAAAAAAAATAATGAGAGAGTAAATTATTATATAGACTGATAAATAAAGTTAAAGAAAGTGAATAAGAGTAATATTAAATTGGTAAATTGTAATTTTCCATTTGCTGTATGTAAAATAATTTTCTGGTAATAATCATGGGGGCACGACAGCCTTTTGCTTCTTTAGAAGAGTTTCCCAGTCCATTTAGTTTTGTGTTTATTTGAATACTTCAACAGCTTTTGAAACTTATTAAATATGTAGTTAGTGTTTACCAATATAAAAGAAAGACTTCTGCTGAGAGAAACCTACATTTTTTTGTATTTTTAGGATGTTTAAATTGAATGAAAATAACCATGATTTTATTTATTCAGTGATTAACTTATAATAATTAAATAATTTTTAAATTATTTTAGTTTGCAATATTACTTCCTTTAACTATAATTTTTTTTAAATGATATTAAGTACTGTTTCTACATTTTATCAGGAGATTTAGCTAATCTCCTGATAAAATGTCTGATATAAAATATATAGTAAATGATATATAATATATATATCATTTACTATATATATTACTGATATAAAATATATAGTAAATATTAAAAAAAATAATTATAATATCTGATTTAAATAATTTTAAAAAAATTATGAATTTTACCAACTCTGGTATACAGTGACCTCTTGTTGTATAGCAACAGTCAAGAAACACTAAATTAGTAGAACAAGTTAATAAAGATCATTATTTAACATAGTGTTTAAAATGTGTTTTCAAACATGTTGTAAAATTTATAATCAAATTATGATAAATCTGTTGCTTTTCAATCCTGCATCGTGATTACGCAGTGTGTTAAAAAGGAGTGTGGATCGAATCATAAAAGCTTTTAGAGTAAACTTCAACAGCTTTATAAGTATTTTGTAATTATATTCTATTTTTTCTGTGATATTTATCTGTATATTTTTTTCTTTCTTTTTTTCAGATCACTTTCATTGAATGTTTCTGTCAAACCAGTTTAGTATCTGTAATAATGTATCTGTCACCTAAGTTGATTAAAAATTATTAATGAACTAGTAAAATGTGTTAATTTTCTACTCACACACAAAAGGTTTGGGTGAAATGATGGCATATCCTATTTTACTTTATCTCAAAATAGCCTGTTTTGCCCTAATTACAATCATGCGAAACAACTTGGTCTAACTAACAAATTGCATTAAATATGTATCTATTCTTTGATGCAACTTTTTGAAAAATCTAATGAATCTTAGGTGATTATCTGTGTGTAAGTGAGACGACTCTGCAAGCAGGATTAAATGGGAAAATAAATACTATCTTAACATAAAAATAAATCATGCTCTGCCTACATCAGTGACATGCAGGTAGCAGCACTCTATATACAAGATCACCAAAAACTTCATTTTATCCACTTTTTTTCTAAATATTTTATTTAAGCAAGCAAATCTTATATTATCTTCAATTTTTGTAAAAATTGTGTCATTGAAACAATTTAAATTGATCTCTACTTAATATGCATATACTTCCTAAATATTATATAGTGAATTCTCTATCTCTTACGTACACTTTTCCTATACTTTCCTCTAATCTATAACATTTAATGTATAATGAAGTACAGTCCGCAAAAAAAAAAGATATCACCCTGAATAACTTTCGTTCTAATGATCCGATTTTCACGAACTAAGTGTCAATCTTAATGGTTCCTGGGGGTGACCTCAAATATGCTAATTAATTAGTGCTAACTATTAATTAAGTTACGAAATCAGACACAAAAACGTACTTTCTCTGAATAAACATATATTTTTTTTTTACATATTTGGAATCTAGACACTTGAATTAGGGGGGTAGACAAAATTTTAAAACAATTGGGTTGCAATAAAGGTTTATAAATTTGGCGATAGTCCAGAAAACCGCCAAAAAAAGTCGCCTGCGCAAATAAATATTTTAAGATAACCCTTGACTGAATCAAAAGAGAAACGCTTAATTTTACTAGGTTGCTAGGCAACCAATTTCTGACTGTAAAAAAATTTAAATAATGTTTTGTGATTGCTCTGAGAGGTTTAATTAATAGTTAATAGAAAACACCTCGAAGTTTCTAGGCAATAGACAATTTTTAAGTTCATTTATGTCCAAAAAGCAAAAAAAATAAATAAATAAATAAAATAAAAAATTATTTTAATCTCTTTTGAAAAGAAAATTTGAATCGATTTATAAGTTTTCAGAATTTAAATACATGAACTTTTTATCTGATATTATTTAGATTATGCTATTTTTGCTATGTTTATTCGAGGATTTCATACTAAAATCAAATTAACATAACTTATAATAGCTATATACAAAATTTTAGGGATAATAATTTTTACAGCTTTAATCGAGTCTTCTAGGCATGAAAGTTTGAAGGAAAAAAAAGTGCATGAAAAATAAAATGTAGATTGTATAGTAATTCTAATGCACATTCACAAGGTTTTCTGTAATTTACGATATTTCTTTTTTCTATAACTCAAGGAATTGCTGAATGTTTAGTGGCATTTTAAAAACATTGAAATATGTTATGTTTAAGAATAAGATATTGAAATAATATGTTGCATATTGTATGATTCATTGTTTAAAAAATTGCTTCATTTTGCTAGATATTTACGTTACATGGTTTTCTTTGGATAAAGATGATTAGCAAATAGCATCCACATGTTTCGATACATGCTGAAACTTACGTTCGCAAATTCACCATAAAATGTCGCACAGCATATTCTTCAATTACGATAAGCTACATTTATCACCAAATACTGCTACTATGATTATTTTTGTTTTCTTATATATATATATATATATATATATATATATATATATATATATATATATATATATATATATATATATATATATATATCTGATATGATACTCTCTTTTTAAACAGAGCTCTTAAGGCCCTTAAGATACTGAAATGGGGGCACGAAAACTTAAAAGATTTTTTTTTTTCTAATGCCCGCCTGTGTTAACAGCCGTCAATTCAGGCATCTACAGGGCGACAGATATCTGTGTGGCCTAAGGATTCCTAACGAGCATCAAACATTCTCAAAATTAAGTGTTCATTCACTGGAAAATTTAGTGTTTATTCAATTTAAGAACTGTTCCTTCACTTGGTTATCTTACTACTTATTATTTAAACCACCAAAAGCTTAAAACAATATTATGTAAGTTATCTAAATTTTTTTTACATAATTTGCATTTAATAACAAATATGTCGACATGCATTTAATAACAAATACGTCATTTAGCTAAAATTACAAATTTTGAAATTTTTATGATTTTTTTTTAAAGACAAGCTAAGCTTAAGTATTCCTTCACTGGTTAGTTTACCCTATAAGATTTTGAGAAATTTGCGATGTTGTGAGAGATGCTTAAAAATGTTGACTGCGTATTTTTATTAATATTTATAAAATATATATTCAAGAAATTGATGAATATTTTATTCCAAATTTATTCATTCGTATGTATATTATTGAAATTTTATCAGTTATTGAGAAAATAAAAATAAAAAAAAATCACATTAAAGAAGCACAATCTGTTGTATAATCATATTCTATCAGAAGCATGCTTTTATAAAACTCCACATTCTCTGAATAAAATGTATTTTATTTAATAAAATGTTTTATTCAAATTTCTTTACTAAATTGCAAATAGAATTTTAGACGACTAAAGAAGAAACATCGTATTTTATAGCTTAAAAAAATAAAAATGAAAAGATAAGCAAACGATTATTAGCGAAAAAAATATGAATGAAATTTTATGCTAAGCGCGCGAAGTCAAGTTCCTCGCAAGTTTATCACATTTTAATATTAATCGCTCCATTTAATCATTTCTTCATTGTCGCCAAATTATTTTTTTAAAAATAATTAATTTTAATTTTTTTCAGCTTCTAATAAATAAAAACAGTTGAAACTTTAGATTTTTCAATTGAAAAATATGTAGATTAATATGGTATAAAAAAATTCATACCTTTATAATTCAAAAATTTTTCATCCTTAATTTAATTAAATAATAAAAAATAATTAACAATTATTAAAAATTATTTTTTTCGTGAAATTATCTTTGGGTAAATGAGTTTTATGACTGGGTGAAATTTTCTTCGAATTGCTTTATTAGTTTTTAAAATATGACTAAAAACGTAAAAAGTGAAATTAACATTAAGGGGTACGAACTTTGAATCGCTCTCCTGACCAAACTATGGGGACCATATTTCCCAGATTGCGGCTACCCCCTATATTTTGAAGGTTAAGAATCCAAATATGTAAGAAAAAATATATGTTTATTCAGAGAAAGTACGTTTTTGTGTCTGATTTCGTAACTTAATTAATAGTTAGCACTAATTAATTAGCATATTTGAGGTCACCCCCAGAAACCATTAAGATTAACACTTAGTTCGTGAAAATCCGATCATTAGAACGAAAATTATTCAGGGTGATATCTTTTTTTTTTTGCCGACTGTACATTACATTCCTTGCGGTATGAGTTTCACACTATCAGTAATCCCTATGTTGCTCAAAAGTGTTCTTTAGCTTTTTTTAGTGTTTTGGGGGGTCGCTGGAACAAAAGCAGTCTCTTTGACATTATCTCATAAAAAAAAATCCCCTGGGTAGAGTCTAAGAATCTTGGTAATCACCTAAGGGTTAAATCACTGTCATCTGCATACCCAACCTGTCAGTGTGAGGGTCTGTATTTTAACTAATCATGCATCCCACATCATTCAGGGCATCTATATTCAAGCTTTATGGCAAAATTGCCAATGAGCAGTGGTGCAACTCGTATGGTCAGAGGCAAAGTAAGGAGCTGAATCGTGACTGACCTAGTGTACGTCAAAAAGAGCTTCTTAAGCTAAACAGGAACAGTTTGAGGAAGTTCGTTGGTCATTGTTGGTTGCACTCTCGGGAGACACCTATACATAATGGGTATTGAATCTGATTCTCTTTGTAGAGGCTGTCATCTTGAGGAGGAAACTTAACGACATATACTTTGTGATTGAGATGTCTATTCTGCTTAAAGATTTGAGCAACATTGCATTAATGCCTGGGAACTGCAAGGCGTTACTGAACTTCATTTCAGCTATAAAGCTTTCTTGTTGATCATAATGTAGGGCTTTGGTACAAGAGACCTCTGATTAATGTGCCCTGCTCTTTAGGGCTGCCCAACCTATAGTATAAGTCTAAGTAAGCATGTACAATATGCAAAAAAAAACTTATCGTCCTGAATGACTTTTGATCTAATAATGGAATCTTCACGTTCTTCAAATATACTAATTAATGCAGACGATATGTTAAGTTACAAAACCAGACACTGTGGGGGAGGTTTGGTCCTCCGTCCTTATCCGCCAATATTCGTATAGTGGAATTCATGATTGTTCATTTAGGCCATTAATAAAAGTAAATGGATGAAACAAAATGAAAGTCTCCAGGAAATTAATATGAATCGTTAATATGAAAATCCAATTTATTAAGCAATATTTCTTGAAGATTATAGAGAATGGCCATCAATACAAATCATCATGATAATTACCAATTATCAAAAGTAAATCCCTTGAAGGAATCAAGGAAATATAACTTCCACATCAAGAAGTTTTTTTTTTGTTAGCATTTTGTTACGATTGCATATCTTTTTTTTTAAACCGTTAGGATGACTGGGGCAGGAGCGTACCAAAGTGGACTCCTAGTCACCACAAATTTTGAATTCCAAGTGAATATAATTATTCCCAACGGCCGTAGAAAGTTTGGGTAGGAGATCCATAATTTGGCGATTTATCATAATATATCATAGCCAAAACAAAGCCAACCAGCATATCAATATGGGTTTAAAAGAATACCTTGGCGATCACGGGTCTCCGACAAATTTATGAGAATTATTACAACCATGCAACCGAAACATTTAGCCGTTGGAAATTTAAACTAAAAAGTTATAAATAGATTTTTGTTTTTGATTAGAGGCGACAGTGAATTCATAAGTCTGCTTAGTAATGAAATAAAAAAAAAAGGTATCCGTTACATTGATCTAGAAGAGAAAAAATAAATATTTTATGTTCGTTTTAAAAGACTAAGTCTTTGATTTATTTTAAATATAATTCTATTAATAAAAATAAGCTTAAGTAATTAAAGATATTTTAAAAGATAGGAAATAAATATGTAATTCCAATTGTGGCGTCACAGACACAAAAACATACTTTCGTTGAATAAACATATCTTTTTTTCGACTAATTCGGATTTCTTGCCCCGGTAGTTGCAATCTGGAAAATAATGGTCACCGTTGTTTGCTCAGGAGAGCGGTCCAAAGTTTGGACCCCTTAATGTTATTTTTATTTTTTTGCAATCATCTCGAGAACTTTCCAGGCGAGTTAAAATTGTTTGCACACAATTATAACAGTTATTTATCCAAAGGTAATTCCATGCAAAAAATGACTTTTAATAAATATTTATTTTTTATTATTTTGTTTGATAATTAAAAAAAGGTACTGTAAGGTACATAATTTTACATGGCAAAATTCGATCGAAATTGATCGTCTAGTTTCTGAGAAATCTGATTTTTTTAAAATTAATTTTCGAAAATTATATTTTTAGAATATCTAGTCATATTTTTGTAAAGAAAGTATCGATCCAATTATTAAATCAAAAGTGATTCAGGTAGAGTGGACTGATTATTTCTTTGCGCACTGTACAACTACATCTTCTGGTTTAAGGCTCTTTTCTATAATGACATACAATAGGTGATGCCCTCGTGCAGTTGTAAAAATTTACTTTCTGTTGCAATTTATAAATGCATGCTGCACAAAAATGACTCCAATCATTCATCTGTGCAAACATTGTATAATTTTATAAAAAACTGAATTATTCATCGTATTATTTACATTTTATAACAGATCTTCTATGTTGTATTATTAAATTTATTTTATATATACATAAGTGTATCAGCTTTCTAGAATAAAAATCTAAACTATTTCTGAAAAACATTTTATATTTTAGAAATTTTTTATTTATTAAAAATTCAAAAATAATTTACTATTGTGTAAAACGTAGTTTAGCAATATTCTCCTGCAAATTTTATTTTTTCGTTTTGTTCTTTAAGGTAATAAAAGTATTAATTTACTATATCCCTAGCATTACAGTTTGAAAACATTGTTTTTTCTTGTTTATAGTAGAAATTTTATTCTAAGCAGGTGCATTATGGCAAAATTCTGCTAAGTTTCTATTAAAATTGAACTATTAAAACTTCAGAATCATAACTAATTAACTTACGTAAATGATCCGACAACTGATTGATTTATTATTTATTCCTGGTTAATGATTCTGCATATATGCATTTGAATTAAAGTTTCTTATAAGTTTTCCCTCTCCTCTGCTTTATCTTTAAATTCTTGATGAAACATCACTGTTAAGCTTTCTATATCAATTATTCTAGAATCATCGTTTCGTCTAGCCATAGATAAAGCTTCAGAGTACAAAAACCCTGCTCTATCCATTTTTTTGTCTTTCACGCTTATTTCCGCCTTTAGTAGAGTTGCATCTAATTGTAGTCTGGTTTCTTTCTTACTCGCTGCAGCTTCAACGGCTCGTTGCGCATAATTATACGCCTTTTGTAGATCATTCAGATTCATATGACACTCAGCTATTTTGTAAAACATATTTGTATCAAACTCTGCAGAGTCTGAAACAAATAGGCAATGTTCATAACATGAAATAGCTCTATCATATTTCTTTTGTCTGAAAAATATTTCACCCATACAAAGAATAGCTTTCAACCTAAAATCTGGCATATTTTTATAAAGGGCGAGTGTAATTTCTCTCTGAAAATATACCAATGCAGACCTATAATCATTTTTAAACATGTGAGCCAGTCCGATAAGGTGTAGTAATATTAATTTTAGCTTCGATGTTTCTGCCATATCGTAAGCATATTTTTTTATGCAGCCTAGTATGGCAAGTGCTTCTAAGCTAAATTTTAATGAACTATCAACACTTCCTTGTTTCAAAGCATCATGGGAATCCAAGCACTTTACTTTTGCTATGTCGTACACAACTATGGGATCGTGTTTTTCGAAATGTGCATCTTTAACCCACTCTGGTATCTTAGGCTTTAAAGGCATCCGATCCCGATGGGGATTCGCGATGCGCCAGAACTTCTTCCTGTCCTCTAAAAAGAGTAGTAAGTCTTTGCAAATAGGATGAACTTCTTCAATGGCTTTAATTTTCATTAGTTCTGATGAAAAATTCAAATCGTCCTCAAATGAATGGAGATCACGTCTCTTTTTACGAAACGGTACACCATATTTCATTTCCCCACCTTGCAGAAGCTTTTCCACTTCTTCCACATCTTGGTGGTCCAAAGACAGTGATCCTCCGGGATATAAGAATTTGTCGATTGCATTTTCGCAAACTTGATAGCCAAGACGCAAATCCAATCGAATGGGTCGACTTGCAGCTGCCGGCCATAGTTCAATCAGACCTGCTTCGAAATCACCCTGTAAATATTTAATTTCTCCTTTCAACCCTATTGCATCGCTATTGTTGGGAGCCACTTTCAATATTTTATCTATTGCCTTTTTTGATTCCTTTAATTTCCCTTGCCTCAAATATGACACTGAGGTACCTAATAAGGCCTTTGTATTATATTCTTCGTCTTCCAAAACACTATTAAAACTCTTGATTGCTTCCTCATAATTACTCAGATGTAAATAATAATTTCCGGATGTCAGATACAAAGAAGTGGGAAGCTTTTTTGGTTTCTTCTCTGTGTCCTCGTCATCTTCAATATCCATTCCGAGCCACATACTATTTTAAGAAATAATAATAAATGAAAAAGAGCAACATAATATTGAAAGGAAATTAAATGTTGACTTCGAATAATTTTCTGAAAACTATGAATTACCAAACTAAACTGTTTCACTTAGCTTTGTCATCTAAATTAAAATGTTTTGAATAGCGTGCTATTTTAGAATGTTTAAAAAAATGGCAAAATTCGAATTTGAAAAAAATATATAAAAGAAGTTCTGATTAAAATTCTTTTTGTCAATCGCCACCCAGTCACTACTATTTAACCGAAAATGCACCTCATGTGGTGCATTACACGTATCTTTAACTCGTATTATTATTTCATTATTATGATAATAATTATTTTGGATTTATTTCGTACATTATTTAATTATATTATGTATAATAAATTTTATGTTTGTTAATAATTATTTTATATTGCATTGTTGGCTTTAAAAATCAAAACCTAAATTGTTCAAAACATTATATGAACGATATTTAAATTTTACGGGCTGTGACGTCTTTGTGGCTGAGTATACTTGGCCATAGATGGCGCCACTGAAAAAAAACAAGAAACGCACCCTCTGTCTTAAAAATTCGCTCAATTCCAATCAGTTATGAAAGTAAAAGAAAGTGGCAACACAGCATTTCGCGTTTCCTAATGATACAGTATGAATTTTCTATAACTGATTTTTTTTTTTTCGAAATTCAGTTGCACTTAAATTTACTCCGTTAAAATATTTTTAATTGGTCTCTTACACAATATATTTTCATCAGACAAGTATCCATACCATGTATAGTCAAGATCTACAAAGTATCAAGAAAAATGAAATATATATATATCGATTTTTTAAACTTTGTTTTCTTGGAAACTTTAAAGTTTCAGGTACCTCTTAAATAAGGGAACGGGGGGGGGAAACAGTTATACCGTTTATATTGTGATCGTATCCTAGTTCACATTTGTGTTATTTATATACGCATTCGTGCGCATTATCTAATATTGCTTTGTGTGTATTGATGCATTTTAACTAAACCCTTATTTTTGCATAAAATAAACAAAACCTTTCAGTTTGAACTTATTAGTAAAATAGTACTTCATTTTCGAGTTGGCGACAATTTTCTTTAATACCCAATACAAGTATATTCGCAACTGCAATGCATCTTCGTAATCAGGGGTTCATATAAAATCAAAATTTCTGAAAGCAAAGACCAATTTTCGGGAGGTAATATGTAATGGAATGAAAAATATCTTTTTGCTTCTTTATTAAATTTTGCTAAATCTAGGGTGCCAGTCAAGAATTTTTTGGACGTCCTTGCCCCGTAATTTATTGACCGCTGGTGTTGTTCACACCTTCTCTGTGATATATTTTATCGTAATGAATTATATGATAGTACATATTCTCAATTTGAAGAACCTTTATATTAAAACATTCTATACTACGTTAAACAAAATTTCATTAGGTCTTCATTGGTTAGAAATAAAATATGATTTAACCCTATTTTAAAAGAACAAAATTACTTACTTGGAAGGAATAAAATTTTTAACGATTGTGTACAATAATATTCTTTAAAAAAAAATTTATAACTAAATTGATAACTTATTTAAATTTTAATGTCAATAATTGGTTGTTGATTATGGTGTGTTAGATTATGAAATTATTGCTATGCAGAAGATTGTACGAGTAATTATGCCTTGATTAAATAGCTACCTTACAGCTCTTGTGAAATTACAATTAATTTTAATTGCCTACATCACAGAGCTACGTTTTTTTTTGGGGGGGGGATTACATATAAAGCGCTTAAAGATCGAAATAATAGTTGTTTTGCTATTCTTTATTTTATTTTTTTGCGCACGCTAAAATATTTTTTTAATTATAATTTATAGACACAATTTTTTAATCCAATTTTATTAATCATCCGAATACTAGTTGAAAAACGTAAGACAACTATTCAACAAATAAATTTAATATTTGCAGAAACTCTCTTACTAATTTATCTTTGCGTTAACTCTAATAAGAAATGTGTTTTTTTGTTTTTTATACCCGTTGTTGAACAGCCGACCCAATTTTGGGTTTACGACTACAAATGTTCAACACTGTAGCCTTGAACCCAATCTAGAAGACAAGGAAACTCCTGGATCAGTACCCCCAGGGGTAATATTTGTTATGGGAATATAGAGGACTTTGTGATCCAACAGATTTAACGTGCATCAGTCACCATTTACGACACGGAGTCTTCGGCCGGCGGGAACCATGAAGCAACGCTCGACATGTGTAATATGGCTAATTCCGAGTGAAATATTACATTGGTGCACCGTCATGTCACAGGGTTTTATGAAAATTTTTTGCGTTAAGTACTTACTGAAAAAGGACTAAAGATATTTTTTGAACCATAACTATGACTGTGTTTATGTCTACATTTGTTTTATTTATAAGCAAATTTTGGTATCATTAGAAAAAAAAATTGTCGTTAAATTTTTTTAAATATATATTTAAGTATTTAAAAAGGTTTATTCAAATAATTTATTAAGAAAATTTTTTGAAAATTTCAAGAATTTTTTGCTGATAAATCAACTTTTGATAGTTCAGTTTTTTTTTTCTTCGAATTGTGACAAATATCATACTTTTAAAGAATAAAATAAGTCAAGAGGATGTTTATTGCCAGTAAAGATAATAAATGTTTTTTTACAAAATACTTCAAAAAAATTTTATAGCACAAAAAGTTTCTAGACCTCGATTTTTTTCCCCTTACAATGTTATGTATATATATATAATGGATATTTTTCTCCCGTTCCGCCCACCCAGCTTTAAATCAATCGGTACCAGAGTGTCGCAATGCTGACCACATAATACCGTTGGTCACGAAATTACGATACCTTTCACTGACCCGCAACATTGAGTTCGTTACTTTTTACTGTTAAATGAAAGCTGGAATTAAATATTAAATTGTGTTGTGTCTTAAAATCTCAAGTGTCCACTTTTTAGAACAAGAAAAATATTTAAAGAAAGAAACAAAAGACAATGACAATACCAAGCAAAAATATTTTAATTTCATTTTCTCAGATATAAATTTTTTTTTTTCAGTATAAAGGTTACTAATTGAACATTTATAGAAGTGCAAGCATAAAAACAAATATATACGCAATAACAATATGGAATTAAAATACTTCAGAAATGTGAATTATTTAAAGAAAAAAAAAATACGACAGTTGTTCCATTTAGAAAAGCCAATCAACTAGCAAGAACGAGCCAACAAAACAAAATTACAACAGTTTAAAAAAAAAGTTATAAGACTATAATGGCTTATTTATCTCAACTTAATCTAGTTATTTTCCAGAACATATTTTCAAGTCCATTTGAGGACATCAACAATGGAAGGTTTCTTGAAGTCGTTCTATAATCTACAGATCAGTTCTATGTAGAGATTAAAATACATGGAGTGTTATGAGCAATTTTTACAACAGATAACGACAAATGCCATAAGCAAGTGTGAAACACAAATGCAGCACAAGCTTTTTATCAAATGTCCACATTACATGCACAGAAATTCACAGAAGCAATTACAAATCTTCAAAAACACTAAAAGCAACGAGACTGACAAAGCAATAAGCAAACAGCACAAAATTGATTACTAACTATAAAACAATTATTTAAATAACACAAAATAATAATAAAAAAATTTAACATCATACATTTCATCCCACCCCTAATATACAATACAAAAAAGGAATTTTATTTTGTTTTGTGAGTGTAATCCAGTTTAGGATACACACACTGAAAAGCTCAAGTATTTCCTTATTTTGTTAAATGAGAGCTTTTAAGCTTGAATTTAAAAAGAATTATAAATTATAGGGAGAAAAAATTGACTGATGGAATAAAATACATAATGTGAAAAACAATCAAAAATTAGAATCAGAACTTTTTAAGTCATACTTTTAACTTGAATGTTAAAAATCAAGACAAAACTGTAAAAAGTAGAAAAATGTCATATTAGAATTATTTCGTTAAATTAAAATTGTAAGATTTTTTTTTTTTTAAATCTAAACAAAAATTATATAAAATTAATAGCAACTATGTGAAAAGTTGTCGAAAAATCAAATAATTTATAAGCTTTATTTTATTTAATTGAACACTAAAATCAAGGTAATAATGTTGACTAAGTAAAAAAAAAAAAATTAAATTAGAACTTTTTTACTTAATTTTTAACAATAGTAAATTCAAGACAATGTACCAACAGCATAAGATATAACAACGGGAAAAGTTACCAAAAAGATTGATCACAACCACTTACACGCAACTACTTTACTGCTAATTCAGTTCGGTTAAAAAAAAAAAAATTTCTCCAATTTATTGAAATAAGTTGTCAACACTAGGGAATGGCTTTGAAGATCTATGGGTAAAAATATAAGAAAAATATGCGTTATTTTTTCGTAACAAGTGTGTTAAAAATCAGCCATGAAATTTTACATTGCTTAAGCATTGTAGAAAATTTTTTACTCAAAAGATATTTTCTTTAGTTTTAAATTAATTAAAAAAATATGTATTTAAAGAGGAAAATTTCAAAAATGTGCCTTTTATAGAATTTTTCCTTAAAAAATTGTGATCACCACCCTATTATTATTGATAAAATAAGGCATAACAACACAGTTTAAAGAAAGTAAATTATTCCAAGACAAGTTGACAGACGCCTTGAAAAACTAAGAAGTCTAGAATTTTATTACAGAACTTTAAGAAACAGCAATGCACAAAATTGGGAATATTTCATTATTGTTCCCAGTACAAAAAGAGACTGCAAAAACTACAGTATTAATCATTAAAAAATAGGAAAAGGAGTGACGAAACAAGCAAAACTGTTTTTAAATTTCATTTAGTAAAGCAAAGGATGTAATTAAGAGCTCTTGAAACATCCAACTTTGACATCCATGAACAAAAAGCTTAGACTAAAATACTAATATCAGAAATAAATCATACATAATAATTAAAAAAAGATCTAGCATTTTTTATTGGGTACTTTTTGAGAGGGTCCTAGTATGAATTTATTCCATTTAATAAGGTGTTTCTAAACAGAAACGAATCGATTAATTTATAAATTGTGAAATATGCAGGCATTTTTTTTCTTTTTTCACTGTTATTACTTGTAATCACTAGACTGAGTACTATTGTAAACATTGTTATTTTACAGAGACAGTGAAGAAGTAAAAAAATACTATAATAGAGTTGCATTATATTTAGCTTTTTTTTATTGCTTGTCTTTTTGCATACTTCTATTATAGCAAACAATATATTTTTTTGTTTATTTCTAAAATTTATAAATATTTTGCACAACACCAGAAAATTATTTAAAAAAAATAACCCTTATCAACAAGTCCTTTCTTAAATTAAAACAGGTTGAAAATGCTTGTGTATAAAACAAATTTTTTAAAAAACTTAAGAAACATCTCGTGAGAACAATTTTTTTTTTATTAATCATTTGATAGTACTACTTCTTTAGATCAGATCTCTATACATACCAGGTGAACAAACCTATTTCTCGATAGGGAATGGTATATTGAAAAAAACAGAAATCAATTTCTAAAAATTTGTTCATGGGTATGAATTATTGAGCGATAATTTAAAACTGGTATTTCACAAAAAGTGAAAGTTATTTCAAACCGTAATCACTATCCACACACACAAAAATGAAGTTGGATAAATAAATTGTTCTAAAAGGACAATTATCACCCAAGTTTCTAAACAGATAATTCTACAACAAATGATTTAAGAAATGTAGTTAGTTTTAAGTGATTAATAAACGATACTCTTTAAGCAAGACACTAACATTTCTGAATTAATAACCAGTGGAAACAACACAATTCTACTGGATAACTTCAATTCTAACGGAAGTATAAGGAAAAACCTTTCCAGTCAAGTGATGGCAACAAACCCATTTCTATCTTATCTTGGGCAACACTATTGAAATGCTGCTTTTTTTTCTCAGCAAAATAAATTGGTAAGCTAAGGTGTAAACTCAAATTTGTAAGTTGTTAACAGCTATCACTTTATTTAATTTTGATAACTTTCAATTAACAATTCTGTTAAATAACTATACGATTAAAAAAAACATGATAGCCCTTTAATGATATAAATCTGTTATCAGTATTCTTGATTTCGCTCTGTTGGCTGATATGTATACTGGGTTTGATATTCGATTTCTTCAAGTGTTGATAAATGTGTTACTTAATTCATTCTTAATCTCTTTGTAAAAAATACTAATCTAATGTAAAAAAAATAATAATAAATAAGAATCAACAAATGACACTAATTATAAAGACAAACTAGAACAGGCATAATAAGCTGAAAGTATATTTGCAGTAGAAAATACCATCCAGTTTGATAAAAATTTGAAAATACATTTCATTAAAAATTAATTCACTCTAACTCAGGCTTTGGAGTTCATAGGAAATAATATTTTGACGACTGTTGTGTGAGGTGCCTACAATGCACAACGAACAGTCCAGGACTCTCAGGCTTAAGGTACCCAGTTACCAACAGCATGGAGCATAATAATAGTTAACTAAGCCTACTTTTAGTGCTATTAGAAATTTGAAAAGCATCAGATTCAAAAAAATTTTATGATTGCAATGGGTATCTCCAATTTCAAACACACTTCCCTTGTAAGATGATGTCCTGAAGGAGGAAAAAAATCAATAAACATTTAAAATGAGCCACTAAGTTAGCTTATTTCTTATTGGTTAGCTGTGAAATAAGCCTTACATGTCTCATACTAAAATTTATATGTAATAGTTCATAACAATTTTTTAAAATTATTTTCCTGTTCTTAAAATCTCAAATATTTGTAAGCATATTTTGGACTGATATTTTCATAAAGGATATTATATATATATATATATATGAAGGGGGTGAGTAAAGTAATTCCTTTAAGTTTTCCTTTTTTATAATACAATAATCGAGTAAGCCAGATGCCTAGGTTGTCCGCGTCAGTATTATACGTGGCTTCAGAAAAGGTAGCTTAATTTTTCTGATTTTTAAAACTCACTCAAATCAAAAAAATTATTGGTCATTACTAAAACTAAATAATATTCTTTGTTGTTAAGATATTTAAACTATGTTTGATAGAATTTATAAATCATATGTGTTTAAAAATGCTCTGTGGTACCACATTTGTAATAGAAGAGGTTAAGGACGAATAAAATTGTCAGGAAGAAGGTCCAATAAAGTGGTCACAAAAGTTTGCTATGTGTTCGAAAGGTTTGATAATAATCTGACTTAAAAAAGCCTAGCAATAAAATTCACTTAAAAGTGTAAATTTTACCCTTATACCTAATCATTTCACACATTGTTAATACAGAATAAAAATTTTCTGTAGTGTAAAGATAACGTATATTAATCAATAACATTACAAACTATTAGAAATGTATATTAGCTGTACTGTAATAGGTATTATTAGCAGTATTGTAATAGCAGTTTAGGATGACCACTTAACCTTGCATTCCCTATAACTTTGAAATTGTGAACCTAATTGAATTAGTTAATTTTAAAGAGTTTTGCATAAACCAAATAAAATATATTTCATAACAGAAAATAATAAGATTTCATAACAGAAAACTAGGAAAGATTTTAAAAGAATTTAAATGAAACAATATACATGTGTGTAATTAACATCAAAATGTATAATGAGTTTTAATTTCTAATAGTCTTATAGCCTGACACAGTAAAAATATTTTTAACACTTTATACAGATGTTGATTCAGCAGCAAATGCTACTATAAATTAAAAATAATAAAATATGTACAGTTTAAAATAAAGTGATTTAACATTATTTAAAAAAAAAAAAAAAAAAAGACAATCAAAATCATATAGTATTTATAAAAACCATAATTTTTTTAAAAAAATACAAATCAATCATTGCTATTAAACATTTCATATTCAACAATAGAAAAGATTCAAAATTAATTAAAATTATACATATAAAGATATATAAAATAGTATACATTTGATACACTAAAAAATGGAAACTAAATTAACACAAAAATTTAAACTATTTCTTATTTCTCAACACTATAAAAAAATTGTAATGAAATTTCTCTACTACACTCTACAGTAGGACCCACTTTTAAATATTCCACATTCAACAAGATTCTGGATTTAATGAGAAAAACTGAGTCTGTTGATTGGCACAATCTTATAAATGAATTCTAATGTGTTCTTTAAGAATTTCTTCTCCTCCAATTTAGCTAGGAAAATAATTTTAGAAGCATGAAATAATGTTTCAAATAATGTAAATCGAATTTGAAAACAAAAAATATCTATCTTTTAAGATCAGTAAAGGTTTTCTAGTGTATAATTATTATGAAATAAGTTTTGACGTCATTCAGAGAGCGCAGGAAAAAGCAAATATTTGGAGAAGAAATTGTGGTTGTTACAAAATTTTGAGTTATTTTTAATACTAAGAAAATGCATTTTTCTGTTTCCTGAGCTAGTTAAATACTGGACCTACTGTACTTTTCTTCAAACATAAGTAAAACCACTTTTTTTTTTTTTTTTTGCATAAAAGCAATCAGCTTAAAGATCATAAAAAAGCTTGAACTAAATCTCACAGGTTTAAATCTTCTATTTTTTGCAGAAAAGTAATTTCAGAAGTAAAATCGATAAAAACATGTTTGTTCTATCTACTTTGGATCAAACTGATTACAAAACATTTGATGATCAATTTTTTGTGAAACACATAATTAAATAAACAACAAGAATATCTTCAAATTAATTTTTAAGTAGCAATGAAAAAAGAAAAAAACACAACCATATTATGATAATGGGAGCTGCCATGGTATTTCACAACATTTAAACATTTGTTCCCTTAATTTTATTTTAAATTCCTTTTTCTTAAAAAAATGAATTTATTACACACGATATATATATATATATATATATATATATATATATATATATATATATATATATATATATACATAAACATAGCCAAGAGATGTGAGATGGGCTTGAAAATCATTTTGAAGCACTATTCAGTGGCCTAGTTATGTTTTTTTCCAAATAAATAAAGAACTACCCTCTTCATTGCAAACATCGCTCTACCTGCCAAGCATTAAATAAACCTGAATGCCTTTAAGCCAAAGTTTCTAGACTTAACTTCTATATTTAATAGCCAGTGGGCTTGGAAGTGACTTTTACAAAATTGGTGGACCATACAGCTGAAAAGGTTTGAAACATCTGCTCTAGAACAATGAGGAGCTTGAAATAATGTAAGCAAACAATAAATCTTATATCACTAGAGCAACCAAAGCTTGCAACGAAGAAAAAATTTTCTTTATTAGTTTGGAGAAAGTATAAGCTTCAAAACTGATTAAGAGCTTGAACGCAACATTCAAACTTCTCTCATGTCACTAATGATAACTTTTTTTCAATAGAGAATCGGAATGTTTGTCATCTTGAAATCATCTTGAAATTCAAGCAATTTTTGTGTGGGTAACACACAAAAATTGCTTGAATTTCAAGAAGATGATTTTGTCCTAAATTAAAACATTAAGAAAACCTGAAAAATATCGGTCTCGGTCTATATATAAGAAAACATAGTCTTTGTTACAGTTAAGTTTCCCTTTTGCATCTTTTAGAGGAATCAAATGCAGTAAAAATGTAGACTTAAATACAATATGAACACAAAAAGTTAAATACTCACATTGTAAATACAATTTTTTAAACCTATATTTTTAATTTCTTTTTCATTTTGTAAAAATTGCAAATCTTATATAAATATTTATACATATTGCCTTTTAACAGCAATTTTGTCATAACTAAAAAAATATTTACATTTATTTTTTTTAAAGATTAAATGCAAACATTTTCAGTTAGGAAAATTTTATTTAATTTTAGATATCTTTTGAAATGAGCTCAGAAAATATGCATACATTTAGTTTCTCAAATGTAACATTACAACTGTAGCAAGCTCTGCGGTAAGATTATATGCTATGAAGTACAACTTCAAAATAAAATATTAAAAATTTAGAAACTTTGTGCATTTAAATTTTTATCACATTCTTTGCCAAACTATTATGGAAGTTACTGATCAATCTAAGTGCACCAAGATGATGAGGGGGGGGGGAAATAAAAAATTTCACAAGAAAAAAATTTTTTGCCAATAATATGCCATTTATATAGAAATTGTGGAACACATACTTTTTCTACATTAAAACAAACACATAGATGAATTGGTCTAAAACGATTTTCAAGTGAGAAATGGAAGAAAAAAAAAGACATTCTATCAAGTAACTATAAATTGAATAAATTTTTTGAAGAAAAAGTAAAAGCTCAGATTAGATTAATTTGAAATAGTATATATGAAAACATAATTATATTTGATTCCTGTGCACAGTTTGAAAACTGCTTAATAAACATATAACGTTGACATAAAAATTATAAATTAAACTGGTTTGTTTTAAATTTAAAAACTGTATATTTTAAACAATTGTAGTGTAAATAAAATACAATGAGTAAATATCATGTGTCATAACTTAACTAGGATTTCAGTATCAAAATTTAAAAAAATGTGCTAGGGACACAAAAAATTGTTTTATTGTCATCATAAATTGATTCATTATGATTATTATTCAGATTTATAGTTTAATTTTAGAAAAATACTGAATAAAAAAACAAATTTAACAACAAGTTATAATATAATTAAACAAGTTATAACTGAAAAAAAATTATAGTAATAACTAAATCTTTTCTAGTATTTTTCATTTAAATAATACTTGTACAGTTGCTGAAGTCTCAATTAAAATTTCAATATCTCAACTTCAGACACTTTACCCAAAACCTAAAATTTAAACTTATTTAAAGATGTCTGCCATTTAACCTTTGGCGGTCACAAATGAGCGATTTTGGGAGAATATTTCTTCCATATAAACCTTTTTCCACTCTAATAATGCAGTGAAGCTGGTTTTGCTATGCATGCAGCTCTGCAGCTTTTACTATGCAGAGATGCATGCAGTAAGAAATGCGATTTTGTGACAGCCAAAGGGGTGAAAACTAGTAAATGTAGAATCAAAACAAGTTTAGTGCATAATTCACAATACAAAAATGCTTGTTCTTATTTGTTCAAAGAATTTCATAAAGCAATTGCTTAATCATGTAATATTTGAAGCAAACACTCATCACAATTGGCAAAAGTAAGCACAGTCAATTTACAAAGTCAATCTCAAGCTACAATATTAACAAATATTTTATTAGTACTGTTTATGTTTTTTCAACATAATACGTAATCATGGAAATTCCTTCAAATATGATTCATACCATTTATATTGACTGTACAAATACAAACATTTCTAGGCAGCTCTATATATATATATCATTATTAACACACAAAATTTACAGGTGTACAATGCAAGCACTTACCAACATATTGATAAAAACATACAAAGTTACAACAATCGTTTAAAACGTTTAGTTGAAAAGTTAGCAATTTAAAAAATCCTTATGTACAAGACTGGGACGAAAAATATCTCAAATAAAAGTTTAAGCAGTGAATCTTCAATTTTTTGATTCAGAATTATAATTTGCGCATTTAAAATATCAATTTTAAAAAAATCTTATTTATTTATATAATTTATTTAAAATAAAATAATTATTAGAAAATCCCAGATTATGATGACATTTGCATTTTTTGAGATTTTCTGCCATTTCTTTTCATTTTAGGACACTTTTTTGTCTTTTAGATAACTTTATCAAGATTTGTAATTCTTGATAAAAGTATAATCTTGTTTTCCCTTAATATTACTTTTTTCCACATTTAACTTTTATTTTAAATTTTAATAACAATTGCATCCCCATTTTGACTAAAATTTGTATACTAATACAATTATATATTACTTTAAAAAATAAATATTTCTGATTGAAATTCTTACTTCATTAAAAGGGAACTTTTCTATTTGAAAGAAATATTTAATTTTTTAAAGGCATATTTTCCTATTTAAAGGATATTTTTCACAGATTATCAAAATCCAGGCTCTACTTATTTGCATATCTGTATTAATCCTTTTCATATCTCAGGATATTTTTTTAAATTAAATTTTAAGAAAAAAGTTCACAAAGGAAGCAAATTTACAGCTATAACACAAGAAAATTGAAGCTATTACTAAAAAAAAATGGCTGGTTTTTTCAGACGAATGCATGTTCATTTGTGTCTCAAATTAAAATATTATTTGCAAAAAGGTGAATGAAAGATACAAAACCTGAATTAATTTTTTAAAGAAGAAAAAAACATAGCATCATTCCTTTTCTTTGCAGTTGGCACGTGAGTTAACCTACGAATCAAATAGTACAAAATATTTTCACAAAATCAGGGGAAAGCTACTTTTGGCTATACTACAGCACCTGACGTTTCAAAAGAATTATTGGACATATGTTGAGTTTAATCAGCAGTTCACAACACTCTAATGGGACATAAAATATGAATACACGTACATGAAATACAATGAGGATGATTATGAGGGCTGCTTAGAATAATTAACTATTTATAATCTTCAAATAATGATCTCTATGTCAGTAGTATAAATATCAAAGCGATCCAGAAGCATTTTACATGAGCAAGAAAAAAAATAATAGTTTCAAAATTCATAAACACACCTGATTTATCATCCAAATAATGTTTGTGCTGATTTATAAAAGAAAGCAAATATTATATGATTTCAGTTGGCAATTTATTAATATTCGTCGGCATATGATGTGATATATGACTTTTCTGTTAACAAATGTGAAATAATAAATATTGTAGCGAATAAAATGTAATGCTAGTTATAAACCCAAGATAAAAATGATAGATTACAGTTAAGAAATATATAATCACAAATTATATGTGAAATATTTCTTCAAATGCAATTTAATTATTAACGCTAATTAGTTTTTCATAAATTTTGTAATGATTTTCACATCTTATACAAATCAATATTTATACTTCAACAGCAATATAATTACATTTCAAATATATTAAATAAAATATTTACTAATCTGATAAATGTAGACTAGCAGCAAAATATTATGAAATCACTCAATACAATAGAATTAGACCGGTAAAAAAGATACACACATACAGTAGAATAAAAGTATCACAGAAATATTAGTACATGCACAGCTTTAATTTAAAAGCAACAACAACAAAAAAGTTAAACTACAACTCGATTAGAAAAAATAAATTTTTTTTTACAGCCAAACTCTTATTACAAGCCCTAAATTAACAAAGAAATTTTTAATAAACAGTGAATTTTTAAAAACCGTACACAAAAAGCGGTTACTAGAAGCATCCTGGGCAAAAAATAATAAATGGCCCACTAAAAATAATAAATAGCCATTAAACTATTTTATTACAAGATCTAATTTAACAAGAATATGTTTAATAAATGGCTTAATTTTAAAGAACATATATAAAAATCTGTCACTACAAGTATTCTTGGCATTTAACGAGGCATTTTTATGAACTTTTTGAAAATGATTTCATTAAAAGAGTATTTAATAGTTTAAGGAAATTTAAATTCCTTTTAAGTGTCTGAAAACACTTTTTAACTTCAATTTGTTAAAAATTGCAGATAGATAAGCAGTAAAGTAAAACAATGTGAAATCTTTCATATATTTTTCCATTAATACATAATTTTAAAATTAAAATTGAAGCTCAATAGTTTAATGAAATTTCATTTCCTTTTAAGGTTTTAAAAACACTTCTTTACTTCAATTTGTTAAAAGGTACGCATTAATGGGAAACAATATGAGCTCCTTCATACATAACATGAATTGCACAACCAGTTGAATCCAAAAGCATGACTGATAAGAAATTATGGGAGGTGTTTGCAATAACTAACAGATCTTGCTATTCAAATTATTGTATAGATTATAGACCTCCTGCTCCTTCTGTTGTCCACAAGACAATGTGCATGTACCTGCCCAAATGTTTGTGTTCAGTTTACAATCACAGTAATGAAGAAGGTACAATTACACTACCACCATCTGCATTTGAAAAAGAAAAAAAACTTTTTTTTAAAAAAGGGATGCAAATTGTTCTAGTGTTAGAAATAATATATTTTACCCCACATGCGTTGTATGTTGAGAGTAATCGCTGAGGAAAGACACAAAAAATAATAAAAAAAATTATACATTATTCCCTTTCAGTGCAAATAAAAGGTTAGCAATTTTAAGACATGTTTGTTAATTTTTGTGCGTTATAACTTTTCTTTTTGATCATTTCAACAGGGATTAAAAAACAAATAGACTCTGTAGCTACCTTTTATTATAACAGAGTTTGGCTGCATTTACTTCCAAGCGCTATACAAGAAAATACTAGTCATGAGGAAATATCTAACAGAAAAAAAGATAAATTTATTTTGCTAGTGCATGCCAACCAGAAATCAACAAATAATTTAACATTTTTAGAAACCAGTTTGGCATAAAATGAAAAGTGCTTTTTACTTTGCTTTTAAAATTTGAAAACATTTTTTTTTATAATCACCAGTCTATGGCTTTTTAGATGTTGTGGCGACAAGGCTTAGTAAACCCCTTAATGTAATAATAAATAGTTTTATTTTAATTAATTTTTTATTTCAAAAATTTTTTTTTAATTTTTTTCTCATATCATCAACTGTTAACAATGGAGAGAGCAAAGCAAATTTCTTTGAAAAATACTTTTTCCTTTGATTAAAGAAGAAAAATTGAACTTAATTCAAATTTTAAAAAAATTCTTTTTCAATATTATATACAAGATAAAAATAATTACTAAAAACTAAACAAGTTTCAAATTTTTGTAAGTGAAATAAAATATTTAAACATTGGCTTTGGAGATAAAATGCAAAAAAAAAAAAAAAAAATTCTAGTATAAGTTTTAAAAAGGAATTTCCAACATCATGTGCAAACAATTCAGCAAAAAATTTTTAAACACAAATAAACAATTAGATATTTTAATTCAGAAGCTAAGAAATATATCTGTTTATAAATCCCATAATTTATCTGATGATATCACTTTATCTTCATTACATTTATAAAAACAGTGCCAAACAAACTAATAAGTAAACTTTCATTTACAATAAAAATTTACAAAATAAATATGAACGTATCATTAAAATAAAACAAAAATAAAAATTTCTGCATTACATGCCGATTTTGATAAATTTGAATTTCATGAAATCCGATTTTTATTTTCTCTTGTAAGACTAATAGTCAGTTCCGTTTTAAATGAATAATACCCATATAATAGTTACAAAAGATTTAGAAATGAAAAACATGCATAAAATGTAATTATTGAAGTTGTGTATTGTGAAGTAAAAAATAATTTGGAGAAATTTTCGTTGCAATTTTAAACTGTGTAACTGTATGTATGTATCATTATAAAAAAAAAAGGTCAAACCATTGAGCCCTCCTAATTTAATCTCATAAAATCTATAAAACTGACAGCACCATTATACAGAATCCAATTTATGACATTAAAACAGCAAAAACCAAGTTATTATCAACAACAAAAGAGATTATTTTTTGGTAGTTCACAGAATTCATAATGATCAAATACAGAAATGTAAGCACTGGTGCAGCTTTAATGACAGTTTGGTGAATCTGTGATAATAGTACCTTTAATGAAATGGACAAAGATATAAAAAGATCATTTTTTTCAACAAAAAATTAAAAAAAAGCTGACTAAAAACTATTTTACAAATGAGGTAATTATGATTTAGAAAAATCAAAAAATCTATGGGCTCAATTGCAAAAAAAAAAAGGCTAAGATGACTTAGAAGTAAGAAATAAAAACATGAATATACAGAAATGCAATTGATACCGGTGCTGATATACAGATAGATATTATCTGTCTAATCTTATATTTGATATATTTATATATTTACAACAGTTTGAAAGTGCATACACAGTCATATTTAGAGCATGGATGTGTATTCACTATCACATACATAAACATGCAATAACTAAAAGAAAATGCAAAAAAAAAAAAAAAAAAAAGATAACATAATACAAAATAAATATTGTGCCAATCAAAGATTATGCATCAGTCTCTCCTCTTAAACGCAATCTAGCAAAATCTTCAAAAATAAGATCATCATCTTCATTATCGGCAGCAACATCCCTGCACATAAAAAAAAGGAAGTAAGTTTCAGATAAAAGACTTGAATTAGAATAATTTAAAAAGAAAAAAATTGAAGTTAACACATTAAAGGTTGCAAATTAATATTGAAACAAAGGAAAAAATGATAACAAATCACCAAATATAACACTATTGAGGAAGGCAAAACTGAAAATGTTAAAACTTGTTTAATAGAGAGGAGTTGAGAGGCGATTGTTAAAAACTCCCCATATTTTTATCTGGCTATCAAACTGATTTTTATAAATTTCCTTTCTTGAGTGAGTCAGGAAATTTAAAATGGTTTTAAAAAATCTACATTAAGAGTGGTAATTACTGAACAGCCTGTACATATTTAGAAAAAATTATACTTTTAACTATGAGGATAGATTGACCTTGAAATAAATGTAGATTGACCTTGAAATAAATGCTTGGATACATATCACCAAAACCTGATAGATTCTGAATACAATAAAATTCGAATAATCTGAATTGATCACTGAGTTCAATTCCAAAAATGTCTATAATGCTACTTCTTTCAATAAATTCCATGAATAAGGATAAAGTAATGAAAAACGTTTATAACCTGAATGTCTACAATTTGATTTTTCGATACTGTTCCAGAAACATCATACTCAATTAGAGATTTTTTTTTTCATTGTTCAACATTAGATATGCTTATTTAATTTTTTTGATAATTGCAATAATGATGATGAAAAAAATACTTGATTCCTAAACATACACATTCATTTTTCCTTTTTTTAAATTTCAATTTAAAAAATTAATCAACAAGCTTGATAAAATGGTATCTACAGTGAACATTTTATGGAGATCACATGTTTACTAAATTTGAATCACTGATTCTGTAACACCCAGGTAAAGGTGAAGCTTGACAGAAAGAGAAACTAACTATTTCTGCTAACTTTTTTTCTGGTTGCATTCTTAAAGAAAACTATATATAAGCTAAGATGCATGCTTCCTCAAGTTCCTAAAAAATTAACGATAACTTATGAAATTAAAATTTTTAAAAAAAAAACTGTTTTGGGATAGGGAAAGGTACGAAGAATTGAAACAGACCAATTTTGTGTAAAAATACTAGCTTAGGAAACAAACCAAAATGAATGGAAAAAAAATATATTTAAAGAAAATTTTAAAAAATAGTTATGAAAATAATTAGAAATATACAAGCATTTGTAATACAAAATACAGAAATTCTTCTTCAAATAGAGAATATTACAAAAGTAGATTGTATTCTTTTTTTGTAAATTAAATTGAACAAATATCTGAGACCAATATAATTGTACAGCTTGTTCGCATATTTAATGATTCTAATATATTTGGTGCCCTTAATTCCGGGATGAGATTAGCCAAAAGGCAAAAAAGCTGAATTTCCACGATAGTAAATTTTACGCAACCGCAGCCCTTTAATAATAAATTCCAGACAGTTTAAGGTAATAAATAATGTGTTGACATACAATTGTGTACTAATCTATTATTATATAAATGATTACATTGATACTTAACATTTAGTGTAAATAAAAATTACCAATTGAAAAAATAAAGCTGGAAAAAATATATTTTTCCTCAGTTCACATAAGAGACAATTATTACTTGAAAAACTACCTGGTTTAGCAAATTAAAACTACTGAGAATATACATTAATATTTCATTTCTTTTAATAAATACTGTTATGTGATTTATAGCAAATATATCAGTAATATTACTTTTTAAATTATATTGGAAAGAAAAACTTTAACAATGGGCTGAATCATTATGTTCATATTATACTCTAATCTAACTAGAGCCCTTTGAAACATATCAATAACAGTGAAGTAGAAATATATAGTAACTGCTTAACATACAAAAATTGCTATTTTAGTTTGAAAAATTACATGACAATCAGCAACAGTTTAGATAATTGTTTTTTATTTGATAAGAATTTTTGCATTTTATAGCACAAATAACAGCAATTATAAATAAAATTTTGATGATAGGTTAATTAACTCTTTTTCCAAAAAAAAAAAATGTAATTAAATCCTTTTTTAAGTGATTGCTTTTGTTTGCTATATTTTTTATGCTGGCTATATTTAGTCGTTAGTCCATCTTCAAACATCTTGTGACAAATCCTATTTTTTCTTCTTTGCAAGCACAGAATGTAAGTTTTGAATATATTCCCTTCCAGTTTCTCTGATGTTGTAACACTTACATATACTAATAATCGTCGTTAGAAAAACAGTCACCTTTATAGTAATTAATTTTTTAAAAAATTTACTTCTTACAAGAATCGCAATAGTTGATCTTAAAATTGCGTGAATATGAATAACAATTATGGATTTTGAAATCACATGAATATAAAACTAGATATACGATTTTGAAAATGAGAAAATACAAACTGGGATATAGAATTTTTAAAATGCGTAAATACAAATCATGATTCATAATTTTTAGATAAATACAACGTAATATGGCGTAATACAAATCATATAGTAATACAAATAAATATAGCGTAAATACAAATCATGATGCGTAATTTTTAGATTGCATAAATAAGAATTATGATGCATAATTTTTAGAATGCGTGAATGTGAATCCCAATGCCTTATTTTAAAATCACGTATAAATACAAAAATCAATGTTTGATATTATAAACCGCATGAGCAAATCAAGACATTGAATTTTAAACTTGCGTGAATACGAATCGCTACATAGGTTCTTAAAAAGGCGTAAATATGAATCACAATACCGGATTTTTAAATCTCGTAAATAAGAATCGCAACGTACAATATTCAAATCGCGTGAATAAGAATCGTAACACGCAAATATGAAAAGCTATGTTTGATATTAAAATCGTGTGAATAAGAATCGAGATATTAGCAGATTCCAGGCTTGGGACCTCTAAAAAGCTTGTCAGAAGCAGCGTCGTTTGAACTACAAAAATCGGATCTATTTGGAGGGCGGGTAAAAAATTCGGAAAATCTTATCTGCTGCGAGTAAAAGGGGAGAAAAAAGTTAAAATAAGTAAAAATGAGAAAGGATTGGTAGCTATGTAGTTTGAATTTTCTGTTTCTCTTTGAAAATAATTTTCTGAAAAAGCGGAATACAGTAGAGAACCAATTATCCGGGATGCTCGGGACCATCGCTATCCCGGATGTCTGAATTTCCCGGTTTTCTGGATTGACCAAAAAGTGTCGTTAATCGATGTTTTATCGAACCCGAATTACAAGGAAAAAGTGTAATGCATAAAGTAAGAGAAAAAAGAAAGGTACTCCTAACTTTAAAAATAAAAAAAAATGGTAGAAAAATAACATTTAATAGAATAAAAAAATTTGCAAGTTTAAAAAATACAAAATTCTCGTATTTATTTTTTAAAATTAATTACAATTCTTAAATTAACTAATATAAACAAAACCAATGGTTAAATAACGCAATATATTTCATACCTAATTATACGGATGAAACGATAAAATAAAAGGAAAACTAATTAAATTAACTAAATAAAAACACTTGAAAATTATCGAACCAAAACGATAGTTAAAAAAAGCACTAGCATAAATATTAAAACCCGGAACAAGGCAAGATCAACGGAATTTTAAAAAAAAACCTAATGATAAAATTTATGAATAAAAATAATTAATTTATTAAGTACAAAATTTATCGTGAAAAGAAAAAAATATCAAACATAGTGGAATCAGAAAAACAAAACTGCAATCTGCTTCATAAAATAATCCTATGTTTAAATTAATAAACAATTCTCCTTCTATTTATTTTTTTGTTAATAAAAACACGATATTTAATTACAGCCGATGTCATTCCACATCAATAAAAATTTGCAAATGATACCGCACTTCCAAAGAATGAAAATTTATTCAGAAGAAAAAGATTTTATTTTTATTAATCGATGTCAAATAGATAAATATATTTTTCTCTTTCATCTTCTGTTCACTGATATGCATGCAATGCATTTTCCCCACCCCCTCGTAAATCAAACAGAAAACGAAATCAGCATGCCACACCCTTGAGCTTGATTGACGGCCTAAAGGAGAAAATAAAACATTCCTCCCTTCCCTGCCTTTAAGGTCACGGAGGAAATGACGTTTCTCTGGGTAAACGGGGGAAAAAATTCTCCCCTTCCTTACATTTTCCTCTACTCAACTTCAAGGATGAGTTCAATTTCCGCTTTTTTTCATAATCGTTCTAGTTTAAAATGGTGGGAAAACCGATCAAAATTTTTCCCGGTTTTCTGGTTTCCCGATTATCTGGATACCGGATGAATGGTTCTCTACTGTTCTTATAAAAAAAAAAAAATTTTTTTTAGAAAAATCTGAATTTTTGATAAAAAAGCTGAAATTCAAGAGATAAAAGTGAAAAAAAGCGGAAATCCGCTAAAAAGCGGAAAAATCTCATCCCTGCTTAATTGAGATAATTTAAAGATTTGGTTCTTGTCAAAAAAAATTTATATATTATTCTTAAACTAAATTCTACTGAATATTTTCAGTAGAAATTCAAAAACATGATGGGCAAAATTACCCCTAAAAACTGGTTAACTTTAACCACTACATATTTTCTATTGAAAACTACCTCAAAGACAACTTTTCGGAAATGTGTTCATAGCATGAGAAATAAAAATAATATTTTTCAAATAGTTGAAAATAATTTACTATTATTTGTTATTTTCATAAATAAAAAATACTAGACACTGGTTAAATTGTTAGATTTGCATTATACAAATCTAATAGATAACTATAAGCAGAAATAATTTTTTTTAAAAAGGGAGAACATGCATGTTGGTACATAAGGTGACTCATTAAGCTTCAAAAAGCTTCTTCAAGAAATAACTTGCCTCACTGCAATAACATCAGCCAGAGAAATGATAGATTTGCTCATAAAAAAAATTTTTTTTTGGGGGGGGGGGGATTTAACTTCTTTTGACTTCGGTTCACACATTAAAAAAAATGATTAAATATTTTGTTAGGCAATGCTTTGAAAAATGCTTTTTTCCCTGAAAATATCACAACCACTAAATCCTTTGATTTCACAGGTAACTTTAATAATTTTCAGTGATTTATTTTATTTTCATTATTCTGTTTCATCAAAAATAGTTAAATGTCAGCATCAAGCTTGTCATTTTGACTCTGTGTTCTGAGGTGAGCAAAGTAATCCTAATTTTCCTATGGAGTTTGGGTAACATTGTCCAATTAATAAATTACATGAAAATTTATGAAAAAAATTCCAAAGTAATCCTAATTTTCCTATGGAGTTCGGGTAACATTGCCCAATTAATAAATTACATGAAAATTTGTGAACAAAAATTCCTGTATTATATCCCTTAAATGGTTATTACAGTGATGGCAACTGCTCTGGATACAATAAAATATTTTAAAAACGGTAGAGAACTACGAAAAATTTGTAGAATTATTTTTCTAATTTTGGTAACTTTTTAAAAGGCTCAACACAGTTTCACTGTAACAAAGTGGCGTATTACATAAGCCTTTGAATTATTTAGAAGTAATGGTGAGTAAAAAAACCCATAAATTGAATTTACTAAACCAAGTATCATACATTAAAAGACTACCACTCAAAAATATTTCTCCGCTATCCGGAACAACAAATAGAAATAATATGAACAAAAATGCTCTTGCTATGGGCTTCGTGGATTTATGTTGCTAATGTATTCTAATTTCTTGCTCAAATGTCATTTTACAAATTCTTTTCACACTAAATTCTCACTGTATGAAAACATTTTACCACAATCTTGTAAGCATTACAGTCCTGATTTTTTGCAGAGCTCACATTTGACAATGCTTTTTGCATCTCAAACTTTTTTAAGAGAATGTCCAAAATAACCACAGTTGATGGTACTCAATATAAATAAAGTACATACTAACTATACTTATAGAACCACTGCATAAAAAGTTCAAAGCAATCAAGCAAATTGTGCAGGATGGATTACTTTCTATGATAAGTAAAAATGCTTACGTATCCAGACGAATAAGATCAGTGTCTATTCCTGCGTTTTCATTATTTTCATCCTTGGGGACTGACGGGTTTCTTGAGGGCACAGGAGGTGGATCATCAGCAGGTTTTGGATGCATCAAGACAAATGGCAATTCTGCAGTTAAATCTCTGCAATATTTTGTTCTTATTAAGGACAACTTTAAGCATTTAAAAAGGCTATTTAATTTTACATTGTGTACTGTGAAACAAAATAATAAAAATTGACATTACTATTTATGAAAAATACTAGTTTAACTGATGCAGCCTAGGTTGGTTTAAAGACATGACAGACGTCGAAATCTTTATTGTATGCTGAGGATGAAAAAATTCTAAAAGGTAACTAAAAGGTTTTATAGCATAAAATTCAATTCGACCAGAATATATTTCAATCTAAAAAACAATTTTATTCAAAATGTATTGATACATGTAGTAAAAATCAATTTTATAATAACAAAAAAGGTTACACAGTTAATTTTTATAGGACTTAGAATCAAATATTTAGATCATTAATAAATGTAGAAATAATTTTTCTTGTTATAACTGTTTCTAATTTCCAATCATCTAAATGTAATTACGTTAATAAAGGAGGTTACTTTTTATGGTAATAATTATTTTAAACACGATTAGAAGTGGAACAAATAGGCTCACTTTAAAAATCTATGATTGCTATTATTGTTAATTGGTATCATTGCTATATTGTTATGAGAAATAAATCAATAACATTGAAACTACAATAGTCCACCCTACAAGATTTGTTACTGCCTTTGCAGGTAATAATAAATAAGTGTATAGCCCCTGAAATCATAATTGTAAAAATTGGATAATGTAAAATTGTTAATTGAGTTTATTTTCCAATTAATGGCTGAAGTAAAAAAATAAGTTTGAAACAATGAATCCTGTGAACAAAGCTGTATGTTTAAATCATGTATATAATTAGTAGATGGTTCTTAAGTGCAAACTAATGAGTTTTATGGTTTTCCAAAGCATTATATATGATAAATTAAAAATATAAAAAGATATTGAATCAAAAATACAAATCTTTAAATTATTCAAATCGATTATTTTAAAATTGGCATTTGTAGAAAATAACGTAAAAGAAATAACAATCTTTGAGAATATTACACTGTAACAAATTAATAAAGTTTATTATACATTTCTATTCTTTGACAATAAAATAAAACTGATCCAACAACTATACATTTTGATAAGTATACATAAGATGGTAGTTTTCTTACCCTCCTAAAGGACCAAGACAAAGCTTCACCTTGACTTTATACTGAACAATAATGCCAAGATTTTCTTTGTGGGTAGCATCTTTAATGCTACAAAAGAAATTTTTTAAATAAATAATATAAATCAGGGGAAAATACTATAAAATTGCAATTAACAGAAAATAAGTAAAACACACATCTGGATGCAAGCAAAAATTTCAATTTTATATTAACTTATACATGCTGCAATAAACATTCAAGCAACATATATATTTATATACATATAATACAGTCGCTAAAAATGAAAACAGAACAGTTGAAAATTTTTGATCCAATGATCTGATTTTTAATGATTTGAAGGAATAATCTTGTATTAGTTAATTAGTGTAGATAATATAATATACAAAATAAGACACAAAGGCAAACTTTCTCTGAATAATCAGATCCTTTCTCTCTCTTTTTTCTTTTTTTGAAGGATTCAAATTTTTTGGTAATATGGAAAGAGAGGTAGCCACAATCTGGAAAATATGATCTCAGTAGTTTAGCCAGGAAAGCAGCCAACAGTTTGGCCCCGCTGTTCATAATTTATTTATTTCTCTATATCTCTGCAATTATTAAAGCTAATCAAAACATTTCCACACAATGAATAACTCATTAATCAAAAAAAAATAATAATTTTATAATAAATGGTCAAAAAGTTTTAAATTATGAGGTATTCAAAATTTTGCCTCATTTTGTACTATAATTTAAATAACAAAATCTGAAATAGTGAATTCACTTAAATTTTTTATTTTTTTTTTTATTTTTTTTATTGTTAATGAGTCAAATTCTGAGTAATTTACTTTTAAATGTTCTCAAGAACTATTTGAAAATTTTATTCCATTTGTTCAAATTTTAGATTTTACCATTTAACATTACCTAGTTAAAAATCATATAAAAATCGGCATGCATTAAACTTTTTCAACCATTGTTAACTAAAATCTAAGAAGTAATGACTTTTACAACTGCATGAAAAATTTTGTGATTTGCTTAAATACAACTAGAGATATGGCGAAATGTGTAAAAAATGAAGTTAACATTAAGGGGATCAACTTATCTCATGCTCTCCAGTTTCAACTATTGGGATATTGAGAATTTGAATTGTAAAAAAAGTACAATATTTAGAAAAAGTTTTATGCATGTCTGATTTCTTAACTAAAAATATTCTTACACTAATTAATAAACATATTTAAAGTTATCCATCTTAGAGCATGTTGTCCAATCATTAGATCAAAAGTTATTCAGATTTTTTTTTTCTTACTTCAGACACAATATATTATAAACTTAAATTTGTTTAAATTCATTATAAGTTTCTAAACCTTTTATTACTATAGAATTTTTATAGATAAGTTGATCAGTTTCGTTTCAAAACACTTAATATATAAAACTTGCATAAAGATTATACTAAATGTCCATTTTAATACACAATGTTATAAATGACAAATATCCAAAGACTCGTGAATTGATTTACTATATGCTACAGCTGCTGAACATATTCTTTTAAAAATTATAATGCGTGAAGATGAATAGCCATGTATATTTCACATGTACATTTTTATTTACATATATATTTTCATTAAACAAGAAAATAGTTTTTTTTTTCTTTTAATGAAAAAAAAAGCAATTATCTAAGCAAATCTAAAGTTTGAGTGGATGGATTCTTCTCATTTGAGCAAGAGTATTTGATAACACAGGGAGCGTAGCCAAATTTTTCAACAAATATAAGCACCTTTTAAGCACTTTTCAAGCACTCAAAAAAAAATTTTAAGCACTTTGAAAAATATCATAATTAGACAGGGTTGGCAAATTTTTGACAATTGATGGTTTTATTTACAGTGACGAAGATGATGGCGCGTCACAAACGATTAAATTAACAAGAGAAATGAACTTTTTTATCACTAATAGAGGGAAAAAAATTGACAATGTTTAGCTAGTCCCCGTAATCAGCAAAAATTCGAGAGATTTTTTGATTCTATTACAGAGGGCGGAAAATGAAGTCTGATATTGAGAGTCTCTTGCAAAATGCAGCAGGGTTGCCCACGAGAGTCAAAATTCCTTACCGCTGAATCCAACTCAGTATGTGCAAGTGCGTACCCGCAAGCATTTCATCAGGCATGTAAAACAAATGGTGTTTTCATACACTACAGAGCGGCTGTGCACCGAAATAGATTGGGGTTGAATTAATTGAGAAAACGTTGAATAGGACAATGTCTTTTTGTGGAAAAATCAACATGGTAAAGAAAAATAACACATTTCGGAAAAGGAAAAATTAAGCACTTTTTAAAAACACCCATGGAAAAAAGCACCTTTAAGGGCTTTTAAAAATCGAAAATCGAAAATAAGCACCTTTAACCTTTTACCTGCCGATGTTCCCAAATGGGAACATTTTTTTGTGAATTTTTTTACTAACCTAATTATTTGTTTACATTTGTCATATTTTCTGAAATGACACAGAACAGTATTAATTTATTTTAGATGCTCTTAATTTTTGGAAAATCATTAAATTTTTTTATAGATTTAAGGCCAAATTTACAGAATTTCTGAACTTATAATTTTCTTAAGTTTTTCAGTCTCTAATTTTAAAAAAAAGTAATAGAAAATTTTTTTATTGGTCTTATTTAGTAGCCAGGGGACATATTGTTCGTTTTAACGTACCAAAATATGTCCAATTATTATTTCTAGGGAGTTATTTCCGTAAAAATTAAAATGTTCCCATTTGGGAACATCAGCGTTTGGAGTATAGTATTTGAGGGGGTTTTTCGTAACTCACAAACTTTGAGTGCGATTCTATTCTTTCTTTCACAATTATTTCGTGAAAGCAAACAACACCTGTCCACAAGCCCCCCCCCCTGTTTTTTGTTGTGAACAGGGGCTTGGTTCTTTCATTCACGTGTTCAATGTACATCTGTTATCAGCTTGTCTTTCACACCCTTATTCTGTGTAATTCGTTCGCTCTATTGTTAGTCAATCACAGTTTCTCAGTTGGATATCTGCTTGTCTTCTACCCTATTCAATTTTTAAGATTTGCATATGTGTTTCACATTTCTTAGAAATGTATCACTTGACTCAGGGGGAGGTAAAGACACGGGACTTTCGATGAGCGGTCTCATTTCATCATTTCATTTCACGACTCGACGAAGTTGCGATCTGTTTCTTTTACCGAATTTCATACGTATCAACGATTGTGTTTTTAGAGTATTATTAGACTCTGAATGAAATAGTTTTCATCTGTTTAGTGTTTTACAATTATTATTGGGTATAAGCTACCATCTAGAGATGCCTCGCAAGTTTTTAACGTTGGAAGCTGCGTTAGACTATTTTCATAGCCTATCCGATAGCGAACTCGATGACGTACAGGAGCCTGATCTTTGTATTTTGCCACCTGATGAAGACGCGAATCTGAGCGATGATGAGCATATAAACGACGAAGCCTTAAATGAAGTTCATCCACAAGATGTCTGCGGCCAGATTGACCTGATGCTTGACAAAAGCAATGAAGATAGAAATTCAAATTGTTCAGATGATGAGCTTCATGATTCAGGAGATCAAAAGAAAAGCACACCCTCTTGCTTGGCTCCAAAAGCAAAGAAACGAAAACAAGAACCCTATCCCAGATGGAAAAAAAGGCAACGTTTGAAGAAAATCTTCACGGAAAAAACCTCGAAAAATTAACTGAAAAATTTCCCGAGCTTCAGACAATGGATCCTCTGCAGTTATTTTTCAAAATACTTCCTTTGGATTATATGCAACATCTAGCTGATATGACAATGTTGTATGCCCTACAAAAAGGAGAGACTATAACTGTTACCAGTAAGGATATTCAGCAGTTCCTTGGCTTGCTTATTTTAAGTGGATATCACACAGTACCTTCAGAAGACTTGTATTGGAGTACTTCTGAGGACACGTCTAATCAAATATTCTCGAAAATAATGAGCAGGTCACGCTTTCGTCAACTAAAAAAATATTTTCATCTAGTGGATAACAACAAAGATGTGAAATCAGGTGATAAGCTCGCAAAGATTGCTCCCATATATGATGAATTATGTAAAAATTTAATTCAGTTCGGCGTTTTTCATGATAAACTCAGTATTGATGAATCAATGGTACCGTATTACGGACATCATTCTTGTAAGATGTTCATACGAGGAAAGCCAATCAGATTTGGTTACAAAATTTGGATGATATGCTCATCAAATGGATACCCATATAAGATGGAAATTTATTCTGGAAAACAAAATGGTGCTAAGGCAGATACTCCACTTGGATCTAGAGTCGTAATGGACATGCTGTCTGTTGTGGAACATCCTGAGCAGCACGAGGTTTTTTTTGATAATTTTTTCACATCATACAACTTGATGAATCAACTGACTTCTCTGAAGATAAGAGCTGTTGGAACTGTTCGAGAAAATAGGACTGGAGAGTGTCCTCTTCGATCCGCCAAGGATATGAAAAAAACAGAGAGAGAGACATATGACTACCGTTCCAATGGAAATATTTTTGTTTGTCGCTGGAATGATAGCTCTGTGGTAACGGTTGCTTCAAATTATGCTACACACGAGCCAATCTCTAAAGCAAAGAGATATTCTAGAACAGAAAAGAAAAGAGTTGACATTCCTCAGCCGGCTCTGATTCAAAGATACAATGAAGGGATGGGCGGCGTGGATCTGTTAGACAGATTATTAGGAAGTTATCGTCCACAGCTTAGGAGCAAAAAATGGTGGTGGAACTTATTTTCCAATGCTTTGAATATGGGAGTAGTAGCGAGCTGGTTGATACACTGTGAGATCAATAAAGGCACTAAAAGTGAGTTGTCGCACCTCCAATTCCGCCGCAACGTCACAATGGCCTTATTATATTCTCAGATGAAGGAGTCAAGTAAACCTGGTCCTCGACCACATCTTCCTCTCATAAGTAGAAAAACGGATAAGCATTATCTAGTCTCCTTCACTCAGGGACGTTGCGCGGTTTGCAAAAAGAACGTGCGAAAACAGTGCGTTGCCTGCGAAAAGCGGCTCCATTCTTCTTGCTTCCCCCAATACCATGGACAATAAGAAAAAAATGTCACCCAGAAGAAAAAAGTAAAATGGTATGTAAAAGAAACAAAAAATATTAAAATTTTTTCATGTTTTTTCAATAAATAACTTTTTGAGAAAAATCACCCCGTTTACTTCATTCCAAACGCCGATGTTCCCAAATGGGAACATCGTGAAAACCCTACTTAAAAATTTTTTTTCGCCAAACTATGTTACGATTAACTATACTAGAGGTAAAATGAGTCATTTAAGCAAAAAATTAAAATTAAAAATGAAAATTTTGAATTACGGCAGTTAAAAGGTTAAGCACTTTTCAAAAGCGCTACGCACCCTGTAACACTCCAAATATAAAGCTTTAAATAAAAAAGGATTGTATTAAAGCAAACTATTGGTAAGAAATAATACTATTTAAAGCAGTCTTATCATTTGGTCTGCTAATTGTACAAAATTAGAGTTAAGCAATAAATCATATTTAACAGTTTTCACTTCTTATATATCAAAACTTAAATTTTTTTTAAATAAACAAATATTTTCTTTTTGCTTTACAGCTAAAATATATTTTCAAGCAAAACATGCATTTTTCTGTTATGAGTAAAATTTCAAGTCACCTAAAGTAACAAAATTCTATAAGGACAAAAACTTTATTTTCAAAAAGAAAAAAAAAATTTTTTTTCAAAGTTTCCCAACCTGTTGCAGTTTATGAAAAACTGCTAGTGTATATAAATTCCTAAACAACATTTGGGGATATTAATAAAAGTAAATTCACTGAGGTAAAATTTTTACATAATCAGATTTATCTCAGAAGAAGAGAATGTTTTCAACCAACTTTATCAAATAATATTAACAACTATAATAATAAATATCACAAAATATCAGGAAACAAAAATAATTATATAGGAAAATTAGAATATGCTTCCTTGGTGAAAAAGAAAGCAGAGGCAATTTTAAAAATGCCTATCACCATATTCAAACATATATAGCTAAAACTATTTTTTATTTAACCTATAATTTTTTATTTTCCTTTTGATCAATAAATGAAATTTTTTCCCCAAGTTGCTTTGCTTACAGTTGCACTGAAAGAGCTAGAATAAAAGGTGTTATCATTCTAAAAGGTTAAGAAATATCAAGTGCATATATTCCCCTCATATTATTTTATTAAAATGTAGTTCCATTTCAACAAAAAGAACTGATAGATAAATATAGTGAATGTATTATAATTGAAGGTAACAGAAGTTACAGAATATAACTTTATAATGGAACAAAAAAAACTTTAAAAAAATAAAAATAAAAAAAACATTATGCATACATAGTTGACGATGCCAGATTTGTGTCTTCATGCTTGAGTTGACCATCAAGTGCTAAGCCTCGCTTATCTTTATTATTGGCAAGCATAGGCCTAAGATAATATACTTTTGAAAGAGTGAAGCCGGGTCCAACAGGGCACCCTTCTCTAAAAGTAAACAAGCAATGAATAACTTAAAAACTAAAAAATTGTATGACATTTTGATTAGTGAACAGAAAATAACATTAACCGATAATATATATTAAACAAATAACCCCAAGAAAGAGAAGCGGTAAGATATTACCCGATTAAAAAACTTCATTTGCTTCAATAGCGAATGAAGTTTCATAATCAGGCAGGAATACATATGTTCACAAAATTAACATATTATTTAAACATATTTAAAAAAATATATTTAATATTTCTCATAAATTATTATTGATATCGAACGAAATGAGAGAAACTGTTTTGCATCAAAGCATCATACTTGCCAACCTGCCAGGGAAAAAAATAGGAACACGTCACACGGTCGCGACATTAAAGTTTACTTCTTTACACTAAATGTTTGTATAATTGTAACTGTATAAGATTTAATGTAATAATTATTATTGATTATAATACATATCAACTGACAAGATTTCTGATTCATTATTATTCTTATTCAACAAACTAATCAAACAGAAATGATAGCTGATTTTAGTAATTTAAAACATATTTAAAAACAAAATATTTTATTATTACTCAAACATATGTGACAATAAACACATATAAAAAAATCAATTATTCTTGTTAAGTGCTACAGTTGTAGCAGATTTGGCTGTTTTAAAAAACTTTTCATCAAACACTTGTCTATAACAAGGCTGAATCATTTGGGATTTGGATTTCATCTTTTTTGAACAGACTGGGGCAGTATCGGAAACCTTGCGCTTAGTATTTTTTATTTTAGACCCCTCACCTTCTGTTTGAACATCTTCATTTGTTTCTTACTTCTGTAATTTTGGTATTACATAAGCCGAGATTTTTGGTGAGAAATCTGTAATTACTTTGCTCTCAGAACACACTTCTTTGAAATATAAGAGAAGACTTCTCCATTGTTCAAGTAAGCGAGTGATACATTTACCAAGGGATAACCATCTTGTCGCACAATGTTTTAGAATTTTTTTACCACCTTCTTTGTCAAACATTTGAAATTTTTTTAATTCTAATTTTCGTTTCCCACTTCTATGAAAATAATAATAAATATCTACAAGTAGGTCATCAAATGAAATGGGCAAAGTCTTTGCTCCTTTTTCAGCCGCCAGGTTGATCAGATGACAAAGGCAGCCAAAAACTAACAGATTAGAATGATTTTCCTTGAGATATGCACCAAGTCCTTTGTTTTTCCCCCATCATATTCCTTGCATTATCACAGGAAAACGATAAACAATTTTCTCATGGTATGCTGTGTTCAGAAGTCTTCAGCTTTTTTATAATTTGCTCGGAAGTGTTATTTGCGATTTCTTTAACCAAATAACTAGTTTTCGTTCTCCCGCATGAGTATTTTTTTACCTCCGGAGAATTTAGAAACATCGCACAAAACAACTGTGATGCATGGTCCGCAGCAGCTAATGGAATATTGTGTTCAAGGAGAAATCCTGTGAACAATAGTTCGCTTCTAATTGATTGTAGATCAATAGTGGACGACACAAAATCAGAAATTTTTGCTGACTTTTTCATATTTGTATACGCGGTAGCATGCTTGGCTGTTTTCCCGTGTGAAATGATATCACACTTTCCGCCATGTGCTATACTAATGTCTGTATTGCAAGCAATACACAACGCGTACGATGTCCCCTTTCTTGATTTCTTGATGAAATCAAATTCTTCACTATAATTGTCGCGAAAACACTGACTTCGCCGAATTTTTGACATTTTTTCAAGCAACAAAACATTCAAAGCTAAACTCAAATCGAAGAGACGCGTTCCGAGTAAACATTCAACACCGGTACGGTTGCAAGTAAACGACAAGAAGTCAGGAAGTTAAAATTTCCTCTTGGTGTCTGTGAAGCGATCCGTACGTACGTCATCGAATATACGAATGGCGCTAGAGGCGGAGCTAAGTGATAACGCGACTTGATTGGATTTCGCCAATCGGACGTGGATCGCTTTTTAGAGTTAAAGAAAAAATTACGCTATGATAAAAAATCGGAACATTTTGACCCAAAATCGTATTATCGGAACAAGACATAAAAATCGGAACCGTTCCGATAAAATCTGTACACTTGGCAGCTATGAAGCATGCATATCAAAATTCCAGGCTTTACTTTACTAAACAAGAATTATTATTCAAGAGCGAATTTGAAAACAATGGCAAAAATTCCAACATAATTGAACAAAACAATTTTCCACCTTCTGTGTACATGAAATCATAATAATTTAAGTTTTGATAAACATTGACAAAAGGCTTGGTAAATACCCCAGTTACTTTAATTAGCAACAGAATCTTTATATAACTTATGAAATTCAACTAATAAGTTAGAGAAAATATTTTGTTTAAATAATCCGAGTATTAGAAAAGCAAATTAATATAATAAAAAGTTAGCAGAAAAATAAAAAAGACTGCACACTAAAAATACTTATAGTTCTTAATTTGTGTGAGGAGGGCGGGCTTTCTATTGTTTCACAATAAAGCACTTTATAAACTTGGGTGAAAGGTTGATTAATTTATAATTTAAAAGGATATTCTGGGTGAATAAAGATGTTTTCACACTTTGTGTTGGTTATCACAAAATATATTTTTAAGAAGTGACTATATAGTAAATTTGAAAGTTTTGGCTGATTATAAAATTTGACATTTTCTAAACATAATCATTTTGCTTCCTATTTTAAACCTATGATGACACTTAATATTCATTACTAGTTTTTCCCTTTAAAAGTTAAATTATCGATTATTTTCCTTACTCTTTTAAAATTATGATACTCTTATCAATAAAAAAACATCACATGAAATTGATTAGAATGCAATGATAATTATATCATTAAATCCTTCAAAAAAACATCAGACAATTTCTAAAACATAATATAAATACAGGGGTAATCGTAACACAAAGTGAAAAATCATGCCAATTTTATATGCAAAAACTCGATATCACAATACCAATTATAAACTATACATGTTTGATATAATTTTCTAAATTAAGATTTATAAATAAATTTGTATGAATTGGTAGGTACCAATGAACAATATCACACCTTTACGGTAACTAATTAAAGAAAAAACTTAGTTCTTACAAGAGTCATGTTATTGGATTTTAAAATCTCATGAATATGATTCACGATATTGGATTTTATGAAAGCGAAAATACAAATTGCTATATTTGATTTTTGAATTGCATAAATATGAACCCCGATGCAAGATTTTTAGATCGTGTGAATACAAATTGCCTTTAAATCACGCGTAAATACAAAAATCGATGTTTTTATAAATGTGCGATTACGAACACCGAAATCCGATTATAAACTTGTGTGAATATGAATTGCAAATACTTATTTTAAAACCATGTAAATACAAATCACTAAATTGTATTTTTAAATCATTTTAGTATGAATTGTCATGTACGATTGAATCAATATGTCATGTGTGTGAATATGAATCAATATGCGTAACTTTTAAATCAGGTTATTTTGAATATCGATGCTCGATACTAAAATTGCGTGAACATGAATCGCGATATTAGCTGATACCAATGTAGTTTCAAATATTAAAAATGTCGAAAATTCAATTATCCCAAAGAATCAAATTGACGGAAAAACATTTATTTATGAAAATGTCTCTTGAACGCCATTTAGCAAAAGTATTGAAATTTTAGATTGTAGAATTTGGTGGAACTTTTGAACTCAGAAAAACTCGACAAAAAACTCGGAATTCCGGGATACATCCGGAATACAATCACCCCTATTAAGATCATCGAAAAGTCTTTTCAGAAAATAAAAAAATTTAGAGAACAATAATTGAATAAATGAAATAAATTAATGTTTTCTTATAAAACTAGAGTATAGGTAAGGTTAAAAAAATTCTTTGCATTCAGAGGTAAATATTGCATGGTTTTTTTAAGTCAACTACTTTACACAATATTTTAATAATGCTGAAACATAAAAATTTTGTTGATTAAAAGAGGGCATGAAAAATTAACTTTAAAGAGTGAATTAAAGATAGAAAGTCTAAGAATAATTAAATTACACTTTTTTTAAAAAAATAATAAAAAAAAAATAAAAAAAAAAATACAGCTTACTCGCTCTCTATTTCAGCAACTGTGCACTTATACTGAGCTGTGCTAAAGAGGCAGATATCAGCAAACTGTCTTACAGATACTTTAACTTTCTTCACACTACGATTTGATCCATTAGCAATGTGTACATTGACAGCAATTTCTTCTGCATGGTGATATAACTGAAGTATAAAAAATTATCACTTAAGATATATGTTACTTCAAAGTACTATATTGAAAGTAATGATATTAATTAAATTTCTAAATGTAAGATATATAATTAGCATATATTGTGACCATAATTTTATTATATACTTTTGAATACTAATTTAAAATTTCTGCAAAAGAAAAAAGGCATCTTATTTCTAAATTTCAGAAAAAAAAAGGAGGGGGGTACTTGAAACACTAAAATATTATGGCTGCACTAAAACAACACACAAATCTAAATTACCATTAATTTAATTGAAAAATTATCTTAGAGAAATTAACAGAGGCTTAGGTTTAAATAAATGTCAAAGCTATCGCTGGTATAAATCTCTAATATAAGAGCAAGATACAAATATAAACTTACTTCTTTATCAAGAGATGCTTCTAAGTGTAATTTATTTGGCGACATCATAAAATCTTTGCTCACTTCAACACTTGGCTGTTCACCTTTCCCACTGGGTGCAAAAATGATTTTCCGAATAGCTAAACGAACTGTATTCCTTGAAAACAAAATATACACAATAGAATTTCATAATTTATTGAATAAACTTACACAGATAAATAGGATTTCATGATAAGTATATTTTTTTTAATATCATATCACACTTGATTTTGTAATTTTTATCTTTTTATGAAAGCGTTTTATTAAAATGAATATCTTAGTATGTAGAAAAGTTATGCATCAATACATATTTCTAAACCATAGCTTCCCACTCGAAAATCCTAACATCCCAGAATATATACAGAGGTAGCCAAATAGCAAATTTAAAATAATTTGTTTAATTGTGCCCAATTTAAAAACTTTTCTGCACAATTAATAGGTTTTATATATGTGTTTAAGTTGTTTGTATGTACTGGTGGATAAAATCATCCTAAATTAAATGTATTATATCAATACTAAAATGTTGAATCATAAATTAACTATACTCTAAATATTGAAATAAAAATGTTTGCAAATGAAAAAGTTGGCTGGTATGATAATCCAAGGATAAGTTTGGTAAAATAAAATAAAAAAAGCTAAAGACAGGAATCTAAAAATTTTATGTATAAAAGATTTGTATTTCATTTAGTGCATAAAATCCTTAGGCCTTAATTTAAATAACGCCCAAAAAAATTTTACACAATAAATTGTCCCGCACATAGTGAAAATAAAAATGAGATGATTTAGGCCCAGCTTTTTCCATTCCGAAATTTTAAAAAAATATATTCAGAAACTTACATTAAAAAGTTTTAAGATAAAATTGCTTTTCTTAAAAGTATATTTTATATAAAGTTTAAAGGGAAAAAAGAAAAATTCCTCAGACAACTCATTGAACATGTTGACAAACACCAAATAAAATATCAGAGTGAAATCTGCAAAGATATCTGCTGCTGCTGTGAAGATAAAAATCTGCTGTGTGTATGTGTTTATTAAATTGGGCAAACATCTCAAAAGAATTCCTATAAAATACTTTATATTTTTACAACTTTCTAAATTAAAAGATAATACTAATTCGGGCTTGTGTCACCTTTTCATGCAAAAATAAGTGAATCTTGCCTACACAAAACTAAGATAAAAAAATAATTTTAGTAAACTATTATTGTAATTCTACTATTAAAAACTTATTTTATGGTAACCTGGGTTGTGATTTAAATCCACTGATTTTTCTTTTTAAATTATTTGATTTAAATCAATTTACAAATTATTGCCTGCATTTTTCTTTTAGTTGAGTAAATTTATTTAGATTCACACTATGATTTAGTTTTTAAGGCAAATTTTTTGAAACAGATAAAAAGTACATATATATTTATTCAAATCAATTTAAATTACTAACTAGTATCTATTCAATATAAAATGCTTTACTAATAGGGAAATTGCCACATCTTCTACTTGGAAAAAAATAGTAACGTACATAAAGGAAAAATTTGAAAAATATGAGTTTTAGTTTTAATAGCATCAACATTTAAATAGAAGTATATATTTTACAGATCACTACACCATATTAAGGTAATTTTTTTCTTCTTGAAACTCTTCTTATTTATCAATAGCCAACATCATATACTGTTTGTCTACGATAGGTACTCTGACCCTGAAACATCGTTTAGATCGTTCGATTTTCTCTTTCTTAAAAGAGTCAAAATTTTAATAGCGGTAGCACCCAAAATTTGATATCATAATTTTTACATTTTTTGTTGTTTTTTGAAAAGTATATATTATACAAAACAATAGCCTAAAACGATTTTTTTTATTTAATTTATTTAACATAACCTTTTTTAATTAAAAAATAAATATCTAAGGACTAAGGATAGAATGAATGGATTTTTAAAAAATGCATCTCATTTTAGGCAGAAATAATTGAAGTTTTTGATAAAATAATTATAATAAAACAAATGTTTAAAAAATTTAATTTTTATTGCAAAATTAAGTTGTAAAATGAAAAACAAAAATGTTGTTAATGTCGTACAAAGTTCAAACAAAACCTATTTTAAAGTAAATTTGATTCTGAACAAAATGGCTTTAAAAAAAATTGATCGCAATTCCATAAAAAGTTATAGCTTTTTTTGCGAAACGTTGCACCGCGGAGCGCTCTGCCCCTCCATTCCGCTGATCGCTCAATCGCGCTGTATCAGTTGATTTGGAGGGAATTTAAAAACCTCAACTAAAGTTTCACAAAATAACAAACATTATATTAAATAATAAATTTATAATTTTATGTGAATAATATTATGAATAATTAATTATTTATAATTTATTAACAAAATTTTTTGAGTTCAAACTTGGAACTAGAAGAATATATTTTATTTACAACTATTTTATCAAAAACTTCAAGAACTTCCGCGTAAAATGAGATACAATTTTTTAAAATCCATTTCTTCTATCCTTAGATATTTATTTTTTTAATTAAAAAGAGCTTTAAAATTTAATTGTTAACATCTTGTAAAATAAATTAAATAAAAAAAATCGTTTTGGGGTATTGTTTTGTGTTCAAAAAACAACAAAAAATTTAAAAATTATGATATCAAATTTTGGGTGTAACCGCGATTAAAATTTTGACTCAATTACTAATTAAAATTGTTATTTCTATGTAATGATTGATAAATAGGATATGTATGGAAATTGTATAAAATTGTTTAAAGCAAGCTCAATGTTTTATTAATAAATAACTCTATAAATTAACTCTATAAAATCTATAAAATAACTCTATAAATAAATAACTCTATAAATCTATAAATTTATCATACATAGTAAATTGGTTATTAAGAAAAAAAAATAAAAAATAAATTTGCTAATAAAAAACTGTTAGAATTATTTTTTTTAATAATTAGTGAGAAAAACTATACATGCTACATTAAAATACAAGTAAGAAAAAGTAATTTAAGCAACAAAAAAAACTTAGATAATTTCAGATGGTTTGATGGGTGCAGATAAAAATCATCGTTGATAGTTTTAGATTTCATCCTATATGCGGTAACTTGCTTTCAGTTTAAAAAAAAAGTAAAAAAACAAATAATAAAAAGAAAGATATTTCGTAATTTTTCGGCACAGATAACGTGAACTATTTCTATTTTCATCAAAAGTTTTATCTCCTTTTAAAATCAGAGTTAATAAGTTTAAACACTTCACTTTTTCCAGAAAACTCAAATAATAAAAGAAATTAACTGCTTTAAAAAATGTGCAAGTTTAGAAATTAAACCATCTAACAATCAATGAACATTCATAATAAATAACGTAAAATTAAAAAAACCTGTACTACCCTTTATGTCAGAATTTGTACTTTTTTTTCCTTTGTATTTAAAAAATAACAACCGATTGAGTAGAGAGAATCATTTCAAGTAAGAAAGAAATATCCATGCGAATCTTAAAAAAGTTATTGAATCAGATTAAATAAGTCTCCTACTGGTGGCTTAGTCAGTCAATCTGGTATACTTCCCATACAAGCTATCATTGAAGCTACCCTCCCTAAAATGCCCTCTTCTTGTTTCCATAGCACCAAACTGTCGCAGACTTTGTGGCGGTCAGAGTACCTATCGTAGAGAAACAGTAGGTAGCTTTTCCAACTTCAATTTGTTTATATTTCATCTCAAAAAGTAAAACCACTCTTATACTTATTTTTAAAAAATTTTATTTATTTTAGAAAGGAGAGAATATTAACCTAATTTCAAAAAAATAATTGCAAAACTGTTTTAAGAGAAAAAATTTTAAAGCTAAAATTATTTTGAAAAAGAAAAAAATATCTGATTTAACAATTTCATTTCTCTTTCCTTCCAATAACGAAATTTCTGATATGATTAGCAGGCATATACTTATAAGATTCTTTAAACTTCAGTTTGTAAATATTATTTAACACTTGCTAATAGTATTTATTAAATTTACTTTATTTGTATATTTCTTTAAGAATAAAAAAATAAATATTCAATATTAAGTTTACATAAAAATAAACTAAGAAAATAGACAATGAAAAAAGAAAAAGAAAATAGACAATGGTATAAATCAACAACCGAGATGATCTGTATATAAGAAAAAAAAATTCACAAACAAGAGTTAATTTTTCTATAGCATTTCCCCAAACATTTCATTAATTGTAAAAGTTTTTGTCTTTTCTCTGTGAAACCCTGACTCTTCATTCAATTCAGGGATTTTAGCTTGTGGCAGAGATTTACACAATCTTTGAGTAACAATAAAAATTAAAATTTAAAAAAAATTCAGAAAAATGATATAAAAACTTTAATAATTGATAATTCTTAATTATTTGTGTGAACATTATACATAAATCTGAAGTTTATACATAAACATAAAGTATTGTAGATGTGAGACTTACTTATCTCGTGAATCTGAATAGCTATGAATACAAATTAAAATGTGTAGCTTTAAAATTACGCTAATATGAATTATGTTTGGTTTATGAATTATGTTGGATTTATCAGTGGGCACCTCAAAAGCATGACCTTTGAATGCGGCCGCAAAGTCTTTCCAACGTGCACCAAGTGCCATCTGATGCCGGCCTCCCCCGATCATATCCTCGACTGCTTGGGGCTCGCTCTTGCGGACATCCGTGATAGCCCACTTCTGGTGCTTGATTTTGCTAGGGTCCACGGTCTCTTGGATTTGATCTAGCTGTCGCTAGATCCTGAAGGATTGGACACAACAACATGTTTGGTTTCAAAATAGCGTAAATACAAAACAAGATTTGATATTTTGAAATCATGTACATATGAATCGTGATGTGTGATTTTTAAATTATGATAATGTGACTGACAGCTTTATTTTTAAAACTTGTAAATATGGATCATGGTGTGTGAATACGGACCCAAATATGTTAATTCTAAATCATGTGAATACAAATCGTGATGCTTGATTTTAAAATCATGTGAATACAAATCAAAGTACGATTCGTAAATCACTTGATCATGATGAGTTTTTATGTATGAAATAAGGTTGATGAGAGGACATGGAAAACGCATAAGTGACAATTAAATGAGATCAATAAAGAAGCACCAGAATCTTCACACAATGGGGAGCATTGTGTAGAAACATTAGAGTTTAGCAAGTTAGCTATTTTGTGATTCTGTTCAACAATTTTGCAGTTTTAAAGCAAAATGCAGCAAGTAGTATGTTTTGGTGCACTTTGTCGCATATTATCCCTATTATGGATAATACAACTGCGTGAATTTTCAGCACATCTCTGAAAATTGAAAATCGAAATAAATATGATTATTTTATTTTTAAAGGTTAAATTTTTAAAAAAAATGAAATATTTTTTTTAACAATGTTACATTTTCTGAGAAAAATCTTTATTTGCGGGAATAAATCTTAAATTTGGAAGTGATAAAAAATTAACACAATGTCGAGTAAATCAAATGAGAAACAAAACGTCTTAACAGTTGCTTTCATGAACAAACGGTCTTAGCTTCGCTATAAATGAAGATTAATGGCAAATCAGCCTTAGTCTATTATCGTATTGCTGTTGAAGAGCACAGCCAGGTCAATACTCTTATTCCCTCATGATATCTGAACTATTGTTCAGGGATAATAAGACCAAAAGAACTTAATGGATCTTATACATCAAAGTGCAATGAATTTGTTAAAAAAAAATTTTTTATCCTCATCTCGTTTCATTTTTATGGAATTCTAAGAAATTTAAAAATTTCAAATGCTTTATTTTTTCAAAGACATAATGAGTTTCCTATTGAAATGTAAACCCTAAACTACCATACCATAAATCAATCATAACTTTTAAAACATTATATATTCTACATAACTAACGCATCAACTTTTCTACCCTCCCCCTCATGTAATAACAAGGGGAAAAACTTTTCGTCAGCAAAATGGGAAAACAACCACCCAAATAAGAAAATAACTTAGTTAAAAAAATTAAAAACCTAACATAAAAAGTAAAAAAATTTACCTTTTATGTGCTTTGTCATCAACATTATCCGCTATAAATACTTTCAACTCATAATCAACACCACAAGGTTTGCCAGTGTCTCCAGGACTAGGCTGTAATGTTACAGATGCAGGGCAATGTGGTGGCAACTAAAAAATCATTAACAAATGTTTAAAAGCTAATTCATTAATAGCTTTACAATTAGGCAAGTGCTATTTTATAAAATTCTACAATAAAAAAAATGGCAGAATAAAACGAATATATAACCAAATATAAAAAAATTCATTAAAACAAATAGTAATGTCAATTAAATAAAATATTTCTCTTAAATTATGTATTCCTATTAAAGATGAAATGTCACTCAAGAATAATAGTCAAGCAGGGCATTTTTGAGAATTTATTCTTTATATATACACCTACATGTAAAATGTGTCTAAAACTTTAAAGTAGCTATAAAAGCAAGATTCTACTTAATTTCTCAGCACCTCCCCTAGAAATGGAGTCACAAAAATTCAGCAACTAGATTCTCTTACAGGAAAAGATGCATTACTCTTTAACAGCAATTTATTTTTTCATCAGATTTTGTTTTTTTAAAAAATGAGAATTTAAAATATTTTTCATTCTCTACTTTGTTTTCATTGAAAATAAATGCAATAAAATTATATTTTTTACATCCTATATGTAACATCCTACAACATGACAACAAAAAAAAGTGACAAATAATAGCATAATTTTATTTTTGACCCCACATTAAAAAAAATATTCTAGATATTCCACATTTAAAAATATTTTATAGTATCATTCACAAGATAAACTTATTACTTTTTTTGCAACAACATTGTTGCACGCCGGTAATTAAGTTAGTAGCGAGATTAAATAAAAGAACTTGGTTCTTTTATTTAATCTCGGCTTCACGGCTTGGTGGGGAGGGTTATGGGAGAGAATGATTGGTACAATCAAACAGTGTCTGTGGAAGACCCTTGGTAAAGCTTGCTTAGACACTACCAGTCTAGTCACGGTTCTATGCAATATCGAAGCCGCCGTGACCAGCAGACCAATTGTCCATGAATATGGTATTACAGACGATCTGGACGAAGCACTGACACCCTCTCACTTTCTGATAGAAAAACGACTCACAACTATCCCTTCTGGCCCATCGAGTTCAGACTCTGATTTAACATGCATATGGAGAAGTCGTCAACATTTAATGGACTCCTTTTGGAAAAGATGACAGAGGGAATATTTGATGGACTTGAGAACATTTCACCATGTGAAGAACCCATCTAAAGGAACTGAAATCCGGGTCGGAAATGTGGTCTTGTTGCAAGAGGACGTCAGACCTGGAGGAAAGCATGCGTCGAGCAGGGCTAAAGAGAATACAAGGGCTAGTTCACTCCGCTCTTAGAGCTGAAGCTACGATTTCCCTCCTCATGACGTCACTGTGTCTACGGATCTCGGAGATCGCAAGCAAAGATATGATAACTTTGCATCTTTCTCTTGTAAAAATAAGTTAGACTTTTTCTGGTTATTAGCCTTCAAACTTTACGTAATTAACACATTATTTCCGTTCATAAACATAGTTCAAAAAAAACTTTCTTGGTTATTATATTAAAAAAATACCATTTTAAACTTATAAAAATGTTTTGCTAGTTGGTGAAAATGACACGATAAATACTTTATTTTAAAAAGTTCAGTTTTAACTTTAACTATTAAGAAAAATGAAGGCATATATCGACACTTTTTTTATCTACATATTCTTTTATAAAGATAAGTTAAGTTAAATTTAGAATCCCTGATTTTAAAATATGTCGTTAATAGCAATTTGTTCATACTTAATCATTAGGAAACATCAACCTTAAACGCTAATTACTGAAACAAAATAATAATTTATGTTCATAATGACATCTGAAATTTTACAATTGTTTATAGACATTTAAATTTACGATGATATAATATATAGATATTTAAATTGAGGAGAATATAATTTTTAAAAAAAATCATAAATATTTAGAATAACTACATTAAAAAATATGTTATGAAATTAGGAGAATTTCAACTATATACTATATATTTTATTTATACTTTTTACTTACATTTTAATTTTCTTTGACTTTATCTATTTTTTTAATTCTTTTCACCTGCCTTTCTTTATGAAGTAGCGAGGCGGTTTCTATTTAGATAATGAATTTTTATAAAAGTTCTTTACGACAGAATAAACGTATTGTGGTTTTATATTAACTGTGTCATTTCGGAATCCATTCTTTACATAGTTGTTCATTTACTTTAGGAAACACGCGAAAAATTATACTTTTTCCTTTTGTTTTTATATCAGAATTTTTGCAAGTTGCAATCGCGCAAACTGGCATTTCGATAATAGTTTTAAATTCTTGTAAATTCACTGCAAAAACTGAGGAAAGTCATTATAGAAAGTAACAAATGTCTTAGAATATCTCGCAAAAAGAAATGATCCAATATTAGTTAGAGCTAGTAAGGCCAAACGCTCCGTTCTTGAAGTAAAAGTGCGAGCTTTGCGCCAAAGTGACGTCACTAGAGTGACGTCGGAGGATCGGCGCGGCAAGAGATACTTCAAAGGAGTGAACCAGCCCTTCTATTCTCTTTAGCCCTGTGCGTCGAGTCAGTGATCTTAGGCCGTGACAACAAAGCCCGTACATGCATACCGCGAGTAAATGAAGGGACATTTTCCCGACCCGTGCAGCTGGTTATCCCCCTGGAGGTCGACCAGGGTGGGGTGGATGTTGCACACTGGTAATTAACTTAGTAACGAGATTAAATAAAAGAACTTAGTTGTCTCTGCATGGCAACACTTTTGTTAGTAGTCGTTTGTAAATAAAGGTAGATGGTGTTTTTTCAAAATATACTGAAGTTGTGATTTAATTACGTTTACGCGAATTAACAAACATTTTTTGAACAAAACTTAATAATAATAATAACACTTTTTAACAATAACTAAACATTTTGTAACAGGGACTAATATAGTTTTTTCCTCCTTGTATAACTATATTTAAATACAGAAAAAAAATCCAACAAATGGAGAATTATGATCTAATGCGGAAACTGGACATTCAGAAGATTCAGATCGGTATAAAGGGAACGTTTAGTGGTACATGAAAAGCTCAAAAGTAGTACAGAAAGCAAATAAAAAAATATTAGATTTAAAAAAAAAATATTTTTTTGTAAACCTAAACCATAATTTTTTTAATAATTAACATGAAAAAAAACCTAAACTTTAAATAGCAATTACTTAAACAAAGTGGTTGAAAAAGTCCAGAAACATGAATTGGACAAAAAATTTATTAATTTTATGCGCATAAAATAAGCTTGCAACTTGATAGTTGAAAATATTTGGAGCAGTCTCCACTATTTCTTGGTTACACGCCTCACCCAATCATATCAGCTGTTCTTAATTTCTCTAACCAAAACAAACATCAAATAAGAGTTTCAAGATAAAGTATTACTCACTTCAAAGAAAAAAGGATATGCTTCAGGCCCTAGCTTTTTAATCAGACGCTCTTGTAACCTCGTTAATGGATGTTTTGGTGGTGGCGGTGTTACTACAACTACTTCTTCCTCTTCTTCTTCTCCTCCTCCTCCTGTTTGCTCTTGAGGAACAGGATATATTTGTTCATTAGCTAAATATAAGTCTTTACGAAATGTTAAGCCCAGAACATCAAGATCATCACGACCATATCTAAATGCCGCTAAGACTTGGCCATAAACTTTGTGCTCTTTCACAAATTCCGTATCAATTAAGACTACTCCATCTGAAAATTTCAATATATCAGTAAAAACAGAAAATAAAAATACGCATATGTAATCACAAAAATCTTATTTTGATTAATAATACTTCGTCTAAAAATCTTACTGATTATGACATTAAAACGTGTACATCCATAAATTATTGTTCAGAAATATACTTTTTAACTTAATTTACAAGTTCTTTTAAAATTTTAATAAGGCAACAATCCAGGTTTATGCTTTTTAAATATCAAAAATTTCAAAACAAAATCAGCATGAAACTAATACATAGTAACTTTTGTAAGAATTATGCAAAAAATATGAAATAATAATACAAGAAAATAGCTATTTCTTTCTTTAATTGAACAATAAGGAAGAAAACTTTTAAAAAATTGGGAAATAAAAATAATTTCAATACAAACCAATCGGATCAACATGAGTGATGTGGTCTACAAAATCCCTCTTTCCAAGATACACTGTAAGCTAAATAAAAACAGTATTGATATTAGTTCATTCTATTTATTCTTAGTTTAATAATGCTCAAAACATTTTAAAAATTTCAATATATATTTTTGATATTAATGAAATTTCAATTATTCATTGAACACGAACAATTTACATGCATTATGAAATATTGTTAAGTTATACCTAAAGTAAGGACAGCAAAATGTATCATGTATTATTTCATATGTAATTTAAAACACTGATTAAAATTGCAATTCATAAAACGGATTAAAATTGATAACACATACTTTTCCATTTGGAGAGCTTTTCTTAAATACCCTGTAATATTAGAAGCAAATATCAATGAATTAATAACAAATATTGATTAACTATTTCATATGAAAAGTTTGATATATTTATATACAGTAGAACCTTAATTATTCATACCTACTTAAGTTGCTTATTTTTGTTATTTTCTACAATTATTTTTAGTTACTTTTTTCTTAATTTCAATATGTTGTCATAATTCAGCATATATTTAAAATTTTACATTTTAAATTAAATTAAAATACATTTAAAATTTAAAAAAAATAATAAAAACACTATTTGTACTGCATGACTACAAAGATACATGAACAATTTGATAAAAATCTGACAGTAATATTTAATGTTCTTCCAAACACATAAAATTTTGGAATAAGGAGTCCTATATAAAATTTTGACAAAGTTGCGGCCCGCCATACGAGAGTAATGTTTTTTATTGTGGCCCCCGGCCTCATGTAAGTTGGAAACCCTGATCTACCTCTTCTAGTCCATCTTTCAGGCCTAAAAATTACTTGAGACCAAGCTTGCTACGCAGTCCAAGAGCAGTAACTTCAAATGACAGTGATAGAAGATTTAGATGCAAGCTGTTCATATCTCAAAATACTTCGATGAGAAGTTTGGCCTGTGCAAGAAAAGATGGAACCAGAACTGACATATATTAAACAATGCTTCTATTAGATTGTTCAGATTATGTACAAGGAGCTATGAAGCAGGTAAAATTCAAAGACTAAGGAACTTATATAACACCAAGAAATTCTGTAAAAAAAAGTCTTTGATACTTTCAGATCATTTTCAAGAAAAAGACAAATCGTCTGGTCTTGTTGCTCCTCCATGGCAGGAGCAAGAATCTCAGTCATCTGATGAAGATAACGAATTATCAAAGAAAGCAAATTATTTTTCAGCAACTGAATTTTGATCTCTACAGATTCAGATATTAATTAATCCCCCCCCCCTTCCATCTTTAATACAAACCACTTAGCTGTCAGAGGGTGTAATCAAAAACACAAAAAGATATAAGGTAATACTGGTCGCACAATGTTGCAAACAAGTGAAGGGGAGGAGTTAAGATGAAACATTCGCATCAGTATTCAACTTATTCCTTTTGATTCTTTTTCCCAGCTGATATCTTTTATCAAGTGGTCTCATCTCCAACTAGACGTTAAAGGTGCATACTTGTATACACTTCCTCTAACTGAAGAAATTACAATTACTCCTGAACCACCTGGATTTCACGCTAAAGGTAAGGAAAATTATTTATGCCAATTTAAAAAAGCACTTTATGGTCTTCATCAAAGCAACTGTATATGGTTTTTTGAGAGATAGAGTACTAATTAAAAAAGGATTCAATCAAATCAACAATTTTGCAAATTGCCTTTATAACTACAACAGTAATATAATTCTACTTGGAAAGACCAAAAAATAAGTCAGTCATCAAAATTTTACAAACAGGTTTTGACCTGAAAAATTTGGGTAAAACCTACAAATTCAGGCCTAGAAGTGACTCAGAGCAAAAATATAATAGGAAATATAGGAATTCATTTAAGAAATTATAGGAATTTTATAGGAATGTTTTGAAAATAATATAAGAATCCCTAATATTTTGTTTAAAAAATATAGATTCAAAATTTGCATAGAACATGTACAACTTTTATTTATGTGTTATTCAAAACTAATGTTATGAAAAAACATTTCTACAAAACCCTATCTTGGCTTTAAAACTAAATGTTTTATTAGATAATCTAACTGGAGAAAAAAAGAACACTGATTGTAGACAAATTTTAGCTTTCTTGTCCAGGAGTAGGTTGGAATATATTTCTTAATATATTTGAATAAACCGTAGACTTATATCAGAATATAATGTTATGCATTTATAAAAGAATAATTAATAAAGTAATTATATTTTTAAAATCTTTTGAGGACCAGCAAAAGGTTTCAAATAGAAAATCTGAATAAAAACAATTAAGTTTATTAATACACAGCATTAGAGTTAAGAAAAAAAGTTTATTAGTAATTATGTTGGTAACACTAATTAATATTATATGAAAATTTAACTCCCCATCTTTGCAACACATGAACATAATCGAAACAATATATACAATCGAAAATAATAAGTGCAACTGGAATTAAAATTTAGAACAAAGTTATACAAATACGAATATAATACACTAGAATATACTAAGAGTGAACAACTCAGTTAGAATCAATACATATACGTAGAATTATTATTTTTTATTAGTTTCAGCAAGCTTTTCAGTTAATATTTTAACCTGATTAGTTGCGGATTCTATGATTGCAGAAGCAATTCTCATTTCATTAAAGTCTTTAGTTTTTAATGCTTTTTGTAGGCGGGCATTACTCTCCTGCAGTAAATTCTGGGAAAGGTTTAATTCATCTTTTAAGGATTTCACATGATTTTCTAAATCACGCAACTTTTCTTTTGCATCTTTCTTTTGTTTTTTCCGCAATTGTTCCGATTCTGATAGAGATCGTTTTTCTGCGTCTATCTTAGCTTGGGAAGCTTCTTTTTCTTTATCTTCTTTATATGCTGAATGTGCTTTAGTTACAGAGTTCAATAATGAGAAAGTTATAGGAATATTTAAAATGTTATTAACATGCCTCCGAACTGCAATATGTTAAGATTTCCTATTAAAAAATTAAACACAAATAAAGCTGCATAAATAGAAAGAAAAAGATAAATTATGAAGGCAAAACTCCAAAATTAAGAAAAGAAAAAATAAACTTCAAATTTTTCTTTTAACTCAGAAAAACTCAACAGAACAAAGGGTTACTTAAAATTATTAATAATGAAATACAGTAGGTAGAGAACCCGGCATGTTCGGGACCATCGCTATCCCAGATGTCTGAATTTGCCTGTTTTCGGGATATGCTAAAAAACATTATAGATCGATGTTTCAGCGAACCCAAATTACAATGAAAAATACTAACATAGTTTAAAATATGAAAAATAAATAAGGAAAGTTCTCCTTAGTTAAACAAATCGGAAGAAAACAAGATTTAAATCAATAAAAACATTTACAAATTAAGATAAGAAAAAAAAAAAAAAAAAAATTCACACATTAAAAAAAAAAAAAAAACTAAATCATATTTAAAAATAAAAGAAAATAGAAAAGAATCGTATCAACTGCGAGAGTTTTTAAAAATAAAAGAAAATACATAAATTATGATAGTAAAACTGCCAAATTAAGAAAATAAAAAACTTATGTTCACTAATATACAAGTGCAATACCCCTCCTCCTCGTAAATCAGAGAGTAAGCTAAATCAGAAAGCCGCTCCTTTATGTTTGATTGACGGCAGCTTATCAGAAAAGCACCGTTTCTTTCCATCCCTGAAGAACTTCAAGGTTACAGAAGAAATATATTGAAGTTTTCTCTTTCAAAAACACCCCCCCCCCACATACAAGTTTTTTCTTTCACTGAACTTCAAAAATCAGAATTTCCGCACATCGATATAATTCAAAACGGCGGGAAATTTAAGCAAAATTTATCCCGATGTTCTAGATACCAAATAAGTGGTCCTGTACTGTACTTGTATAAGCATATCAGATATTTTTAAGTCAGACACCCTATTTTTTTAAAATTATGTTAAACAATATTTTTAAGAAGAAAAATTAACAACATTTCAGAACAGAATTTTTAATGCAAGCTTCAGTTTCACATTGATTTTAAACAAAAAAATAATGAAAATGAAATAATATTAATTTTCAAATTTATTTATTTTCACCTGCGTAGGCTGCAAATTGTTTAATTTTAACTCCCAAACATTTTATTGCACCTGTGTGGACTTTAAAATTAGACTACAGAATAACTAACATAAATGCTTTAAAATGAATTGCATTTTTTTTCTACCTGTTTGGATATTAATCAAGTAATTGAATTTTTAAATTGCATAAAAATGAATAGCGATTTGAAGACCGAATTATATATAATACGAGTATAGCTCGCAAATTATTTCGCAAATCATGATTTTTAAGTAAGTTACCTACATAGGAATCGCGATTCATAGTCCAAAATCATTAAGTGTGACATTCGTAAATCATGTTCTTGAAAACCAAATCTCTTAAATGCTAACGATTTCGGATTCGCAATTCATGTAATGATTGCTCGTCGCGTGATATGTTTCCAAATTAAACTCGAGAAAGAGAAAAAATCACTTAATTACATTAAAATAATAAAAAAAACTTTTAAAAGGAAAACGAAAATCACTTTATTGAATCCGCATGACTACACTAAAATATATTGCTCCGTTCTGGGTTCCTTCTTTTCACACCCTTTCTATTCTATATCTTATTCCACAAACCTCACATATATTTCTTTCACTTGCTGACGATTCCCTTTTACTTGTACTTGGTGCAGCTGGGTTAAGACATTGCAAACGGATGATTGGTTAAAGAATTTTTAGGTGTGGTTTGATGATTGACATCAGACTAGCGCAAATCGGGAGCGCGGACGTTGAGAAAGGATTATAAGGGAAAATTAAGGAAAATAATACAGAAAATATAGGAAAAAATAGGAAATATAGCAATTTTTCTAGATTAATAGGAAATATAGGAGCGCTGCGAGGCCTGCAAATTACTTGGTGTTTAACTGGCCATAAAACAGATTTTATTAATCAAAAGCCAGATATCAAAAAGTTACTGACCATTTCAAGTCTTTTCAATCGCATCTCTACCAATTGCTAAAGAAACTGTTTATTCTAAAACCCAGTGCCTTACTAGAGAGCCAGAAATAAGTGATATGGCAAAATTCCCATATTGCAATGCTCTAGGTTGCTTATTCTTCCTTTGCAAACATTGAAGATTTGATATCACTTATGTGGTGCTTACATTCAGCCAATTTCAAACAAATTCAGGTTTTGCACACTGGCATTTTCTACTTTGTTGCCGGTCTTGTTTACCCTGACTTTTTCCGATATTCCAGGTGTGTACCACTATAGAGTGTAAAGACTATTTTCTGAATTTATGAAAGAAAATAGATTAAAAAATTATATTACTTCTACAATCTGAATCAACTATAGAAAGTTGGTTCAGCCCCAATTTCTTCAGATAATCGAGGTCCTACTGTGTATAGATATATTTCTTTGTAATGTCAAATGACGGCAAATAAAAGAATACTTTACCGAGTCCCTGGTCTTTTACTGGAGTCTTCTGCTTCCATGGGCTCCATTATGAGCTCTTTAAGTCTTCCAAGTGTGTTAAATACTTCTGAACTACTTAACTAACCAACTTCTTGAATAACAGCTTTATTCCAGCGAAAAATTCATTCCTATAAATAAAAAAATACCTATCTAGACGTTTTGTAAAAGGTCCCGTTTTTATGAGATCATAAAAAATATACTCCTAAATTTCTAAATCTAAAATTAATGTGTAATCAAGTAAGTGTGCAATCAACCAGGGACCTTTTTCTGAAACTATATATGGTTTTTGTAATTAATAATAAAAATTATAATAAGTTCAAAAATGATGAAAATTATAATAATTTTCAAATGTTTACGGTACATGAAGAAACAATTTACTACCGTGTCATTACACTATAGTAAGAACAACGTTACATACATCAATTTACAAACGTGCCAATAGGGATGATAATACAGTAAAGTTTAAAATGAGAGTAAATAAATGGCAGGCTTTTTTGATTTAAATAAATTAGAAATTTTTTTCACCACTATTTATAAAACATTTTTTTATATGTTATGAGATTTATATGTTTGGAGAGTTATTTTCTTTATATATATGGGTGATTCTCACGAAATATGACAATTCACTATCCCTTGCTCCAAGATCTAATACTATAATACTAAAAGAATTTTTATTTTTTTTAAATTAATAGCATTGCTGTTAGCATTTTAAAATGATTTAGCACTAGCATTGATGGTTTTGTATAGTTAAAAAATTTAATTGAACTTCAAAATTTCATGTTTCTTGCATGTCACAAACAATGTTTCCAATAATAACTAGCTTCAAAACTTCCCATAAATTTTTCAATATCTAATTTTTTTTTTAATCTCAACTGGTGCAAGCATTTCTAGAACATACGCAGAGGGTATTATTTACAAAAACTTCGTTACCAAAACTTTATTTACAAAAACTATTCTGTACATATCAGGAACAAAAAATTTTTTTAATCTTTCTACAGTGAATAAAAAGAATTAATTTAAGCAATTTATGGTCCATTTAACAAAAAGGCTTAAGTTGAGTTACTAACTATTAACTTAAAATGACTGTTTTTTAAACTTCTAAGCTAATATGTCATTTTCTTGGCATTCAAGATTTGGTGAATTTCTGTTTTATTTTTTTTCTCAAGCAAATGTCAATAAACTACACTGCTGTCAGTAAGATATTAATAAGTATAACTTAAGAAGTATACAAAAAAAATTTTAGTTTATTTTGAAGACTTTAAATTTGAAGAAATTTTTTGGTTCGAATTGGCATGTTTAAAAAGAATCACCCTCAAAACTATGTTAGAAAGAAATAATATTTATACATAAGGGAAATCAAGGTTAGTTGATCCACTTTTTTTAAGCTTTTATTTCTTAAAACAATTAACTGTATCGATATACAAATTTACAAGACAAATTATCTCTTCTCCCCAATGTTTTTTTGTTTCTTTTTTTCAAAAAAAGTTTAATTTAAACTTTTTTATATTAACTTAAAGAAGAAAAAAAACTAAGAGAACAGAGAGTCAATTATCCATAGATTTTTTTCCCATAGTCTTTGAGTTGAAGAAAAACTTTAGGAGAGACCTTCAAAACCTCTCCCAGCGCCCGGGCAAACCTCTGCATCGAATGCGGAAAAGGACAAATAAGGAAACAAAAAATATTAAATTCAAATGTATTAAAAATATTTGTTTGAGACACCTTAGAGAGCTCATTTTAACCATCTTTGAAAGATATTGTCAACCTCATGCTGCAACCAAAGTGCACTAAAGACGATACTATCAACGATTTATTTTGAGAGCTGAAAGTTGAGTTAGAAAAAAAAGTTTTTTTAGAAAATCTAAGCATCCTAAACAAACACCTTTTTCTCATTTTTAAAGCTAATTTTTGAGATATAAAATTAAATGCAAACTTAAACAAAAAAAAAACAATTCTTATTTATTTAATATAGTTCTATCATTCATAATTGGTAAATTTGTATTTTTTACATTATAAACATTTTTACACTTAATTTGTAAAGGTCATTTCTATAGACGTTAAATTTTATTCATCAATCCAGTTTCCATAGCACCAACACAAGTGGCATTTAAATTAAGTTCAATTTGCAATATTAGCAAGGTTGTCAACATTTGAACAACAATAAGAGGAGCATTTCTTCCAATTCGTGAGCCCCTTTTAAAATTAAGCAAAATAAAACTAAATTTATTAATACATTTATTTAATAAAAGAATTTAATTATAATAAAAATTTAAAATTGTCAAGTTTTTTTTAATATTAAAAATATTATTATGAAGATATTTTTTCAAAATCTGCACAGCAAGTATAGTTTGTTCACCAGGAGTTGGTACTTGGCTCCGCCTTCATCACATGGTATGCGACGATACTATTTCGCTATTTTTGGGAGAAGGATGTGAACAATCCTGAACAAGGTTGCTATTTGGCAATCATATGATAAAAATATTTACTTCGCAAACTTTATGTCAATTTTTTTAACAATAAATATTTCATAAATTTGAAATTTCTTTTTCATTCTTTTCTATTGGCATTTTTAACCATTATAAGAAGTTTGGAGCTTACAGTTACTAGTTTGCTCCAATCATAATGCTTTAATACATCTAAAACATACAATTTTGCATTTAAAGTTTTCTTAGACACAGACACATTTGCTTTTTCTTCACTTATAATTCTGCCTGAAAGGGATAAACTTGTCTCAATGTCTGCACTACTATGAGAAGCAGACCAAGACATTTCGACCACCTTCTGTACAATTAAATATTTTGTCTGGCCAAGAACATCTTTAATTTTACAAGCAATGATCATTTCTAATATAGTGATTTAAATTAAGTTTTTCAATTGGAATACATGCCATTGCCTTTATAAGCATAGATATATTGTGTTGATAATCACTTAGTAATTTTAACAATATTTCAACAACTTTCTTCATTATAAATTTTTAACATTGCAAAAAAATTTAAATATTTTAAATTTTTTCCATAATTTCTAAACAATTTCTCAGCAAAATATTATCCCATGATTGAAAAAAAATTACTTATTGCACTAAGCAAAAAAATCTTCTTAAATAGTTTTTGCTTAATTTCCTTCATACAGCAATAACTGTAGTTTCTCATATTATATCCTTTGAAAACAAAAGGCCTTTTTCTTCAAAAGCATTTCTAAAATCTTCCTTTTCAGTCGCTGAATTCACAAATTCTTTCTTACAAAACCTGTTCATAAGGGTTAATAATAAGTTTTCCAATTCAACATATAATGCTTCCTCTCACAGAAAAAAAGAGAATTGAAATTTGAATGCAATTCTATTCTACTTGCAATGAAAAGCAATTGTACTTTCATAGTTTTTATATGTAATAAACTGACAATTCTTTTACATGAACTTGTTTATAACTGTGTTTAAACTTGTACACTATTAACCCTTCCTGGGTGGAATGTATTCCAAGAAATGATAACCTAATTGCACAAGTATCTGCACAAGGCACCCCTTGATGTCAAAAACCATATTAATGAACACTTTATGAGCTTATGGAGAGAATTTTTTCTCTTTTGCTAATCCATTCTCTTCATTTCTCACAGGCCATTCAGGAAAGAAAAAAAAGCTACTACAATGAAATCAGAAACTTCTACTATACATGTCTAATGCTCCTGAAAAGGTGTTACTGATGATGTGCCAGTTGCATGTTTCTACTTGGAGGTCCCTTTTTAAATTTTATGTTAAAAATATTCCATTTTATAAATAAAAAAAATTCATAAAATGGAATATTTTTTTAAAAAAAGTGACCAATTATTTACTTTTCTTCCCTTTTAACCGAAATTAGTGATTTATCTCAGACAAACATGAATTTAAGTGACTTGTTGTGAATCCAGAAATATTAAAGGATAAATGTTTTCCAATACAATAAAGACTTTTTTTGAGCATTTAAAAGTAAAATTGCATTTTTAAAGACTAATAAAATAAGTTCCAGTTCTCAAAAATAAAAGATAGCCATTCTTACAGCACACATTTAATTATTCATTGAATTTTACTAAAACAAGTTTTTAAAACTAAGTGATTTTATATAATAAAACATGACACAATAATTTAAAATAATACATAGCAAATTAAATTTAATAACACAACAGTATTGCAATGAAAAGCCTCGAAACCTAAAATTTCCTTAGCGAGGTTAAGAAATAATATCTTTATGCTAGGGGTGCTCAACCTGCGGCCCGCCAACCCTCGATGGGCGGCCCGCGGCCGCAATCTGAACAAAATGAAAAAAAAAAAATTAATATTTACTTTTGAAAAATAATAAAAAAATTCGGTAATTTAAATTTACACTTTTAAGTTTTTGACGCACCCAATCTCAATCAATGTAGTTTTTCGATGGTTAACGCTATGGATTTAGCATAGTTTTAAAAATCCCAATATTTTTAATACATCATTATTACGATTTACGAATTTAAATTACCACTTTTGACGCCTTTCCTATGCGCCGATTTCATCGTAAATCCAATGACTTTTCGGTAGTTATTGCTACCCATTTTCAAGTAGTTCCTGAAATAGCAATTTTTGAAAGTTATGAAGCGCTTTATTTGTGCAAACTTCGTGGAAAATCTAAATGACTTTAGATCCTTTATTCAACAGTTATTGCTGCACATTTCCGCCCGGTTTTTAAAACTTCGATATTTTAGCACGATATTATTATGAATCGCGAGTAAAGAATCGCTCATTTAGATAGCCATTTTTTGACATGGCTTATTTGCAACGATTTTATCGCAAATCAAATTATTTTTCAATCGTTATTTTAGAAATTATTGCTACACATTTCTACAAGGTTTTAAGAGTACCGATATTTTTTGTACGCTATTGCGACATTTTAATTTCAAATCCCGCATTTAAATTACATAACATTTTGACGCACTTTATTTACTCCAATTTCATCTGAAATATAAAAGTATTTAGCTTAATGTTTTAGTAGTTATTACGTTTTCCCCGTGATTTAAAAAAATTCTGATATTTTTAATACTATAGTTTGACAGCAAGCGAGTTTTGAATCGCGCATTAAAATAATTATTTTTTACGTGCTCTGTTTGTGCCGATTTTATCATTTGCGTTGTACCGTACCGATTTTAACACGCATTCTTTAAGAGGAGCAAGCGAGTTTTGAATTGCGCATTAAAATAATTATTTTTTACGTGTTCTGTTTGTGCCTTTTTTAACATTTGCGTTGCACCGATTTTAACACGCATTTTTTAAGAGGAGCAAGCGAGTTTTGAATCGCACTTTAAATTTTTACGTGCTCTGTTTGTGCCGATTTTATCATTTGCGTTGTACCGATTTTAACAAGCATTTTTTAAGAGGTTTTTCGAACATGTTTTTTCTTCTTTCCCGTTATAGCTGCATTTTTATTTGAGATTTAGAATATACCTGATATTTTCACACAATATTACAACTCGTGAAATTCGATTCAGTTTTAATTTTTTTTTCGTAACTTAAAAAGTAATTACGTATCTTAGCCAAATCAGCACCTTCCCAGGGAAAAAAAACGAGATGTGTACATTTATATTAAACGCGGTCCGTTTTGCAAAAAAAATAATTCAAAACACGGCATAATTCGTTAGTCCCATGAACACGTCCAAGTTTAACAACACACATCGAACCTATTCTTTTTGTTGTCACATGTAATTTAAAAGTCCTACACACACATCGTAATTTGTATTTACGCTATCTGAAAATTGCGCATCGCATTTCGTATTAACATTAACGAGATTAAAAAATAATCCATCGCTTTTCGTATTTACGGGATTTAAAATCACATATCGCGATTCGTGTTCTGGCGTTTAAAATATCATCCGTTGCTACTTTTCTCGCAATTCATATGCACGCGTTTTAAAAACCATATATCGCGATTCATATTCATGCATTTTAAAAATCAAGTGTTGTGAGTAGCCTTTTCGCAATTTAAAAGCCACATGATTCGTATTCACTCGATTTGAAAAACAAGCATCGAGTTTTTTATTTACGCAATTTAAAAATCACACATGGCAATTCGTATTCAAGCAATTAAAAAATAACACATAGCAATTCGTATTCAAGCAATTAAAAAATAACACATCGCTATTTGTATTTCCGCGATTTAAAAACCCAGAAAGGAAGAACACCATCTAGGACAAATTCCAAAACTGATTATGTTATTTGCTCTAAGTTTAATACTACCCACAACAACAGCTTCTGTCGAAAGACTGTTTTCCAGAATGAATTTGGCCTGTTCAAAATTACAGAGCAGTCTTTAAGCAAAATCATTACATTTTCATTTAATGGCTCAAAAAATATCACATGATCAAGTAGATAAAATTATCAGAATATTCAAAAATTTTGCAAATTACAGTATAACCATTAAGAAATTTTTTAAACCATTTTCTACCTTCTTGGAGCATTTTATATCATTTGTGATTATATGCTGGGAAATGATTTGTACATCATTAAATTTTAACTGTATAAAAAATTTAATCAATATGAGTTTCGTAAAGTTATCAAAATTTTATTGATTGTGTATTAATTGTAAATAGTAAGTGTCGTGTTAGAAAGATATTCGTCATAAAAAGTTGTAAACAAGTATCTTAATAGTTTTTATTATTAAGGAATATAGTTCCTTAAAATTTTATGTGTTTTCTTTCTTTCTTTTTCTTCCCTCTCTCAGCCTCTTATTATTAATTTTAAAAAAAAAAATGTCTGAAAGTTTAAGTACAAATCCCTAATAAATGTTAAATCTTATTTTCCACTTAAGGGGTTTTGTTTTAGTTTTAATCATTTTTAACCCTATAAACTTTCTTTAAATCAAAGTATTTAACTTGAATTTATATTAATAACCAGAATATTTATTTATTTGAAATTTAATTCTATGAAGAAAAAAATTAACATTAAAATTTATGTTTAAATGGACTTTTGTATTTTGTAATGTGATAAAAAAAAATCTCAATTTTTCCATCATTTTTTAATTATATCTAAATTTTTTCTGATAAATTGATTCTGATTTTCGAATTCTGTTTTCCTTCTTAAGTAATCAGTTTTGCATTTTCTAATTTTAAACGTTTTAAAGTATTGTATTTTCTGCAAAGGTTAACCGACAAAAAGAATTTAGTGTTATATAAACAATGATGTTTATATAACAATCACCACCAACAATTGCTTTCAATATGTCAGTCTAAATACTTTGGCATGCGGCCCTTCATTGGTCAATCTGCTGTGCATGTGGCCCTTCACTGAAAAAGGTTGTGCACCCCTACTTTATGCATTTTTATTTATGAACATTTGTTGGATATAAAAAATATTTTATCTCCATTGGAATTGCATAATACAAATTTAATTCATTACAAAACACTAAGACATTAAAAACACAGATATAAAAACTCGCAGCAGTTAAAAATTTTGATTTTAATCATAAGTCCTTAAAGAGTAGATAATTAATATGTAATAAAATTTAATAGTTTTTTTTTAATGAACTGAACTGCAAATTTTACTTTTTTGTGTAATTTTTAGGTGTAGGAACAAGATATTCTTAAAACGTTTTTTTTTTTTTTTTTGCCTAGATATTTTTAGTACTATATTCTAAATTTTTTTCAGTTAAAAGATGAAAAGCAATATCTCTGATAAATTTTATAATTTAAATATAACTAATAAATGAAACTAATTTAATGTAATTTTTATAAATAAATAATCTTTGTAAAATATTAATAAAGCTCATTTGTAGAAAAGAGGAATTTATATTAATTTATTTAAGTACTAGTAGTAAATATTTCTTAGCTTCTCATATTCCAGCTACAAATAATTTTCTACAAATATTTCTCAGCATTAATACTTGAAATTTTGTTACTCTTAATTTCAAAGCTATGCAAATCTAATTTTCAAAAAAGAATACTGAGAAGATTCTTCTACTTCCAAACAAAAAATGTAAATAAATTTAAATTATCATTTGTAATAGTATAACTCTATAAAATAACAAAAAGTATGCGTAGAATAAACATTCTCAAAATTATTTCAATGATCTAACCTACCTGGAATAAAATGTACCCATGTTCTGGGTTTCAAAAAAGTATTGAATCCTTATCATGTAAATCTATATGTATGCTAGCAATTATAAAATTAAAGACATAACTTTAAAAAACAATTGCAAATTTACTGCTGTATTTTTATAAAAATAGAGCAGTAAATTTTAGAAAGCAAAGTAGTAAAGTTCAAAAAAAATAAATAAATAAAAAAAAAATACTTCGAAATGCTTAAATACAATTTATTAAAATAGAAATGGCACTTTAATGTGAGCCATGTGATTCTTTCGAAGGATTTGTAACACTAGTGGTCTAATATGTTAGTGGTAAAAAAAAAATTTTTTAATACCACAATTATAATTGAGATGAATGAAATATGAGAATGAACAAAATATTGAATGGAATATTGTGAAGAATGAAATATTTTAAATTCTAAATGAATTCTTGGTTTACACACAGGGAACTGTGCAGGTCAAATTTAATACTGTTTAGCAGTACCTTCAAAAATTCAACTTTAGGAAAATGATAGTTTCACAAAATAAATTTTCTTTAAAAAAAAATTTATGCCATAAAAAACGATAAATCCATATTTTTCTGTTGATTTTTCGATTTTCACAAATTATGTCTAAATTTTCATAAAATAGGTACCTCTCAGAAAAACCTAGACAGACACCTGATACATATGCTAAAAATGAATAAAGATTTTCATTGCTATAAATATCTAGAATTTTTAGAAGAGAAATATAATTTTTAATTCTTGAATTTGGTCTTTATATTTTGAATGGAAAAGTTTGATGAACAATAATTATAGAATTTTTTATAAATGCATATTTTTTTCATAATTTATTCAATAAATTGTTATTGAAAAAAAAAATTTTTTTTTTAAACTTTGCTACTTTCTTCTCATTGTCATTTTTATATAAATAATTTAATTTAAACAATCGAAATATTAAACTAATTGTTGATTATTGATTGAATATAAATGTAATTATTACTGGTTAAAAAAAATTCATAGCTCTCAGAGCCCTTGCGTTACAAATTACTGTTATGCAAGTTATATATTGTTTTTATAATAATGCTGAGTTAGAAGTTGAAAGAAATATATTGACCATTTGATGGGAGCAAGTTGAGCTCTTTTAAAATTCAGGCATTTAATGGATCTGATAAATTTATAACATGCCTTTCTTCTACAAACTACAAGTTGCTTTAGTGATGACATTTGCTTTTAAAAGTTGAAGTTAAAATGAAAAGTGAAGTGCTAAGGATGAGAAAAGTGAAAAAAATTATACTTATTGTTGAATTTTAACTAAACTTCATACATTCTTAAAAATATGGGTTTTAAAAATAAGCTTAAAGTTTAAAAGGACATGGAATGCCTTCATAATTTTTAATTGAAGTTAAATATTGAACTTTGAATTTCTTTTAGTGAATGGTGTAGTTAAGTAGGAAATGCTAAAAATTTTTATATATCTCATAATTGACTTGCTCAGTATAATATTCCTTACTTCAGAACATTCAACCATTATTTGTAAAGGAACCATATTATTTAATATAATTACACACAAAATAATAGAAATTATATTGATCTCCCACTCTAACTCTTTTGTATTTTTTCTTACAAACCTAAAAAAAAAAAATTTATCTTTCATAGGTTCAAAAAAATTATTGAACAAATTCTAAAAAGGAAAACAAATCTTAATCTGGTTATTTATTCCATAACATCTGAAAGCAACAGACTTCTTACAACAGAGTTTCAGTTGAACTAAGTTTCACTCACAAACATTTTAAACTAAAAAATATAACATAAACATCTGAATAATTTAAGAATTAAAATAAATATCATTTGGATATTTTAAAATAGACTTTTACTAAGAGATAAAAATAAACAAAATTTATTAAAGGTAAAGTAAGAAACTTTTCAATATTAATACCTCTTTTTTAATTTATCTAGGAATCAGACTCCAATTTGCAGGCAAGAAAATTACCATCAGTTACTTGAAGTCAAAAGCTAAAATGAAATTTAAAAAAATAGAAATAGGTAATTTTCCCCTAATTACAAAACAAATAAAATTTAATTAAAATATTAATTCAGGGTCACAAAATAGAGAAAACATAATTTTAAAAGATAAATAATTAAATACAATAAATTAGGAGAAAAATCAACAAAATATTTATTTTTGTACAAAACAAGATTGAAATGTTTTTATGGTATCTGTGATCATGCTAAAGAAAAAAAATTCTAATGTCAACGTAACTTAAGTTCAGCTTCCCGATATTACATTATATTAAATGACATTTGAAAAGCTTTATTATGGAGCAGATATAGATATAAAAGATCATTAAATTGGACATGCTAATCAGGAAGTTTAAGACATCTGACATCCGCAATAACAAAAGCTAATAAAAAAAATCCCACCCACACATATTACTAGCACGGATTGTTCTTTAACAAACTACATAACTATTTTATGATCACTAAACTAATATAAAAAATTTTCTTTATGACAGTAATTTCGCTAAAATAGCATTAATTACAGTAAATTATCCATATTATCATAACACAGTTAGTTTAAAGTCGCATTTGCACGGTTTAATATAATAGTAAGAAAAGAAAAAAAATTTGAAATTGACACTTAGTACATACAAAATGTAATTTTTATAATAATAATTCATCGAAATTCACAACACTTTATTTCTAACAGAGATATAAAGCAAAATTCAATGCTTTTGAACAAGATTGCTTAGAAAAAAAAACAACCGACAGACACTTTGCATTCTGTTGCCAATTGCATAATTTTCAAGTGAAAACACTGCTGGCTGTCAAGCTAATTTTTATATGCTATGTTCATACTGCCCTACGGTGACGGGCCATTTTTATTGATGCGGAATGACTGAGATTTCATTCCAGCTGCCGACTCACAGTTCCGTATCTGATGAAACAGATTTCTCATGCAAAACGGCGATTTGCACAATTTTTATCACTATCGGAGAAAAACCTTAAAATTTCCCGTTCTCGTCAGCGAACTGAGCTGCATAAATCATTCAGGTCCCATACGGATCATTCAGATTGAATAAAAAACAAAATGTGGAAACAAACAATGATGCCTGAATACTAAAGCATTTCTTTATTAAAAAATTTTCTATCAGAAAGTGTCTTGAAGGATTAAGAAAGCATAAAAAGTACACCCTAAAAAGTTTAAGAGCAAACAGGGCCACTCTCACTAAATGCGAAAAAAATCGCATTTGCGAATTTGGAGATAAACAAATTTCTGATTGGCGCGTTTTTCATAGAGGGTATTTTTTTTCATATTTCACCAATCAGGTTCGAATTCGCATCTACGAATTCATATGCGCGAATTTTTCGCATCCACTGTGAACCAATCCGGCCGACTGCTCGGTAGCCAAATCTTTCACGCCTAGTCAAAGTCAGTGGATGTGGTACAGCAGGGCTCGAAAAACCACCCGTCCGCCCGTCCTCGGCTGTCAAAAATTCCCTGCGGACAACAAATTTCTCGAATCCGACGTCCGCGCAGACGGCCATTTTCCCATTAATATTCGTGATACATTTTAAATTTTTGTTATCTTGCAAGAGTCTAGCATCTCACTTCTAAAATGACCCTCTAATCTAGAAATACAGCAACATACTGCGCATTGATGTTTTCTCTGTCTGGGAGTACTGCAGTGGTTGAAAGAGGCTTTTCAGCAATGAGCTTACAAAAAAACACATTACGTACTCTTCTTAAACAAGAAGCGTTAAACGCAATTAGTAACATCAACCTAAATGGAAAACACCTTTCATATTTCTGTGCAGAAACCTCTTTAAATCAGTGAATTGATTGTGGAACTGGCTAACGTCATATTTGTTTCATTTAAAAAACGAAGTACCCTCGGATAAATTGACATTCCAGATAACTTGACCTTTGTCATTTAAATTATTTCATAAAAGAAAGAAATTATTTCATAAAAGAAATACTAGGTTTTACTATTAGTAACCTAGTATTTGTAATCCTAGTAACTACTAATTCATTGTGCAATTTATATAAATGTTTGTAATAAATAAGAGAAAATTATATTTTTATTTATTTCGAAGCTACGGGTTAGTTTCAAAGGAGGATGGGTACATTGGTGGACAAACCGTCCTCGGGGACGGGTAAAATTTCTGACTTTCTTCGAGCCCTGTGGTACAGAATGCCTCTGAACTGAGTAAAGCTTCATCGTCTCTCAAGAGACTTTGTTGATTGTAAGGATTTCGACTTGGCTAATATCGGTAGAGTTAACCTAAATGTGTAAATATAACAAGCGAATAAAAATCTATTTAAACCACCTGTGTAAAATTCGCAGATGCGCCGTCGGAAATTCATTTGAGAATCTAATTGTGAACCTTGTGAGAATGGCACTTAAAAGTAAACTTCTAAAGAGCCGTGCTCACTGGGAAAAAAGAAAATAAAAATTTAAATAAGAGCGGAAATATTTCACCAACCATGTTTTCAGTCGCTTGCAATTTTTCACATGAGAAAAAAATGTATCCAGTGAGAATTGTTGTTAACGACGTTGAGATGAATCTGTACAAAATTCGTAGGTGCGTACATTTTACTTCAGGTGCAGATTTTATTTGCGCACTAAATTCACGATCGCAACGCTCAAATGCGCCATCTAGGGCGAAAACCGGTTCTATGTCTTGACCCTCCCCCTTCTCTCTCCTTTCTTTCTCACTTATATGGGAATGCACTACTATAATTTTTCCCTTCATAACATTTTTCGAATTAATTCCCCGAAATATTTTTTAAAATTTCCACAACGCTTTCCTTAGAAGCTACATTCAATGCAGTTTTGAGTGTTCCATATAGTTTCGTACTGAGGGTCTTTAATTTATTTAAAAATCAAGACAAAAACTAACGAACTACTTTCCTCTATATGACTGCCCACACACTAAACGAGAGATTAAAGAGAGATCATGCTACAGGTTGAAAATGACGATTGTGACTCCCGAATAAGTCAACTAGGGGGAGATGTCTTGACCCTCTCCCTTTCCCTCGTCTCCTTTTCTCAGTTGTATAGGAATGTACTATGATATTTTCCCTCTTCTTAATATTTTTCGTATTTAATTCACGCAAATATTTCTTTTTTAAACTCTTTCTATGGCAACACTCCACATTCATCAATAGCGTGTGGAGAGTCATAGAAGAAGGAAATTCGTTAGTTTCTGTCTTTAGTTTCAAATAGATTAAGAATTTTTTTTATTTGAACCAAAAACTACGTTTGAATATGGAACCGAAAACTATGTTGAACATAGTTCTGGAAAAGCGTCGTGCAAAAATTTCAAAAATATTTTTTGACAAATAAATACGAAAAATATTAAGAAAGGGGATAATATCGTATTATATTTCTATACAACTAGGAAGAAGAGGAGAGGAAAGGGGGACGGTCAAGACACATGGAATTGGCCTTTTCCACAGATGGAAGTATTCGAGTGTTTTGATCGCGGATGAGACTGCAATAAAATCAACAATGAAGTTGTTAAATAGAAGTTAAGAAATCAAAAACTAATTTGTATACAGGCATAATTTTCATTAATTTTCCGAAATCGTGCAAAGCCAGCCAATACATACCATCGCCTTCTCCGCAAAAAGTGATCTCATTTTCGCCTAATAGAGTGATGCAGCCACTTTAAAATCTATTCGCTCGTCGGGCGAACGGTAAAAATATGCGAAGTGTTACCATAGATCAGAGGTCGTCAAAGTGGTCTATATAGACCCCCAGGGGTCTATTTAACAAAAGCAGGGGTCGATCTGAGACAGGGGGGCGAATGGGGGTCGATCCGAATCGGAAGGGTCGATTGTGGGTCGAAAAAAAAACAGTTCTCAATACGCAAATCACACATACCTAATTAAGTATGTGAAATTTGTGATTTTTTTTATAATTGACTCAATGTCAGTTTCTTTATAAAACATAAATTAATAAACGTATATTTATTGGGGTGAAACAAGTATTTACGTACCACCGCGCAGTGGCACGAACTCAGCGCAGTTTATAAGTCATATGCATATGTGCGCTTGTCCAATGTCACGTGTGACGAGCATTGACGTTACAAATGCAAATATCATACGCAGTTTCAGCTATCTTTGCAAACTGTGTTGAATATTTGCAGTGTCGTTATTAAAACTTTTACAGTTTTGGATAATTAGTTATTGTTTCGATAAAACCATTCGTTTGGTTTAGATATCAATTTTAATTATCAATGCACAAAAAAAGGTAAGCATTAATAATATGGATTAGTACAGCCCGCGACAAAACTATAGCACACTTTGTATTTTTTTACAAAAATTACAAAATTGACCAATTTTGACGAAAATTAAAATTGACCAATTTTGAACCCAATATAGCGAACCTTGCAAAAAAACACCAGGCACACCCATCTCATTCATCAAGAAGCAGTAAATTTTTAGTTACTTTACTTATTATATCTACTTATGCATAATTACTTATTATTTAATAATAAGGTATTTAAATTTCAATATTAATATATTTTTCATAAAACTATTGTTACACAATGTACTATTACTTTAATAAATGTTTAAAATCATAAAATAAATGTACAAGCACAGTATCTAATATTGTTTTATTTTAATTAACAGAAAATAACTTTTGCGGGGGTCGATGGAGATTTCGAAGAATTATATAGGGGTCGATGATCAAAAAAGTTTGGCGACCCCTGCCATAGATAGAGAGTTCTACTTTGCGCCACCTGTAGCCCATTTTGATCGCCCATCACGCGTATAGGCTAATCCGAATAAAAATGTGGAGTTTTAGGGGCCATTCACATTCGCACATGCTGTCACAACCGAATGCACTGTCCCCAAAATTAACCATGATGAAATTGGAAGCAATGAGGCAGCGATTATTCACACAAGCAGTTCCAATTCGAATGCACATGTAGGGCAGTCGTATATTCTGCGAACAGCTCTTAAGAGACCAGCCTCATTGCAAGTGATGCACGACACCACCAACCAAGTTCTTATTTTTTCTTAGCGTCGTTAGGAGGTTCATGAATCGCATACAGTAAGAGTGTCTCTTAAGACATACAAATAAAAATTGTTTGCTCCTGCATGCATTTGTATTACATAAAGCACCGCTCACCTTGCAAGTAAATTTTTGTCATGAAATGAGAATGGTCTTTAAAGGATAATATGCATGTGTGGTGTGTTTTTCACAGCATATATAAAAATGTCTATGTACAAATATCTGTATACAAATCAATATGCAAATATCTTTATACGAATATCTATTTAAGTTAAATATGAACTGTATCTGCTATTGGATATCTGCAAGCTACGTCACGTGGGAATATCGAATCTGATTGACTGCTGAATTGTGGCATATGTTTTGCTAATATGTTTATGCTACAATTTAGCAGCCAATCAGGTTTGACACTCACGTGAAATGTTACATGAAAATATCCAATTAAATCTGATCAGAAAAGTGTGTAGTAAAAAATCAAGCCTAATAGCAGTTAACCAGTTGTTTATGTATAACCTACTGATTTCAGCGGTCTTCTTCTTCTTCTCGAATTGCATGAAACCAATTACTTTTTGATGGTTACTTTGAATTTTTAAAACATCTTGCTTATTATGTTTCTCCTTTTCGGAGCGCTCAACTGAATTAAACGGCACACCTGATATGTCTACTCCGTAACTCACTATATACGTTGTAACGTTCCATCGATCGACAAACTCAAAAGCGTTGCTCGGCCTACGTCACGTATCTAAATTCGATGTTGGATATTAAGCGTCAAGTAAAAATTGACATAAATTTTTATTTTCCAGCAAGTTTTAATACTAATAATTTTTTTCATACATTTGTTGCTGATGTTGATTTGGTTTTACGCAAAATAGATGGTGTATAAAATATCGTTTGGTGTTCGATTCTATATTTTTCTTTCGTTTCTTTTGTTGACAGACTTCGTTATTTGAACTGGAACCCTATTGATGGAGGTCCAGGTTAAAATACATTTGATGGAACCCTACTGGCAGGAAATCAGAATTAGTTTAGTGTAACCCTGCTGAATCGGGTCAAGCTGAGTTTAGATAAAAGACCGACATTTTAGCTGATGTGAGCTCCTACATATTTAAGCTAGAAATATCCGGTCTAAGAACTGTCTGATATCATTTTGAAAGAAAAGACCTTCGAAGGCTTATTCCTTCGAAACGCTTATTGTGAGGTTTTCTCTGAAAGTCCCATGCTAAAGTAGGACAAAGGGAGAATTTGTGTGCTTGGAGTACTTCATTATTTTGACCAGTGATTATATGGTAAAGTTTGGTGGACTCTGTTTCACTGACGAAGTGTTTTTTTGTCTCTACGAATTTGTTACCTCTATTAGCCATTAGAGAGGATTCGTACCTGCCATTCCATGCTACTAATAAACTACGTTTTTGTTCGTTAGATTCGCAATATGTTCCTAGTTGAGTACGTTATAACGTCACCAAAAATTAGCGCGATGCTGCAATCTTTAGGTCTATTTCAGATTATATTTCAAATTAATTTTCGATTTCAGAATTTGGAAATCGAGAATTTATTTTGAGAGAGAGAGAGATAATTGAGATTTTTTCCCTCGGACGTGGCTAATTAAATAATTTTAGAATATTTTAAAGTCTTAATATCTATTTCTTTTATAATAACAGAAATGTTATATTCTCAGCATGAATATTTACATTGTGAAGTGTACATGACTGGCGCATAAATAATGTGGAAGACTGTATCTGGGTGATGTGAAATACTTTGAAATACTTTTCATATACAGAATTCTAAATTTGCAGAATAACGGGCATAAGAACAGAACGAAATTTTTTTTTTATTGAGATTAAAATAGTAGTGTACTGTTTAGTAAGTTGTTAACAGGTAAAAGATTGATGTCAGTTTATTTTGCTTGTCGTTATGTATTAATATGACAACAAAATCGTTAAAAATTTTATTAAAAAAAAAAAAAAGCAACCGATTCTTCATACAAATGGGCATAGTTACTTTATTTTGAGTAACAAAGGTTTAAAGTTAGATTTTTTTTTTCTAAGCTAATGAATTTTTAGAAACTTAATTTATTTTTCGAGGAAGAATTTTATCTAGAGAATTTATTTTATCCTTATTTATTTTTAAGTATACTGTATGAATGAATGTCGTCATAGAGTATCCTTAAAACTGTTACGTCAGTGTAGATAAAAGTTTAAAAAGGATTTCTATTTTAATTTTAATTAATTTTTGGAACATTATAGACCAAAAAATATTTTTTATTTTATTGTTATTTTGAAACTTTTTCCTGATCTTTAAGTTTTATTTTATTTAATTATTTTACAGATTAAAACTTATTTCGTAAAAAAAGGGTCAGTTAGTAGCAGTTAAAAAATCATTAGCTATATCGTCAATAGAGTTGGAAAGTGTTTCATCAATAATGCGTCGTCCAGATTTAACAATGAATGAAATGTGTCATAGAAGTAGGGAATATGAATGATTAAGCGTTTAAATAACTGATGCAAAAAGCTAAGGGAGTACATTTAAAAATAATGTTTTGCTTGAGTTGCTGACCTTACATTTAGGTTTTAGTTAACAGTTTGAAAAGAAAGTTCGTTGTAAAACATAAAAAGTATCTAATTACTCATTTGTGTTAGCATCCACTTAAAAGGGCTGTTTCTTTTTAAAAAAGGATAAGTGCTAGCACAAGCACTTCAAAATTAGAATTTATTAAACAGAAATAAGATAATTCAATCCATCATAATATATTAGTGATGTTAGCATAATAATATTAATAAAGTAAATAATTATGTATGAATAATTATATATGAAGTCAAAGCACAATACTTTTTAAAAACTAAAACTAAACTAAAGGGACGTAAATAAAAAAATATATATTCTTGGCATAAGGAAGTACGTACTATATATATGTTACGGTGAAACACCGAAATCTGGAGAATGTCGACATTCACCGGTGAATGTCAGCATTCATATATTCGCTTTGGTGAATGTCCGAAATATTTGTTATATCCAATTTTATATTAATTTATTCGTTAATATTATTATATTTATTTGATATATTTATATTTGTTCTATATTTTAATACTTACTGACGATAGATTAGAAGAAACATCAGTGTTTGGAGCATCGGGCAAATATATACCGGGCAATGGCACTTGATCTTAAAAAAACATCAGTGTAGGGTATACCAGGCTAATGTATACCGGGCAGTGGCACTTAACCTTAAAAAAAACATCAGTGTAGGGCAGAGGTCGCCAAAGTGGTCTATAAAGACCCCTAGGGGTCTATTTAACATAAGCGGGGGTCGATCTGAGCCAGGGGGTCGATCCGAACCGGAAGAGTCAATTGGTCGAAGGATTATCAGTATTTTTCGGATGTGACAATTAGAAATAAAAGAAGAAGACTTGGAAATATATACAGGTAATCTTCAAAAATTGAGCGACGATTTTAAACTGCGTTTTGTTGATTTGGAAAACATTGACATCCCTGATTGGATTATTGTGCCATTTTCTGCTCAAATTGAAAACGTGGACATCAACCTGCAAGATGAGCTTGCTGAATTATTATGGGGATTTGAAGCAAAGACGCTTTTTAAAAATTTTACAATAAGCAAATTTTGGGCAAATATAAATATAATACTATTTGCATGCTATATGCTAATGCAATAAATATAATATATGTAAAATTTTACGAAATAGCTCAGCGATTTATGATAGCATTTCCAAGTTCCTATATGTCTGAAGCCGGTTTCAGTCACGTAAATTCAATCTTAACTAAGAGCAGAAATAAATTAAATGTGGAGTTTCGAGGGGATTTAAGATTAAAATTGAGCAATTTTGAACCCAATATTACGAACCTTGCAAAAAGAAAAAAAAGAAGAAGAAAAACACCAGGCATTGATTAAGAAGCAATAAATCCGTAGTTACTTTACTTATTATTTCTACTTACTTATAATTACTTATTATTTCATAAATATTAGGGTATTTATATTTCAACATTAATATATTTTTCATAAAACTATTGTTACACTATGTACTATTACTTTAATAAATGTTCAAAATCATAAAATAAATGCACAAACACAGAATCTAATAGAGTTTTATTTTAATTAGCAGAAAATTACTTTTATGGGGATCGATGGAGATTTCGAAAAATTATGTAGGGGTCGATGATCAAAAAGTTTAGCAACCCCTGGTGTAGGGTATACCGGACAAATGTATACCGGGCAGTGACACTTAACCTTAAAAAACATCAGTGTAGGGTATACTGGGCAGTGGCACTTAACCTTAAAAAAACATCAGTGTAGGGTTAAAATATCGAATAAATGTAATTATATCCACGAATAAATTCATATCAAATCGAATATAATAAATATTTCGGACATTCACCAAAGCATATCTGTGATTGTCGACATACACCGGTGAGGGTCCGAATGTACAAGAATGTAATGAAATATTCGATCTTTCACCGACGTATTTGGCGTTTGTCGACATTCATCGGTGAAAGTCAACAACCCCGATTTCAGTCTTTCGCCGTGACATTTATTCTTTCATATGAGAGAAACTTTTTATTCTTTAATGAGTTAAATATTGGCTATTGAAATGAATTTCAGGCGGCGTGGAGCAAGACTCTCTACCTATGGCTGCACTTCGCATGATTTCACCATTAGCGAGTGGAGAGTCATAGGAGAAGGAAATACGTTAGTTTCTCTCGCGATTTTTAAATAGTTTAAAAACTTTCAAGTTGGAACTGAAAACTATATTGAACATATTTCTAAAAGAAAGCATAGTGGAAATTCAAAAAATAATATTTTTGACAATTAAATACGAAAAATATTAAGAAAGAGGAAAATATCGTAGTTCATTCCTATACAATTGAGAAGGGGAGGAGGGAGAAGGAGGAAGGGTCAAGTCATGCACTGGTGTTCACCCCAAATGGCGTATTCGAGTGTTGCAATCGCGAATGGTAAAAGTCCGTTAAAATGACAATTCATAATATGAAATGAAATTGTATAGTGATCCTTGTCGCTGTTAGTAAATATCCATATTTGTTTTTTAAAAAAGGCAATAAAAGATTAAGATATTTACCTTTTTTTGCTTTATTTCGAACAATTATTTTGATTTAAACAGAAAAATATGTTCCCTAAAAATTTTTTGTCGTAATAGCGAAAGGTTAAAAATTTTTAACCCGTTATAAACATATAATTTTTTTAATCTTTAATTATAACATTTTGACGATGACTTGGAAAATTGTCGCAATACGGGACTTCTCGTAATATGCTGTACTCCATATATCAAGATTTTGCTGTAGATAATAAAAATAAAGATCCCATCAAACGGGGTTGAATTGAAAATTCAACGTAAACAAAATTGAGGTATAACTCGAATAGAAAATAATATTAACCGTTATGCATATTAAGAAGTTTAATAAATAATTATTAAACTTCTTAATATGCATAACGGTTTAATGCATAAGAAGTTTAATTTAATAATTATGCATATTAAGAAGTTTATTATCCCTTTAAATAAATTTCAAGTTATTAATTTTAAAAGCATTATTTGTATCAACTACCAGATATGAAAGGCAAAAGTATAATTCCAATTATATATATTTGACAGTTAGGAAGTAACTTAGAAATTGTGAAAAACTCATTTTTAGTGGAGCTTTTTCCTACCTATCCCCAGAAATTTAATTAACTCGGAGGAAAAAATACTGAATAAATAGGCTATTAAATTGCCTAATTTTCGTCTAGACATGTATGGAGTCGCAAACAATCAACATAGTCATGCTGCCTGATAAAGTGAACAGATAGACTGTTAAAAGACCTTTTTACCTCAGTATTTAAAATAGTTTACAGAGTGGTTAAAAAATCAGAGTTTCAACGAGATAAAAAAGAACAAATATCCATTTAAAACTATTAATAGATTAAAAAAATATTGATTTTAGACGCGTACAATTTATGTTTAGTGATATTTTCTGATTAACAAAACAACAGCCTTTAACATTTGAGCAGAACTATGTACAATTTCTAGACATATACAATTTTTTCAGCACAGAAACACACAGCTTGATGTTAGAAAAGAAGTTAGATGGTATTTTAAATGTTTTACATGTGCTGTTGACGTATTAACTGCAATAAATTTTAAGGAATTTCTTCTTCAAAAATATATTAGAATTAACTTTTAAATTTTGAATTACTTGCAAACTGTTTCTAAAAAATAATTTGTATTTCAAAAATGTTTTAATAATTCTCACTTTAACTATACATTATAAGAAAGAAAAAATTTAAATTTTTTTAGCAAACGATTCCATAAATTAACGCATTTTCGAAATCGTTTTCTAATATTCAACTTTAAGTTTTTGAATCAAATACGATATGCCAAAACATTATCTTTTGAGTCGTGTTTAATATAGTACTTAAAATAAATTAAACTCATTTCTTATGCTTAGTGATGTTTTCTATTTAGTTAAACAACAGCCTTTGACATTTGAGCAAAACCATAGACATATAAAAAATTTTCAGCACCGAAAGAATCAGCTTGTAGTTCGAAAAGAAGTTAAATGGAATTTTTTTAAATGCTCAAGTATCCTATATGTGCTGCTGAAGTATATAAACTATTCATAAGAATATTTTTGGAAATTCGAAAGATTGTGAGTAAGTTTAAGTATTTTAAAACATTTCATAAATCTAAGAATCTGCGTTAATTTGATAAAATATTCTGTTGTATTGTTACAAAAATGAATTTATTGAATTTTACTTTTTTGTTTTCATATTTCAACTAATGTGCATAAAGATTAATAAATAAAAAATCAAAATGATTTACAATATTTATTTCCACTTTGTTACAAACCAATTATTCTGTAAAAATAATGTCACTCTTTACTTAATTATCATGATAAATATTGACTTCTATAATTTTGTATTAAAGATTGATAGCTAAATGAACAGAGCAATAAAAAATTTAATAATAATATATATCTCGTTTTCTTTAAAGATGAAATTGTTATAACATTCCTTAAACATTTTCTTGGATTTCAAAAGTTTTTAGAAATTTTATTTTACATGGAAGATTTTATGCAATAACAACTTGAAATTTTTACAAATCAATTTATGTTATGATAACTAAGTTTATTGTTTAGCTATGTTTCGAATAATTTTAAAAATATATATCTGTAATTTTTATATATTAATTTCTATTCCTATAGTATAAAGAAAAATAGTCTACAAGTCTATTTCAATGTTAAATTTTTTTTTTACCAAATTATCTTACGTAAATTATGTCTCTCTTAATAGTACATTACTAGTATTGTGTAATATCGATTATGTAATATCTATTTAGTAATTAATATTTAGCATTTACTAAAATATTTTGTTTGGAAAGTGAAATAATGAGTTTCAGATGATGAGGAAATTCGGAAAGTAGAATATGAAGAAAATCAAAATATAATTTAATCGTTTGAGAAATATAATCATTTGGATCACTGTTATGAGCATTTATGAGAATAAAACTTTCGACGGTATTCTCATACATGTTTCCAAACTAGAAAAGTTTTTAAAAATGTTCTTTTACATGGAAGATTTTATGTAATAATAACTTTTTGAAATTTTTACAAATCGATTTATGTTATGATAACGAAGTTTATTGTTTAACTATGTTTCGAATAATTTTAAAAATATATAGCTATAACTTTTATACATTAATTTCTATTCCTATTATATAAAGAAAAATAGTCTACAAGTCTATTTGAATGTTAAATTTTTTTTACCAAATGATCTTATGTAAATTATATTTCCTTTAATAGTACATTACTAGTATTATGTAATATTGATTATGTAATATCTATTTTGTAATTAATATTTAGCATTTTCTAAAATATTTTGTTTGGAAAGTGAAATAATGAGTTTTAGACGATGAGGAAGTTCGGGAAGTAGAATATGAAGATATAATTTTATCGTTTGAGAAATATAATTTAATCGTTTGAGAAATATAATCATCAGGAAAAGAATGATTTACAAAAGACAAATACATTTTATGATAAATAGAACTTCTGATATAATTAATAGATTATTCCTATATAATTAATCCAATATCATAATTATCCTATATTCTATACTTTATAGATATTATCCTATAAGTAATAGATTATTGATAGAACTCCTAAATAGACGAGATACTTGAGTCCGATGCTACTGAATCTGATCCTGACTCAAACGGGTAAAAGTTTTCGCTTTCACTTGAATCCGATATAATTCTTGCGATGGATTGCCGATCAACATTTTGGTGACCGATTTTTTCACGATAAGTTTCTTTAATAATGTCATACGCCGGCTCCAGTATTGTTTCATGGATATGTTTTCTAAGTTTTGCTTCGACACCATATGCCCAGATCATTGCTTCTTCAACTTCTTTTAGTGATTCTTCTTGCAGAGCTCTAATGCCAAACACATTTTTGAATTTGTCTCGATTTTCCCAAAACATATGAAATCTATCGGATTTTAATTTATCATTCAAGATCGAGAAATATTTGTAAAATTTTGCAAGGTTTTCCCATTTCTGATAATACTTTGCTAAGGAATGCGAGGCTCTTATGAATCCTATTACCATGTCATGTTCTTGTGACAATCTCAATTCTTCGTGCAAGCATTGCAAATATAAAGTAGAATTTTTTGTTTGTTTGTATACAGCACCGAGCAAATGAAGGATATCTATTTTTAAGTTCAATTTATCGTTCTGAGGAATATCAGAGGAATCTTCGATAATTTTCATTAGTTTCTTGCATTCTGATATACAAGAGTCTGTCAAACCCCTTTTCTTAAAAAACCTACATCTTGATATTAAAAAAATAATGTGTTGTACATTTGCGCTTTTTCTCCTAGGATGTATTTTATCCGTTTTAGTCTTTCTTTTGCACGGCATTTGCATAGCCCAAAATCTTTGATTTTCCGATATAAGACTTATGGTCTCTTGGCAGAGACTACGGACATCTGTTGCTGCAGAATCTGCTAATAATTGCTTCAGGAACTCTTTATCACTTAAAAAGTTCTGCAGAAATGGCACTTTGTCTCTCCAACCAGGTTTAAATTTGCGCTGACGCGCATCCTTCAAATTCAAGATATCTTGACTATCGATTATAATTTTAGTTTCTTTCTTCATTGAATTATTCATGGCTTCTTCACAAAGTTGGCGGCCTACTTTCAAAAAATTATTCATTGGTCTTATCTCCAAGCCCTTTTTGTAAGTTTTGTAACCGGCTTCAAAATCACCCTTTTGATACTCAACTTTACCTTTCAGATCTATCACCTCCAAACTAGAATGGTTCAATTGCAAAGCTGCTCGGGCATCCGCAAGAGCATGTTCGAACTGTCTCATTCCCAAGAAACATTTGCACCTTTTTACAAGTACTTTAAAGCTGTTCGGGTCCATTTCATAAGCTTTGTTGAACTGTTCAAGAGCTAGTTTATATTTTCTTAACTGCAGGAACTTAACTCCTTCTGAATAGTGTAATGATAGAGGGAACGTTGGAGGACGCTTCGGGTTCAATATTGATTCCAGAAACAGATCTAATTCATCCATTGTTCAAGTTTTACCTCCGTTTTCAAAAACACAAGAATTGTAACTGCAATGAAAATATTATAAAGTAAATGTGTGAAATAAATGACGTGATGATAAAAGTGAACTTGAAGAGTCAAATACAAACATATATATTTTTTTCCAAGAAATTTCCTCTGACTTTTTTTTCAGAAAAAAAAAGAAAAATAACTTAATGAAATAAGAAATTTTTATGAATATTATTTAATTTTTTCTACAAAAAACATGGTCGAAAATGAAAACTTGTTCAGGCCGAGAGCGGTTTTTAATTCAAATAACTAAACATTCGAAATATTCTCTTATAATGTGCACAATATTCATGAAAATTACACGTTTTGTTTAAAGATTTTAAATATCCCCTGAAGGATAAATATATCTGACATACGATTTTTCCAATACATAGAATAGTATTTCTGCTGCCTCCCTTGGTGCAAACATTATACTTTTATTCCTTAGGAGGAAAAAATTATGCCATTTAACTGTTCTTTTCGTCTTTACACTTCAATTAGTTAAGGTAATTAGGAAATAAGACGCGCTAGACTATCTTGTTTTGTTTTTTTTTGTCTTTGTAGTTAAATTTGCCAAAGATATTTCATTTCGAAGGCAATAGGTAAATAATGTAAACATCTTTTCTATTTCAAATACAAACTTAGCCTCTTTTTCTTATTTACATAAAGGAGATATTTTGCGGTCGTGTGCAAGTAAATTATACCTTTTCCTTGTGACAGCTATTTAGTTTTGCTATGAGCTTTGCTTTAGACAGCCTTTAAAAAAATACATGATTAAATTTACTGTACCTGTCAAGAATCAAGAAAAAATGAAATTTTTTTACTTCATAGTATATAAATGGAAAAGTGTTAAAGTAAAATATAAAATAGACAACTACTCTGGCATGCAATCTAGTAAAAAAAAATTTAAAACAAAATCCATATACTTTAAAAGAATGTAAACCACTCATATTTAAATAGGTTAAAGATAATATTAAGTTTTTTTCAAGAAGTTTTGGAGAGACGGAAATCAATTAGACAGTCTTACGTTGAATATGACGTACAAATTCAATTAATCAAACACAACTTTGCCATTTTTTAAATGTTACACAGATCAATTATTTTATATTTTGTTTGTTTACTAGTTTCTTTCAGTTTTTTTTTCTTCATCTGTTTAAATATTTGCTTAAATAATGAGTCTAACAATAACATTATTGCCTCAATTGAATGACAAGACTGGTAACTGAAAGGGCAATTGTTTATTTGTTAAAAACAATTATGTTATCTAGTTTAGCATTTAGCATCTAGTTACCACAATACTGTCGTGCAATGAAAAACAGCGTAAGTGCTTCACGATTGATTCCGAAAAAAGTTGCTTGTCAATTTTTCCTCTCCTATTGCTAATGCTATGAATGTTAAAGTAGAATTTCAAAAACTAAAACAAAATTTATCTGTAAATGTTCTTCTTTTTTTTTTTCGCTACATGGTGCTTACTATATGAAGATGTAAATATATTAAAATCTCAATTTTAATTTTTTGACGCTGATTTTTTAATTGCATGCCAGAATAGATTTTAGGATTATTGTCCCAAAAATAATAATATCAGTTAAAATTATTTTTAAGAATACCTTTTTTCACAATTATCTTTTAATATTACTTAATGTATTAAATGACTACTTGCTATGTTTCAGTATTCGCTCATATTACAATATTTAGTCTACGAATGTGTGTAGGCTCATATGACTGGCAACATTTCTTTGCGGCTGGTCATATTTAATTATTTCGTTTCAATTACCACATTTTCGTTAGTGCGATGATGGAATCTTACAATGAAAATTTCTATTACTTTCCGACTAGCTAGGAAATTTTAAATTTCTACTGAACCTAGGGTACTGATAACGAAGAATACAAGTTGCAGTTTCTTCCTGATCGTTACAAGTCGAATTAATAGTCATATCACTGAAAGGAATTTACCGTCTACTTAAAACTCTTTCTTCTTTCCTACTCGGCAGATGCCTGGATACCTTGACTGATAGGGCGTTGGATCCATGTTCGTGAGTTCGATCCCCGCCGGTCGAAGATGCAAAATAGTGACTGATGCATACTACATCTGTTGGGGTCACAAATCCTTCACGTTTCCATAAAATTTCAATACCTCTATTTTATGATTGGTTGATTCAATTCCTTACGATCCTCGTTCTTTTCTTCTTTTATTTACGTGTCAGAGAATTTTGAATAAATTTAACCCAACAAAATTTTAAAGTCTTTTTGTAATAGTTAAAAATATTTTTAATTTGCTCCATAAAATTTGATTTTTAAATTTTATAGTGCGAGTTGATTTACTTTAATATGCATATTTTTTTTAATAGCCTTTCATTTTTATATGTTTCACGTAGTTAAAAATATTTTTAATTTGCTCCATAAAATTTGACTTTCAAATTTTACAGCGCTTGTTGATTTACTTTAATATGCATATTTTTTTTTAATAGCCTTTCATTTTTATATGTTTCACATAGTTAAAAATATTTTTAATTTGCTCCATAAAATTTGACTTTCAAATTTTACAGCGCGTGTTGATTTACTTTAATATGCATATTTTTTTTAATAGCCTTTCATTTTTATATGTTTCACGTAGTTAAAAATATTTTTAATTTGCTCCATAAAATTTGACTTTCAAATTTTACAGCGCGTGTTGATTTACTTTAATATGCATATTTTTTTTAATAGCCTTTCATTTTTATATGTTTCACGTAGTTAAAAATATTTTTAATTTGCTCCATAAAATTTGACTTTCAAATTTTACAGCGCGTGTTGATTTGCTTTAATATGCATATTTTTTTAATAGCCTTTCATTTTTAAATGTTTCACGTAGTTAAAAATATTTTTAATTTGCTCCATAAAATTTGACTTTCAAATTTTACAGCGCGTGTTGATTTACTTTAATATGCATATTTTTTTTAATAGCCTTTCATTTTTATATGTTTCACGTAATTAAAAATATTTTTAATTTGCTCCATAAAATTTGACTTTCAAATTTTACAGCGCGTGTTGATTTGCTTTAATATGCATATTTTTTTAATAGCCTTTCATTTTTAAATGTTTCACGTAGTTAAAAATATTTTTAATTCGCTCCATAAAATTTGACTTTCAAATTTTACAGCGCGTGTTTATTTACTTTAATATGCATATTTTTTTTAATAGCCTTTCATTTTTATATGTTTCACGTAGTTAAAAATATTTTTAATTTGCTCCATAAAATTTGACTTTCAAATTTTATAGCGCTTGTTGATTTACTTTAATATGCATATTTTTTTTAATAGCCTTTCATTTTTATATGTTTCACGTAGTTAAAAATATTTTTAATTTGCTCCATAAAATTTGACTTTCAAATTTTACAGCGCGTGTTGATTTACTTTAATAAGCATATTTTTTTTAATAGCCTTTCATTTTTATATGTTTCACGTAGTTAAAAATATTTTTAATTTGCTCCGTAAAATTTGACTTTCAAATTTTACAGCGCGTGTTGATTTACTTTAATATGCATATTTTTTTTAATAGCCTTTCATTTTTATATGTTTCACGTAGTTAAAAATATTTTTAATTTGCTCCATAAAATTTGACTTTCAAATTTTACAGCGCGTGTTGATTTACTTTAATATGCATATTTTTTTTAATAGCCTTTCATTTTTATATGTTTCACATAGTTAAAAATATTTTTAATTTGCTCCATAAAATTTGACATTCAAATTTTACAGCGCGTGTTGATTTACTTTAATATGCATATTTTTTTTAATAGCCTTTCATTTTTATATGTTTCACATAGTTAAAAATATTTTTAATTTGCTCCATAAAATTTGACTTTCACATTTTACAGCGCGTGTTGATTTACTTTAATATGCATATATTTTTAATAGCCTTTCATTTTTATATGTTTCACATAGTTAAAAATATTTTTAATTTGCTCCATAAAATTTAACTTTCAAATTTTACAGCGCGTGTTGATTTACTTTAATATGCATATCTTTTTTAATAGCCTTTCATTTTTATATGTTTCACATAGTTAAAAATATTTTTAATTTGCTCCATAAAATTTCACTTTCACATTTTACAGCGCGTGTTGATTTACTTTAATATGCATATTTTTTTTAATAGCCTTTCATTTTTATATGTTTCAAGTGTTAATTTCAGGGTACTTGATAACCAAAGTTTGATATTCTTCAGCATTGTTAAAATTAGCCCTTAAGCACATTCGTTATTTTTTATACAGTTTATGGTGTGGTGTATATAAATTGAAAAAAAAAAAGTTTTCGTAAAATATATGGTAGCTTATTTAGTTGAAATATTTCGTCAAGACAAAATTTAGCATAGTTAAATTTTCGTTTCAATAATCTATGATAATTTTTTTAATAAGGAGCTAAATGTTTTAAATATCATTTTTCAAGTTGGTTAAAATTTATTTATATTTCTTCTAAAATATTTTTTCAGCGAAAGCTATTATTTTTTAGCCTATATAATAATAAAGAGAAATAAAAAAAAAGTTTAACAAAGATTTATTTTTATTCTTTGGAATGCAGTTCCACCTTTGACCAATTTCGATGCCTTAGTGACCCTTTTCCTGCCCTTAACATCCCCTTTTCAAACGATCTTATACTAAACTGGTCTTTTTTCTTTTTTATTGGGAAGGCCTCAGGCATCGGCACTTGCCACTCGAAAGGTATTTTGAAGGGAACACCCTTTTAGAAATATTTTTTAAATAAAGGTGATGACAAAAAAAAAAAAACTTAAAAAAAACTGCTTATTTGGAAGTTTGCCGTTTTGAGTAATTTCACTTTCCTCCAATGATTTTATTTATTATTTGCAAATTTTTATTCATTATTTGTAGATTTATAAGTTATTAATTTTTTTTTATCTGTCTTTTTTATACTACATTTTTATTAATGCAAATTAGTTTGTTCTGACGCTTAGCTTAGCAGTTTTCAGAAACATTCTTTCAAACCAAATAACTTCCCGATTAAAAAAAAGATAAAATGGAAGCAACTGGTAGATCGAAACACATATAAGTTTTAAATAAATTGTTAACATACCGAAACATATGTTTTATATATACAAAAGAACTAATAAATAAAATTAAAAGTCTATATGTATGCATGCTCACCAATAAGAACAGGCTTTTTTGTGCAGTTTGTAAGTACTTTTATTTATTTTTTGAAGGGGTTAGGTTTATAACCACTCATCACTTTTTTGTGCAGATTAGTCTGAACGCAATATCGGGAAAGAGAAATTATAGAAATGCATTGTTGTAAGTTAAACTTTAAAAAGATGTTAATAGCTGGATCGTTTAGCCTGACGTTTTTTACGATAGCTAGAACATTAAGAAATTTTGATAATATTTTCCATATTATTCTATTTAATTATTGACATGCAATAATGCATAAAAAATGTTTTTAATATCTTCTTTTTTTGTCAGCGCGTACCGTTTCACAAGCAAAATTTTCAATACTCAAATTTCAACTATAACCTCTAAAATGTAATTTTATTAATGCTAAGTTTACTTTTTAAGTTACTTCTGAAATCTAATAAATGTAAGATGCTATAAGCAGTGAAATTGCAAGGCTAAAACCCTTTTTACTGGATGTATGCTTTACGGACAAAATGGGGGAAATAAAGAAAATGTGGGGGGAAAAAAAACTTTTTCTTTTTTATAGTCGAACAACAGAATTTGTTGAATCAAAAGTTTTAAAAGTGTAAGTTTTTACTTATTATATATAGCAAATATGAAAGGCGCTTATCTCTTTTCTAATTGAATTTAAGTAAAATGATAATAGATGGCGCTTGCAGTATCATCATGGCATTTTGACTAATATTTATTAAATCGAAAAATATACTCTAAAGGTTGCTTAATATCGGAAAATGCTGAAAAAAATGTTTTTCTGTATCATCGCCTGCTTTGCTATGACAAAAATCTTCGACTACCCATCGTAAAAATAAGTAAACAAATATGTTTTCAAGATAAATTTTTCGTACCATTTGAAGTATTTTAATAATTTGGGTATGATACACTTCTATAATCATGTCTTTTAAGTTACAGAAAATATAAAGCGAATGTTTGGTTATTAGGTACGTAAAAATCGTAGATGATAACCAACGCATTTATATTGGTGACCTCTTTATACTAATTTTCAAGTGTTTGCAAAAAACTAAATTCAGGAAATTACTTTGCAGTTTGAACTGTATACTTTATTAAATATTATTTTTATCATTATATTGAAATTAAGTGAGCCTGCAATCCATGAACTGCGTTTTTGCGCACAACTAGCTAATATTGAAAGAAACACATTTTCTCAAATCAAATCAAAGAACTATATTGCATTAGTTAACAATAAGAGCATCGATGTCATCCACATACCTATACGAACTATCAAGCGTTGGAACTAGAAATCCGAAAATTATTTTAATGAAATTCCTTTTAATTGTTAAACCAAAGAAGAAAAAAAAACCCATAAAGTTTACGAATAAATTAATTTAATGCATTCAAAAATTTCTTTATAAAATGAACTAAAAGTGAGAACAAAGAGAACAAAAATGTAAATATTTTAAAATCCTCAAATAATAAATTTCTGACTTTTTTTATAAAAACGAAAAAGAATCATGTATCATTATAAAACAGGGGTTTCCAACTGGCTGCCCGGGGGCCGCATCCGGCCCGCGAAGTCGTTTTGTGTGGCCCGCGAACTAAACTATGTTAGTTGTCATTTTTTTGCGGACAATTTTCGTAACGAATCAATATGGGTTTAAAATACCTTTCTCGTTAATAAAAACCTAATTTCTTCGTATCTGTGAAATTTAGCATACCAACGGTGCAAAAAAATTTATTTCTCAGGTTTTGCACCCAGGAAAATATTTATTCAAATGCAAAAATAATCGTGTATGTAGCTCTATTTTATTTCATTTTTTTTTTCTATTTTGTGAATATAATTTAGCATGTGCGTATCAGAAATTTTCTCGAAGAAATTATCCGATTTAACTTTTTGCAACCACTGACTCATTTTGGACGAAAATATTTACACACACATTTGTAAATTTTAATTGTAAATATCTATTCTCTGGTGGTTGTAGCACACATATCTCAATTTTCTCATTGAATATTTTGCGTGCTACGTGCTTCTATGTAAGTTTTAATGCCAACCTTTTTAAAGTTTTATATCTTTACAATTAGATATCTGTTGCACAATATTTGTTTAATACATAGGTGCACATTAAAGGTATTGTAGCCCGAATTTTTATTATTTATTTAATATTTTTAAAAATATTATTAAAAGCAATTAAATATTTTTAAAAATCTACTTATTTCAATGTGTAATTCAATACTTTTGTTTTGTGCAACTGATTAAAAATCTGACAGTAATATTTAATGTTCTTTCAAACATAAAAAAGTCCTTCATAAAATTTTGATAAAGTTGTGGCCCGCCATTTGATTTATATTTTTAATTGTGGCCTGCGGCCTCGTGTAAGTTGGAAATCCCTGTTATGAAACATCATGTATCAAAACTAAAATCGAACATATATTGTTAAGAATATTACAGTCATCAATCAAATTTCGGGTTCAAATTACGGAATAAAGTACCAACACTTTAGGTGCATCAGCCATAAAATCCGTTTTCATCGTAAAATATTAAACCTTAAACTTTACAGTAATATTTATTTATAATAAGAGTGATTAATTGATTTTATGGCTTATTGTAAAAATTACGGTAAATGAAATTCTTTATTTCGTAACATGTTCCGGTAAAAATGGATTTTACGGTAAAAAGTACCGGGAGCTTCAGTGTCGGTAATATTTCTCCGGAATTTTTTACAGATTGGGAAAATTTAAGAAAGCGGGAGGAGCACACAATTTTTAAATTCATGCGAAGTTCATGGCGCCGTTTCATGTTAAAATCGCAAAGAGGCTATCGTTATTTGCTATCGTTAAAAAACATCTTATTTTGTTTTTATTTTGATATACACTGAAGAGCCAAAAAAACTGGTATACCTGTGAAGTCAACAAGGGTACACGTGTGGGTCTTCGGCTCCGAAAGCCCCTATCGATAATGTTTCGTTGAATGGTTCGCACGCTGACACTTGTTGATGGCCCAGCATTGAAATCTCCAGCAATTTGTGGAAGGGTTGCACGTCTGTCACGTTTAATGATTCTCGTCAATCGTCGTTGATCCCGTCCTTGCATGATCTTTTTCCGACAGCAGCGATGTCGTAGATTTGATGTTTTACCGGATTTCCGATACTCACGGTATACTCGTGAAATATTCGTACGTGAAAATCCAAATTTCATTGCTATCTCGGAGATGCTATGTCCCATCTCCCGTGCGCCGACTATAACACCACGTTCAAACTCACTTTAATCTGTATAACCTGGCATTGTAGCAGCAGTAACCGATTTAAGAACTGTGCTAGACACTCGTTGTCTTATATACGAGGTGCCGATCGCAGCGCTGTACTTTGATTGGCTCCATACTTCTTCGCATACTCATGCCTGTAACAGTTTTTTTGGCTCTTCAGTGTAATTACTGCTTCAATGACAAGCATTATATGCTGAGTTAGAAAGGTAAATAATTCTTCGAAACCGAACCAAGTAATTTATGTATCTTAATGTGCACTCTATACTGATTTTCTCTTTAACTTCTTAGCGATCCTCTAGAAATACAAATCCTTAATACTCCTCAAATAACCATAACCTTGTTAGAATCCCCTTAAGAGGACGCTATAACCACGGGAGAAAATTTTCATCCTAAATTCTCTTTCACCTCCATAAGTAATTTAAAATTTAAAGTACAGAAAAAGTGAGTTGAGGCAACCCCAGAGTAAGCCATAAAGTTTCAATTGCTGGAAAAAAGATTGGAAGAAAAAATCAAAATGTAAACTAATCATTGGAAGAGAATTTCCCCATTGCATAATGTTTAGCTATTCTTTTATAATTTGTTTTCCTTTTGATGTTTGGAAAATTTAATTTCATTATTTGTAACTTCTATGTATAATACGCTAGCTTATTCCAGGTATGACTGAACTCATTTTTTCTATGCTTAAATCGTTAAATTACTTATTTTGGTTCAAAATGAATATGTGATCAGAATTTTCTTCAATGGTATAGCGTCCTCTTAAGTCTTTACCTCCCACCGGGGGGGGGGGAGCTATAGCTACCAAGTTAAAAACGCATGAGCTAGCCATTAACCCTAAAAGGTCTTTTTAATATTGATGAACACAATTAAATTAATTGAAAATATAGCATTATTCTGAACTGGTAACTCAGAGGCAGAAAAATTCATTTTGAATTAGGGGCTGATGTAGTTCATAAAGCCAAAAAGGTATCAGGGCTGAATACATATTTTTTCAAGTCGATGAGATGGATTAAAATGTCTTGTTGATAAGACATTCATTCTTCGCCGCTGTGGGAAAGACTTGGGAACTACACATAATAATAGCGAAAGTGACAAATGTTACTATAGAATCCATAATTTTAGGTATTGTTGAAATGAGTTGATGTCTAAATTTCGCCACTTTTATAGACCAAATGATACTCATCAGATACGGCATAAATATATAATATAAAAGGGGAAATATTATTCTAATGTGTCTATGTGTATAATAGTTTATTTTCAGTTTAATTCCTTTTTTCTGTTTTTAAGTATCTAATCAATATGCATGTTTAATAATCAATATGCATGTTTAATTATCGGTATCTGCGCAGTATATTTATCACTCGTTACATAAAAGAGTGACATTTATTTCCTAGTAGTTGCATAATATGAACAGATAACTCAGAAGTTATGATAATAGTTGATAAATGAGATAACGACCCTGTGGTAAAAGAGATAGAGAATAGTGTTTTTTTTCCCCTTTCAATATTTTTTTTTGTTGCGATAAAAGATTAAAAAAAAAAAACGCACCTTGCTGAGTCATTATTTTATGTGTGTTCATGCTAAAAAAAATTTTATTTTTTTTTATTTAAAGCTTTTTTGCATTAAATATCATTAAGACTAAAAATAGTATACTACTGTTTATAAATATGCTCTTAATGATAGTAGTAATTCTTATTAGTTAAGCAGATGCTATTTTTGGAGGAATTGAATACTGTCTGGCAATCACGAGATGAGCTCTCAGAATCACTAAAAGCAAGCCTATCGAGAACTGTTCTCGTGGCTGCCAGCTATTGCTCGATTATAACAATTTGTCTTAAGAGGACGCTATACCACTCTGCATCAGAAATCCTCCCCCATATGATAATTTAAAATTTAATGTATAGAAAAAGTGATCGCAAGCAAACCTAGAGTAAGCCTGAAAGTTTCAAACACAAAAAATACATTTTTCAAAATATCAAAATACAAACAAATTATTGAAAGAGAAGTTCTTTATTGCGTAATTCTAAGTTATCCTCTCTTACAAGGGAAACTAGGGAAGTGTGACTCGCTAATTTTGAAATAAACTAGTAGGATATATGCCTTATGAGGAATAATTTTAGGGGGCAACATCTGTTTCGGCCCATAGAAGGTCCTGTGAGAGATATAAAATAATTCAATATATAGAAAAATCGGTATTTTATTACTTCAATGCAGACTATTACTTATTGTAATTGTCTCATAATCCAATTAATTTGTAATTAATTGGATAATTAATAAATTTGGTACTTAATAAATTAATTAACATTCATTTCGGCCCATAGAAGGTCCTGTGAGAGATAAAAAATAATTCAATATATAGAAAAATCGATATTTTATTACTTTAATGCAGACTATTAGTTATTGTAATTGTCTCATAATCCAATTAATTTGTAATTAATTGGATAATTAATTAATTTGGTACTTAATAAATTGATCAGAAAATTAATTATTAGTTAATTGTTAATTAATTATTAATTGTTTATAAATAAATTGTTAATTAATTATTAATTAATTAGCAATTACATACTCCAATTAATTTGGAAAGTTTTTTGGAAAAAAAAATTGAAAAAATTTGATGTCAATTTTCTTTTAAAATTAACCTAACAGTTTTTTCTGAAAAACTACAGATATATAAAATTTTCGAAATCAATTTTGACAATAAATATGCATTATATAGTACGTGAATATACCACAAAATTAATTGGAGTATGAGACAATTGCATTAACTAATAGTCTGCATTGAAGTAATAAAATGCCGATTTTTCTATATATTGAATTATTTTTTATCTCTCATAGGATCTTCTATGGGCCGAAACGAATGTTGCCCCCTACAATTATTCCTCATGAGGCATACATCCCACTAGTTTATTTCAAAATTGGCGAGTCACACTTCCCTAGTTTCCCTTGTTAGTTGTTTTTTCAATTGAAAGTTCATGGCTTACTCTAGGTTTACCAGAACTCAATTATTCCATATTTTAAATTTTAGATTACATTCGGAGGTGAAAGAGAATTTGCTATGCAAAGTTTCTCTCGCTGTATAGCTTCCTCTTATTGGGTAAGGTCGCTATTAGGATGGGGAAAAAAGGGACACTTCAGGAATCGTTTTTTCAGCAAGGTAGTGGAATAAATAGAAATTCTGAAAAAGGTCCTTCTATTACACAATTAAACTGTACGAATTAATCTTTACAAATCAGTAAACAAAATAGAGATTGTATAGCTTTTATTTGAGGAAGTTTTTCTCCTCGAAGGAGGTGCGACAGAATCGGCAATTCCAGTAAATTTTGATTATGAAAGCTCAGTAAATTTCGATTATTTGATTTTGATTATGAGCATAAACAAAAATTTTGAATATGCTTACAAAAAAGAGTAGGAAAAAGCTCGTTTTTTTTTTTTAATTCATATTTAAAAATGAAATCACTACCAAAAAAATTTATTACAAAAGAATAAATAAATATGGAATCAAATTTAAAAAAATTAAGTAATTCTGTAAGCGGTGAGTCGAACGATACATACGGTTTAAATGTGAAGTCAATCGGTGAAGAGTTCGAATGAAGAGTTCTGCCGACTGGAAACATGTATTTGCGAGAAAAACTCGCTTTTGAAGTATTTTAGTCGTTCTCACTGGACAGAACTGAGCAAAAATTTAAATTTCGCGTAAAGTTGACCACCATTTTAAGTTGATCACCTTTTTAAATTGACCTCCATTATCAGGAAATATATAAACACTTTTTACTAGAAGTTACGTATACAAAAATATTGATTCTAATTCGTCGTCGTTGTTGTTGTTGTCTGCCATTAAGGCAGAGGGGAGTGATTGTTCTTGTTTTCCAGCTGAGCCAAGAATTTGACTTTTGCCACACCCGTTTATAAGGCGGACCCATTCATACATCCATTCATTCGTCTACAGATCGTAATTCTGACCTGAACCAGAGAACGATCAGTCTCCGACTCAGTACCCCCAGAGGTATTGATTTTTTTTTACTTACGGGAACATGGAGGACTTTGTGACCCGACAGATTTAACGTGCACCGGTCTCTATTTACTACTGGCTGGACTCGAACTCCCGTTCTCACAAACGTGAGTTCAGCGCCCTGCCAATCAGGCTGTTCCGGCCATTCTAATTCTTATATTGCCTATATAAACTGTATATAGAGTATTGTATTATTCTGAAATCTAAGATACGAGGTTATTAAGAGAACCATGGGAAAAAGTATTATGCATGACGTATTTTGGAAAAGCATTTTATTCCTCTGGCCGTGCCCCTTTTACGTATTTTTTTCTGGCGCTCTACTTAAGTAAAATTACATTTTGGTATTTTTAATTATAAAACACAGTCTTATAGTTTCTAAAAAAAATTGTCAGATTATCGGGATTATATTTTTACTAAAATATAAAATCTAAAAAAAGTAACTTGAACATTTTTTTTCATTCATATTCAAAAATTTTATCAATAATTAATTTTATAAATTAATGAGATTTCAATGATGAATTACTGTTTCTCTTGGATCTAAATAACTGCAAATTTGAAAAATTATTGTTTGGAAGTGAGTTGTGTTTGAAAGATTTTACCTTTTACGCAGAATAAGTCACAGATGTCCGATGCAGTATTTCATAACCATAAATTATTAAAATGCTAAATATAATATTTTTCATTTTTTTAAACCTAAATTTAAACAAAGTAATGAATAAAGTATAAAAAAATAATGTTTATTAAAAATTCTGCTTTAAAAGGCTAAATAAATAAATAAGTTAAAATTCAATCAGAAATAAGCAACATGAAAAAGCTAATTGTACAATTGTATTGCAGTAATTTAAAAAAAAAATCCAAAGAAATTCTAAAATATCTCGCATTATTCTAATGGGACCGGTTACCTTATAAGTTTGAAAGGATATTGTCTAGTACTGTAAATAGCTTAAGTTGTCAAAAGAAATAATAACCACGCAGTCTGTGATTCTCAGTTCATTTTTTAGTTCGAAAACAGAATTTCAATGTTTACTTAGCACTTTGTTTCTCATTTCGAAATTTAGAACACACTGAAGAGAACAATTCGACAAAGGAGAGAAATTTTTTTTATTTAAACACGTGGAACTATCGGTCTTACACGTGAAGATAGGTGGTGGGACCCACTACAATAGTTACCGAAATTGCGAATTTCGAAACAAGAATTTTATATGCAAAGATAAGAGAGTGTATGCAAACAAGTGAAATGATAGGAAATATTGCTTGTTGATATCAGGGGAGTGAGATATGATCAAAGTTCATTTCACTGGCAAACCTTTCTAATCGAACCACTCTGTGAAATTCTGCATATTGCAAAAAAACAAAAGAAATTTATCGTGACGTTAAAATTGATAAACCAAAATTCTTTTTATTTCACATTATTTATAAAGTAAAAAAAAACGATACAGCTTTTTGAAGAAAAAAAATGTTCTTTTTACTATCACATCAATTGGCCAAAGAACGGTTTTTCCTTTGCGTGTTGTGACAGAAATCACGAATGCATCTGTGCTTCCATCCTTGCATTTTAAACCACTCATGCTTATTAAAACACAATTAGTATTATGAAATTAAAACTATGTTCGTTATCACAACGGTATGCAGAAGAAATTTCTTAATTTTTTTTTTATATTCATAAAAAGAGGTGTTTTAAAGTAATTGAAAATACTATTATTATTTTTTTTTAAAAATAAAAAAAATTAAAAAATATTTTTGTTGAATAGTCTTTCTTACAAATAACTTATTAATAAAAAGCTGAATGATTAATAATATAAAAACATTTTATTATTATTTCAGATTTAGGTAATTCTTTATTATATAGAGAGCACAAACTGCGTTAAATCTAAAATTTTACCAAAATAAAGAATCTAATCTGAAATATGATTAAAGTTATTTCACAACCTAGCACTAAAAAATTTCAATTTCTTGAAACAAAGATTACTAGCAAACTAAAATAGCTAGACATATTCATTTAAAACCCTGCATTTTTTCTATCTGTGTCTAAAATTAATCACGAATCTGAATTTTATATGCATTGGAAATTTATATATTTCTATAAAGTGGAAATTATAATAATTATTATTTTTTAAAAAAAATGATGAAGAAGTACTGTTTTATCGAATAGTGTTTTCTGACAACAAATTAATTGAGAAAAAAAGACAAATGATAAAAAATCTAAATACATATTATTATTATAACCCATCTAGGTATTTCTTTGTTATACAGAGCGCAAAAACTGCACCATATTGGAATTTTTTCACCGAACCCAAAAAACTAATCCGAAGTATAATTCAAATTATTTCACTATTTTACTTTAAAAAATTTCAATTTCTTGAAATAAAAATAATCAATTGTATTTATTTAAAAACCAGCATTTTTATCTGTGTCTAAAATCAATTACGAATCTGAATTTCATACATGAATTTACATATACATACATCTGCTTAACAAGGTTACTTTCTTCGAATAAATACATAGTTTCAATGAACTATAATCTACTAAAAGCTGATCAAATATTCAAAACTGTGCAAGCTCGTTAATATTTCTTACTTTCATTGAACAAGAATTATACAGAAGTGCATCAACATAAAGAGAAGTGAAAATGCATAATTCATTGCATATTGATGAAAAGTAACACTGCATTTAACTGGTAAGATGTAACAATAAGATCACGTGAGTGATACAGTTTATCTAATTAAAAATATACACAAGGAATTTTTTGGTCGTACCACACAATTTTATCAAATTGGGTAACATTTTCCATTTACTGTATAGTGTCATATTCGAAAACCTTCCAATCATTTGCGCATGCACCTGTTCTACTTTGATTTCATAAAAATAGAAATTTGACTAGAAAAAAAATAAGAGTTATTTACATCTTTTAAAGATTATTGCATGATTTGGATTAGAACTTCAAAAAATTCACAGCTCAGCAGATCACCCATTTTTGAAATAAAGTCGTTCTGGAAAGGTAGTTTTTGCTTTCGAGAATTAACAAAAGTAAAGCTTTTAACATGGTGAATTATCGGGAAATTCACTTTTTTAGCATGTTACAGTACTACCCTAGAGATTTTATAATTGGGTGTACCAGTGGACGGAGAAACTAAACTATTTTTGCAGCTTGCTACAATTACAACTACTTTGTGACAAATGTAGTACTACAACTACAATTGCTGGAGATTTAATTTACGCCTGTATAATTTACACTACTGGAGAAATTAATTTGCATATTATATTCAAAGTGGTTTTGAACAAAAAGTTGGTTTATATCAAACATGAAGAATTATTTAGAAATGTTAATTCATATTTACTTGAGTCAGTTTATTATTTTCAGACATTTTGTTTCGAATTTGTTAATTTTATCTTCAATTTCTTTTGCCCTTTTCGAAAGCGAATATTTAATTTAAGAAATGCGAAATTATCAAATAATTGCAACTTTTTAAATTGTTTAATGCTCTTTTATTTCCTCTAAGAAATTAAGTACATCGAAAACATGTTTCCTTCCTTTGAAATAACATCAATGTTTCAATATCCATTCGCATGTGAAAGTGCAACCAAGTGATAAATTATCTATTATTTGCAATCGCTAGCTTAATTATTAGTTTTAAGTGATTTTAAATACGCAATTCCTGTCAACTCACAGTCACAGGAGCATTTTAAATTGCATCCATTTACAAACCAGCGAAGATTTGTACCCATCAAATTCGAAAAATTAGTTGTGTTAGAACCCTGTTACTTCCTGTTACCTGTCCCCTGTTACTTACTGTTTCCTTACTAAACTATACGTAAAAAGTAGTTGCCAGGAATCACTACAAACTACTGTTTTCTGTAACGCACTACTCGCTACACTACTTCTTTAAAAAAAGTAACATACTACACTACAAACTGCGAAAAAAAAGGTGCGACTACAGTGGCTTCGCTATTTCCGATCACTGGGGTGGACATAGTGAAGTTCTTATAATTAATTTGAAAAGCGGGATTTATTGTTCGATACTGATTCCATGTTAATATAAGTGAGTCATATTTTGTGCAAATACACATGCATTTTTAGAAATACTTATATAGAAATACTTATATAGAAAACCTTTAAAAAACTCTTATTTGGTCTAAGAGCACAAAAGGCCCAGAGCATAAATAGCACTACAATAAAGGTACGCATTTAACGAATTAATTAAAAAAAAAATTGCGAAGCGGGATGCATTTGAAACTGGTTTCATATTGATATAGGAATGGGCCTTTTGGCACCTCGGTGGACACCAAATTGATGGACCTTTTGTTGGCTGCTCTCCGTTCATATTCCCATTTCCACTTCCATTTCCCATCTTGACAGCTCGCTTTTGAAATCAACATTCAGTGTAACCACTGGCATCAAAAATTATTGGACACGGACAATTTAATCATTTTTTTATTGGTACGTGCATAGGCGTAACGTCGAGGAGGCACAGGGAGGCACATGCCCCCTCAATAATTTTTCAAAACTTTAGAATTTTTTTATAGCACTACATTTTTTCTATATAAAAAAAAAAAAGAAAACTATTTTTAATTAAAAAAAAACAATAATTTAAGATGGATTATCAATAATTTAACGAATTAATTCTATGTATATCACTTTCATTTAAGTGGTAACTTAAAAATATTTAAAGATTTTTTTTAAAAAATTGCCTAAGGATTTCAACATTAGTTTATAGTTGCTGTTACTAGTTGTTTAGCTTATTTTATGAGCAATATAATTTTTTTAATTACTATTATTTTCTATTAACATTATGTAGTGATTTTTGAAGACACTGTTTACTTTATATAACTGTCGAAAGTTTTAAGCATCATTTTACTTATTTCGGTTTTATAGCATTAAAAAATAACAAGCTTATTTAGAACATTAAATTTATATTCGAAATTGTTCAAAAAATAAATTTCTATGTTTAGTTTGATTGAATAAAAAAAGTAATAAAAAAGTAAACCATTCCATTAACAGCCCGTAGTGGGCTAAGGGAGGTCATTAAGAAGAATGCTCCACAATTTGGCGACCAACGGCACAATTGTGGCAACATGGACAGCTGGTATCCGTCGATTTGAAGCTGGATGGGCTTCAAGCCGTCACTGGGGACTTGAAATACCGAACTACACTAAATGCATAAAAATATTAAAAAGTGGCACATTATTGCATATAGATAAAAAAAAACCTTTTTTTTTAGATTTTAAGAGAAATTTCTCTTAAAGAATTATACTGTTAAATAATACATTAAGTTCCTCGTGATGGATCTAATCTTCTCATAATATTCCGGGTAATAATTAAAAACGAATTAAATCGATAAAAACTTTTTATGGCACCATGGGAAAAACTTTTATATCACTGATTACAAGCCTAAACTAAATTTATATACACTACTCTTTTATTGTAAATTTATTTTGGGACAGTACTATTTTTTAAAATCTCAACTGCATGTCTGAAAATTAAAATGAAACACAATTCATATAAGAACAATTTCCTACATAGAGAAAAAATTTCTTTTGAAATTAGCGTACTGTACCATATACATTTCGGGAAAAAAACACATGATTCTGGTTGATAAAACTATAATGTAAGCTATTGAAATCATTCATTTGGTTATTTTTCTGTTCATATGCAAGGGTTTACAGGAAATTCTGGTTTTCAAGCTTATTATCACACATTTAGTAAAAAATGCAAAATTGAAAAGTAATTTTAAGTTTGGTTGTTATGCTATGCTCCAAGGTATCATGATAAAGTAACCAAATTTTACCACAGGTTTTAAAACCATATTTTATTGTAAATTTTACCAAAATCAAACCAAAGCATATCGGTAAAAATCACCGAGCTTTTCGCGTTCCCATAGATTCAGAAACACAATAAATTTTACCATATTCTAAGCAGTTTTGACCATACTTTTTTCTGGTAATATTTATTTAAGGAAGTATATCTTAGTAAATATTTGAAAAACCTAGAATGAAACGTTTAAAAAAATCAGAACAACGATTTATATATCTTTATACATATTAAAAAATACGCTCAGAAATCTAGAAAAATCGAATTTTTATAATATCATACCTTGAAATAGGATTGTACGATACGTAAAAAAAAGAATCGAGATAAAGAGAAGGAAAAATAGACCACCTTGAATAATTTTTGATCTAATTTTCGAACTTTCACGTTCTAGGACTCAATCTTAATAATTTGAGAAAGCGACCTCAAATGTGCTAATTAATTAGTGCAGACGATATTTTAAGTTCCGGAATCAGACAAAAAAATTCACTTATTTTTCTTAATAAACATACCTTTTTTATGATGGATTTGGGTCTTTGACCAAACTATAGAAGGTAGTCTCAATCTGGAAAATATGGTCCCCATTGTTTGGCCAGAAGGGAGATCCAAAGTTACAACTCCTTAATGTTTATTTTGAGCGAATTTAAAAATTTTTGCTCACAATTATGAAATTCATTTGTCCAAAGATAATTCCATAAAAAAGCTAACTTTTAGCAAATAATTTTTTTAAAGAAATAATAGTTGAAAAAATATTAAGGAATATAATTTTACATGGCAAAATAAGAAATTTGGGCAAAATTGGCTTAACAGTTCCTGAGAAATGGAATTTTATAAATGTCTCATATTTAATATTTGATTTCTCAGGAACTATTCGACGGATTTCGCTCAAATTTTCGCCACATTCTTCGAAATCAAGTAAAAAAATTTAAACCTTAAAATTCAAAATTTTGCCGACTATTATTAAATAAAAAGTGATAAATAGTAACGAAAGATTATTTTTGTTCGCTTTCGTGACCTAAGTATGGGAACCATATTTTCCAGGTTGCATCTGCACCCTATCATTTGGGGTTTAAAACTCTGAATACGTCAAAAAACAGCATATTTATTCAGAGAGGGTACACTTCTGTGTTTGATTTTGTAATTTAAAATATCGTCTGCACTAATTAATTTACATGTTTGAGGTCTTTTCCTATAGCTATTAAGATTGAGTCCTAGAACGTGAAGATCCGATCTTTTGATCAAAAGTAATTCAGGGTGATCCGTTCATTTTGCCATAGCCTTTTTTTTAAATTTCAAGAAAATAAAAATAAAAATTCAGACTTTCCCTGGTTTCACAATATGCTCTGAATACCCTACAGAAGTGTTCCCCAGCCCCCGGTCAGCGGACCGGTACCGGTCCGTGGATCAAATGGTACCGGCCGCATATTTCATCGAAACTGAATTTAAATTCCTAGATTTATACTCCAAATTAAAAATATCTGTGTTGCATTGAAATTTTATTGATTTAAAAAAGGGGGGAACCGAAGGTAGTGACATCAATTTTTTAATGTTTGTAATGTATCATTGTCTCCGATTCGATTACCCCCAGATGGAACTATCTCATTGCAAAGAAACAAGCTCAGGGTTCTCATTGATTTAACGTTCTAAGTTAAAATGTTAAATCACTTAATATTTAATTTTTGGTGTAACTGTATTTATTTTGAAGCCATGTTTAAATACAATTAAATTAAAATTAGTAAATCAAAATAATCTAAAATGTAAAAAATCAACGTCCCCCCCCCCCCAACGGGCCGCGGTAAAATTATCAAACGTTGACTGGTCCGAGGTGATAAAAAGGTTGGGGAACACTGCACTACAGAATCCGTCATGCCCCACGAAAGCTTTTAATTATTGTCATTATACTAGATATTAACTCCTCTGTTGAATATAAAAAATTACTCCTAAACTTAGAGATATTTATTAAATGTTCTCAGCGTATATTTATTTTAGAGTTTTAATATGTATGTTCTAAAAAATTAAAATAAATAAAAAAAATTAAAACAAAAACAGCGTGCCCCCTCAAAAATTTCTTTCGCGCTACTCCAATGGTTATGTGAGCTTAATGCTTATATCATTTATTTTATCTGCTTTTGTAAATTGTTGTTTTAATGAACTTTACGGCCAATATACGTTTGAAAATATTTTGGCAATTCCACAAATATGCCAATTTAAGCATCAAAATTTCAAAGTTAATAAAACTTTAGATATTTTACACTATTTTAAAGCTTAAAGTAGTCTATTTTAATCGATTATATTGCGTGAAGAAAAAAAAACGATATCGCCTGAAAAAATTTTTCTAATAAGATTTTTACGAATTAAATGCCAATTTTAATTGTTCAACTGAATGGCTATTATATTAATTAATTATATTATATTATATTAATTAATTAGTGAAAGACGATATTTTGAGTTACAAAATTGAGACACAAAAACGTACTTTCATAGAATAAACATTTCTTTTTTTTTTCTAAATTTGGATTTTTGATCATCAAAATATGAGGGGTAGCCGCTATCTGCATAATATGGTTCGAATAGTTTAGTTAGAAGAATAGTAGAATATTTATGCTTCTTGATGTTAATTTATCTTTTTAAAGTTAATTATGGTAATTTATCTATCTTTTTATGTTAATTTATCTTTTTGATGTTAATTATGTTAATTTATCTTTTTGATGTAATTATGTTAATTTATCTTTTTGATGTTAATTATGTTAATTTATCTTTTTGATGTTAGTTATGTTAATTTATCTTTTTAAATCTTAAAAGGAATACAAAATTTTTTTACAAACAATTTCAATATTTTTATATGAAATGTAATAAGTAATATTTCATTAATTAATTCAATAATGATTGAATTTTTTTTATATCGTAAGATATACAGTTTATTAACATAGATAGAATACATAAAATTAAAATTATGCTTTCCTCAACACAATTTCTACCAACGTTATATCTTTGTTTTAATAACATTTTGTGAAGGTTGATCTCATTTCATAATTAATTGCGAAGTTTTGAGTTGAATGATAACTAAATGTTTGTCATTGCATTCGAAAAACTTTTCGTTTGATGAATTACGTGATTGAGATGCAAAAAAAAAAAAAAAAAAAAAAAAAAGACCACAAGAATAAATGACGTTTTCAGCTCAGCACTAAAGCTGAATACATAATCTATTACAAAAACTATATTAGTCATGCGATATCTTAGTCAATAGCATACAACTCTCAGGGTCATTAGATTGTGCATCAGTTTTATGGAAAATCAATAAGGAATAAAAACATCTTTGAAATTTTTATGGGTTATGTAACATTATTAAATGATTGCTGAGCTCGTATCGTAAATCTTAACGTCTGTGTAGATTAACAAAAGAAGAACAGAAGCCGATATAAGTTACATGTAGTAGTTAAAAATTAACTATTAGAGTTCAGTTATGTTTTTAGAAGGTGGTGTACAATAAAGTTAGAAAAATGCAGGAAATGAGCGCTTTATTTTATATTTTAGTTCGTGTTTTCAGAAAATTAAAATCAAATTTAATTTAGTTGCCAATAAATTCGTATACAATAATGTAAGGGCTTTTTCTATTTTAGCAAACATTTTTACTTTTTTAATTAAATACCTTTTCCCTTTTTCTAATTACTTTATTTTTCTTTCATTAAATACATGCTACTGTTAAAGAATTTTAACGAAAAACTAAAATTAAAAAGGAAAATAACTGTAAAAAAAGCATCGTATACCGATGCATTTGTGCTAATTCTTTAACCTCGCAAATGAAAAAAATAATTAAAAATCATATTAGGGGTCGCAAATTCAAATTTACAATCATTACGTCCTATCTCAACATATAAAAGAGTAAGATCCATTTTAAAAGGCAAAAAAGCATATATTTTAAAATATTTTTTTTAATTTAAAAAAATTATTATTTTATTTAAACTTAAAAAAGAAAAACCTTTGTATAATATTTCAAGAAATTTCTATTGAAAAATTTTGAAAATTTAGCCGTTGATTTTCGGAGATCCTTTCAGAAAAAGGAACTTCTAAATAAATAGTCATATTATGATTTTAGAGGACATATGTTGCACACTTTACGTTGACGATTTCTACAGTTAACATTGTAGTTATTCACAGTAGGAATGTTATGATTGAACACAGAGTATTATAGCCGTGAAGAAAGAGCCACACAAATTCGGGCTGTCCCATATTTTATTTAGAAATTCTTAGAGGGAATTATTTGCAAGATTTTCTTCAACATAATAGAATGTCATCTAAAAATAAGAATTTAAACATCCCGATTCGTTTTAACAGATGACACCCTATAGAATGTAGGGGATTAGCGAAACCCCCGAAACCCAACCCCCGAAAATTGCTACGCAATCTTATATGGTTTGCTTCGGAAACAAAGCTCGCTTCGCTCGCTACTAACTTAGGTATATTGCAAATGCACAAAATTCTAAGAATTCAAAGCAATCCTTCAAATCCATATAACAACTTTTTTTTAAAAAAAAAATTACATCTTTTTAGGAAATACTAAGTCATTAAAATCAATTTGAATTCAAATAAATGACGTGTAATTCGTTAAACCTATTAGAAATGTGCTATAGTATAAAATCTTAAAGCGTAACAGCACGTCTGAGATTCATTTTTCAATGAATAACTAATAATAATAATAAAACAAATAAATGCGTGATATAAATCAAAAATCGTCAAATAAATTCGTAATATACAAATTCGTGAAAAAAAGCGCTTTCGACAAAATACTAAAATAGAGATCTATCGACAAAGACTACTCACTTCTGCCTGGCTTAATAGTATGAGATTGCCGCAGCTGATAGGGTGAATTTCGGAAGAGATCACATTTGATGAGAATGCTCTCTCTGGTTATTTCCGTTTCCGATTTTAAAAGCGCTATATGTTGAGCCACCTCAGCTAGATTTGGCATGTGACATTTTTAACGGCAATCATTGGTCGATTTTCTAGCGTTGCCATTCGGGGAGTTGTAATGAGACTTTTTTTGTCGCCGTGTAAGAGAAATATATATATAGATGGAAAATATATGAATATATTTCCCTACAAATGATTTTCCGTAAATACTATGTAAAAAGAATAAGTTCGTAATGTTCAGTTATAGTTTCGGTACAGTTTTTGAGATATGATGTCTACTAACTTTGAAATTAGTTATGACTCACGACCAGATAAATATAATATTTCAATTGAAATACAAGCGTAATAATTTTCACGTGCTATCTCACCTAGAGTTTCAATTTGATTCACTTAAAAAATTATAACATATTATACCATTAGAAACATTTAAAAAAAGAAAAGGATTTCTTGAATATTCAAAACCCACGTAATATCTAAAATATCACGTCCAGGAGTGAATAACTTATTTTATAGCTATCGTTGAACATGAACAGTAGAGCGATTGCTGAACGAAAATTCCAAAAATTTTTATTGCATCTATACAGATTTGATTCCGTTGATTAAGTTTCCAATTACGGTAGGAATAAAATTTTAAAAAAATAACCCGCTACGGTGTTAGTAATTACGTTTTATTTTTAACTGTTATTTGGATGTTATATATCCAAATTACAGTTACCCATAGTCATGTAGTATATATAAACCCACTACATTTTTAACTTTTGCCATATTTTTTCCAAAAACATTTCAGGAAAAAATTAAATAGGGTAAACCAACCAGTGAAGGAACATTTCATATATATTGATTAAAAATAAGAATTTGAAAGTTTTTCTTTAGATTAATTGGTAACAGTAGCTTACCGCAAAACAATAGGAAGTCATCTAGCAATGTTTTGGATTACCTGGTCACATAGACTTCTCTGGAAAAATTGTTAAATTTGTTATTATCTCTACAACACCTTGTTTCTTTGAAAAAATTATAAGGTGAGTGTTTGTATTAATAAGTTTGAAGGGGAATTAATTGCATGTAATAGTTTTATTTTTCTCACTGCGAAAATAAGAATTCAAAATATAGTTATTGAAGTTACGTTTTATTTTTTTAAAGCATCATAGCATAATCAAGTACTGAGATAAGGGGGTGTTTATTCACTGAATCACCAATCGATGAAAAACCAGTGAAGGAACAAGTGTTCCTTTACTGATTTCTTTCTAAGTTAATGGCAATGAAAGAATGATTTTCTTGTACCTTTAGTGATGTTTTGCATCAAAAGTATGTTAAAAATACAAAAAATAACTTCTAACCAGTGAAGGAACAGGCATGTTCCTTTACTGGGCATAGATTTCCCAGTGAATGAACAGTACGTGTTAATATGTCGACACTTTAATTTTCAATTCATGATTACAAAACGAAATTAGCATTTTCCAAGTATTTATGTGTTATAATTTCAAGAATAGGCTTGTTTTCAAATATTTGTATGGCTTATAAATTCATAAAGAGCATTAAAAAATAACCAAAATTAAATGTTCCTTTACTGGGTGTTCATTCTCTGGTAAGAGCTGTTCCTTCACTGGGTCTTCTTACTACTTGTTATTTGAACCTCCAAAACTTTAAAGCAATATTATGTAAGTTCTCTGCAATTTTTTTACATAATTTGCAACTAGTAACAAATATGTAAACACTGTCATTTAGCTAAAATTACGAATTTTGAAATTAATATGATTTTTTAAAAGGCAAGCGAAGCTTAAATGTTTCTTCACTGGTTAGCTTACCCTACAACGACTTACTGGATCGTTTATTAAACTATAAGATCCTTTATCTCTTCTTCAACGAAATTGACCTTCGGAACTTATATCAATTATTCTAATTTAAGAATTCTGGAGAGTACCGGATACGTCCGGCGGGTTGAGGTCGCTCTTTCCCAATATAGCTAGTATTCCTTACGTTTTAGTGCAGTTTTAAAATCTTTTTCCGTTGAATAGTTTTGTTGCTTGGAAAAATATCATCGTTCTTTAGAAAGTAATCATTTTTTGAAAATGTAAAATTAGCTGATGATCACATGATTTAAACGATCAACATTACACAAATCAATCTTCTACTGCTTACTTTAATCAGTGAAATGATTGAAACTTTTTTTTTCCTAAAGTGATTATTGTAAATTAAATACGCCTGTCATAACTCATTGCTTGAATGGCAAAAATATATCATTTATGGTTTTGAAGGATATTTTTTTAAATTATTAAGAAAATTTAAAATTTAATAACATACATAATATTTTAATCCCGAAAGAAATTTTCAATTCTTTACTTCGTTTTCATAATTTAACTATACTTTCGTATTTTACATTTTTTCAATGCTTACGATAGATAGTTTAATTTTCCTAAGAGACTTTTTTGATCGTGTTGTTAATTAAACGAAATATGTTGTGTGCATGATAATTTTGTACAAAATTTGAAACATTCCGATAACGTGGATGCACGGACAGAGGACTTATGGTCGGTGGTCTTCGAAGTTCTTTCGGTAAGAAAAATATAACAGTCTCAGTTTTGACGCAGAATTTTTATTAAACATATTTCTCATATTTTTCATATTTGATCGTGTCGTTAATTAAACGAAATATGTTGTATGTATGATAACTTTTGTATAAAATCTGAAACATTCCGATAATGTGGGTGCATGAAGACCACTGAGGACTTATGGTCGGTGGTCTTCGAAGTTCTTTCGGTAAGAAAAATATAACAGTCTCAGTTTTGACGCAGAATTTTTATTAAACATATTTCTCATATTTTTCATATTTGATCGTGTCGTTAATTAAACGAAATATGTTGTATGTATGATAACTTTTGTATAAAATCTGAAACATTCCGATAATGTGGGTGCATGAAGACCACTGAGGACTTATGGTCGGTGGTCTTCGAAGTTCTTTCGGCAGGAAAAATATAACAGCCTCAGTTTTGACGCAGAGTTTTTATTAAACATATTTCTCATATTTGATCGTGTCGTTAATTAAACGAAATATGTTGTATGCATGATAATTTTTGTACAAAATTTGAAACATTCCGATAATGTGGGTGCGTGGACAGAGGACTTATGGTCGGTGATCTTAGAAGTTCTTTCGGCAAGAAAAATACAACAATTCAGTTTTGACGCAGAATTTTTATTAAACACATTTCTCATATTTTTCTAATTACTTTGTATTAATTTAGGATTAAATAAGTGAAAGCAGAATTTTAATAATTTATGGTCATGAAATACAGCATGAAACACTCGTGTCTGTAATCTTCCAAACGCGGCTGACTTCCAAAAAAATAATTTTTCAAATTTGCAATAATTTGCTGTTATATAGATTTAAAATAAACGTTTATTCAGCATTGAAATTTTTTTATTTACAAAATAAATTATTGGTAAATTTTTAAATATAAATGAAAAAAAAGTTCAGATTACTTTATTTTTTGGATTTTACATTTTGGATTACAAAAATAATTCCGTTGCTCTAATAGATTTTTTAGTAACTATTAGACTGTTTTTTATACTTAAAAATACCAAAATATATTTTGTTACAATTAGAGTGCCAGAAAAATATATAAAAGGCACACCGGTGAAAAGAATGTCTGGACATAAAAACGGACAAATAGCTTAATAAAAAATTAGAAAAAGAATTAATTAAAAAAAAGCGCCAATTTAGCGAGTTTTGTCTACCTATATGAAAATTATTAAAATAAATTATTAGTTTTTATGATAAGCATATTTTTTCTCACGTCAAACAATGCAACGTTGAAGTAACTAGTCAAACATTAAAAAAAGTAGATTACAAACTCTTTTTCCTTCCTTTTAATTTAAATTTTAATAAGTTTCCTTTTAAAGTCTAACAAATCAATTCTAACAGTGAAGAAATTATCGATAATTCTTTTTAATTCTCTTGATTCGTCTTTGTGAGGCGAATGAATACATCTAATTGGATTCGTAGTGTGATGAAAAGTAATTGCTTGATTTTTTTCCCTCCCTCCTTTGTTGATGTTAGCTCGTTTAATTGATCATTATCGACTAGATTTTCAGATTCACGTAATAGAATGAAATTAAAGGTTAATTCATTTGGCTTCAAAACAAATTTATAACCGAGAAATCTTAAAAAAGCACGAGTTTTTGATCATTATGTAATTTCAGTTTGTAGCGCAACTAATTTAGAAAAAGAGTCCCTTTTTATATAATTAAGTCTTTAAATCTTAATTTTTGTAAGAGCTGTTACATTTGATAAGAATTTTTTAAGAAATGGTTTTTTAAAAGTTTTTGAAACATTGTTTTGTTTCAGATGACATAGATAAAATTTTAACACAATGTATGCAAAAAAGAACTTATTTTTCTGTATAAAATAAAGTATAATTTATCTTTAATGCTAATATTAATGAATAAAACTGAAATATTTTTGAAAGCTCTAACAACATTACAATTCCTTACATATTTCAATTTACGCACTTGTAACGCAAAGAAATGTCTAAAAATGTTTACTTGGTGTTACAAAGAGAACCGAAAACGAGTGACAAGTCAGCAAATAAATAAAGTAATTTTCGATTTCATCGAGAAAACTGAAAGTTTGAAATTGCCATAAAACCAGAAGAACTGACAATTGCTGGCCATATAACCAGAAGAACTGAGCAGAGAAAATATAGCAATCATATCAAAATATACCAAAATATAGCTTGTCCAAATTATAACAATCATATCCAAATATATCAAAACATAGCTTGTTCAAAATATAGCAATTACAGCAACCTCTGATATGAATTAACAATCTGAACACAGCAACTTAATTGAAACTTAAAGCAATACACATAGAGAGTAAGTTTTACGTTCATTGAGTATTGCCAAGTAGTCTTTACTAAAAAGCAAATACATATTCTTTATCAACAACATGTCAATATGTTATTAGGCTTGGGGACTATTGCATTTATAAAACATTTTTCTTAAGACACCCAAGTCACTCTTTAAACATCAATCTTAACATTCGGAAGATAAATGTATACTTTTCATACCTACCGAGTATGCATGTGCATGCTCATTTTTTATGCTTTTTTTTCTGTCTCCAGGACAACAAAAAGACAATTATAGGCTAATACAACTGCACTTCAAAAACATTATTAAATTTAATCCAGAATTTGTGCTACTCACATAAAATGAAATATGTTAGAAAATATTATGAACTTAATAATTTCTTATATACTCATATTAGTTAATACTGACAACATGCATTCATAATTATTGATCGGGAAGAGCAGTGGCACCACAAAATGAAGAAAACTCAACAGGCAACTTTGAGCGTCTCTTCCTAATTTCTTGTCAAACTTTTTAGTAAATCAGATGAAAAGCAATGAGATTATGTAGCCCCACTCTTTGTGAATGTTTTATCATGAACCTTGCAAAGCATGTGCGATTAAATAATGTCGGACGTTTTTCCTTGGCGTTTTTTTTCTTCTCTTTCTTTCTTTTCTTTTTAAAAATCTTTAAGGTTTATGACCCACCGAGTACGTGCGACATACGTGCTTGTAAAATCTGTGGAATCGAAAGTTTGTGGTCGGACGCTGAACAGTGCCATGGGTACAGGGATCAGGAAAAACTCTCTCTCCCATTCAGATCTAAGTCTAAATTGTAAAAGTGGCCTCACGAATGAGTGATGCTGCCACCTATCAGTGGGATTTTGAGCTAAGACGTACTGTCACCCCTGCGGTACCCTTTTTGTCAAATGAAAGGTGCACCTTCCTAACTTTAATCTGAAGAGGCCAAAGACCGTTGAGCTTAGCTAGTCCAAGTGTCATTAGAAACAACATGATTAACCACGCTTTGAAATATAAAAATGAATGCCGTATTGTGTATGTGACCACCAAAACCCTTATCTCCTGTGCGTAATATTGTGTTCCATACATAACCTTTACTGTATGCATTATAAGCTAATTAAAATTTCCAATTTTTTTAATTAATTAATTTTTTATTGAAATTACTCTTTATGTGAATTTTTGAAGCATTGTATTTTTAACTTAGTTAGACGACGAATAAGGAGAATAATTTTTATTTATGCGACTTAGAAGCAACAATACAAATCAAACATCGCATTCAATCATTCATATAAAAAAAAGGAAAATTCCACGATTTTGTCATACATCTATCATGAAAATGAAATAACTAAATTATTCATATTCTTCGAAATGAGCTAACAATTGCCAAAGAAAAAAAGAGATTTAAAGCGAACAATTTGGAGAAGAATATTTCTTTCCTTTTTGTTTGAAGTACTGTATTTGATCAGGTGGTTATCATTGCTTTAACTGTCGCTGACATAGATGACATATCTCCAGCATACATTTACCCTGTCGTAAAAATGAGGCTTTATAGAAAACTTACTTTGTATTCTGAAATTTGTCTATGAAATACAAGAAACGATATTTTACTGGATATTAAATGCGATAATTCCCTTTTGCAATTATATACTTCGCAAATTTATTTAATATATTAGAAAGATCTCAGCATCGAAAATTTCTAAAAGATGTTTAATAGACAGTACTGGAAATGTCTTTGAAGTCAAAGGCTTCCAAAAAAAATTGCAAACTATAAAAAATGCATAAAGAATTAACTAAAGTTATTTTAAAAAAATGAAGGAGAGAAAATTTCAATGCAAATTTTGAATAATATATAGAATAATGTAATATAGAATAATGTAATATAGAATAATGTAATATAGAATAATGCAATATAGAATAATGTAATATAGAATAATGTAATAAATATTAATGAATAAAATAGTTGAATGCGTTTAAAATAAGCAATACCGAAATGATAAAACCATCTAAACTGATTTAGAATAAAATGCATGCACTAAATACGTATTTTACACCAAATATTAGTAATTTAAAGCCTTGTAAATAAACAACTAGTATACTGTAAGTTTAACTAGTAAGTATTTTTTAATTTGCCTGTGAAATTTTATAGCTACTTAACTTGTTTTGTACAATTCTTTTTATCCAACAAATAATTCATAATAGTAACTTAAATACATTGCAAATTAACAACTAGTGTATTGTATGTTTGACAAGTTTTCTCTAAGTCAGTAGTCTAAGTCAGTCATTCCAGAGCAACAAGTTTTTTTTCTTTACTCAAGCCATTATATATAAAGACTAATATTTTAATTAGCCGTTACAAATACAGTACGACACCCGTTATCCGGAAATCAGAAAACCGGAAAACCAAAAAACCGGAACGAAATTCAATAAATTTTCCGGCCATTTAAAAAAAAAAAATTTTTTTTTTCCTCATAAGATTTTAGGATTTTTCTTCCTTTTTTGAAAGATGTTTACCTTACTATCATTTTGGAAATAATCATTAGTGTCATCATCGTTTTTTCTTCTTTTTTAAGATTATTTCCACAAAAATTTTTTTCTTAGTTTTGGTCTAACAATTAAAAAAACGGCTTTCTGTAGCGATTCAGAAAACCGGAAAAAACATCTATCCGAAATAGCGATGGTCCGATCGTTCCGGATAATCGGTTCCCAACTGTAATAGCTCATTTATCACTTTCACCACTACAAATTCAAATGCGAATGTACAGTTCGAAAAAAATGGATTACTCTGAATAACTTTTGATCTAACGATCGGATAATCATATTTTAGGACTCAATCTTAATGGTTCGAGGGTGTGACCTCAAATATGCTAATTAATTAGAGAGCACCATATTTTAAGTTCGGACACAAAAGCACATTACCCAAAATATAGATGGTAGCCGCAATCTGGGAAATATGGTTCCAATAGTTTGATCAGGGTAGCGGTACAAAATTTCGACCTCTTAATGTTAATTTCACTTTTTGCGTATTTTGTCATATCTCGAGAACTTTTAGGGGAAACGAACATTTTCTACACAATTATGAAATTCGTTTATCCAAAAATAATTCCATGCAAAATATAACTTTTACTAAATATTTATTATTTTTTATTTTATTTAATAATAATAATAAAGAAATTAATAATTAGGGATGCAATTTTTGCCATCTTATTAAGGAATGTAAGTTTACGTGGCCAAATACAACACTTAAGCAAAATCGGTCGAATAGTTTCTGAGAAATCGAATCTTAAAGTCGTGTTTTTAAAATTCAATTTCTCGGGACCCGTTCTACAGATTTCACTCAGATTTTATATTTTGCCACATAAAGTTACATTCTTTAATTTGATGTGAGAATGTTCGCTTAAGAAGTTCTCGAGATATGGAAAAATTAAAATTAACCAGGGTCTGTATAGTTTAGATATTTCTCCTGACCAAACTAAGGGGATCAGATTTCCCAGATGGCGGCTACACCCTATAGTTTGGTGGTAAGAAATCGAAATCTGTCGGGAAAAAAAAGGCATATTTATTAAGACAAAGTTGGTTTTGTGTCTGATTTCTTAGCTTAAAATATCGTCTACATTAATTAATTAGATGTTTGAGATCACCCTCTGGAACCATTTAAATTAAGTTCTAGAAATAGAATGATTGTTAGATCAAAAGTTATTTAGGATAGTCTGTTTATTTATTTAATTATCTATTTATTTATTTTTATGCATTTCTTGCGTACTGTACACTAAAAAAATACTTGATGTCATATCAATGGAAGGAAACATATTTTATCTGTATTTCTATTTCTCAGAGGAAATAAAAGAGCAGTGAGCATTTCACAAAATCACAAATATTTATAAATTATTAGCATTTTCTAAATTAACTATTCTCTGTCGAATAAGGCATAAAAAGTTAAAGAAAGGGTAAAAGAACAAATTAGTAAAAAATGGTTAGTATAACAAACTGGCTCATATAAACAAGAAAGAATTTTTCTTAATACCTCTTGTTTAAGCCAATTTAAAAAAAAAATCATTTAAAACAGTGTTTCCTAACCTTTTTATCACCGCGGACCTGTCAACGTTTGACAATTTTACCGCGGCCCGCTGGGGGGGGGGACGTTGATTGTTTATATTTTAGATTATTTTGATTTATTAATTTTAATTTAATTTTATTTAAACATGCCTTCAAAATAAAATACAGTTACACCAAAAAAATAAATATAAAGTGATTTAACATTTTAACTAACTCGAACGTTAAATCAATGAGAACCCTGAGCTTGTTTCTTTGCATTGAGACTGTTCCATCTGAGGGTAATCGTTTTAAAACGTTATAAAATTTATGTCACTGCCTTCGGGAGCCCCCTTTTTTTAAATAAATAAAATTTTAATGGAACACAGATATTTTTAATTTTTGGTATAAACCTAGGAATTTAAATTCAGTTTCAATGAAATGGGCGGCCCTGTACTGGTCCGCGGACCGGGGGTTGGGGAACACCGATTTAGAATACAGGTGTGAATTAAGTTCCTCAAAAAAGTCGTCACCCAAAAGTAATGAAGTAGCGACTACCTTTCAAAAATAGTTACTATTTTTTAAAAAGAGTAGTTGTAGTTGAAGCTGCAAAAGTAATGTAGTTTTTCAGACCACTGCTTAAATATCTCAAAAACTAAAAATTTAAACTTAGCAGATTTTTTTTAACTCTTAACGTTCATTGATCCTTGAATTATGAATTTCTTTTTAACGTTTCTATGGAGAAAATAAGAAATGTTTTGAAAACATATTTTTTTTTATATTTAATTTAATTAGGTTGAGAACTTTCGTATCATGTTTTAGATAACATTAAAACCTTTAATCTTACCCCTTTTTTTTACAATTGTAATGCTACATTTTATCATTCCTCCATTCATATAATAATCTGCATCATTCGATTCTAGATTAAATGTGTTTAACTTATAGTGTCATAACGATAAATTCATTGACACAAAAGTAGTATTATTAAACATACATGTACACACACGACGAATGTTTTTTTCTTCTACTGATACAATTATTCAGACTATCTCGAATGAAAAAGGAACTACATCTCGATATTTTTTTAAAATTTTATTTTATTCATTGATTATTTTTTTTCAATTACATTTTATTTATATGCTGTTTTTCACGTTTAAATGTTCTACTTTTAAAAACGCTTCTACGTTTAAAAGTTACATCATGCGATTTTTTACATTTAAATATTACATAATGAGTCTTTTTTTTATTTTTTTTATTTATCTATATTTAAGTCTTCTACATTTTAAAGTCGAAGGCACAAAATGTAAAAGTAAGCTTATAAGTTTCGTGAAAACTGAACCAAAATGCTTAATCTGTTTTATAATTTTTAGTTCATTTCTTAATGACGATGTGGCAATTTTATGACAAAATCTGTTGTTCTAATATCTAGATCGCTATTTAAATTTTAATAACTTGAACAAGAAATTTCGAAGGTAATTTTAAATTAAACGAAAAAGTATTATTTACGTAACTAAATAGAACATACTTTTAATTAAAAGAAACTTTATGTTTATTTGTAATCATCAAATTACAATGAAATAAAATCTCTTTTACAAGTATAACAATTTGGTTCAAAATTGAATACCCCTGCATTATGAGGCCTACCGAAGTAGCTATCTAAGAGTTAAGGTTAAATTTTTGATTTGCATTTTCTTGATATATTTTGTACTTAACAAAATTTTGATGATAAGGTATTTATTATTTGACAGCACAATAACTTTTAAAAAGTTGGAAAATAAAAGGTTGGCTTTGTTACATTAGGAGAAATTGCGATTAACAGTTTTCAGAAACTTTATTGATTTTTTTATCAAAATTTTAAAGTAATAAAGTTATGCGATTTGTGGTTTTGAATGAGGTATAAAAAATACACATTTGTCAGGCAATAGATTTAAAAAAAAAATCATTTGCTATTATTTAAACTGATGAAAGCTGATTCGGATTTTGAAAAATTACTGTTAATGTTAATAGCTTAGAAACAAAGATATCTATCAAAAATATAAAAACTGTTTGATTGCAGAATTGTATTGTTATAATATTTTCAGAAAAAGGAAGAATATAGAATTTAAAATACCGAATGCTTTATGTCTCAAAATCTGATTGGGTGACGGCCTTGTATTTTACATGAACCGAAAGATAATAATAAAATAAATAATGGGAAAATTAATTGATCAGATTAACTATAGTAAATTAATCAGATTATATTAATTAATAAATTAGAGTAAATAATGGGAAATGGGAAAATTATATAAAGAGATTTAAAATAATTCCCATTTTCACTCTCCCCCTCTCCCCTTTGGTCGAGATGAAAAAGGACTCTTAAATTATTTCGAAGTATGGTTAAAGAATAAACGATTCTGATCATAATGTTAGAATAAAATTTAAACTATATTTATAAAGAAAAAAAACACAAAATTTAAGTTCTCAGTGCATTTACAAAAACGTTTTATTTCGAAAATGGTCCTCCTTCTCATTTTTTTTTCCAATTAATTTGCGGTCAAGTAATGCACCATTTTCGAATTCCAAAGTTTCTTATCGAATCGAGAAACTGATAATTCACTCAAAGCTGGTCTGAGGTTTTGCCCTATCTCATAAAAGGTCAACGTCTTTGAGGCGATTTTCTTCTCTTGGAAGATACGAGACTTGAAGAAAACTCTACTTAAAAATATATGTTTTGAGAAACAGAAATTCATATCACTTTCAAGAGAAGCGGACTTTTTCATGCATATAATACGATTTTTAGTGGCACATTTAATGGAATTGCAAACAATAGCTTTATGTAAATATATTTGTGAGGCTATTGGCTTCCAATATTATACAAATTGTGCCATTTATCTGTTAGGAATGAGTTGGAATAAACTACCAAATTTTAAACAGTTTAAAAAGTTAAATCGTTTTAAAACGATTTTTCTTTCAAAAACTTAATTTAATAATTTTTTAACCATATTCAAACATAATATTTTAAAGTAAGAAAAAGAACACAAATTTTAAGCAAACAATTTAAGAAATCGTTTTCTAATTTCCATATACACAGGTTATAGCATGCCAGTCTATTTTATAGGTTCCCAACCTTTTCCGAATCATTTTAAGAATGAGTTTTTGAGCGAACCAGAATGTAAAAAACAGTATAAGCATAACTAAGCACATCTTTTGTAAGTAAAATAACTAACTAAAAAAGATAAAATAAATAGAAAGAGTTTGTCTACAAAATATACCATTTCGAAACATTTTATTCAAAGTTGAAAAATGGCAATTTAAACTCATGCAATTTATTTAAGTTATAAGCAACCTAGACATTACTACAGTAGGCTAGACATTTTTCTTCTTTTTGCTTTTAATTGTTTAAATAACGTGATACCAAATAGGGGATTTCAAAAATGAAACAATTCATTTATTGAAATTGAGCAAAAATAGTTTTGTTACTATCTTTTGTATAATATTAGTCTAATTCACTCTTCAGATAAAAATTTAAAAAATAAACAAAGCAAAAATAAAATCATGCTAATTGAGAAAAACGTGTCGTTTTTTTAAAATATCGTTATAATAAAAAGTGAACATTCTGTAATAAAGGATCTTTGGCAGATGCATCAATCGTTTCAATAAAAAACTAAATGCTTCAAATATCCAAGAATATTATAAATTGTTAGAATGTATTTTAATGTATTTAAATTTAGAATTTACTATACACAGAATAATATTATGTGAGGGTGATTCTTTTATGAGCTCTGCTCCTGGTTTGCACCGACCTCATTGCTGACGTAAAATATCCTCAGTGGTTGACTGATCATGGGTTAGAATCCCCTTGGCGTCGGACTAACCTTCTGGGGTTTTTGTGATTTTCCTCTCCATGTAACGCAAATATGGGTTAGTTCCATCAAAAAGTCCTCCGTGAAGGCTAGCTTCTTCCAATGCTTTATCGAGGAGTTCTCTTGTCTTTTGTGTTGGGTTCAAAATTACAAGGCTACGGAGTTGAATATTAATAGTCGTAAACTCAGATTTGGGTTGATTGTTCAGCGTTGGTTATAAAATACAAAAAATATTATTACAGCAGCATTTTAAAAAAAAATAATAAATTCGGAAACAAGAAAAAGTCTGTGTTCATATCTGTAAAATTCCTATAGAAACGAAGCCAAACTTAATTAAAGGGCATGGTCGAAAACATAGGGTGAGTTGTATATATCTTTATAAAATCAATTTTGTAGCTAAAAAACTTACTTAATACTCGTAATTTTTAAATTATGTTTTTTTATGTTATAAGTTTTTTTAAAAGTAATAATTATAAAAAATTTACATTGCTTGTAAAGTCAAAATTCTTTCCGAAATAAAGATAATACTTTTATTTCAAAAAATAATAAAAAAAATTCTTTAATTTTTTCTAATTGGAACCTGAAAGCGACACCATCGTGGGTAAATCATTACATTTCCTTAAACCACGATTCAGAATCCAATCAGAATTCAATTTGGATCAACACACACGCGTGTTCAGATTTCAATTAAATATGATCCGAAAATTGATTCAGCTTGGTAATAAACCAAGCCTAATTGCTTAAACGTTAACCCGCCTAATTTGACCACGTGATTATGAGCAACCATGAGATTAAAATCAAACTTAAATTATTTTAAAACACTTATAAATGTTTCTTCTTTAATTTTTATTTATTTCAATTACAAAAGAAAAGTATTTTTAGGAGGATAATTCAAATGAGTACCTTTTGATTTCGGAGAGTATGGATTAGGCAACCTTATCTAAGCAACCCAAAAGTTGGACCATACATGGCTAGGTGCTTGGCCGTAGTTGGGCATAACTTTTATTCTGTCGCAAACGAGGTCTCCTTTCTCAAAGAATTCTTCGCAAAATTTCTGAGGTATCATGCAGAGAAAGACCTCGTTTTTCAAGCAAATTCGCAGGACTCTGTTTGGCATATGATCACGTTGCTTGTATAACGATTTTTCAGCTCAACATAATGTCTCAAAAATAAATCAACCCTCATACTTGCCAGATTTGTTTCCAAGACTAATTAATTTTCTGAAAATAACAAGGCATGAAAATGTCGGAGATACCACGACAACTTTGATATCAAAATTGAAGAGCAATTTCGAAAGAGAACATTGAAAACTTTTCCGGAACTTCAAAGCACAGAAGTTTAATACGGGCCGATATAAAACATATTAAATTGACCTAATATGTACGAAATTTTTGGAGGGGCTATTAGATTTGTCTAGTAATTATAGTCCCATTTTGTAAATACATGACTAAAGTTTCGTGTTTGCAACGAAAAATGTACAATTTAATTATATTCTCAAAATACATACTTACAAACAATGAATCTAAATTGGTATGTAAGCGTTTCTAATATCATTTTAAATTTTAGTGCATAGCGATTTTCAGAACAATTTATTTTAGTGAAAAATTCGCCATCGCAATTCAATAGGTGTTTGTGCATCAACAGATTTTAAGATATTGCACTGGAAATGTAAAGATGCTGAACTAAAGAAAAAACGAGAATGAATCTGCAGTTTTTGATAATCTTTTCAAAGCATCCAAGAGAGCAATTTTTTCTGTTACTTCACTGCGAAGAATAGCACAAAAATTACTAAGTCTGGCAAATGGAGTACCACATCACGAATATAGCTCACTTGTGAACAAATGAAGCAATTAAATTAAATTGTTCTTATTTATTAAGAACCAATACTTAATTTTAATCAAAACTAAATAGCGATTTTTACAAACTAGTTATTTTCATGCTATTTCCAAAAAAAAAAAAAAAAAAAATCTTCAAATAAGAATCCTGATTCTAACCGAAAGTCTTAATTCTAAGATCTAGTCTAAAATAGTTTCTTCCCAGTTTCGTTTTAACTTTTTTTTAAAATGCTTTTTATGTTTTAGAATTAATGTTTTAAATATTTTCGAATGCTCTTTACCAAACCTAGCTTTTACTGTTAAAAATTAATATTATGCTATTTACAGTGTTATAATATTTAAAAATTATTATAATATCTAAATTTAGAGGCAAAACGACTGACATTTTACAAATAAAAATATATTATTACAATATTTAGCTCATAATGTTTCTCAAAAATTTTAAATTTTAATTATTTTATACTATTTTAAAAAGTAAATATAAATATTAAATTTATTTTCGTTTTGATTCATAAGCAAACTAAATACTAACTATAAATTATACATATAGTTTCAGTTACTTTCTTGGAGAAACATAACTCAATTACAAAAAAAAAAAGTTCAATTGATTTATATTAAAATCAGCTACGAATAATATAATTTATTTAAAGAAAAAAGAAATTCTATAAACTCGTTTTCAAAACTTTTTTTTTTCAATGAAAACTTTTATTACTTTGAATCCGATTGTCTAGATAAGAAAACATTTTTTCACCTTTAAAATTTCCTAAAAAAGTTTTGTGATGATCTTGAACCTAAACGTCTGAAATACAAATAACGAACTTCTGCCATTATTTATCTTAAAATAAAAAAGTATTTTTATTTTTATGTAACAACAGAAATTCTTATTCCTCTCACACTTTTAATTGCCATGAAGTACATTGAAACAAATATGTTTTTAACAGTTACCAGAACGTCTCATCGTAAGATTAGATAAATTTCTTTGGCCTAAAGATAAAGGTGTTCGCGTACTCATCTTCAGTCAATATGTTGCGCAACATAATGTTGAATAAATATCGCCTATAAATAGATACACCTATATTGCTGCCTTTAAATTTCAGATAAGAGCACCGAATTGAATAACAAAATTGATCATACAACATAACACTTAACTTTAAGGCATGACCTTGTTTGGGATTCTAAAACTTGCAGTTTGAATCCTTAATCGTTTGGAACACTTTAAGCGTCTATCATCAAGGTGAAATTTCAGATTGATTTGAATTTACTACTTTCGGCTCCTCGTGAGAAGTTGTTAAAAAAATATGATGATACGAGTTATTCTCCACCTTTGCTACAGTAAAATTAAAAATCGTTCTTGATAGGCCTAGCTAATTTATCTTCTGTAGGAATGTCAACAACAAAGTTATGGCGCCATTTGTTATTCTTGTTCCATAAAAATTAGAATAACTTGTTATACAATGAAAATGTTTGTAACGAACTGAGAATGAAACTGCGAAATGGGCAAGACATTTCATTTACCTTTCTGTTGTGACGCGAAATTATTTAAATTGGGATTTTGTTTGATTTTGGCATTGAAGGTCTAAATGAAATATAGTAATAAGATTTGCTTGTAAATGAGTTTTAAGTAACAGATTAAATCAATTTATTGACATTAGTGTGGTAATAAGATTTATTTTGAAAGGGGGAAATTTTTCGGAGGAGCAAAACTGTGACTTAAAAAAAGTAAAATTGCTTTTTGAAAACTGTACAGATAATTAAATGGTGAAAATATTATGACTAAATTATAGACAAAAATTTCAAAATTTCTGCGATCGATTAATTTTTGGTTAAAAAAAATAATAAACTGAGATTATTGATGTTGAAGGGAGAGGCGAAAAATTTCAGAAACAATGTTGAGAAATAAAATTTTTTTTTTTAAATATATTTGTTTATTATATTTTTTTGTTATTATTATTATTGCCAACTCCTTCGTACTTTAGGGCATATTTTTACCATTTTGATCAGGCGTAATTTCACCTATTTCAAAATGTTTTACCTGAGCTATTATAATTACTAAAAACAGTTACTTTCTATTTATTCATCGTGAAATTCTTCTACTAACATTTTATTAAGCTTTAAAATACGATCATAATCACTGGGTGCTAGACCTAGAAAATTTTGTGAAAACCACAGCTAATTCAAACTGTGACTCATTAATATTTGCCATTATTGTGATTTGCCGAAATTAATGAGCCAGAAATGGCAGATTTATGGGCAAGTCGGATGATTTGATATATCTTTTTCTTCAAAAGAAGAATTCTTCAAAAACTAAATTAATTCGTCAAATGAATGACCCATTTCTCACAAAGATTCTTAATACCTAAATGATCTTTCTTTCATATAAATTATTTCTTTCTATTTAGTTTGAACTTCCTCCCCTCGAATATAACTAAAAGCAGTATCTAAAAAAGGTCGAAATTTCTATGATCAAGTAAGTTATGATAAGATGGACTATTTTCTAGCCCAATATTTTGTCTAAATATTGGGTGACAGAAGTCGTGGCGATCGGGATTTGCAGACCAATGTTTGGCCACATTTTAAAAAAGGATTGTGGCAAAAAATATTGGTGACCAAAATATGTATGTTTAGCTATGCTGATATATTACAAATTATCTTCTGAAATGACTCATGTAACATTACAATTAGGTCACTTTTATGCTTAAAACTTAAATCTCAGATAGCGTTAATGCTAATTCTTAAATACGGGGCAAGACTTCCTTAAGCTAAAACAGGTGCGCAAATTCTCCCCCCAAGCGAGTTAATAAAAACGCAGTAAAATGATGAAAAGTATCATTTTATGCATTTAAAAAAATTCCATAGTTGAAGAAATGTTATTTTTATGCTATTATTATGTCACCAAACAATTAGTATAATTATTGGACATTAGATATTATTTTTAAAGCTTTTATCATTTAATTAAAAAATATGAAATGTGAAAATTTTTGTGGTCTTCAAACGAGTCCTTGCTTAGTTATCAATTTTTAAAGTAATAACTTATGACGTTCCTGTTACATTTATATTAAATTCGGGATCAGTTTTGCATTCCGATATGCAAATGGAATTTTTTCTCCGGTTCTTTTACTTTCCAGAATTCTTCTTTCTTCCCTTTTTTTGTGAAAGTGTGACACAATGATATCTATGGAAAATGCCTTTAACTATATGTAATGGCTTTTCCTAGGAATAGTTGCTAGTAGTTGAAAAACGCACAACAAATTTGGGAAACTGGTACTGAGGAATGTAATTCTTCTACCTGATTGGAACAGCGCAAAATGATTCAATTTGTCAACTTGTTAACACAACAGTCCCGAAAAGCATTGGTTTTGGCAGAAAAACTCGGATTTCTTTGAGGATTCTAACAATATTTTCCCTCCTTAAAAAAATTCCATTTTAGTTTAATTAGACCACGGGTAATCAATGCACTTCTTTAATTTGTTCTTTCATGGAAGTTGGTTATTAAAGGTATAATGAATTCGGCTGAAAAAATAACCTCCACAAAAATATAAATGAATAAAATAAAATAAAAAATTTAGGATACCAAAAGCTTTTACCTCCGTCCGCAAGCCATAATGATGCTTTTTCTACTTGTTTTTATGTGATTGTAATATTTTGCATAGAAAATAGAATAAATGTAGCAGGAAAAGCCTCCCCAATAGAATTTTTTTAAAAAAAATACACAAAAAAAGTACTAAGAAATGCTCTCTTAAATAATTAAAAATATCCTTTAAATCTTAAATTATTAACAGTAATAAAACTATAAAAAAGTATCTAAAATATTGAAAAAATGTACCCCTCCCCCACTAAAGACAACTTGCCCCTCTGCATACACCTGTGTGCACTAAAATCAAGTTGTTGGAATCAGTTGTTATGTGTGCCGAATTTTAAATAGTGGTTTTACATACATACAATGTAGATAAAATGATATGCTGCTACATGACATTTTTATTTAAATGGTTGTGCGGTACATCTACTTTTCTACACCCAAAGTTTTCTTTACAAATGTGAATTCGTCACTGCTCAGTGTCATTCTAAGTGACGTCAATCTTTGATAACTCTTCTAAGCTTCCATAAATGTCCACCAAGTTCTGACGTAATTGTAACATACTGCAAATTAGCAAAAGGAAAAGATAACTGTTTGATTTGTGACTTACGATGAAGGCTAACAAATTAGACGTTATTGCGTACGCTTTATGAAACAAAGTATTTTCTACAATAAAATCAAATCTTGCTGTGCTTTTATTTTCTAAACTAAATTTTAAGCATGAAATAGTTATTATTAAATGCGTGCATTTTATTTAAGTCAGTTTATTGCTGAAAAGAAATAACATTTAACGTAGTATGAGTGATTGGAAAACATACTTGAGTGCACGCTGGTAAACTGCAATGTAAAGTGTGCACTCGTGTATACGACATTGCTAATCCTACGGTAGAATATATACAAAATCAATCGACTCTTATATTTTAAAGCCGAGATGACATAATGGGTTAGGAACTGAAATGTCGTAAAGGACGGGGCTCTATCCTCGATGCTGATGGCTTGAAGCCTTCTCAACTTCAGATCAATGGGTAGCAGCTCATTTGGAAAGCAAATGCACTGTGCTGACCACGTTATAAACATCATCATGCTGGTCTGAATACTATTGTTGAGCCTTGACTTCTATGATACTATTGGCAAACAAGTAGCTGTTGTTCGAAAACCATTAAAAGCATTTAGTCAAGTATATTTCAAACTATGCTTCACCGAACTTTTACTTGATTTCATTTATATTTTGTATACTCCATTAGAATAAGTGCTATGTTTAACTAGTACATAACATTTTTACAAATTTTACATTGCTTTTACATATAAATATATGTACAACTCATTCCTGAAGTGTATGACTTCATTTGTTCGCAAAAAAATAGTTAAAATCGACAAATCGATAAAAGTACAACACTCTTTTTTTCTTCAAATGTAGGGGCTAATTTACTGTAATGATATGCAGGGACCTAAATGACTGACAAGCTATTGGTAAATTTAATGCATAATTAAAACAAAAGTAAAAAAATGCTTTTTATGGAATGCAATATCGAGAAAATATTTAATAAATGTGGCTTTCTAGTGGTCAATTTAATAATGCTTCTAATGAGTGACACTATTGATTAGTTAATTAAGAGATAGTGTTTTATTGATAAATTGAGATAATATTAAAAGTTAATGAAAAATTTAATATACATTACTACTAACCTTGACATTTATCATGATATCTATGCATAGTATATATTTAATATGCTTTGCATTTTCATTGAAATTTTATTTTAAATATTTAACTAAAATCTTAGGGACTACAGTGTGAAATGACATTTTCATGCTGAAACTGAGCTGTATTAACCCTAATATTTAGGATTTAATTCATTTAGCGATTTTAAAATGTGTAATTGAAAAATTTTAATAGTTTTAGAAGAAATATTTATAAAATAAATCGAATAAAGGCTAATGAAAATGGACATAAATAGCAATACGGTTTGAGGAGAATAGTACTTTTAAATAAATTACGGAAAAAATTACAATTTCTTATACATTTCTATAACCTTGTTAGTCCAAATGTTTATGATGATTATTTGATATTCGTATTTGTCAAACATTATTTCAACATTATCACAAAATAGGAGTTTTTAAATTATTAAACATTAAGTTTAATACTTTTTTATTGAAAAATCGGTAAGAGTTGAAAAAAATTATTCAAAACAATTCTGAAACTGTATCATAACAATTTGAAGGGAATAGTACTTTTAAATAAATTTTGGACAAAATTATTTATGTATTTCTATAACCTTGTTAGTCCAAATGTTTGTAATGATTATTTGATAATCATATTTGTCAATAATTATTTCAAAAATAAATGCTAATTTTTACTTAAAAGGAACATTATATTGATTCTATAGTGTATGGATTCTATATTATATTAAGTGTCATATTAATTATGAAAATAATATTTTTCTTAATTATAAACATTTCTCTCAAACAAATAATCAAAAACTGCTATCAACACAAAGTAGGATTTTTTTTAATTGCTAAACATGAAATTTAATACTTTTTTATTTAAAAAAATAGGAAAGAATTAAACAAAACTATTCAAAACAACTCTGAATTTTTATTTTTATCAAAATAAAATAGGATACCGTTTTATTGGGATTTAAGAAAACATGCTACCAAATCAAATAAATATTTTTCGCTCTAACTCAAATTGATATAAACGGAATATTTCAGGTAGTACAATATTCATCAAGAATGTCAAGACTTGTCATCATTTGTGTTTATTCATATCCTATTGGTAAATCATGTCCTTGTTTTTATCAGCGTGGATCTCTTATAACCCGGATTTGATTTTCGTGAAGCATTTATTAACTTATAGCATCTGAGAAAACTTTTCGAATATTGCCTACCAGATTGCTTATTATTGCTTTCATTAAAATTTTAGGTGAAAATTTGGCTTCATAATTTCTACATGCAGTATTTCAAAATTATCTTTCAAATTTTGAAATTTTAACAAACGAAAAATATGTATCCCATATATTTATACTTGTTGCTTTATTTAAGAATTAGACACTGAAAAGTACTGTATATTTTACCGAAAAGCTTTAGTATGGTTTTGGTAAAATTAACTATGAAAAATTATTTTATAATATGCGTTAAAATATAGTAATAACGGTCATATTCGGTAATTTTATCATGATACTTTAGAGAAAGGCATAAAAATTATTTATTCGATTTACTTTTAAGTTTTGTGTCTTTTATTAAAGACCTAAATACTACCAGAATTTCTAGTAAACCGTTACCACAGGAACGGAAAAACTACCAAATGAATGTTTTAATTGCCGTATATGTCGATTTTATTACTAGAATTCCTATTATTATTTTTTTTCACTAAAAGTATTTTTATTATTCAGTTCGGTAATTTTATCACGTTGGTTTTCTTCATGCAATTTAAAACTAAGAGAGTGAGAAAATTAGAAAACGGTTCTAACAAAAATGTAACATTTATCGAAACTTAAGTTTAATAAATTGTGTACGTTTTTTTAACCCTTTTTATTTAACTTCGAAAAGTTGCATATTAGTATGAAAATGATTATCAAGAAAATATTGAGGTTTTACATTAAACTTACTATATTCTGTAAAATAAGCTTTTAAGTAATTCAAATTATGAATGGTAATTTTTACTTATTTCTTTAGTAAATATGATTGCTAAGATTGCCGTTGCTTTAACATAAGGAAACTGCGTAATAAGGAATCGATGTTAATGGGCAATTAGAAAAAAAATTACAGAACAATGATTAGTAACAATTATAGTTAAAAATCGTTACAATTATGGAACATATAATTATGTTAGTAGTTAAACAATTATAGAACAATTATTATTATGGAGCAAACTGTTTACTGAATAAATTGTGCCCTTTTTATTACTAAAATATTTGAACATGTTTAGTTAACACTTTAAACTTAAACTATTAAATAATAATATTTTTTAATGTTACGCAAAATACGAAAGCTAGTTTAAAATAATTATTTTTAAAATATGAATAGAAAGTTTTTCGTTTCTTCAATATCAGGAAACGATAATAAACTATCAATTTTTACTCAAGATTTTTTAAAAAAAAAAAAAAAAAAAAAGATTATAAGAAAAATTATTGAATAGTTGGTTTGAAAAATTGAGTTATTTTTCCCACTTCAAAACTTTGAAACATATTTAGGGTACCATTTTTATGTTTATCAGAGAAGGTTATTTTTAAGCTGTAGCTGAAGTTTATTTAATTGACTTTTGAAAAAAAATAATAACACATATTTTTCTGGCTGTTGAGTCAAAGTATCTCTGGTCTCTTTGACTTTGTCTTTAAATTTTCTCAAATATATAACATATTAGCTTATCAGTCATTTTTACTAAAATTATACCTGCGGTCTATATTATTCTAAGTAGTTAAATAGTCCACGATCCGTGACTCCATGCAAACTTGAGTTACTTTTTTAAAACTTATAAATTTATAGTCAAATTTTATTTTTTAAAGCATATTTTTCTCCTCAGGCCTAACATAGAGATGAATTTGCGAAAAATTTTATGCGCTTAGTAAAATACCCCTTTGTAAAAATTTGACGAAGTAACTGTTGAATGAATTAAAAGATACAATCGAATTTAACTAATAAAAACGTAAATAACAGCTTTATTAAAAGAGATTTTAAATTAGAATTTCATAAATTTCTTTAAAATTTTACTTATTAGAGAAGTATACAGAATATCATGGTTTTCAATTATTTTTGTGATTATTTTTAAAGTTTCGAATCTGTTCAGAAATAATCTTGTTAACCTTAGCTTTCTTATCGCTTTTCAACTTTTTACCCCCATTGAGTTTTATAAATGCTAAAAACTCACGATAGATGTCTCTAGAGTTTTATCAACACTTCTACATACCAAAAACATTCTAGCTCGTTACTTTAGCGTTCAGTCGTCGCCAAGGGCAACCTGACGTCACCAACGACGTCATCAAGAAAATGCGTGAGATTCGCGGCGCAGTTGTTTCCTCTCAGACCGAATCAACTAGTTACCCCGCAATGTGACTTCGGTAACCAGCACGTCGCTAACTTTAGTCCGAAAAAATTTCTTCGCGGTTTTGTTGTTATATCTGACCACCTGTGGATTTCAACTGGGGAGCTTTAAATCACCTGAATGATGGGGAAAAACTTCTTCGACATGCTCCCTCAGCTTTTGCGGCTTTAAAGTGGTTTTTGCTTAATAATTTTTTTCACTCTTTCAACTAAATGAAAGCAACCTTGGAAGTGCGTCGTATGTTTTGGTTCCTCTAAGCTCTCGGGATTCTTTTCTTATTGCGTTAGTGAATTTTACTACAACTACCCCTTTCTACGCGAAGTGAATTAAAAGTTGTACTACGATTACTGATTGTTTTTTCCTGTAGTTTTCACCATGCCTACGTAGTACATATCAACATTACAGTTACGTAATTAAGTGAAAACAAGTTAAACTCGTACATTATTTTTGTTCTAGTCCACCTTACTTGATATTGTTTGTTTTTTATTTGTGATTCGTTTATTTTTAACTTCAAGAATTTGTGTTTTTTCTGACATGCCGTCGAAACAGGACTTCATTCCCTTTGAAAGTGTGATTAACAACTGCTGTGCCGCTAAAACCTAACTTAAAGTATTGTGTTTTGATGTGAATTAATCAAAACTGGGTACTTTCAACACCTTGTTTTCTTCCGACTCTGAACATCATCAATTTTCAAAAGTGGATTACCACGCGGGACTCACAACTATGGACCCATTGGACATCGACCCGAACTTTGAGCCTCAGACGAGGGCCCGGTCGAATACATGGCCCTTGCCCCGTCCTGAGAACTTTGTGGAAGCCGGGGAAGGTGATGAGAAAAGCGGATTGCCTGCCCATCTGCAGGGGCATATCCCCGGCGGCGCCCTCGATCCACAAGCCCCGAAGAAAAATTCCTCAAGGCGGAATGCTTGGGGTAATATGTCTTATGCCGATCTTATCACACAGGCTATCCAAAGTTCTCCTGAAAAGAGATTGACACTCGCCCAAATATACGAGTGGATGGTACAGAATGTGGCATATTTCAAGGATAAAGGGGACAGCAACAGTTCTGCCGGTTGGAAGGTAGGGTTCATTAATTATTATCATTTAGATTTAATTAATTATTTGAAAAATTTTAAAAATTTTTTGGCTACCTTATGAGCAAACATAGTGAGTCGTTAATTTATGTACAAAATACGGCATTTTTTGTATAGTAATTATGACAGGGTATTTTTATTTTATAATAAATAAACCTAATGGAGCGTTAAGGATTCATGAGTTATCATATTTAAACTTAAATCTGTGACTGCACATTTTTCATTTATGAAAAAATAGTTTTTTTTTTTTTTTTAAATATTGTTTTATGTTATTAAGAACAAAACTCCAAATTTGTAGACATGATTAAATTAAGTATATTATGTTTAGGCTAATGTATTGTATGAAGTAAGGGTGCACAACCTTTTTGAGTGAAGGACCTATTGCACAGCAGGTTGACTAACGTAGGGCTACACGCATGTTTAGTCTTGCTGGCGGCAAATATGATAATTTTTATGTAAACATTAGTGTTTTAAGTGCTAAATATTTTATCAAAAAGATATGTATATTTGTTAAAAATTAAATACCTTTAATTATTAGAAATCATTCAAAATCGAAAAAAGTGATAATTATTCTATTTTTTCCCCTTTTTATCAATAATCGATTTTTCAATAATTAATACTTACTTAAATATTTGGGGGAGGGGGAATATAAATTTTTACCAAAAAAGCTAATAGGTAATAAAGTGTAAACAAACATACATATTTTAATTAGAGAAAATCAAGAAGGTTTAAATAAAAAGATAAAGCAAAATCATAATGGTTCAAAATAAGAATCAATATTTATTTGGTTTTGAATCTTATCAGATGTTATTCATTTTACTTGAATTATAAGAGGTTTTATAAAATTTAAATAAGAAACCTTTTTTCTGAAACCAAAGCAAGCAAGTCAAAAAGTGATTACTCAAATTTGAAATTCGCTTATCGTAATATCGTATTAAAAATATCGGATGTTTCAAAACCATGCGGAATTTCATAGCAATAATCATGGAAACTTACCATGCCTTAATGTTAATGATTCAAGGTCCTGACCTCAAATATGCTAGTTCATTGGTGCAGACGATAATAAAGTTACGAGATCAGACGCACAAACGTACTCTCTCTAATTAAGCATAAATTTTTTTTCAAAAGGATGCAAATTCTTGACCCTACAAATATGAGGGCACCTACAATCTGTAAAATATGGTCCCAAAAGTTTGCTCAGGAAAACGGTCATAAGTTTGGACCCTTTGATGTTGATTTCAATTTTTGAAATCAACAATTTGCCCACGAACCGATCTAGATTGAATCCTGATTCATGAAAATCCGATCGTTAGATCAAAAGTAATTCACGGTTTTTTAAAAAAATTATAAATTGTGGGAAACCCTACGAACATAAGAGGTCTTGCTCTTGTTAAAATGTTCAAACAAAATCTGACTCGACGAACTGCTTAACAAAACGACGAAACTATTTGAACAAAATTAAACTTAAATGAAAGTTTTAATTGATGTAAGAATTGAGAACAATTCTTTTGAAAACGAAGTTTTGTAATTGTTGATGCCTGATGTTTTTTTTAGGAACAGTTATTCCATTATTAAGTTGCGTAGAAAAAATTAAAATACTGTATTTTTAGCGAATTGTTGACATTGAAGGAACTGAAAGTTAAGACAAAGCACTGTTTGATATATAGTTAAAAATGCCTTATGTTTTTATTTTCTTGTCCAGACTTTTAAAATTTAATTAGAATTTTTCCAATGTTATAATTTAAATATTAAAAAGAAAGAGTTAAAAAAATATTTTTTCCATGAATGGGTAGAGATGTATTTTCTTTCTTCTTTATTTTTTTTTATTTTTATGAAAATGACAAATTTTGAAAAATTGATAATATTTCCAATCTCTTTATAAATCTCTTCTTGATATCATTAAACCATACAAAACTCAGCAACTAAATTTGAAGCCAGAGAATTTAAAAAAAATTCTTATTGAATCCTCGTACAGTTGGCACTTTACACTCGTATTTTGAGTTTTTCCACTATTCCTGGATTATTACAACAAATAATATCAAACTGTCACTGTAATGTAATTACTGATAACTCATATTAATGTTACGAATTTAAACGAAAATGTCGATTATATAAATGAATTTAAATAAAAATGCCAAGTTCATCCGGAGAAAAAATTGGAAAGCATCTGTGAATGCCGAAACTGTGTCTCGTATTAAAATTATCTTATGTTTGAAAACAAATCACAATGATGTGTTTGTTTTATTATTATTTATAATTAGTAAATGCGGGGTAAAGTTGCTATCTTCTCTATTTGTGTCGCAGTTGATTTGCGGTCATTACTCTGTGGATGCCTATGTATTGATCCTTATCAATTATTGCTCACTTTTGATGCAAAAGGAAACCGCAACTACACCACATACTTTTTTCGCACTTTGGCATTGGCTTTCCATGCATACACCCACCATCATGTTTTGCACATAGCTCACATGTTATTATTATGCCTGTTGCTGAAGTAATAATAAGCTTTAATAGAAAGAAGAATAAATGGTCACATTAAAAAAAAAATTTTTTTTTGTTGCAATATTTCATTGTAGGCCGGGATAGCATGGTTGGTTGGACACTGGCCCCATGTCTAAGGGGTCGTGGGTTCGATCCCCGCCGGCCCCGTGTAGTAAGTGGTGACTGATGCACGTTAAATCTGCCGAAACGCAAAGACCTCCATGTCCCCATAGCAAATCAATACCTCTGGGGATACTGATCAAGGAGTTTCCTTGTCTTCTGCATTGGTTCAAAATTACAAGGCTACGGAGTTTAACATTATTAGTCGTAAAACCAAAATTGGACCGGCTGCTCAACGACGGATAAAATAAAAAATAAAATATTATATTGTGAGCCGTGGTGGCTCAGAGGAAAGAGCTTGCGCCTTCCAATGGGGTGAACTGGGTTCGAATTCCAGCAATGGCTGGTTGATGTGACTTTTGCACCTGGCTTGCACCGAACACAGTGCTGACGTAAAATCTCCTCAGTGGTTGACGAATCATGGGTTAGAGTGCCCTTGCCGTCGGGCTAACCGTGGGAGGTTTTCATAATATCCTTTTCCATGTAACGCAAATGCGGGTTAGTTGCATCAAAAAAGTCAGTTTTCATTCAATACTTGATCCAGGTAGGAGTTCCCTTGTCTTCTGGATTGGATTCAAAATCCCAAGGTTACAGAGTTGAACAGTAGTAGTTGTTAACCCAAAAATTGAGTCGGTTGTTCAACGACGGTTGTAAAATATGTCATCTTAAGGGTGAAAATATTTTATCATCACATAGTCGCTTTGGTAAATGTCCGAAATATTACTAGGTCTAGTAAAGTGCCACTGTCTGGTATTCCGAACACTGATGTTTCTCCTAATCTATCCTCATCAGATATTAAAATATCAAATTAATATAATAACATCAACGAATAAATATAGCAAATATTTCGAACATACACCAAAGCTACTATTGTTGTTGTTCACTGGTTAAAGTCAACATTCTCTTAATTTCGGTCAATCGTAGTAACATACATTAAATGTATTTTGCCTCCCAAGATATTTTTAAATTAAGTTCTTTTTAAGTCACTATATTAAATTATTGTTATATTATCACTATATTATTTTTAGTCACTATATTATTTTTATTGATTAATTAATAATTTGTAACCGTTGATTGTTTCTATTCTGAAATTTTTTAAGAATAATATTAGTCCAAGCAAAACAAAGTTTGCAAAAAAGGGGCTTCGGAAACGGACTCATCGATATCTGTCACTGACTCATTGGGTTTGAGGAAAAAGTTGCTATTAGAGTCTACCGGGCACTGGCCGGAAATATAGATATTCAGGTCAAGTATTATGGTAAATATAATAAATTTTGCCTTTGTCAGTTACCTGTGGTCCTATTGCTGCTACGATCAAATTTTACGCCGATCACCTGAAGATTAAAACTATTTAAACATGTTAAGATCGCCCTTTTCAAAAGAACATTATGCATTCATGAATAAAGCTAAATACAACGTGTGAGTGACGTAAAACAAGAGAGAACAAGTTAAGTCACAAAAACGATCGTCTCGGTACTGTAATTTAACACCTTCTTAACTGTTGAATAGAATGTCTGAGTTTCATTCATGTGTGACAATATTTGTGCTGCTTTCTTCCCCTCTTGCTTAATTCGTAAACAATACTAAGTTAATCTTTTATTTTGATTCTGCATTCATAATCTCTAGGAGAAATTTTCTGTAGCGATCCTTCAAATTTTGTTTAATTTACGCACTTTTGATGCAAAATAAAATGGTAAACCAAACAGTGCCTGGATATTATTTTATGACTAATATTTATTAGTAGAATTTATACTTGTAGGTAGAAAAGTTTTTTTTTTTTTTTTCTTCGAGCAAACGATTCTGTTAATGACTATGAATCTATGAATGTTTGAAATCGTTTTCTAATTTTAAATTTCAGACGAGTGTTTAAGTAGAATAAGAAATATTAACTCACTCTTAGGGTTGCGAATCGTTCTACAATAAATGATAAATGATTATAAAATATACAAAATCAGAAAAGATCATGTATGTATGAATTTATTTCTGCAATCATTCTTTCATATTCCTTTCATAGAAAATTCTAGAACTTCGTTTGCTTTCCGAAATGTATATATTTTACTTTTCCTCAATTCGGTGGAAGGAACTGCCGCTCAATTTTCCTCGTCAATAAGAGAGTGTTTGATAGGGAGAGAGAGATATTAAATGCATCTCTAATTGCCCCTCTCGTATAAAGGGTTATCAATTCTATCCACGTGATGATAATGAAGTGCTTTATTCTCTAAAATGGTCACCTTTTTATGCCCTTGAGAAAACCTGTTCCAAAGAGCTTATGTAATATGCAACGTGAAAATAACCAGATAAAATGAGTTAATAAGACTCTTCATTTCTCTTTTTTCGATTTTATTCACAATCACTTTTTGCAAGTTTTAAGTGCATACGGTACACATATATATTTGATTTCGTACACTTTTACAGGCGCAGATAATTTTGTGTGATTATGTAGGGATTATTTTTAATATATATATTTTTTCGATTGTGAATTATAGTATTTTACATTCCAGAAATTTTACAGCGAGCTGAGATGTTTTGAATATATCCTATAATAATTTGTTTCTGAATTAAATTTTAAATTTAAAAAAAAAAAAAACTTTATTTGGAATTTATTTTATCGTTTGCGTAGCTGATTATGATCAGCATATTTTATTGATGATTCTTTTTTTTTCCTAAAAAAATCGTTATTTGTTCAATAAAAAAAATTTTTATGGATAAAAAAATGTCCTTTATTTTTCTTTCAAAATATATATGTATTGCCTTTTAAAACACATGTTTTCTTTATTTTTATTTGCTTTTTTTATTGTAATTTTTTCCTAACCAAAATATTTTGATTTTATTTATCTCACATCGAGATAATGCAATATTTCAGGGTTTTGTATTTATTTGATAAAAGTCTGAAATGTCCTGAAGTCTGAAATTTTACGAACGTCGTACGAGTTGATTTACTCGAGATTTACGGCGCTGACGTCTTAACTTGAAACCAATTTGAACTAGATCATTTCGATAAAAGATCGACTCTTATCTGTAATAAGCATGTTACGCAACTAAAGTTCATATTTGTGATATACATGAAATTCAACATCCTTATAGCGGTAGTTTTTTTATTATTTTATGTATGAGATATTATAAATAACACAAAACTAAATATTTACGAACAGTGCGCTTAATTTTATAACGCAATATGTTTTAAAGATTAAATTATTATTAGTATTTTTTTATTCTAACTCCGATTTACTTTTAGAAACATTACTTCAGCTTGAACCATTATACCGGGCGAATTATCAATATTGTAATAAGTTGAACCATACACGAAGGAAAAATTCTAGTAAAATTACCGTTCTGTATGGTAATGGCATTTCTAGTAAAAATAATCATAATTCTGGTTAATAAAATCGAAATATGCGGTATTTAAAACTAGTCATTTAGTAATTTTTTTTCCGTTCATTTGGTTATGGAAATTCTGGTTTTTAAAATTACAGTTTTTATTACCACACTTTAGTAAAAAATATATAATAAACTGAATAAATGGTTTCAATGCCATGCTCCAATGCTTCATAATAAAATTAGCAAACCTTACCGCTTATGCCAAATTTTATCACGTATTCGAAAACTATATTTTATTGTTAACTTTGCTAAAAATCATAATCCAAATCGTTTCGGTAGTAATTACCGAGCTGTTTGGATTTCCCATTCCGCCCTAAACACGGTAAATTTAACCATATTATTGTAATTTTGACCATTCTCTTTATCTCAGTGTACTATCGTGTAATCAAGTTAAAGGAAGATTAGTTATCACTTTATTATAGTTCAACCTGATACCGTTATCGTTATAAAATAGAACGATGGCTTAAAGCAGTCTAAAAGTTTTAACGGTAGATGAGTTTTTTTTCTTTTTTTATCTGATATTATATACGTTTCTTCAATTGGAATTTTGAAATCTGCACTTGTCTTATTATCATAATTGATGCCTCATTATCAATCCATCATTAAAAGTGTCTCAATCTTTAATTGAGTGCTTTAAGTAACAGCGTCGTCCATTTCAAATGATGTAAACTTTTTTTTATTCTCCATCAAAAATAAAAGACTGATTCATATAAAATTGAACACGTTAAAATAAATGGGAATATAAAAATAAAAAACGTGACCTTCGATGAAGTGGAGGTAAATGACAGTCATAAAAGGAAGGATAATCTCCCGGAAAGACACGTGTCACTGTATTCATTTATCCTTCTTACTCATTATCATCAAGTGGTTATGCATACTTTTTTTTTTTTTTTTTTTTTTTTTTGTGCTGCAAAGCGCTGAAAAACTAGTTATTTCAACTCTCTCTTTAAAATGCTGACGCTGTTTAAAATTAAAATACGAAACGATGGAAAAAGGAAGAAAAAAGTGTTGAGCTATCACGATAAGAACGTAAGTGCAAAGGTACTATGATAAGATTGCACACTTTTAACTGCCTATCTGAGGCAGACTTTTTTTTTTTTTAATCAATTTTAGAATTTACATTCTCTTTTTTTGTGATACATTGCGGATTTATGAGTTTTGCCGTGAAAATCTTGCATTTGATGTATTTATAGTACACAAAAAGTAGACATTGTTAATAAAAAATTTAATAATGATTTTTTTTAAAATTTCTATCATTATTTTTTTTATTTTAAACTTTGGCAAGCATTTTTTTTCAGCGAATGTTAATTATCGCGGATTACTTTAAAATTTGTTGAAATGAAACATAACAAGGCACTTTTTGTATGCTGTAAAATAATTCTGGATCAAATTACGGTATAAAGTACTTGCACTTTGTGTGCGTCATCCGTAAAAAACATTTTTACAGCAAATTATTGTGCTATAATTTTTACAGTAATATTTCTTTAATTTGAGTAATTTTACTGTAAAAATTACGGTATATCAGATGTTTTGTTCAATATCAGGTTCCGGTAAAAATGGACTTTACGGTGAAAAGTACCAGTACTTTTTACAGTTAAGTCCATAATTTGATGCCGAGCATTTCACATTGTTTAACATAATACAAAAATTAAGCATACTTCTAAAGTATTCTTTGATGTTACGAATATACACCCTTAAATTAGTCATCAAACCCATGTAATCTAAGATGACTACTCGCTCAAAAAACCTGTGTCAAATAGTACATGATTGGGTTATTATGAACTTATTGTAGTCCTCTAAATTGTTTCTGTGTGCAGTAAAAAGCATCTCTTTTATTTCCTAATGAGTAAAATATCCTGCATAACTTCAAGGATAAGATTTCCGAGTTGTTTGGCGAACTGAGGAAAGTCGAGAATAGCTCGATTTTTCCATACTTTCATTAACCTTCCCAGTTTCAATGGCATCAAATAAAAACGGGATTTATTTTTATCACAGCAGAAAACTATTTTTAGTTCCTGAAAATTCGTTTTTTTTTTTCTCTTTTAAGTTTTTTTAAAACTTACATGACAAATTTATTGTAGAGCTGTTTTGTATCTTTAGTGTTGTAGCATATGATGTGGATTTAGGGATCATCACTTGTTCATTCAAGATAAATTATCTTGTTAGTCAGTGTTCATTATTCTGAGGGGAATTTTACAGGGGCTAACTCTGAGCGCTATTTTAGATTCGTCTTGTATCACCCATTTGGATATTATATCACTCCTTCTATGTATGGTAGTTGTTGTAAGGTAATTGAAAAATTTGACCCGTTGTATTCCATCACTGTTATTTTGTAGCCTTTGGGCTACTTCTGAAAGTTTTCAGTATTTTCTTATCAGTATAACTTTTTAGACTTATTTTACTTTTAAGTTAAGAGCGGATATTATTTATTCCTCAATCAGACTTGTTTAATTTAGATTGTTAGCGAATAAGTCCAAATATTTTTAGGCTTGCTTGCCAACATGTCAGTCATTGCTCAGTAAGTTTAATTCTTCTTGATTAACCGGCATCGATAAAAGGCCCCGGGTACTAAATAATTGATACTAAAAACCCAAAATTACGGACAACACATTTTAATGACGAACAAAAACATACACAAAATACAAACACTACAACCACACTACTTTTTAGAACAAATTTTTTAAACGTACTGAGGGAAAAGAACGCTGTCCTCTCCGACAGCGACATCTATTGCTTAATATCTTTTAACAGGCCCATTGTAATAGGCCTAAGCAAATTTGCACTGGTTGAGTAAATCTTTCTACATTTTTAATAAGCTGAAAAGCATATGGGTTGACTGTCATAAGCCTGAAAAGTATCAGGTGGATTATAAAATACTGTACTTAGTACCAGCTTTAACATTAATGAGCTTTGCCATTTGCTGACAAACTCTCACTATTACTTAATTAATTCGCCTGCGAAGAACTGGATTGTATAATTAGTATATATGTACAATATATAATTTTTTGCATTTAAAAATAATTCTCTGACGTTCCCCTCATGAAATAAGTAGTTAAATAGAATTGAAATGGAAGGAATGAGCCCCTCAGCGTTTGTTTTTGTTTTGGAGGCGATTGCACTTTTTTCTATTTGTTTTCTCTTAAAAATTCGTAATGCGATTGCGTAATGGAGAGTTGGTGTTTTTTTGGGTGGAGACAATTAGTGCGTAGTTTGTATTTTTAGCCTCCAGCAAGGACGAAATGTGTTCCTTATTTTTGAACTTCAATCAAAACCGAGTTCATGCTTTCTATTATTTATACTCTCAGCTCTTCAGTGATTTAAAATTAAACTAGTTAGAACACTTTTTTTTCTTATACACATGAGATGGAATTGATAATCTTCTAGAAAGATTTTTTTAAATTCTTATTTAATAACTCGGTTGTCATTGAATTGTATTTAATAGTATCGTTATTCTTAAACTATTATTAAATATAGTTTTTGTTTTTAAATTGAATTAAGTAGATTTTTTTTCATGCTGTAAATCAGTTAATACAATTTGAAAGGAAACTATTTCACGTTGCTTTATTTTATATTTGTAAAAGGACATTTTTCGCTTTCTACTGATTTCAATTATAAAACATTCTACAGAAATTATCATTTTTCAATTTTATTTTTATCCATTTTTAGCTGAATTTTTTGATTTTTAAAGATCTTTTATTTTAACTACATGAGTTATTATTATACTTATATTGTAGACAAAATTAATGAAAATGCTTGTTCTATATCTCTGGTTTGGGTTTTGTTAAATTGTAATATATGGATTTTTAATATGAATACTTTAAAAACCTGTCATTAAATTGACTTTTGGTATGGTGATTATCACTTAACTATTTATCGCTGAACTAAAAAAAGAATTAAATTAAAAAAACAAAACAAAAAAAACTGTTAAACGATTTGTTGATTGTTTTAAAAATAATTAGAGCCTGAGATGTGAAACAATTACATACACACAAAAATGCGGATTGTTTAAATGTTAATCTGTATTATTTTATCCTTGTCTATTTTGATATAATTCTAATTTAATACGAGCAAAAGTTACTAAATTTTGAGATGATTAAAATAAAAATAGTAATGATGATAAAAATAATGCTGTCATTAACTCAATATAGAAAGCTAAAAGCTTCCAAAACCGAACTTCGTATGTTAAAAAAAATCTTACCAAGATAATTTATCGTAAAAAGGGAGGGACCCTTCACAAATAATTTTCTGCACAACCCATCACAAAATAATGTATCTGGAAAATGACTCGTCACAATAATTTTAATTTTAAAAATGGTCCCTTCACATATTTTTTGCTTTGTAAAACCGAACCGATGACGTCTTTCATTCAAACTAAACGAACAACTCATTGAAATACCTAAATTTTACTGCAATTGTTTTTCACGTAGTCTCATTCTACCAAAGTTTTAGATTCACGAAATTATGAGTAAATATTTCTCAATAACGGAAACTTTTGCTAAAAGTTCAACACAATTGTTCTGTGATGTTTTATACAAAATTTAAAAAAACAGGACCCTATTTTTTCTCAAATTTGATACGATTTTTTCTCCTAAAGAAACAGAACCCATCACAAAAAGTTCGTACAAAACTTTAACCTGACATAAATCTAGAAACAATTAAGCAACTATTCTGTTATCAACTTCATTTTATCAACAGATTATACCAAAAACAATGAAAAAGATAATCTTGTTAACGCACCTATACACTCTTTCATCATTTTTTCCCCTCTCCGTAATCTATCTCAAAATATTCTTGTCATTTTGACTTCTTCATCTTAAATTCCTTCTGTCCGATAGCTGCTCGGACAAAATTTCAAAAACCTTTCTGAGGTATTATCACGTTGATTGTTGCTGCAAGAGAAGAAAAAAATTTTAAACAGCTGCCTCTAACGTCCCCACCCCCCTTTATTTATCTTCTGCTTGATTATCCTTTTTCGATCTCAATCACGCTTTTCTCACTTTAGGCACGAAATGGCGCCAAACTCTCTTTGCCAGCAACAGCTTCCTCTGTAAAGGATTAGGGGAAAGGCTTAGAAAACTTTATAATAAAAAAAAATCATTTTTCTTCTTTTCTCCTGTTAAAAAGTCAGGAGGAAAAGTGGATATCTTTCCTTTCTCGGACAGAATTATCTCTGGTAATCGGATTTTCGGGAAATGGTGTGGAAATCTGCTTCCACTTCTCGCGCCATTTGTGGATTAAGCAGGCTCATTTCTCATCGAAATTCGGCCTTTTTTTTAGACTTTCACTGGCGGGGTCGTGGCTGTTTTAATTTCAAGTGCTATTTATCAGTTGACCATATCAAAACGTTTAAAACAATCACAAATGAGAAAAATATGTTAGAAAGGAAAAATTTTCTCAGTTTATTAATATTGCGCTAAGTTTATTAAGTATTTATATGCTAATAGAACAACGGTAAGGTCAAAGATCATTCCAAATTTCTGCATCTTTAATAAAGCGATAAATTGAATCATGTATTTCCATTTGAGTTAAATAATATTATATTAGCTCAATGAGTTAGTAATATTATATAAGTTCAATGAGTTAAATAATATTATATTAGTTCAATGATTTAAATAATATTATATTAGCACAATAAGTTAATATTATATTAGCTCAATAATATTATATTAACTCAATAATGTTATATTGGTTCAATGAGTAAATAATATTATATTAGTTCAGTGAGTTAAATAATATTATATTAGCTCAATTATTTAAGTAATATTATATTAGCCCAATAAGTTAATATTATATTAGTTCAACGAGTTAATTAATATTATATTAGCTCAATAATATTATATTAACTCAATAATGTTATATTGGTTCAATGAGTAAATAATATTATATTAGTTCAGTGAGTTAAATAATATTATATTAGTTGATTTAAATAATATTATATTAGCGCAATAAGTTAATATTATATTAGCTCAACGCAGGGTTGGCAAGATTTTGCCGCAGGTGGAAAAAACCATGGTAAATACCGGTAAAAACCGTCCTGGCAAAAACAGGTTTTTGCCAAGCAAATTGGCAAAAAGTGGCAAAAACCTATATTTTCCAAGATGAGAGGACAAAAACACATTTTTGGTACAAAATTATTCCTAAAATTGAAATATATACTATAAATATAAATAATTACAGAACAATTAACAAAATTATTATTCCATAATTAAATCATAATGTAATAATATATCATTTTAGTAGTTTAAAACATTATTGATTGGAAAATTTGCGATTATTCTCTTTTTTCCTGTGAAATGAACTTATTTTAAATTAACTATAATTTAAAGCGTAAAATATCTATCTAGATGTGTAGTTAATCATTGTACAAATAATAATTTTTTATAATATAATAATAATATTATACAAATAATAATATTTATTTATTTGTAAAAAAACATTTATTTAAGGATTCTAAAATAAAAAGAGGTCATAAACTTTCAATCTTTTAAAAATTATTGCCTTTATATTAATTATTAATATGTTAAAAATAATTTTTTCATGTAATGTATCAAAATTATTATTCCTTATGATTGATTTAAATTTGTTTCAAGTATTTTGTAATAATATTTAATCAGCAATTTAGATAATTTGGTTTTTGCCGGTTTTTACCAGTTTTTGCCGGTTTTTACCAGGTTTTTGCCACTGTCCTGGCAAAATCCCCTTTTTGCCGGCAAAAACTCCAACCCTGGCTCAACGAGTTAATATTATATTAGCTCAATTATTTAAGTAATATTATATTAACCTAATAAGTTAATATTATATTAGTTCAATGATTTAAATAATGTTTAGAATAAGTTAATATTGTATTAGCTTAATGAGTTATATAATGTTATGACTCAGCCTCAAATCTATCTACGTTTGCAATAAAATTGTTTGGCCAATATTTCTAATTGTTAATATCTATTCATTTTTTAACTTTCCACGGTTATTTGCTTTAAAAAAAAATTTAGTTGGTGATTGGTAAAATTAGTTTGTAAACTTTTATAAACCTCTGTAAACATAGATAAAACGCTTTTATTCTCAGTACTATCTAGAGGCCGTACCCAAAGTATCATAAACGAAAATAAAATTTGAGCAATTAAATGTTTGTTAAGGTATTCATATCAACTGATCTGATTCGCACTCACATAAATTACACTTTATTCAATTTGAATTTTGTATATCATATTTAACTAATATTAAACTATTTCTTCCTTCTAGTTACTATTTATTTTATATATTACTGTACACTAGTTCAACGGTTCCCTAAGTAGTTATCGAGCATCTTTTGGGGGAACCCCAAGTACATAAATAAAATTTTATTAACAGCCTTGAACGTAACAAAACTTCTACTTATTAACTACTTACTACATATAAAAAACTACTACTTATTTTGACCAGATTTAATGTTAAGAATGATTTTTTTTTTCAATAACCATTTTATTAAAATGAATAAAATAAACTGAATTATAGTTTTCGAAAAAGAATTCTTAAAAACATTGAGAATAAGTATCAGAGAAGCATACTTCATTATTTTTTTTTTTTTTTGAATTATGTCATTTTATTCTGAATTCAAATGTTCGACGAGAAATACTGGTGCAAAAGTTTATAAATATAGCCATTTCTGTTTTTACTGGTATTTTACTTAAATAATTTTTTTTTTTTAAATGTCAAAAAAATTAAGGTTTATTGTTTTGATAGAAATATAATTACCAAATTTCCAAAATCATGACTTATTTTAAAAAAAATTTAACCCCTCTCCCACTGCACTATTTCATTTTCTTTATCTCTATTAACTGATTGAAGTAATTCGACTGTTTAAATAAAGCAAAGGAGCTTATAATTTAAAAATCTTGAGTATAGATACTCTTTCTTGATTCTTATCCAACAGCGGTGGAATGTCTCGAATTCAAGCGGCGCTTTCGTTTAGTCATGAAATGAAAGATCACGAAATCTGCGAAACGAGAAAAAAAGAGGGGAAGGGAAAAAAAAAATCCATATTCCTCGTGGCACTTTGGCTGTTCACCTTGAAATTGCACGAGGAAATAATCCTTGTCTCTGAAGATGCGCGTGTGTTGCTTCCTCTTTTGATAATTAATTCTTTCCTTTTGTTGTACCTGTGCCACTATGAAAAGTGCTTGTAAGTGCTCACTCTCTCTGCGCCTGTTGCCTTTTCAGTTAATCCGAGTTTCGTCTCCGCGTTGCATCTCATTATGTTCAGATTTCGCTCGATTAATGACAACGTATGAGTAGAACTTGAAAACTTGGAGAAATTTGTTTCAAATTCGACAACAAATAAAAACAAAAATGTGATATTAATTAAAATTGCAATTTGAATTACGCAAACACTTATTGTTATTTATTAACTTATTTGATAAATTTATCATTACGGTTACCTATTTTTTTAAATGTCTTTTAAATCATTAATCTTTATTTTTAAATCCATTTGCTTAAAACGATTGTCTTTTATAGTCTTGAAGAAACTTTTAGCATTGATTTATGCTGTATTTTTGCCCTTAATTTTTCTTTAATATGAAGTTAAAGTTGTGTCTCTTAATGTTTTGAACGAAAGAAAAAATTTCTGAACAAATTGTTGTGTATTTTATTATATTGGAGTATTTATTTTTACTGTCTATATTACAGTTGCGAATTTTAATAGATGATAATGCTATTTTTTATTGTAGAAATGTTTATTTCCTACTTTTTTTTGTTGTAATTTTCATAAAATTCAACGCTATAATCTAAATAAAAATAATTTTTCACTTTTCACCCAGCGTTGTAGTGAAGCGCGTCTCTCTATACCTTTGATGTAAATTTACAGTAGCAAATTATATAATAAAGATTTTTATTACAGTATTAATTAATCCGAAATGTAATACATTTTTCTGGTAATTTTTAGTAATTTGTTGTTGCATAATTAAGTTGCAGTCTTTAGTCTTTGCCGCTATATTGTATTTACTTTCTGTGTAAAATTTCTAATTTTCACTTAGGTACGTAAAGCGTGCTCTTCGGTTACAGCTTTTATGCAAGCGTTCATACAAAAATCTAAATATTGATTATTTCACTCAATATTTTTGTCATCAAAATATTAAACTTCTTGTACGCAAAAATAAGCAAATCTCTCCCCTTGGGTACTTAACACAGGGTTGCCACAGACTACTATTTTCGGCATTAGGCAATTATGGCGACTTTTTTGCCTGAAAAGGCTAAAAAAGCAACTATTTTCAGGAATAGGCGACTATTAGGAGGCTTTTATTAATCTTAGCGAAGTTTTTTCGCACAAATGAACGTTACTTTTCAGAACGTTAATAAGAGAAAGCAAACTTTTATACAATCATTTATGTCCAAAAAGCCAACAATTTTAATTTCCATTAGATTTAATAAAGTACTTGTTATATTTTCTCTCTGAGGGGCAGTTTAGTTATTTCTAATTGTTTATTCCTTCTATTAACGTTCATATTTTATTGTAATTCAACTTTTATTTAGGTACCTATTTTCCAATGTGTATACCTTTTATATTTGTACAAAACTTTTTTCAATTGGAGCATAATATAGTATTTGACAATTAAGCTATAATTTTAGTTATTTGGCTACTATTTTTGATAAATTTTTATTCCTGTTCAGGCAACTACAGTCAAACCCCGCTATAGTGAACCATCAAGGTACCGAAATTTCGGTTCACTATAACCGGGTGTTCACTATATCCGTTCCGCAGACAATTTAACTAATGGTTCCCAAACTCCTCCCTTTTATTACACATCATTTAAATAAATGACTGAAAAATATTATGTAGTAGCAAAAAATGTATTATTTTTCATTACTCTTCGTCTTGCGTACAAAAAAAATTAGTAATCTCTAGCTGATGAGCAATCCTCAACATCAGATATGGAAGCACTTCCCAACTCTCAGACAATTTTTCCTGAATTTCTGTTATTCCGTTTTTTAAACATGTCTAACTTGCCATTCGAGCACATAAACGTAGTCTCATAAAATCACTTAGCAAATTCATCGACATTTGTCCAGATACTGGAAAATTGCGGCTTCTCTGAACTGAGAGCAAAAAGGAGTTGAAATGAGGGCCTTATCAACACATATTAGTTTCCAACCCTTTGACGAATAAGGAATAATTACTCATTCCATCTGACAGAAATCTGCATGGCTTGGAAACATCTGCTTGGTTTGTTTAGGGATAGGAAAGTGAGATAAAAGTAGTAAACAAGAAAAAATGCTTATCACTATATTCCCCTCTATAGATGGTTTTAAAAATCGGTATATGTATTTATTTTGAAGAAGACATTTCAAAATTATTACAAAAAAAAAATCAGTCGAAGACGGAAAAAAGTTCATTATATCCAACTTCCTCACTTTTTTGGTTCACTATATCCACAAAAAATAACATTATGCGTGTATAGCAAGGCACGAGATCGAACATTTTGTTCACTATATCCGGGAGTTCACTATACACCGTGTTCACTATAGCGGGGTTTGACTGTATTTTCATAGTTTTAGGCAACTATTTTCATGCTTGAGGCTACTAAAAGCAACTATTTTTGTTCGTTTTTTACTGTGGCAACCTTGTTACATAATAATTGAAAGACCTCCTAGCTTACTTGTGAATACTATTTAAGTTAATTATTATTTTTAAGAAAAATTTTTTATCCCTTCATATTTTAAGCCTCATGTACATTCCGGTATAAAATAAGATAATAAATAATTATAATGACTTGCAGCACTTAAAATTCGAAAGTTGACTGCGTATCGAATCATTCAAAGTTCTTTCCTTTGTGTACTGGAAAAGGAGCGAGAACAAAATTAAAATAAAGAAGAGTTCTGATGCGAAGTAAAATGCCTATGATTGCTGCTGCCTGTATCCAAAGAAGATGCTGAGAACCGGGTGAGATTTTCAGACCGGTTTTTAGTGCCTGCCCTCCTGCAGGGAGTTATTTGGGATGATGAAGGGGAAGAAGAGAGGGAAAAAAAAATTTAGGGGGAGAAGGCAGAGGTAAGCAACTGGTTTCGGAACCGAATAAGAAGGGTGTATTACAGCAAAAATTCACCTTAGCACATACAGCTGTGGTCCAGATATGCTATGCACCCAGTCAACTAACCTTTGGACTGTCTGTTCCATCGCAGTCTCCAACGCAGCGATCCTCGCAAATCTTATCAATAATGAAGGGATATGCTTAGTTCTATTTACGAACAAGACAGGAATCTTATCGGCACTTCTGTAGACGATATTGAAACCAGTCTTAGTTGAGATTACTCTGAAAAATTGTATTTTATTTGTATTAAGAACTAACTTGTTTCAGTATTTATTCGAAGCGTAATTTGTCCTATGGGATAACCACTTTTGGCGAATAATATACTATTTTTATTGTATTTTATTTGTATTAAGAACTAACTTGTTTCAGTATTTATTCGAAGCGTAATTTGACCTATGGGATAACCACTTTTGGCGAATAATATACTATTTTTATCTGCGATTTTTTTTTTTTAAAGGTTACTTATAGCTTCTAGATTAAGTTTAATCTATCTCTAGCTAAACCTCTATGCTGATTGTTAAAATGGCATAAATTGTTAGTTTGTCCCCATTTTTATTATTATTATGGAAAAGAAAGAATTTAGGATCTGATTTGAAAAAAAATTGATATGTTGTTCCATCCCTGCATTGTTTAGGGCTCTAAAATTTTGAGAAAATTCAGCATTAATATATTGATTTTAATGATTTACATATTAGTTAAAACCTCGTCTAATTGACGAATTTATATATATATATAATATTAGTAAGTTTTTAAACCTAGTCAATTTCTTTTCAGCAATATGTTTTGCATAAAATTAAAGCTTTGTATTGGGTATAAGGCAATCAAACAATGGCTTTTGTTTTTTTCCTTTGCGAAACTGCTTTTAAAAAACATGCAAAAATATTTACGTCGCGGCAGATAAAAGAGTAAATTTCAATTAAAAATTGTATGTTGTTATCCATTAAAAAACGTACAGCTATTTTCGTATTTTTAAATATTATGTTCTTAAAGGAATTAACTTATATGAAAATAATGGGAATGGTTTTGATAGTTTGATGACAAACACCATTTTCTTTATATAGCGAGGTTTGCTGCTATTATTTTATAAATATTTTTCCATGGGGTTAAGAAAAGTTCTATTAGAAATTAAGTTCTATTCTTACCTGGTCAATGCACTGAATAGTTCTCAAATTTTTAAAAGCAATTTAAAATTTTTGCCCATAGATACATTGCTTTTTAATTTTGCTAATTACCACACAATACCCTTGATCTAGTTTTGCGTAATGTCGTCGGATCATTATTCTATTTTATCATAATGAAATACTAACGTTTAATTATAAAAATTAACGAAATGAAAAGAGTTTATTAATAACAAAATAAGAAAAATTAATTTCTTAAAAGCTTTCTTTAAAATTATTAAATTGCTTTAAAAAAAATTTTTTTTTTAAATATAAAATTATTAGATTAAATCCTTTGATAAAACTTATTTTCACCCTTCTTTGAAGTATGACTTATTATAATAGTACATATGATGCTTTTATTAATTAAAGCAATAGTTTTTTAAGTTAAACTAATTAGTTGAGTTGAATGTTTTTTAAGAAATAAATGCCATAAATAGCGATATTGGTATTTGCTTAGCCAATATTTAAATTCTTTTATCTTTCAAAGAAATAATAAACATATAAAAAAAATGTAAGATAAACCGCTTTCTTTAGTTCTTGTGTCTGTTTTAATTTAGAATATTTAATCAATCGAGAGAACAAAATGAACGAATAGAATTATCCTCCAACCATCCTTTTAATTGTTCTCTGCCCTCCAAATTCCTTATTGATGATGCTTTATAAATAATTCCCTTAATTATCATGATTACTTTGCTATCATTATTTTTATTCACCAATTTTCACTTTTCAGTAGAAGGAATTATGACAATGAATGGGCAATTTCGGGAACAATTATCGACTTGACGAAAAATACTTTCACGCCTGTTAATTTTCTTCTACGAATTATTTTAGAAGGTCACATTAACGTAAGAACTTTTAATCTCTTTCGTTAAAAAAAGGGGGGGAAATGCAATTCTTTGAAGGATTATATTTTTACTTATTAAATTTGTAATACTGGTGCGGTTTTCAAATGCGCCATTGAAAAATATTTTTTTTTAAAGTTTAATATACAATAATTTAAGTATAATAATTCATTTCGGATTTATTAATTTTCTTCGAAACTGCAACTTGTTGCAATTAGTTGTAGATATCGTAACACAATTTCTTAACTCTTCTATTCTTTCGTTTTTTTTTTTTTTTTTTTTTTTATTGTTAAATTAAAAAAGAACTTGGTTCGATAAAGATATAGATTAAACTTGAAACATAATATATTATTGTTTTTTAGTCAGTTGTAGTTTAAGTAAGCACGATAGTTAAAAAAAAATTTTTTAGTAAGAAAAGCGCTAATCATTTCAGTAGGAAAGTTAAGCTTGATTGTTCACATCTAGATTGGAAAAAAATCTATTTTAAATGCCCTTCTTTATGATTTACGCAATAAAATAAAAATTAATTTTAAAAAATTTATTCAACTTCTAAATATAAGCGAATTTCTGGCACGAATGTCTCAGAAATGTATAAGTTTTTTTTAAATATAAATTTAATTTTATATTTGTTATTATTATATGATGTGACCCATTTAAATTACATGATATGCGGTTTCGACAGCATAATTTAAAGCCTTTCATCTGATTTTTTTTTTTTAAAAATTCACTTATTTTTTTATCCTTATTTATAAACCAAATTATAGCTTGAATGTAGCTAATGGGGCTTGCGTCAATAACCCCTCACTAATTAACTCAGTTACTTTCTCTATTCGCTTACTATATCTGCGCTTTTCTTCTGAAATTAAACTTTGCAAAACTGATATTAATTATAAATTATTAAAATGGGGAGAAAAATAAATTTCAGTTAAAATTACCCAAATTGAATTCTTTATATTTTTATACATACTATCTAACTGTAACATTAGAAAACTTTTTTAGAAACTCATAAGTTTCCAAGTTTATATAAAATTTAAACTGTAGTCACATGTTTCCCAAATAGTTTTTTACCGAACAAATGTGTGCTGAAAATCATGAAATGAACATTAAGTTTCATTTTTTCGAGATTAAAAACGTAAATTTTTATTATTTCCTTAAGCATAAATATAATACAATTTTCAAGTTTAAGTAGGTCAAGTAACTAATAAGTCTCTAACAATCTGTATAAAAACCTCAGTCTAAATAAATGAAATAGTTAAAAATTAAAATTATGTGTATTTTTTATATAATAATTTTTTTTCATTTTGTCGTAATGGCAACTTTTCATGGAATGGAAATTTTAAATTTGGAAGAAAATGTTTTCGTTATGCACCCTACAGTGTAATAATGCATAATTCCCACGCAAATAAAAAGATATAAAGAAAAAATAACAGGAAGACTTATTTACTTTCCCATTTTTGTTTTGTTTTTGTATCTGAATCACCTATTTTACTACTAGTCTTCATTTACTACTGACACGCTCTAATAAGTGCGAGGGAGAAAGTTAAGTCTCAGAATTCAAGGTTATCTTTGTTAATGTCACAACTCTTTGTTTTCTTTCTTGGTCAAGGATAAACATTCAATGTTTTTAAATGGTTTACTTGCTGTAAGAAGTCGAATTTTATGCAACCATCAATTGTTTTATAACTACTGGTCCCTCCCACCTAATTTTTATTTAAATTGATTTCATTTGTGAAACAAAACATCGATGATGTTTGAATGATGTGTCCATTTTATTCATTTTTGTTTGCGGCTAATTTTAATATTAAAAATAAGTTTTTTAAATATTGCCTTAATGATATAGTTGTGCGTAAAATAATTGGACTTGTGAATTTTATTTGATCAAAATCTCGTTGTTTTATTAAGTAAACTTGTTTTTATTGTAACAATTGGACTTAACCCTAACACTATTTTAATAGTTATAATGAAATGTTTATTTCAATGATTGTATTGAACAGTTTATTTTTAAAATTTGAATTTTCAAATAAAATGAACTCCTTAATTTTTCAAACATAAATTTGTTGAACAATCTTAACATAAATTTTACATCTTTTTCCTCAACTGTACACCACCTTGTGTAATGTAGTTATTACTAGCAAGTTAAGGAGGCCGTTTCAAAATTCTTTCAGTGCCGTGCATTTTTTTTTTTTTTAACTGATAGCTTTTATGACTGAAATTATTTTACCCTTCACATAAAAAAAAGCATTGAAAAAATTATCTGACTGTAACTAAGTCTGTATGTTACGTCTTTTACGAATTATTTTGATTGTAAGTCAAAAAATAAATAAATAATCTTCACAAATTTTTCTTCTTAGGATAATCAATTTCCAAATAATATGAAAACTCTAAGGATAAATATATTTATTGCCTAAATTCAGTGCAATTTGCTTTTTACCTCTCTCAGTCGTGTGACTGTTAGGTTTTCGAACTTTTAAATTATTTATGGAACGATTATGACCTATTGAGTTGGTACAGAAAAAAAAACGACACTGACATTTTTCTAAAAAAAAATCAGGGGTCTGTCCAGACATTTTGTGAAAGGTCCGGTTTTCGTGAAATTGTGAAAAAAATTACTCACATTCTTTCAACCAGGGTCCGCTTTTATGAATTTATGCAAATAGGGTCCGGTTATTGCAAAAAACTTTTTCACTGAGTTTTTAAATTGTAAATAGATACAAGATTATGCTCAGCACTGTAAAATTATAATTAAAAAAATTAAATTTTCAAAAATAAACAGCAATTGCTGCTTCTAAATTAGAGATACAACATACAAATATTTGGTATTTAGCCTATACTGCTGAACGCAGAATATTCATTTCGGACGAATAATGGAAGAATCGTCTGCCGAAAACAAAACTTAATTCGTTTACATCCATCTTTCTTGCTTTCTGCCCCGGGAAGGGTTTATTCGATTAGCAAAACAATAATGTAGATAAACAAATTTGTGAAGGGTCCGAATAAAAGAAAAATCATTTTGTGAAGTTAAAATATTTTGTTTCTATGAAAAAATATTTTGTAACGGACCCAAATTTCTTCTAAACAGACCCCTAAAAATACACAGCAGAATCTAAGTTATGTCAGTGTCTGCCTTGCGAATCTGTAAAGTTTAATGGAACTCGAATACACTTAGAATTATGAACTTGGAGTAAAAATTGAAAATTTTGCAAGTTTGAAAAACTCTTTCCGATCGGTTAAAAGTTAGATCTACTTTCAGATCGGTACATCAGATCGTTGTATCAGATCAGAAGTACATCCAGATCGGTGTGTGAACAATGTTAAAGTACTAAACTATCATTGTGAAGAACTGGGGTTCGATCCCTAGTGGCGGCTTGAAACTCACTCAACTTCAGATCGATAAGGTACCTATTTGTCTTGAAAATAAAGATGGCTTGTGCGCAGCGGTAACCACATTGCCGCAACCGTCTCAAAATTGTGGAGCCATTAACCTCCATGACACCCCTGGTCCCCCCGTTGGACTGTGGCGAGAATGTTTCACCACTTTATTGTAAGTATTACACAAATCTACTGAATATAGTGACAATTATTTAAATAATAATTTATCACTTTTGAACGCCATTGAGCATATATTCGATTAAATTATTGAAAACGCATACAAATTTCAAAAACAAATTTATTTTGCTCAGTTAATTAAAAAAAAGTTATGCAGCTGAATTCTACGTATCATTTTATATAATAATTTCCTATTTCTAGAATATTCCGTTAAGAATCCTCTTGTCATTAGATATTTATACATGTGCCAGTGTGTGTGTAATACGTCGATATCTACCTCTTCTTTTATAATGATTCTCCGATCTTAATATTTGTGCAGAAAAATTTATGAATATGTATTTATTCAACTGCCATGTTATAAGAATGAAAAGTGACTTTTAATAAAATCTTCTCGTGCACTAAGAAAGGGAAGTATTTAATTTGAAATTAATATTCGCTTATTAATAACGTTAATATTTCCCCAGAATTCAGTGAAAATTTTAATTGATTTAAAAAAAATATTATTTGTTAATAGATTAGGATTGAAAGTTTCCCAATTATCTTGATTTTATTATCTTTTGTTTAGTTGGAGTCAAGCATCAATCAAAACAGGGACAACAACTACGACTAATTTCTGCCCTACAACTGATTTAAATATTTATGAAATAGATTATTTTTTTAATCTTTAGTCCTCTTCTAATAAGTGTTTTGTTGATAAATTAAGCATGCAATTTATACATTCTATTTTATTATTATTTTTTTAAATAAATAAATAAATGGTGTTTTCTAATAGATTAGGATTGCGGTTTCCAAATTATCTTGATTTTGTTATCTTATGTTTAGTTTTAATTCTTTCTCGTTAAAAAAAAAATCGGTTGATTGTGGAACTTGTGTTATCTGAAATGGTTGGTTAGCGACTGTTATCGACTTCCGAACCTGATGCCAGATTCCCATATTAAATATTTTATGACTCATTAATATTACATCATGTTGGTGTAATTAAAATGCTTAGTTACATCAGATGATATGTATTACTTTATAAAATGAGGTTTTTTAAAACTATTATATGATTATTTTTTAACAACATAATTTATTTTGAGTTTTAGTTTAGTTTTCAGCTTAATTTTTTTTTAAAGAAAACTTCTTTATTGTTAAGCGAATTTGTTATTTAATATTTTTAGAAATAATTAGAGATGTATGATTTCTTTTACATGAAAATATAAAGAGCATGAAAAAAGGCAAAAATAATCCATCGCATCTACAAAGACCAAGATGGGTTCAAAATTAATTTACAGACGCCATGGTTAATATAAAATATACACAATCAATTTTTGTGAATAATTTATTCTATTCTTAACTGATGTCAGATGCAAGTAACAGCACTTTCTAAACTAAACTCAGTGGCGCGACAGCCCATAGAGGGCCAAGGCCTACTGTGCCCATCTCAGTTTTCTTGACCTTGGGCTCTGGGGTGCAGGAGCAGATGTTCCGGTCAGGTGGTCTGCCGAACGCGGAACCCCCAGTGTTTAGTTCCCAAGCATGCTTGGTACTCATTTATCGACCCACTGAAGGGATGAAAGGCTGAGTCAACCCTGCCCGGCCCGAGGATCGAACCAGGGACCTGTGGCACGACAGCGCGAAGCGCTACCGCTCAGCCACCGGGCGTCAACATCACTTTCTATGGTGGGAAATATCACTTCAAATCAGAGTAAATAAAATGAGAATAACTAATTCCAACGAATAACTTATTCCAACGAACTCAATTATTGTAAGAAGTTTTTGTCAAACTTTTAGGTAAATTAATAAATAATTATAAAAGGAGAGATAAAATAAATAAAAACAATACAGTCTGTAATAGGGTGGGTCACATTTTTTTAGAAAAATTAAAGCATTTTTTGAATCTTATTGTTATAATATTAAATAATAATTATTGTTATATATATTTAATTAACGTAGTTATTATAACAATAATTATTGTTATTGTTGTGTATATAATATTGTTGTAATATTCAAACGGTTATTTTGAAGGGGAAAAAAAATCAATGTAAAATTGACAACGCAAATTTCCCTAGTCTATTAAATGATAAAAATAATTTTCAAAAGTAAACAAAAAGTAAAATAATTATTCAAAAAATAGATTAATCTCGTTTTTCTTTAAGAAAAAAATAGCAATGTGAAAGAAGATATTTTGAATTAATGAAAACTTCGAAGCAATTGTTGTTTTTTTTACTTCCTCGATAGACGCAAAGAAAATCAATGATAACAAAATGATAGTGTAACGAAGGCATTATAGCCAAATAATGACCTGAAGTTCGTTTTTACAGCATATATGTTTATTGAATTTTCTTTTTGTTAGATTTCTGTGTGTAATTAATGTTATTTTTCTTCTTTTCTAGGTAAGTGATTTGCTATACTACTTAGAGAATTGGTGAGTTAATCCCAATTGTTCTAATTGTAATGAAATAACTTTTGAAACTTTATTACTATATATTTCTGGAGATAAAATTATCTTAATTTCAATTTGTATCCTAAAACAATTAAATATTTTAGAAGTCAAAATTCCGTCATTTGATCTATGTTTTTTTTATGCATGCCAATTTTCTTTTAAATACATTCGTAAATATGCCGTAATTCGTAAATTCATAAAATTCACCAGACTATAAAATATGAAAATAAAAGCGTTAAGTAGTGGATAGTGAGATGTATTTTATAGCGTATTCTTACTGAAGTACAGAAGTGCATTTGATATGTTAGTTACCTTGGAGCTAGATGTGTAATAATATTATTATGAATTATTCAAAGTTTATAATTAATGAGGTTTAATTTTAATTTTAAGAAATATATAATTTTAATGATTTTTTAGATAATTATTGAAAAATTCTTTTTTTTTAATATTGGAAGATTTTTTATCCACGGATTTGCCCGAATCTGATTTGCACATGATAAAAATATAAATTTTAATAGCCAAGAAATTTTTAATAAATATTATAAAAATATAAATTTTTATAGCCAAGAAATTTTTAATGAATATTATAATTATTACATGCTATTAACTTGATAATTTAATATAAAATTTAATTATATATATTTGTTTATCTTAACAGTTGATTGTGATAATATTTTAAAGGCAGCTAAATTACCTAAAACAAGATCGATTTAAAGCAAATAGTTTACAAAATATGTTGTCTTTTTAATGTGATCACGTGTATAGATAGATAGATTTGTTTTCTTCTAGTTTCTCATTCTCTGTGCACACTTTAAAAAGGAGTATTCTAATTTGATAGTCAATCTTTCTATTCTAAGAAAAGGGAAAGAAAAAAAAGAGACAGTTAAGAAAAAAAAGGGTATTCTTTTTCGAGAAGATAATTAAATTAGTCTAAATATCTTTCTTCTTTTTTCTTTTTTTTTCGTTTCGTCTGTTACTTAACATGTCTACTATATTAGAGAATAATGGAAATTGACATTATTTTTTCATTTTATTTTATTTGATAGCATTCTCAAAAAGTTAAAACCATTGTTATTTCTACTAGATTCTTTTATCATTAGCACCTTAGTAAACTAATTACAACTGTACGTCTTTGAACTGAAAGACATAATTAAAACATATATTTTATGTCTTATTAGTGACTTAAAAAATATTTAAGGAATGGAATTTGCTCCAAATGTAATTATCAGATTTTTATACATTTTGTGTTCATAAAAAAATGCTTAATAATTGATTTAATTTTTTTGTAAATATGTTGTTTTTTCATTGCGCATGTCTATGTGCATTGAATAAACAAGTTTAAAGTCCCAAATAAAACTTCTAATCGATCTAAGAATCTTTTTTTTTTTTTTTTTTTTTTTTTTTTAGTGAGCTTAAATCTTATAATCATCATCATTCATCAGTACAAATAATTTTCCTTTCTTCGAAGTTCCAGTATGTTTTAATCGTCATTTTATTGTTTTCCACTGATAGAAAGAAACTAAAATTAAAAATTAGAAAATTGGAAAACGTTAAGGTTTACATCAGAATGCATTCTTCTTCAGAGATTTCAAACTAAAAATAATTATCACAAAATAAAAATTATTTTTTACAATGAATCTGTGCCTTTAAAAAACAAAAAAATATTCATTTTAAAACAGAAAGGAAACTTAACAACGCCAAATGCCGCCAAATGAAGAAACGTTAAAATAAGGTTTGACCTGTCTAAAAGTGAATAATAATTCCAAATGGAAGAGAAAAATTTGTTACTTGCACAGTATAGATGACTATGCTAGTAATTTAAATTTAGTGCTGCTTATTTACGATAAAAAAAAATTTGTAAGGTTAATGTGAGAAGATCTGATTAAACCATTAACCAAAAACAAAAATCAAAAATTATAAGGTGAAAGTAATTAAATTAAACTATATTTCATTAAACCATATTTAATTAACCAACTCAAAAGTTAAGTAATATTCTACGACAGTGGTTACCAACTGGTGGTCCGCGTATCCTTTATTCGGGGCCCGCGAACTAAAATGCATTAGTTGCTTTTTTGCGGACCATTTTCGTAAAAAACCTATATGGGCTTAAAATACTTTTCTTTCGTTTAAAAAAAAACTAAGTCCTTCGTTTCTGTGAAATTTAAAATACCAACGGTGCAAAAAATTTATTTCTCAGGTTTTGCATCTAAGAAAATATTTATTCAAATATAAAAATAATCGTGTATGTTGCTCTTATTTATCTCGTTATTTTTTTTTTTTTTTTTTGTGAATATAATTTAGCATGTGTATGTCAGAAATTTTCTCGAAGAAATTCTCCCATTTAACTTTTTGAAACCGCTCATTTTGGACGAAATTATTTAAATTTGAAAATTATAAAACGCATAAAAGAAGGAATGAATGTCATATTTTATTTAAATTCCTTGAATTTAATATCGCATGAGCGGAAAAGAAAAAAGAAATTTAATTTCAGATGCTCGAGAATTTTTGTTGTTGTTGCTATAATTCCTAATAAGTCGAAAAAAATGTTAATTTATCACAGAATTAATTTAAAGAAAAGAAAAAATCTTGTCACTAAGTTTCTGATTAAGAGAAGATTCTAAATGATACGTAACAAGCATTATTTGTAATGCTTGATATTTTGCTTTTTAATACTAAAAAAACTGATAAAAATCTGACAGTAATATTTAATTTTCCTTCAAACATATGAGTCCCATTTAAAATTTTGATAAAATTGTGGCCCGCCATGTGACTGCTATTTTTAATTGCGGAACCCGGCCACATGTAAGTTGGAAACCCCTGTTCTACAATAAAAGAAAGACGATACCTATCATTATTTCATTTTTATCGGTGAGTCATTTTATTTAGAATATAACTTTAAAATCGAAAACTGAATAACTGATCTGAATAAAACTGAAACCATCGAATGAGAAAAACGTTAAAACAAGTTTGACCTGTCTAAAAATTAATAGTAATTCCAAATCGAAGAGAAAAATTTGTTGCATGCTTGGTCCAAATGACGTAAGTTGATGACTACTGGTCATTTAAATTTAATTCTGCTACCTATGAAAGGAATTTTAAGATTAATTTGAGACGATGTAATTAAACCACTGTCCCAATTTTTATTTTTTAAAAAAATGCCAAGAAATGTTAAGAAGGAAGGAAGTTTAAAAGAATCAAAAATTGTTTCAAAATTATATTTTAAAAGTAAAAATTAATTAAATTAAACGATATTTAACTAACCCATCTCAAAAGTCTAATAATATTCTCAGATAAAAAGTAAAAGAGATAAGAAAATGCCTACCATTATTTCAAATTTTTATCTCAGAGTAATTTCATTTCAGAATATTAACTTTAAAATCGAAAACGGAAAAAAAATGTTCGGTATTATAAGGCTATTCGATTTTCCTCAAATATGTGGATTTTATGCAATACATTTTTGCCTAAAGAAGAACAACAGGTAGACACTAAATAAAATTCCATCGTCTTCCTGTCTAATAATTAATAGTTCCAAGTGATCCTTTCCCCATAACTCTTTAGTGTCCCAAAAGTGTGAGAGAAAGTGATGAGGGGATTTTATAAAGGTGTTGTCTATCGCCCTCACGGGATCTATATCCTCTTCGCAATAAGTCCATGGGATGGTTATGAATCTTCCATACCAGCTCCCCTGGGGGGACGGAGAAAGTGGAATAATGTTGGTAGGGTGAAATGGGGCGTCATCCCCCTTATGTTCTTGCGGCAGTGATTGATTTCGGTATGGAGACGCCTTACTTTCTACATGCCCTGGGAGTTGCCCTGTCCATTTGCTGGGTAGGAATCTCAATAAAATGCTTTTACCCCTATAAAAAGCGTCTGTTCTTAAGTGATCTGAGAATGTTAGTTATCTTAAATGTCTAGCATAATTCTCTTGTTGATTGTCTGGCATGTTTATTTCGCAATGTTTAACATGAATGCGCTAATCATGGATTCCTCATAGCATATATCTCTTTATTTGTTATTACATATCTGTATTATCTGATAATGTATTGTTGACGTAAGCGGAAATTATACTTTTTGTGGATGTTGGCATTTTTAAAGTAATAACTTGTGAAACTGATCTGTGGAATATTCTATATTTATTATTATTCAGTGGAAAAAAATTATTGTAAAAAAAAAAAAAAAAAAAAAAATGCGAATTTTCCTACTTTAAGCAAATTTAGATTTTTGCCTTCTACTTTTTAACACATCATATGACTATTATATAATATTATTCAGTGGGAAAAAAATGATTGTCAAAAAAAAAAAAGCGAATTTTCCTACTTTAAGCAAATTTTGATTTTTGCCCTCTACTTTTTAACACATCATATGACTATTATATAATATTATTCAGTGGGAAAAAATTTATTGTAAAAAACAAGTGAGATTTCATATTTAAAACAAATTTTAATTTTTACCCTCTACTTTTTAACGCATCATATGACTGACTGACTATTTATTTAATATTTAGTGGAGAAAAAAAAATTTTTATTGTCAAAGACAAGCGAGTTTTCACACTTTAAGCAAATTTCGATTTTTGCCCTCTACTTTTTAACACATCATATGACTATAATATTATTCAGTGGAAAAAAATTATTGTGAAAGACAAGCGAGTTTTCACACTAAACAAAATTTGATTTTCCCCCTCTACTCCCCCGCAGATCATGTGACGTCCTTCGATAACCGAATGTAATTGACGAGGTATTCAAATTGTGGTTACCGTTTGTTTTCGTTATATATTTGTAATTCTAACTTCAAATTTATAAATTTAATTTATGATTGATTTTGATTTCCACTGCTACTAACTTAACATACTCGTAACTAATAAACTAATTTAACAAACTCGTATAAGTGTATGAGAATGAACTGATGGTGTTTTTGAACTTATAACGGAAGAAAAAATTATTCTTGGAAAGATTAAAATTTGGCTTTACATTATTCAAAAAACTCTTAGTTTGTAAGAGGGCGTGGTAAGTAAGTTGTTTAATATCTTTTTATTTGCGGCACGACATATCAATGCAATAATTGTCATTAAAATTTTAAAAATGTCTCATCACGAACTGATAAATAAGTTGTTTAGATTTATTTTATAAGGATTTCTTTCTTTTTCAATTTTCGCTAAAACCGAGGACCACACGCGTTGTTAATTCTTACAAAATAAACCCCGGTCAACAATGTCTTACGATTTGGGTACTGATTCGAAACAGTAGTTTTAATTAATGATATTATTCGGCTATGCGAAATCATCTTATAACTCTTTGGAATCAGTAATACGGATCGCTTGATTTGATTCACTCGATTTAAATTACCTGATGCGGATCACTTAATTCTAATCGCTTGATTTAATGACTCGATAAAAATAGCTGGTTTTTGCAAGGTTTGCAATCAATTCTGTTTGCTATTTATTTCAAAACAATACTACTTTATATTCAATTTAAAACTTTCCTTAAACTAGAATTATTATTATTAATTGAATCGAAAACAAACTGAAAGCAAATTTGAATAATCATTATTTTTAAGAAAAGGTAACGCCCTAATATTGGTGTTTATATGTAAATTGCTGCTTTAAGTTTTGTATATTGGCTGATGTAGCTTGAATCAATTAATTAGAATCATTGATTCGAATCACTTATACGAACTGTTTTAGTTGATTAGAATAATAATCTTCATGAATATGTTTTGTTCATTTCTACTAAAACTTGAATTTATCTAAACTTACCGAACTGTTGCTTAACCAAAATTATATTTATCTATAACTTATGAAAAATGTTTTCTAAAACGTACCAACCAAAACTGTTAGAAAAATCTAGCTGATATTTTTACCGTGGTATATTTATTTATTTATCCTTTTAGTTCATGATAGAGAGTTTGTGTTGCAAAATCAAGTGGGGAATATTTTTCATTCTAGTTGTTATAGGCGGAAAGGTTTTTGATACTTGTAGATTGCCTAAACTAATTTTTTTCCTGGTCAATTGTTACTATCATTTCGCTACAAATATGCAATTTAGATAATACAGCTACATTTTCCCATAAGTTAGTAAGCATTCAACCGTTACTAGTGAGGAAAAAAAAGAAGTGGAAATAATCGTTTGTATTATTGTTTAACATGTTTTGAAAATATATAGAATCTTCTCTTTGTAATGTTTGCTATAAAATAGTTTACAAATATAAAGATTTTATGAAAACTAATTTTTTAATATCTACTAAGCAGTAGAAAAATTTATTTCAAAGATTTGGATCATTTTATTATATTTAGGTAGTTAAAATTATATCATATTTTATGAATATATTTTTTTTAATGTGCAAAATTATTTTAATTTTAAGGCTTAAAAGTTTTTATTTTTTATATTAAAAGATTGTATACTGTTATAAAAACACTTTGTTTTATTTTTGATATCCTTATTTTACTTACACTTTATCTGTAGACGTGTACTTATATTATTTTCTGTTAACTGAAAAAATTACTTCAAAGGATAATTATTCTATTTAAAGATGAAATTATCTAAGAAGTTAAAAAATATTATTTGGTAAAGTATAATTCAAAAACTATTGATTTTAATAGTATAATAATTTTTGAATTAATGTTTAATTATTAAGTTTTAAAATGTATAAAAAAAAAATTACCTTTTTTTTTATTTAATTTAATTTTGGTTCTAAATTTTTAAAAGCAATGTATTTTTTAGTAATTTAAAAAAATATTTTTTTTTAAATAGTCCGAGCTCTTAACAATAAAATAAGAACTAGTTTTCTTCCTTACTTTATAAGTGCTTAAGATTTTTAAGTTTATTTTATAAATTATAATTAGCTTATAATTTTATGATTGGTATAAAAAAAAGCACAATTTGTATTAAAATAATTATTGATAAATATATACCTTTAGCATACTATGTAAGAATTGTTTTCAGTATTAATACTTAATAGCAATTAAGTAAGAAAATTAGCATTCCGTTTGTAAGTATAATTGCAATATTGTATTATCCGACTACGATTTTTATAGATCTTTGCAGAATGAAGTTCTCTGTATTCTTTCCTTTATGTGAGCCATGGTGCCTCAGGGAATAGATCATTCGCCTTCCAATGAGGTGAACTGGGTTCGAATCCCAGCGATGGCTCTTCGATACGAATTCTGCACCCGACTTGCACCGACCACAGTGCTAACGTAAAATATCCTCAGTGGTAGACGGATCATGGGTTTGAGTCCCCATGCCGTCGGACTAGCCATGGGAGGTTTTCGTAGTTTTTCTCTCCGTGTAACGCAAATGAGGTTTAGTTCCTTCAAAAAGTTGTCCGCGAAGACAAATTTCTCCCAATACTTGATCCAGGAGTTTCCTTGTCTTCATGATTGGGTACAAGGCACGGAGGTAAACATTAGAAGCTCGTAAATCTAAAAAAATAGAGTCGTCTGTTGAACGACGGTTATAAAATGAAAAATATTCCTTTATGTAAAAATTTGAAAGACAGTTGTTTTAATTTCACAAGAAATCCATCAAATTTATATTAAGATATTAAATTTATTAATAAATTAAATAATTATTAATGAGTAAAAGAATGGTGAATTTTCTTTCCAATTTTTGCTTTTTTATTTTCACGCATTTAAGACTGACAAATAACTTGGAAATAATGCAAGTATTTAAGCAAGATTGAAATTTATAAACTGTATATCAATATAAATATTAATTAAATTTATTTATATTAAATTTATTAATAAATTTTTATTTTCCTTAAAAATTTATTTATTTTTTAAGAAGAGTTACTTTCATTTATTCCACTTGCTTTGGAAGAAACCTTATTTCTTCCGTGGCGGTTTTTATTCAAAAAACTTGCCATCCCTGTTGAAAAGCTATGTGTTACAGATTGAGCATAAGTTGTATCGTTAAATATATGCTTCATAATAAAATCAAGAACTTCATTCCTCATATTTATGTTTCAATATTGTATTCAGCTGTTGTATTCTTCATACACCTCTTTTTCATTAGTCCATTTAAGGTAGTATTTTTTTTTTCCTCTTACACTTTACTTTTCTGTTATTATCTCAGGGTTTTCCACTTAAAATCGTATCATTGCTAATATTTTAAATTGCATGAAACTTTGGTGACAAACCCGGAATTCTCTCAGTGACCGTGCTGTGACATTCTTTCTCCTACTTTCATGGAAATGACAGTGTAGTTGTGGAGAAAAAAAATTTCTCTTCCTTTAAGCAATTTTTGATGGTTGAGTAGGCAAAATTAAGTACACGCAAATTGAACCTTGGTGCTTGAATCGGAACATTGAGAGTTGAACTAGCTCCCCCCACAGCACGTGTTTTAGACTCTTCATGCATATGAAAAAAAATTTGGTTATGTTTTCAAATGCTTTCACTTTTAAAGTGTAGTCAGTTAAAATATGCATTTTTTTTTTTTTTAACATTGATTTTACAATGTTTTTGTAACTCAGTTGAAAGAGTTGAGCAGATGCTTTCATTTAATAGTCACGCTTATAAAAACCCATTTGTAATTTAGTTAATTTTAAAATTTGTTTCCGAAACTCTAAATTGCATATGCGTTTCAAAATTTTAAATTGTTTTGTTTTGCATACATTTTTTTTTCCCGTTGCAAAAAGCTTGACTCATTTTAAATGCAAGTTTCGCAAAGAATCGTTTTTTGTTTAAACGTTGATATGGTACTCGTAAACCGGAAATATTACATACTTTGCAACTTATCTATTTTATGATAAATTTAGAAGGAAGAAATAAATTGAAGGGCGTCATAAAATAACAAACCGTATTTTCAAATGGTGCATGCTACCATTTTTTTAGACTAAGAATTTTGAAAAAAAAAAATTCCGTTTTTCGTCAAGAACTTCTACAAAAAAAAAAAAAAAAAAAAAAAAAAAAGAGAGAGAGAGAGAGAGAGACATTTTCAAAATATCAGCCAGCAAAATTGCAGGATAATTTTCCCACTGTGTGATCCTATATAGACATTGATTGTCATTTTGACATTGAATAGATTTTATTAATTTAATTTAATAGATTTTATTAATTCAGTTAATAAATTTTATTTATGCAGTTCGAATGTAAATATTTTGATTTTTTTTCGGTTAATATATTTTTATTCATTTAATTCGATTGTCTTGATTTAATTCAGTGTCTATTGACAATTTAATAGTTAATTCGATTCGTAATCTTAGATACTTCTTACATGAACTGATTCCTTTCCTTCAAGTTAACTCTTCCTTACTTAAGTTTAATATAAGTTTATTTTAATTACTATTAATAATATAAAAGTTAATTCGATTCGTATTCATAGACTCTTATGTGAACTGATTCGTCTCCTTCAAGTTTACTCTTTCTTGCTCAAGTTGAATGCACGTGTTTATTGGAATTTTTTTTTCTTCCTCAAAACAATTAACTTATTTTTGCTATAACCTAAAATAGTACTTTTTAAATTCGTCCTAATTAAGATTAAGATTGTTTGCTGTTAAATTGTTATAATTAATGCAAAAATTAATTCTGTTGCTTTAAAATAGAAATCTATATTTAGACTAATTAATAAATTAAATTGCCATAAATAACTAAACCAACCCCCAGGGGGGGGGGGTAAAATTTACAATAAATTGTTCTTTTTCACTCTTCCGTTGAAATAAATGAAGTAATGCGCCAGTGACAGAAAACGGCGACAACGCGACTCGCTATTTAACATCTTCGCGTGCCAAGTCGGTCAATTGCGTGCCAGAAAGGTTATTGGTCCCGAAAAGTGTCCACTTTTTTAGAACCCCTTTTAAAGTGAGCAAGAAGACGACTCTTATTTTAGAGATAACACACTATTTATGACGACCTTCGGTTAATATTTAACTTTTTACACGATATTCTCTTCTCAAATAAGCTCCAACGTTTTTTTTGTGTATCTACTTTTTCTTGAATTAAATTTAAGAATGTCGCTTGAATACAGAAATCTTTTCTTTAAAAAATCAATTAGGGAAAATCAAAGTAATTAAAAATTTATTATGTTGATTGTTATTATTGTTTTGTAAAAAACTCAGTACTATTACTTAAACAGCAAAAGGATTTAATATTGATTACGAGTGAAATCCATTACCGTACTGCAGCCTTTTTCTGTAAGTTAAGTACCATGTGCCTTTACTCTAAAATTGAAGTAACCAGAGTTTTGTTTTCTTTTTTGTATCTTTATAATTTATGTAGAAAAATACTATTTTAAAAATTATGTAAATTTATTTCACTAAATTTTAATTTTTGGGAATTATCGGAGTGTAAAGCTTAGATAAAATGAAAAATTTTCTGCTAACACAAAATCTCAATTTTAAAAAAGCAAATGATTAACTCTTGTAACTAGCAAATGATTAACTCTTGTAACTAGTTCGTCGCGTATCATTTTGGCGAAATTTATTTAAAAATCATGAATGTTTTCAAAAGTGTTTTAATTTTTGTAAATCTCTATATTCACTCATATCACGGAGATGGGTTTGGTTTAAAAAAAAAAAAAAAAAAAAAAACTGAAAATAGAAATCCAAAAATGTTACTTAAAAAACACTTTTTAAACAATTGAAAAAATACCTGATTTTTAAGTAAGAAAAAAGTATATGTGAGAAGCAGTTACCCACAGTTAACGTTTTAATAGAAATATCGATATATTTTTTATTCATTTATTTAAATTGTGTGAATTTTAAATCGCTCTAATACGAATCTCGATATTTAATTTTAAAATAATGTGAATAGGAATCTCGATGTTTGATTTTAAAATCGAGTTAATACGGATTCCAATGTATATTTTTTTAAGTCACTTGAACAGTAATCAATTGTGCTTTTAAATTGCACGAGTACGAAACACGATATTTGATGTAAAATCGTTAAAATACACGACTTAAGATCGTACATCATGTTTCGTAAATAGGAATAGCGATCATAGATTTTAAACAAGTGAATGTAATTTTAAATCACGTTTGTGTAGGTGGGAATAAACGTAAAAACGAAACTTATTTTCCCCGGGAATTCGAAGAAAACTAACTTTCTAAAAAGGAGCATGCCTGAAGCTTGAAAATCGAATACAATGACGTAATGGCACGAAAAGTACTGCTGCGCGAATGCTGATAAAAAATTTCTCAAATATTCTCTGCCAGATAAATCGCACTTTAAAATCAGAAAATTTTGACCGCATTTTTTAAATTTATTTTTTTATTATTATTATTATTATTTTAAGTAATCGGGGGTCTGCTTAGAAGAAATTTGGGTCCGTTAACTGACCCTTCAAAAAATATCTTTTCCTAAAAACGGACCCTTCACAAAATATTTTAACTTAAAAACGTACCCTTCATAAAATGATTTTTCTTTTAATCGGACCCATCACAAATTTGTTTATCTTCATTAATGTTTTGTTAATCGAACAAACCCTTCCCAGGAAAAAAAAAAGAAGAAAGATTAATCTAAACGATTTAAATATTGTCTTCGGCAGACGCTTCTTCCATTATTCGTTCAAAATGAATATTCTGGGTTCAGCATTATAGGCTAAATACCAAATATTTGTATGTTGCATCTCTAATTTAGTAGCTGCAATTGCTGTTAATTTTTTAAAATTTAATTTTTTTAATTATAATTTTACAGTGTTGAGCATAATCTTGTATGTCTTTACAATTTAAAAACTCCTTTTAAAAAGTTTTTTGCAATAACAGGACCCTATTTGCACAAATCCACAAAAGCAGGACCCTGGTTGAAAGAATGCTACTTAACGTTACAAAAACGGACCTTTCACAAAATGTCTGGACAGACCCCTGGTAATACTTAAAAAAAATTTGCGATAGTGACAAATTTTCCTCGGACAGCGTTTAGTGTATATTACACATATCTGGTGTACAATATTTTGAGAGCATAGTTTCGATACATGTGAAATGTGATTTGAATTTAAAAATCACGTATATTCTATATTCCCTTTTCACATTCAGTTTTCGCCGAATTTAAAATTTCTCTGCAAGTAGAAGATTTAAAAAATAAATATAAATTTATTTTACGCGTTGTGCTGCTAATTATATTTCGGAAGATAAAACACACGTATTAAATCTAAAAATTATTTCAACCAAAATCTATTCCAATTCGAATTGGAAGATAAAGAGAACTACTGTTAAATGCAATATTGAATTATAGCTTAGTAAATAACGACTAGATCGTAATAAAGTACATAAAATAAACCATCTTCACTTCTTACACGTGTCAGTACTGGAATTATACTCACTGCATTTATTTACTTTAACCCTACTTGCGACATATTTTGAACAAAAATGAAACTACGGAGAATATTAAAAATCTTTTGAAGATTAGGATATCGAACACTGAATTGGAATAAGATTATTTTATTAGTGATTTATTGACTTGAGCAAAGTTCGGAATATTTCAATGTATAATCGATATTAGATTGTTGATTTGCTATTGTGATTGTATTGTATGTGACCTTATCAAGTAGTGTATTCAGCGATCTTACATATTTTATTGTAATTCATGCTTAGTTATTGGATATTTTATTATTAACATATTACAGTTAATATATTATTTCTTTGAGTAAAAGTATAATTATCTTGCTCTCAATAATACAATTCTCACATTTGGATTTATTCATACATTCAACACCTCGACATTTATTGAATTTTCATCAATATATATATATATATATATATATATATATATATATATATATATATATATATATATATATATATATATATATATATATATATATATATATATATATATATATTCAGCCATTATTGTAGTTACCGACAAATATTTTTAAAACTTTATTTTCTAAATATTTCATACATTTTATTGAGAAATATTGCAATGATGTAGTTTTGCTTCTTTAAACTTCAAAATACGCCATAACAGTTTCTAAAACAGATGGTTTAGCGCAAATCTACGGATTTTACCCATTTTGTACAAAATTTAGTTCCTACTATGGAATTACGGAAAACTTTTGAAAACTAAAAATTCCAGTTAACCGATTTCTTGATGGTTCTTCTTTTTCTGATGTACTCCCCCAAATATTACCGATTCCCCCCCCCCCTTATTACCGTTTTTACTGATAGGGGGGGGGGGGAATTTTACACTTATTGATGAATTTCTTATTTTGTTTGGTTATGAAATTGGAAGCAATTTTTTTCTTCATACTTTTAAAATCTTTGTCTACTATTCTCGATTAAATTTAATGCATAGAAACTTTTATTTTCTTGGAAAAGGTTAATTAAACATTTCCTTTTAAGGCTGTTTTTCGAAGCCTCTGTAGTTGCATGAAATGATGCAGTTTTTACGACAAATAAAGCTATTTTCATAACCAATGTGGGCTTGCAACAGTTTCTAATGACTGTTAGGACAAGCTTAGCTTATCTTTAGCCAGCTTCTGCTATGTTTATTCTGAAAATGGCGCAAAACATCAATATAAAAAAAGGTTCAGTTTTGAGAAAATGAGAAACGCTTGTGGGCTAATTTTTTAACATTTAAAAGCTTACTCTAGTGCTGCATTATCTGGCCTCATAAATATTTGCCAAAAATGAGACTAAGGCATTGATTTTGATAATTTTTATCTAGGTGTCAAAATTTTGCTAATTTGACAATTTTTAAATAATAACTTTTAAAATATTTTAGTTATTTGCCGAGCCCATATTATCCTTTACAGCAATATAACATATTAAGTTTTAAATTCAAGCATTGCTTTAAGTAAGGCATTTAAACTGCGACTTGGTTGTTTTTCTTGGCGAAAGTGATTCGAAAAACCATGTTAAAAATATTGCTATGGTTAATGCTAAGGAAAATTATCTCCGTTTCTTCTAGAAACTATGAAAAAACATTACCAATTTTGCATTCCCTTCTCTGCTTTCTGAAATAAACATCATTCAGAAAAATGAGTCGAATTTATTCAAACCTCCTCCAAAAAGACTCCCTTTTTTCATAATATAATAAAAATGCTCTTTTGTACTTAAACAAATTTTTGTTGTATGTTTGTGTAACTGATTATATTGTAGAAGATAATATCATTTCTAACTTATATACTTTGTCAAAGAAGATTTTTATTTTCATGTATTAATAAATAAAATTGTAAAATTATTGTTCCAAACTAATGAAAAAAAGTAAAGATGACTGCTCCAAAACAAAGGGAAAATACTGCCAGAGTTAGTTGTTAGAAATTGCTCCTAAAAACAAATTGTTCTTACACTCTTAAAAAAAATATATCAAATCATTAGTATAGTTGCTGTGAGCTTTGTTTTGAAAATTATAAAAGCGTCCCTTAAAAGGAACTATGAGCACTTAGGTGCGTCTTGAACCATAATATCGTGCGAAATTTCTACAATCCTAATATTGAGTGGAACCATTTTATTGTGTAAACAAATCTCCCTAAAGTTTATTACATGATTGATACTGATTCGACTTGAACGAAAACATGGTTCGAATCAACACCTTATTAATTTGCTGCAAATTTACTTGCCCCTTATGGGTTCGTATGATCATCGTATGGAACAATGATGAACCGAATTTTCTCACAGTGTTAATGTCTTAAAGAATGTTGAAAGAAAAAGCTTTACAAGCTTCGAGAATGCTTACGTCAACACTTCCAAATAATTTTAGGGTAGTAAAGTCACTTTTTTTTTCTTCTCTCTCTCTTTCCAAAATCTGTGACGATTGCATCTGGTACTTGGTGGCCTATTTTTCCAGCTCATTGGGCCACGAAGATGGGTGGCAAAGAATCTGAAAGAGTTATTCTAAGTGACTCGTATATCCTTGCAAGTGGAGTTGAGTTGGTGAAGAAGAAGAAGGAAAAAAAATTCTTTTTGAGGGTGATAAATAATCCAGTCAGCCATCGGTAACGATGTTTGCCATTCTGGAGGAGGATGGATGTGTTTTGAGACGTGGAACGTCTTCCGCATCCAACTCCGAAAGAAAATATCGAGAGAAGAAAAAGAAAAGAAAAAATACTTAATTAGAAATTTCCCAACTTGCACCATTTTTCGAGCGATGGAGGACATTGCTGTTAAGTGCAGTTATTTTGGGTGGTTAACTGTTCAAGAGACGAATAAAGTAGACAATGAATGATCAACTTTTTAACTATCTGATAATACGTTCATTCTATATAAGTTTTTTTTTTTGTCGTATCTCTCTGATATCACGTTTCGAACTGTTTCTAGCATTAAAACGTTGCTTTTCATCAAATCAAAGGGAAACACCTGATTCAATTGATATTTCAATATATATTTTACATTTGTGATTCAATCAACTGTTGTATTTATATATATTCATCTTTGTAAAATTTATATTTCATATTTCGTAATAAGTACTGGGTATTGAGTCCGAAACATAGCCTGCAATAACGGTTTTTAATTGGCTGAAAGAACCTGACCCTCTATGGATTTCTTGACCTCTTCTCTCTATGTGCACATCTTCCTTTTTCAAATGTTGGAGGATATAACTTTATTGTTATATATTTTGTTTCCTTTTTTTTGTGATAACAAACCAAGTGAATTGGTGTATTTTAACGAGGGACCCTTGCCCCACGTATGGCAATTGTGGGTTAAAAAATGGAATTATTATGTAGTCTTTTAGGTTCATTCAATGAATAATACGGTTTTTAACACTAAAATTTAATGTTATGTGGCGCTAAGCTGCATCAATAGTGTGAGGAACAAAACACATACGATACCTTTCGATATATGATGCAGCTTCCTAATAGGGTTCTATAATGATTGTGATCGCGAAATGATTAGAAACTCAGAGTTTTAAGTTTTTTAGCGATAGTTTACGGCTGTTATTTATTAAGGGTTATTACGTGAGCTCTCAACGGGGCGAAGGGTATGAGCAATGTTGGCGAAAGCCGTTAAAAATCCCCTTTTTTCAAAATTTTCTTATGAAGCAAAATAATAAGCGTAGCAAAAAATCTTAACGTGGAGAAGTCTCTATGCGAGGTTCGGGCTGCCTTTAGACCTAATATATCGATCTTGATATCGATATACCCCTTAGACCCAGCTTCTGAGGTGGGGTGAAGTTATCTCATGTCCTTCCCCGATTAATTTCAAAAAAGGGATAATCTTAAAATCCTGGTAGTTACTAAATAATCAAATCAATTGTGAACAGGTTTTGCGTACATTTTTTAGAAGTTTAAAATCATTCAAACAATTTTTGTGTAAAATAATTTACTGTATGGAAAGTTTTATTGTCCCTTCGTTTTATCTTTATTGTATTGTCCACTTATTTTATTGTTGCTTATTCTCGTTGCCAAAAATATGAAATTTTATAAAAAAATTTATAATTAGACATTCAAATTGCAAGATATTGTCTTAAAATCAACTGTCACTTATAGGATGTTACATATTAAATGTATGTTGCACAACGTTTATTTATTTAGTTTATGTATTGTTACAAAAATATATTTTGAATTCATATTTTTATCGTCTTTTTCAGTCCAGTCGCGTTTCTATCACTTATTTTAGTTTCTACATTTGGTAATTAAAATATGCTACAGAAAATACTAAAGAAAAACTGTCACTTGTAATTATATAACTGAAATACTTAATCTGACTTATTTGTAGGAAAAATCATTCTGTTTATCCGGAATTCTTCCGTGTCTAGTAAACAAGAAAAATTGATTAGGACTAGTTGAGTTATAAATGCAATGTGAAAATTATAAACACTCGTGTTTACAGCATATCTTAAGCTCTGTTGTTCGTTATCGGTTTTCAGCTTCTGTATCGACGAGTGAAAGGTTCAAGATCGCCTGCTTATTTACAAAAATGCCTAGTTCTATGGATATGGCGGCCGCCTTTCATAATGGAATATGTATATTTTTAAATTATGTTTTTATCCCATTTGTTAAGTTGTTAATATTAATTGTTATGGTATCATCGCATGTCGATCGCAACTATTCCCCCCCCCCCCCCGTTGACGCAGTCGGTTAAGAGGACGCTATATTGCGTGAGAAACTTTATCATGGCGAATTCTGTTTCACCTCCATTTGTATTTTAAAATTTAAGGTCAATAGGAAAGTAATTTTAGGTAAATCATCAAGTTTCAAATGCAAAAAAGAAGCTTTCAAAATAACTAAATGCTAACCAATTATTGAACTAATCCTAAGTAATTCTTCGATGATTTATTTACATATTGATCTATCGAATTTTCTTTTCAATTTTCTTCTCTTTTTAATTTCATGGCTTACTCCATTTTTATCTGAACTTACGTTTTCGATACTTCCAGTTTTAAATAACTTATTTTAATTAATTTATTGTTTTGTGTTATACATGGGGTATATGAAACACCTCACACGAGAGCTGACATATTCTTTAGCCGTTTCCCACTAAGAAATATTAAAAAATATCCACAATTTTTAGTATACTTTTTTTCTTCTTGTTTTTTTAATTAATCGCGTTGCACTTAAATAAAATATATTTTACGGTACATCAAACTCTAAAATCTGAAAACAAATTATTTAGAAAAACTCGCAATTTAGCAAACGTTACACAGGCTATTTTCGAATCAGAAAAAAAAAAAAAAACATTTAGAAAAACCAATTTTAGATTGTTTGTAATTAATCTATTTAAAAAAAAGAAAGTTGTGAAATGAATATTAGACGGTGTTGTAATTATTATGAGGCTTTTATTACATTTAAATAATTTTTCCGTACAAGACATGATTTTTACAGATTTGGTATAAAATTAAGAGGCTCGGCTCTTTTTGTCTTCACTGACAAGATGCTCGCCCCCCCATCCCCCAAAAAACAACACCTATGTTTTTTTTTTCCTTTTCACCTGAAGGGCCCTCTCTTAATTTTGGAAGATTAATTGAATGGAAATCTGTTGTGGTAAATGAATATGAACGAAATCACTCTAGCTTGAAGCGATAGTGGCTAATTACATAACATGTTAGGGATGACAAAGCCTCCTATGTCAACCCTTTTTTTTTCTTCTTCTCTCTTCTAAATATCAATGCCAATGTTGCGTGTTTGTGTCACATAAGGATACATTTCCTCTATTATTTCTGTAACCTATTAGGTATTCCTCCCTAATGTTATCTCTTATTTCGCATTTTCCTTAAAGTTCTTTTATTTTATTATCTTTCTTCTTTTTTTCCCCTACATACATGCAATCCACGCGATCAATTTTATTCTTTTTTTTTTTTGTATGTACATACAATTTTTTACCTTTTTAAATTGCTTTTGTACAAATCAACTCTTAAGAGTTTTCAGTATGATGTCAAGAACACATTTGGTACCATAGTACATTTACCTTTAATGTTTTTTCTTCCCTCCCCCCAAGCGATTCTCGTGTATTGAAGCTGATTACATTTTATGATAAGCTGATTATCGTTGACGGCATACGTACGTCCTCCCTAGATTACGTTTGGTTGCGCATCTTATTGGATTGTTCAGCTTTTTCGTGTTTCAACGTACCTTTTTATTCACAAATGCAATATTTGTTATTTTAAACATGTACATGGCTGCCAATTGTTATGCATTTTGCCGAAGCTTTCTGCATTTACTTATACATTTTCTTCATTGAGACACAAATCTTTTACATTGTCAAAATGTACATAAATTTTTTTTACCTTTTTAGTTTGTACTTGTATGCATGTATGTATCTGCTGTACTTCAGCCTGTGAACGTTGTATAATGTCATAAATTAAAGCAAAATATGAGACGTTAATCATCTCAAAGTAAAGGGGGGGAAAGGAATATTTTTTTTCTATTTTTTATTTATTTGAGCTGATTGTGCATAAGTGGAATATAGCTGACCTTATATTCCATTTGTGTAACACTATAATTTCAAAAACTGTACTATTGATACTTTGAATAAGGAATAAAAATTGAAACTACGTTAACTCTCCCTTTTAAAGAATTTCTTCTACGAGCATTTTTAAAAAATGGGTGTTAGTAGGTTAGAATATTATTTAAATAAGAATTTGCAACGCCAAAAAAAGTAAAATCTTATCTTTAAAAAAAAAGAAGAAAAAAACTCCATATTTTTTCTAAAAATTTGTAACAATAAAATGTAAAAATAAAAAATGCTGCTCCTGTTTATAAACTAGTAATAAACTAACCTTAAAAAAAAACTATGATGAATAATTTAATTGTTGTTGAAAGTTAACTGATTTATAATTCATTTTTCGTCCAAGTATTTTCTTTTTTTTTTATTTAGTGTGTATCTAGGTTGTTATTTACGAGTTATAATTTTTTGAAACAGTATAAATGATTAATAATTAGCCTCTTTACTAAATCATACACAATTGCTAACCACAAATAATAAAGTAAGATAATAAAAACTACATTACTACAGTTTCTATAAAAGCAGAATATTATGATTTTTGGGTGTAATTTTTCAACATTTTAATAATTATATTGCCGGGAAATAATACATTTTTCTTAACAGATAAATTTTACAAATTCGTTGTTTTATTTTTGTACTTAAATTATACGACACGAAACCCTGCTTACAAGCTATATAAATAGGTGCCACTAACATATCCCATCTTTTATTGTCTTATTTAAAGGTACCTTCGTATAAAAAAGGATTAATTTTAAATATTAATAAAAACTGACAAAATCAATCATTTTGCTGATATTATTGATTTGCTCGCTTCGTGTAAAAAAGATCAAGTAACTAAACAATTTTCTCTAAAAATTGTGCTCTGTATGAAAGAAAAAAAACATATTGAGTAATAAAACTGTCATAAATGTTCATGATAGTTATTTAAGAAGAAACAAGATTATCCACTACGACACATCTAATCGATTTCTCTGAATGGATTATCGAAGAAATTGGTTTCGAATAACAGAGAATCGAAAAAGAGTAGGTGTAGCGATAAAATTTATGTAGCCTTGGCAAGAGCGTAACTTATTCGAAGTGGATTGAAAGATTTTGGCTATCTTGAGGCCGATGATGATGCAACTAGTTGTCGCGAGAAAATAATTTTTTTTTTCTTCCTCATATATCTCTTATAGTAGAAAAAAAAATAAAAGAAATATACTAACTACCCGTACTTATCATTTTTGTATTTAATGCGCAAGCGCAAATATCTGTTGATTCAGCTGTCGCGATAAAAAGTGAGTAAGAATTCTCGAATGACGCAATTGATGAAGTATATGGAATTCATTTTTTTTTATTGTTAATTTTCATCAATTGTCAACGATCGTTTTCAATTTTATTAGATTCAATTTTTTGTGGTCATTCCATAAACACCAGCAATAGTGAAATTAGATATTAGAGCTGACATCTTTTTTTTTTCTAAATTGTGTCATTAAAGAAATAAAAAATCTATTTTTTTATGAGGATTTTAGATATTAATACCTTGTGGTTGTAACATGTTTTACTCCGTAAAAATATATAACATTTCTTGAATTATTCGATTACTAGTATGGTAATACTAAAAAAAAAAAATTAAAAACGTCGCACCACTTTTGATTTAATCATTAAATTTTCGTTTTCTATAAGTGGATCAAATTTGTTTCGTAAACCACTTCAAATCCTGCAATTTCTAAATGATAATTTGTGTTACAAAATTAAGCATGCTTTCTATGAATAGTCATACATTCTATTACGTTTATTTGTTATATTTTTGCCATTATATCGAAATTTTTTCATATACCAATAATTTTTTGCTACATTTTTTAAAACTCATTACTTAAATACGACTTCATGCAAAAAAAATATATATATATATATATATTATTTTGCTGTAATTTTTTTTTGATATAGAAAAATTTACTTACTTTTAAATAATGTAATTATAAAATGTGTATTAACCGTAAGTCTTGAACTCGATTACATATCTTAATTTAATATTGTTAGCTGGAAATTATTAACTGATTGACGATGTTTTCTTGTAAACACGATATGCATTTCTATCGATCTCAAACTATAATGAGTTATTCAGTGTTCTGTATAAAAAGACAAAACGATAAAATTTGCAAGTATAGCAAAATTTTTTTTTAATTATTTGTTTGGTGCTTTTAAAATTAGTCTGTTATCTGTATATTGTTCCCAAAAGTGCCCTGATTTTTTTCTTTGTTCCAGTACGAGTTCCGATTTTGCCATCTTTGACTCTATTGTAATATATTTTTCTCACAATAAAATGCAAAAAGTAAAAAAATTAAAAATTTTTGAAATTTTTTTTTATTAACTTTATTAACACTTTTAGTTCGAATCGAACTAAAGAAAAAATTTTTTTATTTTCTCAAAAAGTTTTTTTTTTTAAATTTTTGTATGATTTTAAATAAACATAAAAAATTGATATTTGAATGTTTACGTATCATTACTTTCTTGCAAAAATATTGATATGATTTAAATTTATGTTAGCAAGTTTAAGGCTGATGTCTTTAAAAAAGATTATAATAGAGCGTCGCCAAATTTACATGCCGTCACCAGTGTTCGGAAGTAGCGCACTATAAGTAGTGCAACTACTGTAGTCGCTCCTTTTTTCGTAGTTTGTAGTGTAGTGAGTAGTGCGATATCAAACAAACAGCAGTTTGTAGCGATTCCTGGCAACTACTTATAACATTAGTTTAGAAAAGAAACACGGTTCTAAATGAAATAAATTTTCGAATTTGACATTTACAAATCTTCGCGAATCCGTTCAATGGATGCAATAAAAATGACCCTGTGGCTGCAGATAAGCGTTAACAGAAATTACGTATTTGAAATCACGTATAACTAATATTTAAACTAGCCATTAAGAAAAATAGATAATTTATCACTTAAGTCACACTTTTACATGTGAATGTTTTGGTACAACAAACTGACTCATGTAAGCATGAACAAATATTTCTTTATTATTCCCTTATATTTAATGTAATCATCAAGATTCGTAAGCCAATTTCTTATTCAAAACCATTTTGAACATAGGTGTAAATTAAGTTCTCCAGCAAAGTTCGTCTCCTTAAAATAGTGACTACTATTCCAAAGTAGTCTGTAGTCACTACATTTAAGAAAAGTAGTTGTAGTAAACTACCAGAAAATGTAGTTTTTTCGACCACTGGCCGTGACCGATCCACAATTATTTTTTTTTACTTTAACATAATCGAGGCACGCAGCAGACACTTAAGGATGTATTTTCATGCGCTGTTGTATTAATATTTTTTATTAGAATGAATGAGTGTTGATATCATTTTTTCAGACACTTAAGGATGTATTTTCATGCGCTGTTGTATTAATATTTTTTATCAGAATGAATGAATGAGTGTTGGTATCATTTTCTCAGACACTTAAGGATGTATTTTCATGCGCTGTTGTATTAATTTCTTTTTATCAGAATGAATGAATGAGTGTTGGTATCATTTTTTGCTTGTACCTTTAGTATGAAAAAAATATTCGATTCTAAATTTCGGAAATTGTGGGTTCTCGTGTTCTGCGCGTGAGTGTTACGTCAGAAAGTAGCACCCTGGCAACAAGATGCAACGACCTTGGCCTGCAAAAGATCAGCTGAGAATTTAAGTGTCAGATCAGTGAAGGATTGCTAGAAATACGAGGCATTAAATTTTAATCCCAAATGGCAGTCGAAATTCTGGCATTCCTCCAGCACCCAACTGTGAGTCTATTTGAACCCCCCTCCCCCTTTCACTCCACTCCATTAATTTACTAATTAACATTTGTCTTCATGATTTAATCCTTTGTTATTTGAGTGTTTTATATCCTCTTCAACAACTATTTACGATCCTTTTGGAAAAGAAAAGATCATAAGCTGATTTACACATAACTGTTGCTAAGCAAAAATATAAATAAATATATATATATATATATATATATATATATATATATATATATATATATATATATATATATATATATATATATATATATATATATATATATATTTTAATAGGAATTTCTTTGCTTACAAAAAAAAAATTGCTCTTTAACTGTTTTTAAAGTTGCGATAAAATTAATATAAATGATTTAAATATATTAATTATTACTAGCTCTTCAAATGGCTAAAAGCTTATGTCGAGTCGAAATCGCCTTTCTGTCCTTATTGAGCTCACTTTTTCTTTATAATATTATGTGACCCTTGGGATACTGACCATATTTTTATGTAGTTATAGGCCATATTTTTCCTAAAAAGTTACATTTTGCAAACTACTCTTAGTTGCTATAGAGTAGTTTTCATCCGAACACAACAGAATACATAGAAACATATTGTCTGCGTGCATGCCATATATGTCTTAAACAATATAAAGTGTTGCTTATCATTATATTGCCCCAAACCCCTTGTAGATGTTAAACAAGAATGTTTGTATTTGGCCAAATATTCCTTGCTGGCAATTTATAAAAAATTCTAAAAATACATGCGTTTTTAATTTTTACTAAGTAAATATTTTTTTAAAATTCCATTTTAAGTAGTCACATACATAAAATATTTTTGCTTAGTTAACATGCAACTTGTGAGAAACTACAAATGTATCATTTTTAGCAAAAAATAGGACAGTAATTTTCTCTGCAATTCTCTTAAAACTAATGCTGGGTTGTTGCTGGTCTGTAATATATAATCTTTGAAATTAGCTGTTCAAAAATTAAAATTTTAAAATTCTGCATATTGGGCAACATTTTTCCCAATTTGGGCATTGGCATGAAAATTATCAAAATAACTGCCTTATTCTCAGTTTTTTCAAATTTTTATGAGCCCAGGTAATGCAGCATTGGAATAAGTTTTTGAATTTTATAAAAATTAGACCACAAGCGCTTTTCATTTTCTCAAAAGTGTGTTCTCAATTTTGACGTTTTGCGCCAAATTTAGCATAAACATAGACGAACACTAGCTAAAGATTAGCTAAACTTAACCTAACAGTCATGAGAAACTGCTTCAGACTCACAACATTTATGAAAGTAACATATTATTCGCAAAGCATAATTCCTTGCGAGTACAGAGATTTTGAAAAACAGCTTTAATATTTTTGAAAAATGAATTATTTTCAAAATAAATGCACATTTGATCGTTATTATTGTATACTCGCAAATTTCTTTAAAACACATAGCTACAATTTAAAAATAAATTATTTGTGACCAATGTCATGTCGTGCTTTGTTTCTAAACTGTTGGTATGTGTTCATGTAATATAGTGTGCCTGTGAAAGTGAAGTGTGTCTTTGGTGTTAACCAGGGGTCTGTTTAGAAGAAATTTGCGTCCGTTAACGGACCCTTCACAAAATATCCTTTCATAAAAACGGACCCTTCACAAAATATTTTAACTTATAAACGGACCCTTCACAAAATAATTTATCTTTCAATCGGACCCTTCACAAATTTGTTTTGTTAATCATTCATTATTGTTTTGTTAATCGAATAAACCCTTCCCAGGGAAGGGGGGAGGAAAATAAGACAGATGTAAACGAACTAAATTTTGTCTTCGGCAGACGCTTCTTCCTTTATTCGTCCGAAATGAATATTCTGCTGCAGCCAGTACAGGCTAAATACCAAATATTTGTATGTTGCATCTCTAATTTAGTAGCAGCAATTGCTGTTTATTTTTTTAAATTTACTTTTTTTAATTATAATTTTACAGTGTTGAGCATAATCTTGTATGTCTTTACAATTTAAGAACTCCTTGAGAAAGTGTTTTTTGCAATAACGAACCCTATTTGCACAAATTCACAAAAGCAGGGCCCTGGTTGAAAGAATGTGACTCAACGTTTATTTTATATTCACAAATTACGAGTCATTTTTTCACAATTTTACAAAAACGGACCTTTCACAAAATGTCTGGCCAGACCCCTGTGTTAACGCTAAAAAGGGGTCAAAAGTATTGGGAAAAAAACGGTGGCAGCAATTATGGACGGCGTTTAACAACTTTAAAGATTGCTTAAGTTGCATTTCATCACACTTTAATAATTTAATAAAAAGTTTGAGTATTTAACTTAAGTTATGTTAATTGCCCATATTTAGGATTAAAATATCTGACTTATGAGTGTCCAAATGTAATGAAAATGTCGCTTGACAGTATATTTATCATACAACGACCATTAATATTTATGAAGCACATTCTCATCAAATTACTACTTAAATTACGCATTAATCTGTTGATTTAATCTACATTAATGAGTTATAATTAAAAATATTACATTAATGACTTCGTTATTAAATGAAGTTTTATATCAAGTAGTTGTTAAATTTAAAAAATTCGTTTCAAGTAATCGAGATAATTTGCGCAATAGGGTGTAATCTGCACTATAACTTTTTTTCTATATTCTAGAAAAACATTTGAGTTTAAAAGAAAGATAAAAAGTTTTATTTTGTGCATAATTAATTGCAAGATTGACTACCATTTTGAGATAGTCATAAACCGGTTTTTTTCTCACTATCCCTGACAGTGAAGTAGAGTGAAATAAAACATGGTTGACCTTGTTTCCTAATCTACATGATATTCGATATTCCTTGCATACTTAAGTGTCTTCTGCGGTCAAGCGACATTAGCATGCAGTGGTCATTTCATCCCGTCTTTTTATTTCAGCCACCAATTTTTTATTAATTTTAAAAGAAATTTATATTTTTTAGTCATCTGATTGGACATGCCCGACTACACTTTAATTTTTGAAATGAAGCATTTTATAATGTAGTCACGGATTAAACAAGAGACCTTCGTGGACTATTTGGCAACGTGCGATTCTTTTTATCTCGTTGGCCCTGAACCGATATGTATCGCAACTGTTTTTTCGGTGTGCTAAGTTGGGTGATGCAGTACATATCAATTTTCTTCGCTTAATTTAATCTACGTGTGTCAAGTTCTGGTGATTTGTTTAGTGTATTCATTGGTGCAATTCGTGTTTGATGCAAATGCCTTCATATCTCTTGTTACGCCACCGTAATCTATGTCTTTTTTTTTTCAAAGGATACATCGGGCAGAATATGTACGGTACACAATTAAAAAAAATTAATAGGAAAGATCACCTGAATCTGACTTTTCTGGTGAGATATGATGTTCTAACTTTTGATCAAATAATGGAACAGTCACGCGCTAAGATGAAATCTTAATGGTTGAAAGGATTTAATTTAAATATGCTAATTAGTTTGTCAGACGATCTTTTAAATTGCGAAAACAGATCGTTAATTCCTTTTTAGAAGTTTTTCGTTTAATTGAAACGTTTGTAAAACCTAAAAAAAACTTTTAAAATGTGTGCTCTAATGCTTCGTTTTTTAACCCTTTGACGCAGATGGAATACCGGTGTCCCTTTTATCTGACATTGATTACAAGCGAAAATATATTTTGGTGCTTTTTAATTATAAAATGCAATCTAATAGTTTCTAAAAAAAATCTGTTAGATTATCGGAATTATATTTATACTAAAATAAAAAGTGGTTTTGATGATTTTTTTTCTCATTTGTAATCCAAAATTCATAAATAATTGATTTAGTGAGTTAAAGTAATATAAAATCCAAAACAAAAAAAAAATTGATTTTTTAATTATTTATATTCCAAAATTTATCAATAGTTGATTTTGTAAATTAAAAAATTGCAATGATGAAGAACTGTTTCTCTTAGATGTAAATAACTGCAAATTTTTGTTTGGAAGTGAGCTGTGTTTGGAATATTTTACTTTAAACGCAGAAAAAGACACTGGTGTTTCATGCGGTGTATGTCATAACCATAAATTATTAAAATGCAAATTTTAATATCTTTCACTTATTTTGACTTTGACCAAAGTTAATACAAAATAATGAAAAAGTACGAAAATTATGTTAAAAAATTCAGCATCAGAGAGTGAAGAGTAGTTTCTAAATTCATTCGCATTCTTCATAAGTTTTACTGTTTTTTGATGGCATCGATTAATAATGTGAAGTTAATAGCAAGATAAGTAATGCCTTCTGCTGTTGTCCAAGTTAATGCTGGTAGTATAAACTATTTCTTACAACGATTCAATCTGTGATAAAATTTAAGCCACGTAACAAAAATAAAAATTTTATTTTGTTCTTTATTAAAACAAACTTCGGAGAATTTGTTGAATCAAACAAAAAAAGCTTCGGGAAAAAATTTTTAATGGAGTTTTTAAAAAAAAGCATATCAATTATCCAGTCTGAGTCACTAATTTTAAGGGTTAAAAAGAATAATTTAAATTCATTTATTTTGAAGAAATATGCGAATTTATTATATATATATATATATATATATATATATATATATATATATATATATATATATATATATATATATATATATATATATATATATATATATATATATATATATATTTTTATTAATCTTTACTGTTTTGCACATTGCTCTATGTCGTGGTCACCAGTCTTCTCTAATTTCTGAAGTTGGCAGGTCTGTGTATACATAATCGCTCCGAGTTCTTTTTCAATTTGAGCAATTCTTTCATGTGACATTAATTAAACGAATCAATTCAATCTCATATATACTATAGCAGATTGTGAATTGATCTGTCCTGGTGCGAACATAGCTATTTAACTGTATTTTTGCGAGGAAAAAAGAGTCAAATTTATTATCACCTCGAGTTCTTCAACTTGAATACTTGTTTCACTTTTCATTGGCTTATTATTTCAATTAAAAGAAATCTAATACAATACAGTTTGCTGTCATATTTTTCTTGCAGTTAGTAGATTTTGCAACCGAATCATAGATAGACTGGGCTGCTAAATTTGGTTGTTTTGTAGCCAGTGAATTCCTCAAAATATGGACGCTACTTAATTTAAATTTTTTTTTTTTAAAAATTAGATATGGAATGCTTATGTATTATGTTTATTACTTTTTGTTTATTTCTCTATCATATTTGTTTTTAATTATTAATTTTTATTTTTTTCAGGTAAGGAATTTTTTTTTACTTAAAGTACGTTGGATAACTCTACGGTGAGTATTGCATTTCAGTTGTTATTTTATCTTATCACATATAGTGAAATCAGGGAGAAAAATAAATCAATAAAAATATGTTGATTATAATTTTAATAAATATTTTTTTGGTGAATTTTAAATGAGTGAGAATAAGTTTTTTCAAAATATAAGATACAATTTGATGTATCAATGTCACCATAGGGAAAAGTATAACTGATCGCCGCAAAACTTTTCTAACTTGCCTTATTTTCATAGTTCTCAGATATTTCAATCTTGATTTTATATTTCCTTTATTTATATTTTTAATAATTGTAAAAAAAAATTTTTTAACGATATTCTGAAAATAAATCAGTTGCTTATGCGTATTTAAATTGACCTTTGCTCTCTTCACTTGATTTTCATTTCACTAAAATTTCAAAATATTATGTGGTACCTTGGTGGCTCAGGGGATAGAGCGCTCGCCTCCCAATATGGTGAACCTGGTTCGAATCTCGGCGATGGCTGGTTGATTCGAATTCCGCAACCGATTCTCACCCACCACGGTTCTGACGTAAAATAACCTCAAGGGTAGACGGATCATGGGTTAGAGTCCCTTTGCCGTAGGAGGTTTTCGTGGTTTTCCTCTCCATGCAATTGAAATCCGGGTTAGTTCCATCAAAAAGTCCTCTACGAAGGCAAATTTCTCCCAATACTTGATCCATCAGTTCCCTTGTCTTTCGGATTGGGTTCAAAATTACAAAGCTAAGGAGTTGAACATTGGTAGCCGTAAACTGAAAATTCGGTCATCTATTCAACGACGGTTATGAATTATTAAGTGAAATTAAGCTTTTCGTCTTTTTTTACGCATAATAGTCACTAATTATCACGATTAATTATATTAAAACAATTTACTTTTTTAAAAAAGTAAATTGTTGGTTCTAGGAAAAATGTTTATTTCTCGATCATTCAGGGGTAATAAAATGTAAATCGGATTCACTGATAACTAGTAGGACTTCATCCTCTAAAAAGAAGTTGGTAAGTAAAAATTATTTTTACTCCTAATAAAATGCTGCTGGAAACGGCCGCTGAAAAAAAAGAGTACGGCACTTTTTAAAAGGTGGAAACAATAATGTTAACAGCAGATAATTTTGAATTATACTGACATTTACATTATATGTTCTTAATATTCACAACTTGTGCAATAAAATTAGCATTATAATTACTTTTTCTTATTGAATTTTAGGACATCAGATTTTCTTAACAATTAATATATAGGGGGAAAAACTATTGGCGCTGCGTACGTTACTTATGTTTTACGTGCAGGAAAATGGCATTTTGTTGCTGAAATATTTCGTAAAAATATAAAAAATACTTAAATATTTTGAAGGTGGATAAATAAATTTTAAGTGCTCAGAGTAATATATTTTATGTTAAAATAATAGCCTTTAGTATTTTTGTACTTGAATCAAAACGCAGATATTGCTTTTTCAAAAAATGTTTATTCAGTAAAATATAACTTATCAGTTGTTGCCATTTGTTAAAGGTATTATCAAGTAACTGTCTAGTTAAACTTATTACTCTTATTTTTTATTCGTAAATATCTAGCACTATTAAAAATAAACAAAAATTGTCACACCATGAATGTCAAAATTTTCCCGTTTGATTAAGAAAAAAATACATTTTTAAGGTATTTATGCATAACTCTTGCAATAATTTATGTCGATTCCTACTTTATGTCCAAATTTACTCTAAAATGTTTACTGTGAATTAAAATTTGAGAACTGTCTGTATACGTTTTTCAAACGTATTGTTCTAACTTTTCCAATGTATTTTTATATAACTGTACGTTAAGAACTTCGTGAGACACGTAGTCCGTTATTGTTTATCTATAATTAGTGATAGTTCTCCAAAGAACAGTAACAAATACGTTATCTTCCATCAAAATTTTACGATTATAACGACTAAGAAGGTTATCACTCTCGAATTTCCATTGAATGTTGTTAACTTACAAAATGTACTATTAAATGTAAATGATATAGCAGAAAATTACCTCTCTTTGGAAAAGATAATTTAGAATTTCTTCAGCACTTTATCAATTTAAAAAAAAAATAAATAAATAGCCAAAAAAAATTATCTGGAATATCTGACATAGTTTGTTTTACGAGTTATCATTTAAAAGATATTGTAACCAAAAAGGAGTAGTACATGATGTAAAACATGTAGTAAATAGTTACGAATAGCATAAGACTGATAACATGACAAGAGAGTCAATAGATTTTAGGTAAAGCATTTGAAGTATTTAAAAATCCTGTGTATACGTTATGAAAAATCCATGCATTCCATTGTCGAATCGTGTTCTAGAAGCTTCGAATCTATACTGTATTTGAGGCGGTTAGGTATTTGAATAATAATGCATCGACCTACTATACCTTAAAAGTGCAATTTTAACATATTTTTTAACTGTGCATTTTTCGGCATAACGCATTCTTTGAAGGGGACACTATACAGAGGTAGAAAGGCTTCAAGGCAAATTCTATTACACCTGCATTAGTAACTTGAAATTTTAAATACAGAAGAAAAAAATTTGCTCTTTGAAATTTTGAAAAGGAAAAAAAAAATCTTTACATTTGAAACTTATCGGGTTTATATGAATTCACTTTTTGATTAAAATTACTGTAGATAAAACAGAATTTGTCATGGATTGTTTTCCCCACGGTATTACTTATTCTTAACAGTATTGCAATTGCTTTAAAATTATTTTTTTTAAATCTTTGCTAGAAGTAAAATTCGTTAAGTTCGTGGTGGAAAATTTCAGCAATATTTTACATTTGGCTTATTTCATATTGATTATTTCATATTGGCTTATTTCATAGTGATTGCAATTGCTCTAAAAAAGTTTTTTTTATCTTTGGGAAAGTAAAATCTGTTAAGTTTGTGGCAGAAAATTTCCGCAATATTTTACATTTGACTTCTCGGCTTATTTTATGTTTGGACGATATTTCATACTCTTAAAAGTTATAGCAATTGATCTTTAAAAAATTTATTAAGTTTGTGGCGGAAAATTTCAGCAATACTTTATATTAGGACAATATTGCGTACTCTTTACGGTGATTGCGATTGCTCTGAAATTTATCTTTAGTGGAAGTAAAATTTGTTAAGTTAGTGACGGAAAATTTCAGTAATATTTTATATTTGGCTTTTCGGTTTTATTTTATGTTTTAGACGGTATTCCATACTCTTAACAATCATTGAAATTGCTCTAACAAAGTTTTATCCTTGCTAGAAGTAAAATTTGTTAAGTTTTGGTTGAAAATTTCAGTAATATTTTATATTTGGTTTATTTTAAATTGGACTTATTGATACTGAGTGTTTTATATTAAACTCTTAACAGCAATTGCTCTAAAATTTTTTTGATCTATGCTAGAAGTAAAATTAGGCGGAAAATTTCAGTATTATTTTTACATTTGGCTGATGCTGTAACATTAAGAAACAATAAAATGGTTCTACTTAATGATTCCCCTTAATTATTCACTCCACGATTTAGAACTTATCATTCCTACATACGTAATATATAAGAAAGCGATTATGTTATGCCTTATCATCCTTTCGTTGAATCACGTTGCTTTAAGGTATAAAATAGAAACGCTGGGGGTACTTAAAAATAAACGCCGTGTCCTCGCCGCATATTTTGTCATGCTTAACCAGTGGTGAAGAAATCACTCGTGCGGAAACTTTTTTTTTTCTTCTCGCCACGTGCTTTAAAAACCATTCTTAAATTTTTTTTCCCCCTCTTTCTCTTTTCATACTTACGTAGTAGGCAAACGTAATCCTACTTTTTTTTTTTTGAACGATATTACCGTTCTACGTTCGTTTCCTTCTTTTTTATCGCCAAATGATAAATACTATGCCAGTTGACTAATATTTCATTGTTTTATATCGAGTTACATTTTTTCTTCATTGCTTTGAGATAATTTTTTCCTGTAAAACATATTTAAAATTTATTTTTTTAATAAGAAAATTTTTTTGTGTGTAATTTATCAACTTATTCTTAAAGAGCCATTTATTATTTTATTATGCGTGATGTAAGTACGATTAAAGCGTAAGTTCTCCTCTTAAACAAGTGGTCAACTTATAAAGGGGTAATTTAATTGTTTTTGCCACTTTGGCTGATCAATATTCAGATGTGAACAATTTAACAGATTTCACTAACGTATTGAAGAGTATTTGAATTATTTAGCTAAATCGTTAACTACTTATTTTACTATAATATACCAAGTTTTTAAATAAAGATATTTCCAGTTAAAAGAAGGGAAAAAAAAACATTTTTGGAAACAGATTCGTGATAAACATACAATTTAAAAGTGATTTACCCCCAATTAAAGCATCATGGAACATATTCTTGTTCTAAGAATGAAATTGGAATGTACTATTTTATCATATACCAGTGTCCACAATATAAATTGAATATAAGCTGATTGCATATCACATACGATTTGAAGCCTATTTTACTTATACTTATTTTCGTCAATGTTAAATTTCGCTTACATTTTAATATTGCATTGCAATTAACCTTAATTTAACGAACCTTAATTTTATAGGAAAGAAAATGAGTATTTTCCGTCTAAAAAAGTTGAATTACGTCTTTGATGTTAAGTTTTCTATGATGTTTAAACCATGTAAAAACCTAAAGGAAATAAGTTAAAATTAGGTTCTAGTTTTCTACTTTGTTGCTGTAAAACTATTTTTACGTTAAATAATGTAAAATCAATAAGATTATGATTTTCAGTTATTCAAGAATAATAATTTAAAGTGAAAAAAAAAATAGATTTAGCGAAAACAATTATGAAGAACTTGCTTTTCGGAACTGTGATATAAATTTTTAACGCTTTGCTATTCAATTTTTCTTTATAACAAATCATTCGTGCAAACTTTAAAAGTTAATTTCAATATATTATTAAATCTTAGAACTGGACGATATATTGAGAAATATCAAACTCTCGCGGTAACGATATTTGAAAATCTACTCTTTCAATCAATCGTGAATACCATAAATGTAAAATATACGCCAACTATCAACAGTGATAATTATGTTATCATTATCGATTGAGACGATAATTTCGGGAATATTTATTAAATGCAGTAAAACGGCGGTTTATCAAATAGCAATAATTGTGTGTGTTGCTAATTTTCAGTGGATAATAAAAATATCTATCAATGTAGAAAATAATGAAAATAGTTAAATTGGAGAAAGGTCCATGTTTCGTGATGTTAGAAACCCAACCCAATATAGCCTAGCACGAATGTGGAGTTTTCTTGTTGGAAAACTAGCCTTAAATTTAAAAAAAAAAAAAAAATATTTGTATTCCAGGGTGAGAGCTTTCATCGCGTAAATAAATTCTGTAATAAGGCAACTGAATCACCTCAAAAACGGTTTCATGTCCGAGTTGGGGGGGAAGGTCGAATTGTGAAGAGCACCGACCTCATTCCCAATTACAGGGACGGTGACCAAGCGTAGTTCGCGATTGCATCACATCAGGAGCTAGAAGAAAGGTTCGTTGTGGCTGATGGATTAATAAGATCTTCTGCTGCGGTGGAAGGTAATCCCCACAGGTATTAACTCTTTTGTGGCAATGGAATCATCCCAATCCTCCTCTTGTTCATCTATGCATCCCTGATGACAATGAGCGGGTCACGTGACCGGGCGGCCTTGTCGGCGTGTCCTCGCCTGGGGCGTCGTCTCCTTCCGCTTCCTCGTCGCCCGCTTGTAGCCCCACTTGCCCCCTCTCCTCTCCGCTCCTCTGCTTTCTGGAATGGTCGACGCCATTCTACCCCTTTCGACTCAGAAAGCTGGAGTCATCATGCTGCCTTCTCGCGGTTCGGCTCAGTTCAAGTTTTGGATAGGAAATGCAGTGGTCAAGCGAGGTTTCTTCTGCGTGAATTTTTCTATTTCATCGCATTTTCTTAACGAATTTATTTATTTTTTACTGTTGACCATATGTACAAAATGAAGAGACTAAATATATTTCTAAAAATATTAAAAAATTTTTGAATTCGTAAATTTTTTTTAATTGAATTGAATTTTGAATCTAGAAAAGAATTAGAGAGATGAGTTCGAGATCACTTTCAAAGAAACCCAAGCCCAAGACAGTTTTTTTTCTTGCTATTTTTTTTTTATGTAAGCTTGAGTCCATATTAGTGTGTCACATAAAGGCTCATATTTATGAGGATATAAAATTTAAATTTGCGGAGAGAAAAACCAATTTTAAAACATATTATTATAAATTTTTTTAACAGATCAAAAAATACTTATAATCTGTACTTCTGTTCATTTTGAAATTTTATGAAACCATTATCATGAGATCGAACGCAAATGGATTCTTGCAGTGAATGAGCTCGTGTCAAACTCGGGCAAACTTCGCCTCAGCTCTAAAATAAATGCCTGACAATGTATAATTACTGGGTAAAAACTTTTTTTTCTTTCCTTTTTACTATACTAGGCTATAGTGTCGTATAAGAGTGAAGGTCGTATTCGAATATTAGTTAAACTCCATCTCGGTTCATTTCAATATACGATGCTTTCAAGTCTTATGAATGATTTGTTTTTCTATCTTCTCTAATTTGTAGTGTCCTCTGTATGACAGCAAAATTAAGACGAGCTGTATAAGTCGAAAATAAAATTAAAATTATTTCAATGATTATTAAAGGGAGGCTAAGTTCATTATTTTGGTAAATGAAATTGGCTCGCTATTCAAATGTGCCCAGTTCTCTTAAGTGACTTAGTAAACAACGCCTGCACCTCATGTTTGTCTTTTTTAGGGTAAATACGGGTACTGAAACCCAGCAGCCCTAGTGATTTGCATCAATTTTTATTTATTTTTTATTTTTTTGTTCGTTTCCTCAAATTTTCTGCTTTTTGTTTTTACGCCGGACTAAATTTTAGCACAATTTGAGCCAGTCCACTCGAGTACATAATTGCGCTAATTTTTTTACCTTGAGTTTGGCACAGCATAATTGCAGCCGACTCTTAGGTGAATAAATTGTATTTTCAATCCCCCGGTACACACTTTTCCATCTATTTTTTCTATCTATCCAATTATTTTCTTTTAATGTGTGAAAAGAATTACCTTTAATGCATATGGCATAAATATTTTCTAAAATGTATTATTTTTCTTCGTATTTTGAATATTATAAATACAATTTATAAATTCAAAATTACGAAATAGTTAACGAAACCTTTTGAAAGAGTGAGTTTTATTCTGAGAACAGCTAGTTTTTCCAAAAGGTAAACTTATTAAATTATAATCCAATTTTTGGTTGTATCAAAAAAAAAAAAAAAAAAAAAACGTTTGCAGTTAGCCTTAAAATTCAATATTGAATAGAATGTTAATCTAAAACACTTCGTTCGATGCAGTTTCGTTTCGTCACCGTAACAATTTTACTCAATTCAACTAGAGATTGTTAATTTCGTTTACCAGATGAGTTAAGCGTAAGTTATGTTGCTTTCATGATTGTAAAACTTCGTGTTCCAATCTGTTTATTAACTTCTCATTTAATTTCTTAGCTACTATGGAAGGACGGTCAGCATTTAATCGACGAAGATATTATCCAACTAAAGTGTGATAAGTTATTACTTATTAATATATACCAAATATTTTCATTGATATTGAGTAGGTACATCACTTTTTTTAAATCTCTTTTTGCTTATACATTGCACTTTGAGACACTTATACATTGCACTGAGACATTGCACTTCCTCCAAATTTTGTAAGATCGAAAATTATACTATCATCTGTGTAATGATACAAAATTTTTTTTTACTTTTACTGAATATTTTCAAAGTTATAACAAAAAAAAATGTTTTTTTTTATAAAAATGTTCATATTTCCATAAATATTTAAACCAGATTTCCGAAATTTTATGCAGTCATTGCAAATAACAACCAAAGTAATCGATGCAAATTACAGACTTATTGCTAGTTTTTTTTTTTTTTTTTTTTTTTTTTGCATTGCTTGTTTAAAAATACTTGTTTTCTTTTGTAATTTATTGCCGTTCCCTAAGATCCCTGAAAACTTTGAACTTTATTGCATGCAATGTATGAAAAATCGCAATAACTTAAACACATCTAAAATTGCAAAGTAGTCCTCTAAGTATTTCTTGAGAAATTAAAAAAAATATCCAAAACTTAAAAAGTGTCTCTTCCATTATTACAGGGTTAGTATATATATGTATATACAGTCAAACCCCTCTATAGTGAACCTGCAAGGAACCGAAATTTCGATTCATTATAACTGGGAGTTCATTATATCCGTTGGGTAGGCAATTTCACTAATGGTTCCCAAACTCCTCTCTTTTATTACATTATATTCATAAAAATGACTGAAAAATATTATGTGGTAGCAAAAAATGTGTTATTTTTCATCACTCTTCGTCTTGTGTACAAATAAAAATTAGTAATCTTTAGCTGATGATCAATCCTCAACATCAGATATGGAAACACTTCCCGACTCTCAGATAATTTTTCCTGAATTTCTGTTATTCCGCTTTTTAAACCTGTCTAACCTGCCATTTGAACACATAAAAGTAGTTTCTATAGATGGTTTTAAAAATCGGCATGCGTATTTATTTTGAAGTAGAAATTTCAAAATTATTACAAAGAAAATGGGGGGGGGGGGAATCACTCGAAGACAGAAAAAAGTTCATTATATCCAACTTCCTCACTTTTTTGGTTCACTATATCCACTAAAAATAACATTATACGTGTATAGCAAGGCACGGGACCGAGCATTTCGTTCACTATATCCGGGAGTTCACTGTAAGACGTGTTCACTATAGCGGGGTTTGACTGTATATTCAACATGGAAAGCCCTTAAAATATTTTAAGCTAATTTATAGTCATGTATAAAATCAGGCGCGTAGCTGAGTTACAATAAATAAGGGGATCCACTAAATATTTTTAATAACATATTATATATATATATAATATATATATACCCTTCTATATTGTAACTCAGCTACGTGCCTGATTTTTTACATGATTATAAATTAACTTAAAATATTTAAAGGGCTTTCCATGCTGAATAATTTTTAAAAAAAACTCATTAAACTCCACCTTTTTAATTAATATACAAAATATTGTATTTGGTTCTTTTCTCTCTTTACTGCCATTTAATTAGTAGTAATAATTATTAAAATGACCAACGCTATTTCTCTCTCAATTACCATGCCTAAGAAAAGGGGCAACAAGAAAAGAAAAAAAATTGTCCAGCTCTTTTAACCGGTTCCGTAGAAAATTGACCTCTCGCTCTCTGTAGGCCGTTCTTTGGCGCCAGAGTATCCATCGACCCGAACGTGGTCGGCATAAAACCTCTCTTTTCTCTCTTAAGTTTGATATCTATTCTCTGATAAAGATACTTCACATCTTCCATACTTCATCTTTTTTTTTTCCACTCACTTCGATAAGTTTAGGTCTTTTTTTTCTCTCTCTCGCAAGAAAAAGATCCCAATTTCGTTTCCATTTTGGTGCATGCATGTTTCGATATGAGGTTTTTCATCATCATAAATTGAATTTTTTAAGATAAGGTAATTTTTTTCCATCGTTAAGTTCGAAATAGTTCTTATAGACTAGCTTTTGAATTATATTTGCCTCACAAACTTGCTTCCGATATGTGACTGTTAGTAAAAGGCCACTAATGCCCACACATATATTTTATTATTTTGAATAATAGCCAATTTTATAACAGCGTCTTAGTAAACGTTTATCTCCCGTAGTTTTGTAATTTATGCTTAAATCATAATCATTTGTAAATTCTTTTGTAAAGTATGCATGCAAATTCATTTTCACTCCGTCTCAAATTAATCAGCTTTGCGTTAGTTAATGAGGAAAGCCAAGAAAACTTCTCACGGTTAATTTGGCAGCAGTAAAACGTCCACAACAAAAATGTATGAGCTCAGCAGTCGCTGCTGGGATTCAAATTCAGCTGCTTGTGTGTGTGTCAGCCAAAAAAAGAAGAAAAAAATTCTTACTTTTCTCCGAAACATGCTCATTGCTGTATACAGGAGGGAGGAAAACTTAATATACTATTATACACTTTTTTTTTTCAATTTTAAAATAATATTACTAATGCGATTTCTTTTAATTTAAGGAAATAATTGCTTAGTTTGATTTAAACCTCATGCTTATAAAATTACGAAAAGAAGGAAAGCAATATAAAATTTATTTAGTCTAAATGGATTTAAATCGTTTAACTAAAAAAAAAAAAAATTGCCATGCTATTTATGTTTTAATTCGTATGGGGGATTAAAACCTTAAAAAATATTGTAATTGTGAAGAAAAAAAATATTGTGACATTGAACTTAATGCTATTGAACATTGTAATTTTAATTGTTTTAACATTTAACGACCTCAAATGCTTTGCCAAATTTTTAAATTACTTCCGAAACCTTAAAAAATTTGTTTTTGTTGAGATTTTGTTTACTTTAAGTAGAGAGAAGAGTTAATCCTCACCGCCACCAAGCTTCTGTTGGGTACATTTTAACCCTTGGAACTTCTGGAAGGAGTCGACGCGACCCTTACGGCAACTGTTCCCAAAAAGTGTTCCGTGGAATCTTAGGGGTTCCGAGAATTAGAACTTTATTTTAACAAAGTTTTTTTTTCTCAATTATTGATTACATTGAGAAAAAATGAAAACGATGCGTAACGAACGAATAATTTTAACAATAAAAAAGCACGCTTTTCAAATAACCATTTTTATTTCAAAGAAAGTCATATTTCTGCTCTTTCATATCTTTAAATATTTTCTAAATTTTTAATAGTTTTTCATTGATTAATATGTTCACAATTGATTTATTAAATCTAGAGAGATTGTGGTACAAAATTCAATGACTCGTTTATGAAAAATGGCATACTGCTTGGTGATGTTTTTAATCTGTTATTTAAAACTTTAGTTTAGTCATTTGAAGGGTGTGAATTTTAAATAGAAATCAAACTATCTTTCACACCTTTTTTTTCTTTGAAAAGGTGATCAACTCTCATCGGTGTCGCCACATCAATGGCGAAAGGTCATTCACATGGAGTGATTTCTCACTGGGTCTGCCAAAGTCTGATCTTTTCAGCGAAGGGTGTACTTGTCGAGCATCTTCCAACTTCTAATTTAAATACGGCCTCAGCTTTTTAAATTTTTATTTTATTTAAAAGAATGCTTTTTTCTTTCCTTCCTTTTTGTAAATGTTTGAAAAAGAGACCACCTGCGTAGGAAGAGACAAAAAGAAATTTTTTTTAGTGAAATCTAGGTGGGGTTGCTATAATTTTCTTACCTATTCTCTTTTTCGGTAAAATAATATTTGAAGTCTCCGTTCAAATTTTAATAGCATAGTACTATAACTTTATATTGTTAAGAGCCTCCATTTTTTTAATACCATTTGTCCTATTTGGCTGGATTTAAAGAAAAAGAATTCTGGAATTTTCCTGAATACTATTATTAATCAGCATTTTCCTCTATCCTAAATACTAAGTTATATTAATACACTGAATGAGTAATCAATCAATCCCCGTTGCAGTCTATCAGTGTTAGTTATCTACTTCTTTGTCTACTTTTATCCACTACGAAGGGGATGATAGTATTTTGAATTATTTTAATTTATTAATAATTTGGTTTCTAGATTACAGATTTCTAAGAATGCGAGTCTTTCAATACTAAATTGTTAATAAAGAAAAACTACTTTATAATAAATCATACGTACTTCAAACGTACTATGCATGAAATTTCATAAAAATATATTGCAGTTGATACTATGCTTTCAATGAGCCGATGGCAATTATTTTAATTTTTCTTAATATTTACTTGAAATTTCATAATTATAACATCTATAACCAAATATTCGTAGTATGGAAAGTAATTATTACTTTAACATGTACAAAACTATAAAATTACCAAATTTGTTGTCAAAAACAAATGCTAAAATTAATTGACCCAGCGACAATAAATTTCCTCTACTTAGTGGTGTGGCACTAATAGTTCTAATTAAAAAAAACTACTATTTAATTATTAAGAGAGAAAATACCAGTGAATTGAAATTTGTTATTTGCAGAAAACACTGAAATTCTTAACATTTATTCTGAGAATTATCCCAATTGACGTGACAAATCTATATATATATATATATATATATATATATATATATATATATATATATATATATATATATTAGAGCATAATAAATAAATTCAAAAAGATTAAAAAACACGAAGAAAATTAAGAAAAGTATGTTTGCTGTAAATATTTTCTAAAAAAAAATTTTTGAGTGCTCCTCGCAGTATTGTTTTGATGTATTTTGCTTTAGCTGTATTGATACAAGATTACAAAGCACAGCTATATATATATATATATATATATATATATATATATATATATATATGAATTTTTTTCTTTAATATTTTAAAAAAGGTTTTCACCCGCCTTTCTTTACTTCCGTCAATAGTACACTTAAATGTCAATATGACTTTACGAACACACATTCATTTATGGGATTTGAAAAGCGTTCTCCAACGCTACTAACTCAACTTAACAAATCATGCATTTGTAACTCGGTCGTTTAAATGAATTTTTTTTCTTTCTTCTTCTTCATTCCTCCCCGTTTTAAGTGGAAGTTAAAAAGCTCTGACTCTTTATATCCATCCATCTCGAGAAAATTCTCCCAAGGTTCAATTTGTAGTTGTCAAGATCAAAGCAAATCCTTTCTTCACTTTACTTGAAAGGAGTGCCGATCTCTAAGATTCAGAAAAGAAGAAAAAAGAAGGGGGGAGGTGACGCTCCAATCCTTAAAAGATCTTTTAGGGTCTTTAACACTCCGTTACGGTTTTCAAAGAGTTAAATTTGTCAGCGTTCTCGAATAGAGACGAGGACAGAAACTAAGAAGAGATCTTTTAGGGTGTAACGCCCTTTATTCCTCCTCAACCCTTCTATTTATTTAACTTAAAACGTTGACTGTTCATTTATTCCCAATAATGCGTTTGTAATTTAATTTGAGTTTCAATTCTTGGTCCCAATTAATTCTAATGACTGCATTCGGTAAAGTCGTCTGTTGCTGGCATTTTTAAAGCAATGCAGTACTATCTTCGTAACAGTTTCTATTTTAACTCCATTATTGTCTTGGCATTCTAATTCTCGAACTATCATTTATTTGCAACTAATTGTTTGATCATGCTTAAACTTGAATCAAGCTTAATTACTTAAACTAACTTAATGAAACTATTACATAAATAAGATCTTATTTTTTTCTCATTGGCCAAAATTATAGCTTTTTGATTAAATTTTCTTCACAATTCACAGAGCGCAGAAAAATAAAATCCAATAAAGAAAATGATGTTTAGTTCGGAGCGTTTTTAGACCTGGCAAATTTTATTCACCTTTGTAAAATGTTGGAAGAAGCTCTTTGCTATTTGTTTTAATGTATGAAGTAAGTAAGGAAATTATCTTATTTTTGTTTTCAGCAGTAAATTAACATAACCCTTTAGCGCAGATGAGACCAGTTTCCCTCTTATATATATTTTTTTTCTGTCGCTCTAATGACGAGTAAAAATATACTTTGGTACTTCTAGTTTTTGTTGCTAATTTTGAGATTAATCCCTATCGAAAAAAAAAAAAAAACTCTTAAAAAAATTCTCCATTTCCCAAAGTTTGCTTACCTAACATTTAAATGACCTCACACATTTCAAAATTAATAACGTATAGGTAATTTTGAAGATCATGTAATGAATCGCTCTTATGAAGCATTATTTTGTCTTAATCGAACAATTTATCGATATGCTATTCACTTTGCTGTTTATAATTATGCATTTTCAAATTTAAGTAATGCCGAAAAGGCAAAAATACGAGGATTTATCTCTCTCACGTAACATCCCTGCACGTTTGTGCATGTTCTGTAAGAACTTCGCTGTGCTGAACATACGTGCGTAAACGTACGGAATGCTACCTCAAAGAACTAAATTTCTTTAATGATATCGTTTAATTATTCTTACAGTTAGTTACCTTGTTCAAACAAAAACTTAATTTTGGCAACTTTAAAATGATAACGTTTTAAAAAGCAGGATGTTTTTCGAAGGCCCCATCGTAATATGGGAAGATGCTTTTTTGTGAATAATATGCTATTTTTATTACTGCTGTGAGTTTGTAACTGTTACTCATGATTGTTTGGTCAAGTTTAGCCTATCTAAAGACAGTGCTGCCTGCGCTTATTTTGAAAATGGCGCAAAACGTCAATATGGAGAAAAGCCTTAGTTTCGTGAAAATGAAAAGCATTTGTGGTCTAATTTTTAAAAGCTTAGTGCAATGCTGCATTACCTAGGCTCATAAAAATTTGCAAAAACTGAGAATAAGGCATTTATTTTGATATTTTTCATATGGGTGTTAAAATGTTGCCAAATTGGCGATTTTTAAAAAAGTTTATAACTTCTAAAATATTTGAGTTATTTGTCTGTTCTAAAGCCCAGATGATTCTTCACTGTAATATTATATCTACAGTTTAAAATCATCGCATTGATTCAAGTGTAAGGCACTTAAACTATGCCCTTTTTATTTTCCTTGGCAACAGAGCTACGTAAAACAGCATTAAAATAATTTATTTAATAATCGTGGTTTTGCATTTATGCATAATCTAGTGTATGAAATTAATATTTTTCTAAGAAAATGACACTTTACTGCCTTACTCGATCTTTTCAACCCAGAATTTCACTTTTAAGTAATTTACAGATCACATCTTGACCAACTACTTCTTTTCCATTCGAATTTTATCTTCACTTTCGTTCAAGCGTTTTAGAATTGTATTCTTTATTTGAAAATTTCTTAAACCTAGACATCCAACCAGACAGAGTCTGAATGAGATCACCATTTTTAAATCTTTTGGGGGGAAGGGAAAATATTCCCTTTTTTTTTTCTTTTCCCCTTTAGAGAAGGGAGTGTGCTTGCCAAGAAAAGGGGGATCTTGAATTCTTTTTATTGCCTGATGAGAAAGGGAGGTTCAACCTTGAATGCTACGGTTATTCCCATGGAACCTTAGTTCATTGACCTAATTCGGACTTAGACGGTCAGTAAGATGCATTTAATGGACCCTGTATGCTAATTTGACAGGTTGAAGACATTTATTTGCCTCCATAAAGATACTTAGGTAGTCTAATAATAGTGCCACTAAATCTTAACATTTATAATGAAGTCACTTTGTACTGTGCTCGTTCCTGATTATTTGATGAGTAACTTTTTCATCAACTGAAATACTTAAAACTTTTTGCTTCAAGGTGTGTACAAAACATCGGTTATTATTTTTATCACATGAAGATCACCAGTAAGAATTTTTTCTTCTTCTTTTAGTTCGTATAAAGACACAAAACGATAATCTACGTAAACTGTAATGCGATGAATTAATTTCATGAAAAGAATGACTTTAAAATTAGAAGAAGAATTCTTAGAGTGAAGAATTAGGATTTAAGTTACAGGTACAGAAATTGTCACAAACTATCGCCGCTCTCTAACTAAAAAAATAACTAAATTAATAATAAAAAATAACAGAAAAAAACTATTTAATTTCCACGAGAAAAAAAAAATTCCTTCCAATTATAGCGTCCCCCCCCCTTCAGTTTTATAAAGCACCATTAAATTTATTTTTAAAATTCTAAAATGCAGAGTTACCATTTCGATTGTTAGAAGGATTTTCTAACCTATGGCTTTTTTATTTACTTTTATTAACAATACATGTGTAACTCAAAGCTTTGTTTAAATATTAAGAAAATCAAAGCCGTTTATGCAGAAAAAAATAATTAATAAAATTGTTTTCAGTGGGTAAGTCTTATAATTTTATTCGAGACTATCTCGTTATTTTATGATATCTATTGAAGGCAATGTTTGCATTTTTTTCATTCTTGGAAAGTGTACAAAGATAAGATTAAAAAAAATTACTGTACTTTAATTTAAAAGAAAAAAAATAACGCTTATAAATTTTGGAATAATTACTAACAACTTTTTTACGTAACATATCAAATTTCTTTCTATAGTATACAATCTTTGTTTTAATACAGCACTTTCTAATTTTTTTTAAAAATGTTATTTGATTAATTTGCACTACTTATAATAATTATAATTGGAAGGACTCTATCAGTAATTACATGTTTTTGTTGTGCATGCGTTGAAATCTTGAAATTTATTTATTTTGTTGCACTAAAACTAGAATTTATTAAAACAAAATTTGTGCAGCAACCTAAAGGCATTTAGTATGGTTAAAACTTTATACATTTTTTTTTATATAAATCTGAATTCAGGATTATCCTACGCGTTAGGGAACAATAACCCCCACGAACAACTACCGTCGACTATATCGAGTGGAATTTAACTAGTGTACAGCTCGAATCATTAATTTTCCAGTCTGAATTTTAAATTTAATTTTTCTTTCTTACACCTGTTAGCCACGTGGAGACTAACTAAAACGTGATGCGAGAAACTTAGTAATGGATTTTTAAGCTTCTAAGCGTGCCTTTTAAATTTCAAAATGGAAACTGAGTAACTGTTTTCACTAATGAAACGATTTTATGGTCTTCAATTTACTGAAGATAAGACAAAAGTCCATTAGAAACATAGTATTTCTTAACTTGTTCGTTCGTGTTTAAATTTTCCATTTCCCTTGAAGCAATTTTTAACTGTAATAAAAGAGTGGTTTACATTTCTTATTTGCCCTTTTTAATTATTTGTTTTTAAAAATCTTATTGTTATTAAAACCTAATTAATATTGATTTTTTTCACTAAAATCATTTCGTAAATTTTAACAAATCAAACTGCTGAAATAATTCAAATCACACGAAATAGATTTTTTCTGTTAAGTTATGTTAATAACGTAAATACAGTAAATTCGAATCGTCGAACATAATCGAACCGTCTGATCTCTATAAGTGTAGAAATAATTGAACCAGACATTTCTTGTTTTCGATTGTAAATTTGGTGATTTAAATGATTAAAATCGCGTGATCTCTGTGGTGATATGATTCGAATGAATATAAAGTTTTTTAAGTTTTTCATATCATGGAGGAAAAATCAAACGATTCTGAACAGAGACAGAAAAAAGGGTTTCAAATCAACTTGTTATGCTCGATTGAATGTAGAAATAATGATTGGAATCAACTAGTTATTTTTTTTCTTCCCTTTTTTCTTTTGATTCGATTTCTCAATTCAGTTTCCAATTCTTACTCAAAGTGTCCTCTTTTTTTCACTTTCACACTATACCATTGCTGCCAACTCTACTAGATTTATCAGTAGACTACTGGATTTTTCCAGTTTCTCCTCAATTTTGTTTTAATAAAAATTTACCTGGTTTTTGTACATTTTAAGAAATTTCCTTAACTTGAGTAAGTTTCCTAAGAAAATATCCCTAATTAAATAGAATTTTTAAACAATTTATTGTTTGAATATTTAAATATGTATTACTAAATACATAATGAAGCGAGCCTCATTTATAGTAATTAGTTTAAAACTTATCTTTTTTTTAAAATTTTCAGTTTATTTTTCTACAGAATTCCCTTTTTAAATTAATTTATAAAAAAATTAACTATCGATAATAAATGTCCATTACTATTCAAATTTATGAGTTAACATAATAAAAATCATTTTATTAAAAAAAGTTCATTTAATGTCAATCATAGATGGAAAATATTGCAGACCGTTTATAATTTTTAGTGTAATAAAGTTTTTGTACATTGATGGCAATAACAATCTATGAAATTCCCTATATCTAAAATATTTACTATATTATGCAACAGTATTATTTTTATTATAAATTGATTTTATATCGTAAAATCTATTGAATTTTTTCTTATCCGTGTAGGCAGCTATGCACTTCTTTTAATATCTATATTTTATATTTATAGTTGAAGGCAAAACAGTGATAAATAGTCTTCCAGCAACAAACCATTATTATTTGATTCAGACTCTCATAACTGATAACATTTTCTCAATAAGAAAATTCCTTTTATTTACTAAGCCATTTATTGAGATTTTACCCTTAAATGTTTGGAAACTCTATAATCTTATAGTTAATGTATTCAACCCAAATATTACAATTTGTGATGGATTCCAGTATTGCGATTTCTTCTTCGATTAAATAAAAGTGCTGTCATCATTTAATCAACTTAATCTATTCTAAAATAAGCAATTTCAGCGTGAAATTACCCCCAAGTATTTTTTTTTTTCCTGTTACGGTTCAATCCAGTTGAGCTCCGGAACAAATGTTCCCGATTCTCCCAATTTTCCGGATCGACTACAGATATCTCGCCATTTTATGCGACATTATATACGAATTCTCCAGAAAATTAATTCTTTTTTTTTTTTTTAAAGGTATTTAAAGAAACGTTTCAGCTACCATTCTATGTAAAGTAAAATTTAAGTTTCCAAAAAATTTCTTTTCTTGACTGTTTTCAAATAAACGACAGCATTTCGCTACCATCCTGAACATGGTGATATCAGCATATAATCAGTTCCATATAACCGGTATCACGTCATTCTCTTTAAAATTCCTGAGTGGAGTTTCCTGAAAATGTGGTGGGACATCATTTTTTACAGTACTTCACCCCCTTGTCCTGGTGCTACTTTTGAAGGTCAGACAAAGGTGAAACAACCCCCTCGGGCGGAAGACGCCGTCTGCTAGTTCCACTCCCTTTTACCTGTGCTCACCCTTGACCCAGCATGGTAAAAAAAAAAAAACTTAGAAACCCCCTTTCTGTCCCGGAGATTCTCCATTGTCCCATGTAAGAAAATGAAAAAAGTCCTTTAATCGGATGCGCCCCCCTCCTTTTTTTTAACTCGGGTCACTGGCCTCTGGCCACTCGTTCTGGACTTTCAAAAAGAAAGGAGTTTCTGTAGAAAATTGACTTCTTTTTTTTTTTCTCTTCATCCTTCTTATATTTCAGAAAGGAAGGTCGTTCAACTCATCCCACCTGGACTTTGCTATGGAGGCAGGGATTATCTTACGAGGGGTCCAAGAAAACTTTTCCTCCCCAATTTCCCCTTCAACCCCAGGACTTGAAATGTTCAATATTTTGAAACAAAATCGAATTATAAGTTGGAATAATAACATTCTGAAACTTCTTGCATTATCTCTTCTTGCGCGTTGCCTAGCGAGTGATAAGGATGATGTTAAAATTAATCGAAACAAGACAACGCAATAATTAAAAGAACTTGAAATAATTAAAACAACGCTTCAATTCTTTCACGTTCATTTGCTACTTTTGATGTCGAGTGCGGCTGATTGTGTCTTCAATTAGGAATTAATATTTACAATTTTTTTTTTTTTTTTTTTTTTTTTAGATTTCGATAAAGTTTTTGTTTTGAGCCTTGTTTTTCTTCCAATGACGTGAACCGGGTTCGAATCTCAGCAATGGCTGGTCAATACGAATTCCGCACAGTGGCGACATATAATATCCTCAATGGTCGACGGATCATGGCTTAGAGTCCCCTTCCGTCAGACTGACCCTGGGAGGTTTGCTTGGTTTTCATCTCCTTGTAACGCATATTCAGGAGTTCCCTTGCCTTCTGGATTGGGTTCAAAATTACAAGGCTGTGGAGTTATTGAAGATTAGTAGTCGTAAACCCAAAAAATAAACCTCTTGCATATATATAAAGAGAGAGAGAGAGAGAGAGAAAGGGTGAAAACACGTGAATTATAAACCGAAATTAATTAATTCAAGGGTAGATTTTTTTTCCAATTTTATTTTATTTAACTTATGATGATCACAAATGTAGTCCCCCACCCCCTGAATTTTAAATTTTACATACATGCATCGAAACTGGCTTAAATTGTACTATGGACCCAAATGTAGTTCTCCCATATAAAATCAATTTTTGGCTTTAGTTGCGAATGATTTCTCTGTACTACTTCAAGCTAACTATTTCTATACTTATGTTCTTTTGTACCTGTTTTGATAATGAAGTAATGTTATTCTGAAAGTGTAGATACATACAACATAATTCAGATGCTTGACACTACACTATATTGATAAAATTAAAAGTGTTACTGTTTTTTCTTGTGTATATTTCATTTCTTTGAATATTGAATTCTTTTAATATCTTTTAACATATTTTTTTTTATTTATCGTGTTTTAATTAGCTTGCCAATAAGCGTTAGGTGAATATAACCTAAATTAATCCATCCATAATTATCATCCAATCTTAAATAATTACTTTTTTTAATTATTTGTAATTAACATTCTAGTACTTTATACATTAGCCATATAAACGTTATTATTCATGAATCCTTTAACTAGTTAACTTTATTTAAAAAATGCCACTATCTTCTTAAAATGCTGTACTTAAAAAAGGAAAATAGCTATCAACTGAAATTGTTTAAGAGGAAGTTTGAAAAATGCTTCTTTCGGAAATCTATCATGCAGGTAGAATTTAAGGGGGTGTTCTCTCTCATACTCCCTTCTCAAGTGAACTTGAGGAAACCCTGCCCTCTCATCATGGCTTACCTATCCGCCCTATCCCTCCCCTTCAGTAGAGGAAAAAGTGAAGAGAAGGGAGAGGAAAAATCTTCCTCAAGATCTCCATGATTCACTAAACTAGAAAAAAAGAAATGCATTGAAAACGCCTTCTATAGTTATTGTTCGAAAATAAAAATTCGATTTCATCATGGCATTATTTTTCTTCCTTACTCCTAGAAGTTTATTTCAAGTTCAATAATTTTTTTCACGGTGAACGTTTCTTTCTATTGTTATTGGGCTCTGTGTTAACAATATTTAAATAATGGCTAAAGATGTTTTAAAATCCATCAACATTTCAGCTTTTCTATTTTTTTTTTCTTCTAAATTTAAAAGTCCGATTATTAGTTGTAATATTTCTTTTTACAATTATACTTGTACAGAAATCCCGATTATTAACTGTAGCATTTCTTTTTACAATTGTACTTGTACAAAAAGGTCAATTAATAACTGTAATATTTCTTTTTACAATTGTACTTATATAATATAAAATTCAATATAATATGCAATTCTACTTATACAAAAAGCCCGATTATTAACTGTAATATTTCTTTTTACAATTGTACGTATACAATATAAAATACAATATAATATGTAATTCTACTTATACAAAAAGCCCGATTATTAACTGTGATATTTTTTTACACAATTGCACTTATACAAAAAACCCAATTAACTGTAATATTTATTTTTACAATTGTACTTATATAAGATAAAATACAATATAATATGCTGTTGTTGTTACTTTACGTCGCACTAGAGCTGCACAATGGGCTATTGGCGACGGTCTGGGAAGCATCCCGGAGGATGATCAGAAGACATGCCATCACAATTTTGATCCTCTGCGGAAGGGATGGCACCCCCGCTTCGGTAGCCCGACGACCTGCGCGCGAAGTCGAGCACTTTACGGTAGCACAGTTTAACGAGGACCAATACCGCACACCCTCGGTCCCTACGCAGACTGATCCAAGTGGTCACCCACCCGCACACTGACCGTAGCCAGTGATGCTTGACTTCGGTGATCTGCTGGGAACCGTGTCTTAACGATCAGTCCACTGCGGGACCAATATAATATGCAATTGTACTTATATAATATATAAAATACAATATAATATAATATACAATTGTACTTATGTAATATAAAATACAATATAATACAAAATTGTTCTTGTTTAAAAAGCCCGATAATTAACTGTAATATTTCTTTATACGTACAATTGTACTTATACAATATGAGCGAAGCGAGAATTATTTAATAAACTCAACGCTGTGCGTCCCAGAAGTTCTAGATAAGCGGTCGCCAATCACCAACAGACGAACATTATGAAAATGACAACCAAAATATCAAACATTAGTCGCAAGAAGTTGCGACCCTGTTAGAGCCCTAATATAAAATAATTCTCACTTAAAACGACGTGTTGATAAAGTATTTTTATTTCTAAATTTTATAGCAATTTTCATATATTAAATTTCGTTTGTATTAATATCGCTTACATAATTTGCTTAGAGTGCGCTAGAAACGACAACGAAATCACTTCAGTGGTGTTGGCGATTCAGAAGAATTTTTCGAATGTTAAGTAAATCTGTTGCCTCAACGAAGAATTCTGTAGTCAGAATAGTTTTTTTACCATACAAAAATTAATTTTCTCAATGAGAGTTATAATGTAAATCTGTACTGTCACCAAATATTGATATTTTATACCAGCACTGTGGTCGGTGCAGAATTCGTATCGACTAGTCATCGCTGGAATTCGGACCTGGCTCACCTTATTGAGAAGCAAGCGCTCTGTACCTTTTGCCATCACAGCTGTAGTGAAGCAAATCTTATTTTGAAGAAAAGTCTGAATCTGTGCTTACATTAAAAATCATATATTGAAATCATATTTTAGCGTAAAAACGTTCAACTATAGTGACCCGCCTTGTCATTCGCAACTTCCAAAAAAATTATAAAGAAAGATAAAAAATCAGGTAAAGTATCAATTTGACAACAAATAGCAGTTTATGTTTACAATATTAATGCTACATAGTAAGAGTAAATACAGAAAATAGTTATAAAATAATTTGAGAAAAAATTTTCAAATGGTAAGCAAAACTGTATGACAAGAACTAGAATTTGAACTAACGGTTTATATCCGTTTATGATTGAGGTGAAAAACTGTTATGCCAGCAAAACAGCTTTCAATAGTAAAAAAAAGTGGGAAAGTCAGTAGAAAAAAACGGGTATTTTTTACAGTTTACTTTGATTCAAATTACTTAATCCTTTCGATAGTTTTCCTTAATTAATGTTAATTCCTGAAAAAACTTAAGAGCTCGATATTAAAACACTATCTATCTACAAAAAGAAATGTCATTTTTTTGGGGTGATAGAATGGATGGATTTCCTAACCGTAATGACATTCAATCAACCTCGATCTTTTGTGAAGAAACAGCTTTCCGAGAAATCCATATCTGCCCCATGAGGGCTGCAAGCATTTACAATTCCCTCCCCCCCTCTTGCGAGCGTCATTTCTGACCCCATTACCTGGATTTATATTGAATTAATGTCTTTCTCTTCGATTCAAAATTGTCTTGCCACGATTAACGTTCCAATCTTGTTCTCATGGTTATATAATCGAAAGAAATTCTATGATTTCAATAATATTTAGATCTGTGATTATATATTATTTAGTTAAATTAACTAATTATTTCCTATTTTATTATCTGTTCCTATTTGTTCTATTTATTCCTATTTTATTAGATATTCTTATCTGTGCATTCATTTCGCATGTCTTAGGAATCGATATTTCGATATAATATTTAGTTAAATTAACTAATTATTTAATATTTTATTATCTGTTCCTATTTGTTCTATTTATTCTTATTTTATTAGATATTCTTATCTGTGCATTCATTTCGCATGTCTTAGGAATCGATATTTCGGCATAATAACCCAGTATCGAAAGTAAGTTTTTTTTTTTCCTAAGTAGTTATCCCAATAATTAACCATAAGTTCACAAATAGTCTATATTTTATCAAGGTTTCAAGAAATAATCCATTCTACTTAGATGTTTCTGCTGCTATTTACTATATTTCTATATTGTTTTTGTAATTTCGAAAAAATCGCTGTATAACTGATTTCCGGCTCTTGTTCCATGAAACTCTTCATTTAACTAACTTCCCTTAAAACATTGAACGATGTGATGATATCGTAATCAATCGCCAAAAAGCTAACTTTGATTTTCTTTCTTATAAAGTCAATGAAATTTTGTTTCACTATATTGCTTGTCTCATTATTCAAATACAATTTTCACTCAAGGATAATTATTTTTTGTGTATTTTGAAATATATTTTTTTCAAATAATTAAACGAAAACTGCAAACGTTGTGGACTCATCAAATTTTACTGAAGCATCTGAAGGTAGCTTGGAAGAATTTTTTTTATAATTTTGATCAAGTTTTGCTCATACGGAAGAAAATCTAAAATCACCAAAAATATGCTAGTCGATATCAAAAACTTAACACTAACTAACCCATTCATTTTCGATCAATTGCTTCCCCTTTTATGCGATATATTTTAACGATTGTTTATGCATGGGCATTCTGATTTGACAATTTTCTCCAACTGCAGTTGGGATTTACTTCTACATTGCCTTGAATAGAATGAGAGTAGTATTTTAAAATCATACAATGCCTTTGAATATTAAATAATTAGACTTGCCTCCGAAATAACTTTGAGGCCTGAAACTGTTATTAGTTAATATGCTAGTCCAATAGTTTGATTCAGACAGTTAATTCTAGTGATTGAATGTGGCTACAGTAGAATTCCAGACAGTCACGATCGATTGTCGCGATTTTTGTTCTGTCCTTTTTTGGTTTTTTTTTTTTTTTTACTATTATCTGTTATGCAAAACGTCGCCATTTAGTAGTTAATTAGGTTAATAACAATGCTCTTACAAATTTGTCTTCCTTCATCTGAGTGATATATTTTTTACATTGAATATTTGTTGTAGAAAAAAAACATTTAAAAAATATTAATTAAAGAAGATTATACTTTTATTATTATTATTTCTATTTTATTATTTCTATTATTATTATTATTTCTATTATTATTTCTATTATTATTATTATTTCTATTATTATTATTATTTCTACTATTATTATTATTTCTATTATTCTTCTATTTATTATTATTATTATTATCGTTTTATACTATTATTATTATTATTTCATCTAAGTTTTATTTAAGTCATACTTTTTTTGTGCTTTCTTTCTGAACAGGGCTTTTATGTCGTAGGTATCCATCCTCTGTTTATTATCTCCCCCCCCCCTATTTTATTGAATTGCTACACGGATCTGTAATCAGTCTTAGATTTTTTACACTTTATTTATACAAACTGTGATAAAACCGATATGTCATAGGGCTAATTCAAAAATCCAACTGTTTGCAACCGTTGGCGTTTTGTATTGCACCAAGCTGATTTTATTTAATTTTATACCGCCGTTGAACAGCCGACCCAATTTTTGGGTTTACGACTATTAATGTTCAACGCCGTAGCCTTGTAATTTTGAACCAATCCAGAAGACAAGGAAACTCCTGTGTCAGTACCCCCAGAGGTATTGATTTGTTATGGGAACATGGAGGACTGTGAGACTCGACAGATCACCAAGCTGATTGGAAAAAAACTCCTATATTTTCAAACAAGCAAGACACATTACAATGATCTCAAAGGTTGCAATTTTTCATGAGGAGCCAGAGTAGCTCAGGGGATAGAGCTATCGTCTCCCAATGAAGTGAATAGGTTCGAATCCCAGCGATGACTGATTGACACGAATTCTGCTCTCACCGACCGCACTGCTGACGGAAACTATCTTCAGTGGTGCACGGTTTTTGGGGTTAGAATTCCCTTGCCCCCGAGCTAACCTTGGAAGGTTTCGAAATTTTCCTTTCCATGAATAGTGTATACGGGTTAGTTCTATCACAAGGGCTAGTTAGTCTCAATGTTTGATCCAGGAGTTCCCTTGTCTTCTGGATTTGGTTCTAAATTACAAGGCTACGTATTTGAACATTGATAATCATAAACTCACATTTGGGTCTCAGATATATATTAGATTAATATTAAATTACTTTAGATTATATCTCAGGGGGTTTGCTTTCTTAAGGTAAACGCGGGTCTAACGAATCTGACGTGTGTCGGCGTTTTTTTCTTCATTTTCCTAGTTTTTTTTTACATCAGATTTTGTTTAGAGCACCATTAGATGGATCTTGCCAGGACTACTGTAACGTATTCGTTGTATGCTGTATAACCAATTTTGCTTTCGCGCCGATACATGATAATCTAGTCTGGATAACTAAGTTTTAATATCTGTTGACCTATTCGAAGATATAATACCTATTAGACGTAATAATACCTATTAGATATAACTTATTAGAAGATATAATAATTAGAAATTAGACTAGGGTGTTAAGTGTGTAAAAAACTTTTTCATTGGAAACTGATTTAAATGAAAAAACTCAACGAATGTTTATTTTCATTTTTTCGATAAGATTAAAAACGAAAAAGTATAGTTTATCAAAAGGTATTTTCTATTGCAAACATGTTGCCCATTTAGTGCCTTACATTGTCGTTTATAAAGAGTATTTTTTTTCCCATTAATTTATTTATTGTAATTTTATTCATTTACTTTTATTCGATTTATTTTTATTTCCTTTATTGTTCTAAGTAACAACGAAATTAATCTTAGGCGTGAGTGTGTTCGAATTTTTTTTTCCTTATTTAATGCATTATACGGTCGTTTGTCAAAGCAAAGAAGGTGAGTGATTTTTTTATTTTATTTTAGTAGCTTGCTGCAATAAAAAAAAAAAAAAAAAAAAACTGAATTGACGCATTTCATGAGTTCTGTAGGTTTCCTATTCTCCGTTTATTCTATAAATCAAAATAAATGTCGAAGTTGAACAAGCTTAATTGAATTTGCAACTTAAAATGAAATTTTATTTTCTCTCCCTAAAACTTCTCCTGTCGTGGTAGGAAATTCCCGATTTCAAAAGGATTCTTCTGCTTCCTTTCTCGACCCTTTTCATTTCCTCTCCGGGGTTTCTTTGGATTCGCAAATGTTACCCTTTTAGGTTTCATCAGTAATTGTTCCCAAAAGGACTGTCCTGTCAGTATTATTTTCCTGTATCGAGATTATGGGAAATTATTTGCCCTTTTCCCACTTTCTCGTAGTCTTGGAGACTAGCGAAACAATTTTGATGATCTGTTACCATAGGTTACCTGAAAATGCTAGCCTTATATCTTCTTGCTTGTTATTTAGATTTATTGTCCCTTTTTTTTTTTATCTCTTTCGCCTTTTATTTTTATTCCATAGTATATTCATTCTTTTTTCCATGGCAGTTTTATTTAGTTTTTTCCCATAGTATACATATTCTTTGTTTTTAAACACCATATTTTTTTGGCTTAACCTTATATTTTTTTCGCATCATATTTCTTCATTTTTCCTATAGTAAATTGATTTTTTTTTTGTTCCATATGATATTGATTCTTATTTTTCTTTTATTATTTGGTTTTTTTTCTCAATATTATTATTTTTGTATCTTAGTCTATTTTATTAATTTCTCCCTTATCTCCATTTACAATGCTCTAAATTAAATCGATTGAATAGTAAATCAAATTTAAGTAAAATCAAATTTTTTAACTTAACTGCACGTCTTTTTTTTTAAACTCAGTAACAATTCGATAGATTTCGTTCAAATTTTGAATTTTTTCATTTGAAATGGCACACTTTAAAATGTTGCAAAAATTTTCATTCGGCTATTATTAAGTTATGTAGTGAAAATGATAAATATTTATTAATAATTATTTTTTATCTTTGGATAAACGAATTTTATCATTGCGTGCAAAATTTTTAATTTCGCTTAAGAAGTTCTCGAGATTTAGCGAAAAACGCTAGACATGAAATTTACAGTAAGGGGTCCAAACTTCCAACTATTCTCCTGGCTAAGCAATTGAGACGATATCTTTGAAAGTGCTCCTCCCCCCCCCCCCCCCATATCTTGAGGATCAAGAATCCGAATCCATCAGGGGGGGAAAAATTTGTTATTTAAATAAAGTAAATTTTTGTGTCTAACTTCAGTACTTAAAATATCGTTTGTACTTCTTAATTGTCGTTTCATTTGATTTAGAGGTATTTGTTGACTTTTTTAGTTTGCGTACAGTACGTCATATAAATATTATAATTATTGTGTAGTTATTATAGTTTTCTTTTTACTAGCAACCGTTGTAAAAATCAGCTGTAAATATTATTTTTTTATGATTTTCTTAACCCAACTTATATTTCAAGAATAGACTTTGAATTAGGGTAAAATTGCCTTTACATTAAAACTAAATTGCTAGCATGTATATTAATTTAATACCTATGCAAAATTCAACTCATTTAATGAACCCCGAGAATTAAGAGTATTAATGAGTAAAGTGGTAAACAATTTTGCCCGAGAACTGAAGTTTATTTGCTTGTTTTTCATCTCAAGCAAGTTTCTTCCACGTCCCTACCTAAAAATTCTTCTAGCTTATGTTGATGATGGAACAGTTATTCTTTAAACCTATTTGATTATTAAATTCAATAATCCGCGTAATACATTTGCATTCCTAAAAGCTCTCACACGAAAAAATTAAGGATACACTAAGATTATTCTCGTATTATTTCAAACTTATTGCATTTGCGTAGCTTATTTTTTGAAAACAATTCGAATTAAAAATGAAAAAGAAAAATTACTTTCTAAAAGTTTCCTGCGACCTCAGAGCTGCGGTAATTAAAATTGGATTATCGCAAAATACACCTTTCTTAATTAAAATATCTTCGCTAGCGAACATGATTACACGGGTTAAACCTCCGGAGTGTCGTTGACGTTACTAATTAAATTTTGATGTGGAATTTTCTTTCTTTTTTAAATTCTATTTCTTGTTTTTATTAGGTGCTTGCACTTCCCGAAGTAATTTATCTCGAAATTGAAGGAAATAGCTGGAAATTATCTTGGAGAAAAAGTTATTAGTGGAAATTTTCTTTAGAAATGTTACAACACGTGCCATAATTTCAGTTAATATAATTGCTAAAGACAACTAATGGGAAGCATTATGTTACAAAGGAAGAGATACTTTTTTCCCCCTTTCGATTTTGTTAGTTTTAATACTTTTATTTATTTTTAAATGTCACTATTCTGTAACATCTTATGTAAATAATTGACACTAAATATTTGGTATCGTTTCCTTTATTAAATGCACATTTATAGAAAACTTGACACGTGATGAACCATTTCCGTACTGCTTGATTCGCTTCAAAAATATCTAAATAGGAAATCACGTTTTGAGAGCTCGAATACAGGTCCTCATTTTCAAGACTTGTCAGACGTGAATGAAGCAGCTACCTTGATACGAGAAATCATCAATTGTTGCACATTGTTTCAAACTTGGGCATACATTCAATTTCTATTACGCCAAAATTACTTCCAACTCGGTCACATCAGTTCATTTTGATTCCCTGTGGAATCTTGTTATTTATATATAAAGGCCAATTCCCACGTTAACGTACGTCATCAGTTCCTCACTATCTCTCTATAGCCGTGGAAATGCATTTTAACCCGATTTGCCCCTCTCGGCCACTGCAGTTTTTCTTGTTCTGTTTTTCTTTCCTTTTTTTCACTCTTGACTACTGAGGTTTTTCTAGTTTTGTTTCTCACCTTTATTTTTCCATTTTTCGTTGGCAACTAAACGTTTTATATTTCAAATCACTTTTGTTTCTTCTTGTTCTGTCTGGTAAGTCTTGAAAATGGGCGTCTGTTTTTGAGCGCTTGGAACTGTCATTTCCTAACATCATATTTTTAAAGGGAATGAGGTTTTTAATTAAGTAATAGCTTACCTCTTCCATTTCTGGATATTATTTATTCAACTTTATCGCACTGGTTTAACTTGAGGATAAACGCGGTTCAGTTTAACAACTTATTAAAGCAACTCAGCCCTTACTATTAAGATTCAATGTACCGATATTATGGAAAACGAAAAAATAAATCATTTTTCGTAATTGATATATATATATATATATATATATATATATATATATATATATATATATATATATATATATATATATATATTCTATTTACTTAACTTAAACTTTCATTACTTTTGTAATAACTAATAATACTTAAGCCTGGTAGCTATGTAGAATAGTTAGTTTGCCGTGCAATCTGCAAATAAACTTTTTTTTAAACTATCATACAACGTATAGTGAACAGCCACTCATTTATTTATAAATAATCATTCTTTTAATGTTTATGATATATAGAAAAAATAAACAAATAATAAAACGAAAGAAAGGATAAATATAAACCGTGTATCTTTTTTTTAAATGTTTTTTTATTTTCCTGCTCAGTGTTTTTGTGAGAGAAATGCTACAAAATATTCAAAAAGACGATTCAAACGCATAAGTTTTTTTTTTCTTCTCAAGTTCCGTAAGATCACTTTTACAAAGAACGAATGAAATGTAGAATGACTAAAGTATTTCATCAGTTGTTGCTACCGTCGTCGTTGTTTTTTATTTCCAAACAATTTGATTTTAGACTTTCCTACGCTTTTTTTTTCCTGTGCTTACGGGAACCTTTTTTTTTTTCTTTTTTTTCATTAAAATGTAAGCCTTTGCTGGTAATTGCCGTTTGGAGTAGATAGAAAATGGGAATTTCAATACATACTCGCCATTGTACGCCTCATTGCAAGCAAAAATAAAATCTTCTCTACTTTCTCGTTCGCTTCTTTTCTTTGGAAAAAAATAAAGACGGTTCGTGTTTTCTTTATTTAACTTTACTCTGAATTTTTTTGATGAATATTCACATGATGGAAAACGTGTAAAGCTAAAGTCTGTTGCTCTCTGTGTACCTCATATTGAAATTGAGATTAAATGAAGCGAACTCTACTAATACCTACAATTTTTCTTCCAACTACGTGATTTTCTATTTCAACTATCTCTTCTTTCTTCATTTCATTCTTTTAGTTTTAAGTCCCCCCCCCCCTTGTATACTTCTCTACAAAAGTTGAGACTAAAATAGAAAAGGTAATGATGAAGCACTTGGTTTCAAAGAGTGTTCTGCAGTCAGGTTTTACTTGCTTCACCACCCTGGATAACTTATAGAGAATTATTTGAAAATATATTTCGCCTTTATTATATTGCTAATTAATATTTTCGAATATTTCATTCCATTTTAATCATCCAACTTTTTATTTGAAATTTCGTTACGAAATTATGGTTTTTAAGTATTTTCAACCATTTTTTTCAAAGGAACCATGGTATGATTTGGCATTCTTATAAATTCTTCATGAGTTAATAACAAGATAAGCGAAGCAATTAGAATCTTTACTCCAGAACACCCTTTGAAATTTCTTTACGACTATTTTTCGAAGGGTCCGTCGTGATATAAACATATTCTATCTTTTTTTTTTTTTTTTTTTTTTTGCGAATAATATGCTAGTTTTATAACTATGAGTTTACAGCGCTGTCTACGCTTATTTTGAAAATGGCACAAAACATCAATATGTAGAAAAGCCTCCGTTTCGTGAAACTGAAAAGCATTTGTGGTCTAATTTTTTAATATTTAAAAGCTTAGTGCAATGCTGCCTTACCTACACTCATAAAAATTTTCAAAAACTGAGAATAAGTCTGATTTTGATAATTTTCATTTAGGTGTTTAAGTGTTGTCAAATTGGCGATTTTTAAAAGAAGTTTAATAACTTTCTAGTTCTGTTCTAAAGCCCAGATAATTCTTCATGGCACGATTATATCTACAGTTTAAAATCATCGCATTGCTTCAAGTGTAAGGCACTAAATTATGGCTTTTTTTTATAACACCTAATTTTTTTTATAAAGTTAATTGTTATTTGTTTGCATTTTTTTTTATTTATTTTTAAGAATGAATGTTAAAGAATAGGCATACGTTTAGTATGTGTGAGAAATAATAATGTAACTGTTCTTAATATTTCGGAAATAGCAGTATTTTGTGAACGAATTACAATATTTTATAAAATGTTTTGTAAAGAAAGTTGTGAAATAAATATCTCAGTCTTGATAATCAACAGGCATCCTAAGTATTAATGAAATAAGTTTTCTGTAACTAAACACCAACCAGTTGCGAACTGTGGGTCAGGACAGTCTATCTCAGATCAGTATTTTCGGTAAGGTACCACGGAATTCACCGTCAATTTCTAAGTGTTCCATTTAAACATAAAAATTGCTCATTTACAGATAATTTTCATTATTGAAGTAACATAATTGCAATATTTTGGTGAGAGCTACTCAAATGCCTGTATGATCTTTATATGCCCCCATCTACAGCTGGAGGTTATAGTTTTATACCTTTTATTCGAAATACATTACATCTCCTTAAAACCACTCGTGTATATTTGTGGTAGTTGAACGTCAACCGTTAACCGATTATTTCTCTGAATTTCCGGCCAGAAAGCGGAAAGAAATAAGTTTTTTTTCCCCAACAAATAAACATAAAAAAAACAGCCATCTCTTCTAAACAACTCTCTTATAACTTCAGTAATAATGCCAAATTTCCTGTTCAGTTCCAATGCCTAGAGAATTTAGCTTTTTAACGGTTTTTTTTCATTCTGCCATCCCCCAGCCCCCCTTTTTTTTTTGGATTGATGGGGTGAAAAGAAATTGTTCCCCTCTCTCTTCTTTGTAACTATTGGGGATCATTGTGCTAAGATACCGCATTTTTATTGGGATTTTTTTTTCTCTCCTTTATCCCCAAGTACAAGCCATTTTATACATTGGCTGACCCTCCCCTTTTATTCCTCGTTGTAAAGAGGGGCGGAATACTTGTGACAAATTCTGGACTTTGGTTCGTTGATTCCTCAATTTTGATGCAATGCCAATTGGTAGCAAACACAGTGGCTATTTTTTTCTTTCCTGTTAATGTCTCAAAGAAATGGCAAATTGAAGAGCAGTGGATGAAAGTTATTGCAGACATTTTGGTGAATTTAAATTAATTGGATTTAAAGACACACATTGAAGAAGAAAATAAAGGTAAAACTACGTATTTCCTCCCAAATTCCTAATTGATGAAATCAATAAATCTCTAACAATCAATTAAACTATTCGCTCCGTAGAGTTTGCTTTAAGCGTATAAAGTTACTTTTCAACCGTGCAGGAAAATGCCATAGTCGCTTTCCACTTCAAAAACACTCAGATACCAGCAATTCACTGAGATCTACGAACTGAAATAAATCAATGTTGTATAGTTCAATAAAATTAAAATTTTCACATAGACCCTTCTATACCACATAAAACCCAAATTTAAATTTATACTACTAGGATGCCATCAAAGCCAAGATTCGAACAACTGTTACTGAAATAATCGTCTGAACAAAAATCCATGCCACTAGTACTTTAATAGAGTCAAATCAAAATTTGAGAAATGCATTAGCAGTAGTATATAAACGGGTATAAAATTAATTTTGATTCAGAGTTATCGTCATTATGTGTGTGTGTGTGTGTATAAACCCGAGAAAGCAAAAATTTTCACCCAATTATTTATATTATTTTATAACCGGCGTCGAACAGCGACCCAATTCTGAGTTAACGACTATTATTGTACAACTCCGTAGCCTTGAAATTTTTAACCTACTCCTAAAGACAAAAAAACTCCTGGTTTTGGAACAAACTTGCTTTGGTGGCGTACTTTTTGATAGAACTAACACGCATTGGTGTTACATGAAGCGGAAAAGCCCGAAAACCTCCCATGGTTAGACCGACGGCAGGGATATTCTAATTCATGATCCGTTTTACCACTGAGGATATTTCAGTGCGAGCCGGGAGTAGAATTCGTATCGACCAGTCGACTGAAGAATTCAAACCTACATCACCTAGTTGGAAGGCGGACGCTCTATCTTTTGAACCATCGCTGCTAAACCCAATTATTTATAATTGTCCCAAGGTTCTTATTGAGAATGGTTAAATTAATGACCTAAAAGTTTAAGATTTACATTTATCTTAAAAATTATAAGCCATAAATTCTAAAAAGCGTCGAGATTTACTTATTTTTTTCTAAAGGGGATTCGATTCACCAGACAATTGCTTCTGTAATATAACCCATATAGTTTTAATATGAAATATGAACACTATTTCTCATAATATTTACTCTTAATGAGCCCGTACATAAAACGCTAAAATATTTTTCCGTTTTATGTACCGTAATTTAGAATTATGTAAATATACGGTCCCTTTCCTTATACATCTGGAACTCAAGCTTTTTGCAATTCAAAAAGTTCACCCGCAAAGGGTGAGTTTTCAGTTGAACTACAGCATCTTTTTTTTTCTTTTTTTCCTAGCCTCCTCTTCATACTTGCAGCTGGTCTGGTTTTCTGGCTCACTTCAACTCAACTTATCCACTTTTTTTTCTTTCATTTTTTTTTTTTTTTTTATATACTCATAAATGTGGAATGATTGAGGGGTTAATTTTTTTTTTTGCTAACTCCGTTTTCATCTTGCGTTCCATTATATTGCTATATGACCTTGAAAGCTGAAGCAGAGAAGGTCACGGTTATGTTTTACAGGCTGTCATTCTATTTTTTTTTTTCCTGTTTAATCAGGATTTATTATTATTCACTTTAAAAAAAAAAAAAAAGGCTTATTTAAATATGAATTTTTTTTTTTTAGCATAAGTTTCATTATAAATCTTAGGGATATATTTAAAATATATATGTTTTTTTCATTAGTCAAAACAACTTAAAACATCAGTTTACAATATTTTAGTCTTTGAAAAATAATTTATATGATCTAATTAACGTGTATCTTTTCAGCTTTGGCAGCATTTTCAATAGCATTTCAATTTGCATTGAAATGTAGGGCATTTTTAAAATAAAAATTGACGTAATTTTTTTGATGTTTATAAATTTTTTTTCTTGAAATAAGAAAAAAAAAAATTCTTTTGGAATATTTCAGCACTTTGATATTATAATAACTATGGTATTCTTACCTACATAATATAACCGCCCAATGAATGAAGATCGAATATTTCCTCAAGTTTCTCTTTGATTGTCACGAGTATAAAATAAATTTAAATTATAAAGGTATTGTTTACCTGAAAAATGTATTTATTTCTAACCAAAAGTCATTTACTTATATTTATTTTTGATTTTGATCGTAATAACAAATTTGAGGCTTAAAACTCAAGTCTACCGTTTTACGATTATTATTATTATAAGCGAAATTGTAAGGAAAAGTAACTTTTCACATTATTACACTATAATCTCTTCTTTAAAGAAAATATTTAACCATATGAGAAACATGAACTTGAGCAGAAATTTTTTTTTATATAAGTAAATAAATAATTTCAAATTTACAAGGGGGGAAAAAATTATTGCAAACGATAGATATTGGTGAGTAGCTGCGAAGAAAGGGCCAGGACCCTATTAGTTGCATACGTGAAAAATTAACCAGGAAAACAAAAACTTCCACCTACTTATCACCTATTTTCATTGAATAAATAAATCTACGTGACGTAAACTAAATTTGAAGGAAATCGGTTAAATAGCTCTTGTAAAATTCAAATTTAAAAATGTTACTTTGAAATTGCGAAATACGAGCTTCCAACAGCCTTCTGTCTAAACTGTTGAGATAAGAACCATGCAGCATATTTTGTTAAATTTTCTACACATTTTGACTAATTTTTTTGTTAATTATAACCTTTTTTTTTTCAAAATAAATTTTATATATTTTTCCAAAAAAAAAAAAAAAAAAAAAAAAAATCCTATTGTGCAAAGTTATAATTAATAAATTTCTGTTATTATTGGAATAAAAGTAAATCTATACGAAATAAATACTAAAACTACTACAATAATAAAAAGACATTTCTGATATTTAATTTCGCGTTATCTGACATTTAAATTTTCTTCATTCTGTTTTTTTTTTTTTTTTTTTTTTTTTTTTTTTTTTTTTTGCATAATCACATTTCTAGGCATGTCAGTAAAATATTTCTTAGTTCACGCTTTATTACAATGAAAAAGCTAAATACTGCACCAAATAACCTACCATTACATCATTTTTTTCTTATTTTTTCCTTATTCCATTTATGCATTGTGTGCGTTCGTGCATTATCCTTGTACTTCACCTTCACAGCGTGTATCTTTTTTTCCCCAATGCTTCATTGTCAATGACCACAACTGCATGAAGATAGTCGTCCACCCCATTGTTTCTGACATTGAGTATTGAAATGGAAATTCACTTTCATTTTCAATGTCATCTCTTTTTCCATTTAACTGTGATGAACTAACTATTCCTGGCCTTCTATTGTGTTGGCTCACTTTTTTTTATTTATTGTTTGGTTTTAGTTTGGTTACTTTGCTTTTTATCTCGTAAATATAGTTTCGAAATGGGTAAAAAAAGGATTAGATATTTATCTACAACTTTGTTATTTACATTGAAGTTTGAAAATTTTAGATTCTTTGTTGAAAATATTTATTTTATTATTTGCGTTTTAATTATAATTAAATATAAAAACTGAAAATATTTTAGCTTTTCTTTTCGTAATTCCCAGTTAATAATATTATTAAGTACATTATTATATGATGGAACACCAAAAAAAAAAGACACTTGCAAATTTAAATTAGCGAAATTTACTCATATTTTAAATGAAAGATATTTAAAACAATTTTAAAATTAATACTTTTTAAGCAAAATAATATAAAGTTAAAAATGTAGAGAAAATATGGAAAATAATACAATAACGAATTGATGAAAAGAGAAGAAAAAATTATTAAAATAAAATATTTTGAAAAAAATATTATAAAAATTTTCCTACCAGCTGGTGATTGATGATTTATATTAGCCTACAGCATAAAATAATTCACCATGACAAAGGGGATAATAATAGAGTGTGGAAAATTAATTAATTACACGCAAAGTAAAATGAGATAACAAATCGACGTAACAAAAAAAATTTTTTTTTAATGTTTTGTTGTTTATTTTCTTTCTATAAAATCCCAGTACTATTCAATGTTAATAGCACAAGTAATTTGCTACCAATGAATTTTATCGCCATCAAATTGAAAATAATTTATAGCTTTAGAACACCTGTAAACTAAGATAATTAACTGTTTTCTAGGCACTGTTTTTATTCCTTTCGCACGAATTAGAGAAGTAGTGTTCTTTAGAATAAGTCAATAATTGTATTGGGAAAATGCCAACATCAAAAACAAATAATAAATTAAATACTATCATAATACAGTCAACCCCGCTTAAAGGAATACCATCGGTTCCAGCCAAATCTATGCTATTAAGCGGGTTATTCGATAAATTCGATAAATTCAATATTCCATCTATAATTCTGAATTTTCAAGAAATTTTACTTTTTAATGGTTTAGTACCGCGGTTTGATTAAATAAACTCACTTATATGATCAATAAATAATTATAATTAAAACTTTCTTCCTTAGTATCATAAAAAAATGTCATTTGCAGTTACATAAAAATAAATCAATGTTAGTAAAAAGTATCATGTAGGAACTAAAATATTATTTAAACCTATCCGAAAAATTCCATAATTGAAGACTTTTTTATACCGGTTTAATTTTTCAGTTTATCAAGATTAGATATTCCCTTTTTGCTTCTACAAAAATTTTCATAACTTGTGCGTATTGCTTTCAAACACATGCAGAATTTTTTTTCTTCTAATCTTTGAAACTTGAGAAATTCCTAATTAATGCGCTATTTTAATTGTGGATTTCTTTGAAATTTATTGTTTCTAAGATTCATTGTTTTTTTTCGATAAATTTAAATCATTCTTTTTCGCGCTCAACTTGCAACCAATTCAAAATTATTCACTGGATTAAGCCGTTATTCCACTTAAGAAAAAGACACTCTTTACACTAGCGTATTAGGTTTTTAAAACTTTTTCTTATCAAAGCTAATAGTGCATCAAGAGGGGACCACAAGTCTTGACCTAAAAACAAATCACTCTTACTATAATAAGAAGTCCCTATTGAAATGACCACCTATTGTAACCATATCTTAACTGAAAAAGGGAAATTCTATATTAGCTGGTGAAATATTTCTCTAAAATTGACAAATTTTTTTTCATTTCAGTACCACTTCTTTATGCAATTAAGCGGGGGCAAAAAACAACAAATAACCGTTTAAACGGGGAAGTTCAACATTAGTTTAATGTAAAATGATTTGGTTCCATTAAATTTTATTCGTATAAGCGGGTTATTCGATTATCCGAGGGGCGATTAAGTGGGAACGACTGTACTTTGAAGTGAGCTAAAGAACGATGTAAGCGATAACGATTGCTTTCATCGTTCTGTAATGGCACTTTTTTGAAATCGTTTTAAATTTTTGCTGTTAAATAAAATACAGTGAAACCCCGCTATAGTGAACACGGCTTATAGTGAACGAAATGCTCGGTCCCGTGCCTTGCTATACACGTATAATGTTATTTTTAGTGGATATAGTGAACCAAAAAAGTGAGGAAGTTGGATATAATGAACTTTTTTCTGTCTTCGACTGATTTCCAACCCATTTTCTTTGTAATAATTTTGAAATTTCTACTTCAAAATAAATACGCATGCCGATTTTTAAAACCATCTATAGAAACTACTTTTATGTGCTCGAATGGTTAGACAGGTTTAAAAAGCGGAATAACAGAAATTCAGGAAAAATTGTCTGAGAGTCGGGAAGTGTTTCCATATTTGATGTTGAGGATTGCTCATCAGCTAACGATTACTAATTTTTATTTGTACGCAAGACGAAGAGTGATGAAAAATAACACATTTTTTGCTACTACATAATATTTTTCAGTCATTTATATGAATATAATGTAATAAAAGGGAGGAGTTTGGGAACCATTAGTGAAATTGCCTGAGTGACGGATATAGTGAAGTCCCGGTTATAGTGAACCGAAATTTCGGTCCCTTGAAGGTTCATTATAGCGGGGTTTGACTGTATTACACATTCTAATTTTTTTTATTTTTTGGGAACGACTCGTTCTGTCGCAATGTGCCAATCAGACCTAAAATTATAATTTTTAATTTAGCCAATTGTTTATACGCTAGTTCTCTAAACATTCACAACACAAAAAAGATGACTGGAACTTTAAATTATCATCACTTTTATTTTTCGGAGATTGTTTCACTCCTTACACATAACACTCACATAGGCACACTGCCTCTCGTTCCACACTAATTAATTTCTCTCTAGGGGGCGCTGCAACACAATACTCTCTCTAACACTGAACATCCACCCCCGGATTGAATGACATATTCAATGCTTAAAATTAAACAATCATAAACAATTCAATACAATGTACACAATAAAACTAAATTATTCAAAATACACACAAATTTAAATTTTCACACTTATTGATCATTTGAGAAGGGTAAAATACAAAGTTTAGTAATTGGACGTTTAAAAATTCCATTTTTAGTTTTCACTAATACTACTCTAATTTTCTTGTCTTTACCAGAATACACTTCAAGAATTCGACCAAGAGGCCAGTTACACACAGCCAAATTATCTTCTTTCAAAATTACCATATCATTAATTTTTACATTGTTTTTCTCAAAATACCATTTTGTTCGATTTTGAAGTGTACTCAGATAGTTATTTGACCAAAGCTTCCAAATTTGTTGTACAATTTTTGATAATCTTTGCCATACTTTTAACCTGTTTTCAGGTACTTCGGTAAAACTTGGCTCTGCTATCGCTGTGAGGGGACGGCCTACTAGAAAATGACCAGGAGTTAAAGCTTCAAAATCCTCAGGGTCACATGACAAAGGGTAGAGGGGACGCGAATTGAGAATGCCCTCAATTTGGTTAAGAATGGTTAAAAATTGCTCATAAGTAAATCTAGAATTACTCATAACTCTCCTAAGGTGATACTTAACGGCTTTTACCCCAGCCTCCCAAAGGCCCCCTTGATGTGGTGCTCTTGGTGGAATGAAACTCCACTCAACACGTTCCTCGCACAAAAAATTACTCAAATTATTATCACATTTACTCAAAATTTCTCTAAGTCTTTTTAACTCTAATTTCGTACCAACAAAATTGGAAGCATTGTCTGAAAAAATGCGTTCAGATTTTCCTCGTCTACTAAAGAATCGCTTTAAAGCCGCGATGAAGGCTTCACTAGATAGATCTGTAACTATTTCGAGATGACATGCTTTAGTGACCATGCACACAAATACACACACATATACTTTGTTTAAAATTCCTTTCCTTTGATTTGGATATTTAATCCAGAAATGTCCACAAAAATCTAATCCGACATAGTTAAAGGGAAAACTCTGAGAAACTCTCTCGGTTGGCAGTTGACCCATAATTTGTGAACAAGTAACAGGGTTAGCCTTAAAGCAATCTACACAATTATGAACTAATTTTCTACACATATTGCGACCGTTTAACGGCCAGTATTTTTGTCTAACAATAGATAACAAAGTTTGCGGACCAACATGCAATTGTCTTTTGTGGGTCATTTCAAGAATTAAATTGGTCAATCTATGATTGTTAGGAAGAATAATCTGGTGTTTTTTGTCAAAACTCAAATTACTGTGTACCAGTCTACCTCCTACACGTAAGACACCCTCAGTATCTAAGAAAGGTGAAAGATTTTTAATCTTACTTTTTGGGTTAACCATACCCTTACTGGACAAGTCCTTCACTTCCGAGTAAAATTCCACTTGTTGTACCAGCCTTAAAAGTGTTGTTTCCGCACGTTGGATTTCACAGATCTTTAATGGTCCAATATCTCTGTATAATGGATTCCTACAATTTTCGATGAACCTGTAAAGATAACTCAAAACACATACAATTTTACGAAAGTTATTATGCAAAGAAAGGATCTTGTTCAAAAAGTTATTGTCCAAAGTCATAGTCAGAGTTTTTCGTTCGGATTGTTTTAGTTCTTCATCGTATTCATTGCTGTCACTAGGTACCACAATGTCACCTTTAAAGACAATATTTTGTTCATGAAGAAAGTGCGGCCCATGCCACCACTTTTCACAGTTCAACAGTAAGTCGGCGTTGATACCTCTCGTTAGAAGATCAGAAGGATTGTCCTTTCCAGGACAATGATTCCAAGAATCTTTGTTTGTCAAAGATTGTATCTCTTTCACACGATTAGCGACGAAGACCTTCCATCTGTTGCTAGGACCTTGGATCCAACACAGGGCTATAGTCGAATCAGTCCAAAAGTAGTTGGTCGGTGATATTTTCTTGCTGAGGACCCGTGAGACTTCTCTAGCCAATCTCGCAGAAAGTAAAGCTCCCATTAGTTCCAAACGTGGAAGAGTTAATGGTTTTAGCGGCGCCACACGACTCTTGGAACTCACAAGATGAACAAAGATTTTCTGGGGAGTTTTCAGTCTTATATATGTAGCTGCTCCATACGCCTTAATGGAAGCATCGGAAAACGTATGTAGTTCACATTCTAGAAAATTCTCATCATCACACTTCATAAGATATCGAGAAATGTGAAGTTTACTTAAGGAATGCACTTCTGAACACCATTGTTCAAATTTCTCACTAACATCTGGCAGTAGCTCTTCGTCCCAGTCTAATTTTTGTTGCCAGATCTCTTGAAACAAAATTTTAAATCTTATGGTGAAAGGACTCACAAATCCAATTGGATCAAATATTCTGCCCGCTGCCATCAACAAGTAGCGTTTTGTATTTTTCCTTTCCTGAAGAAAGTCTAAAAGACCCTTTAAACCAAGGCTTAAATAATCATCTTGAGGACTCCACAACAGTCCCAAAACACGATGTAACTGGTCATCGAGATCGTTTATGTCTAAATGGTCAAATTTTTCTAAACGCCACAGTTTCATCAAATCACAGTCATTTGTTATCCATTTTCGTAAGTTCATCCCTGCATCACTCATAATTTTTGCAGCAGTCTTCGACAAGTCAAATGCTGATTCCACAGTATCTTCTCCAGAAATGAGATCATCGACGTAAACACTTTCATTGAGTGTCTGTACGGTATTGGGATATTGTTCTGCATACTTCTCAATATGAATCTTTATAGTTGCTGCTAATAAAAATGGAGACACGTTGAGTCCAAACAACACACGATTAAATCTGAATACTTCTTGTTTTCCATCATTAACCACTAAGAATCGCACAACGTCCTTATCTTTTTGAGCCAAGGAAATTTGTAAAAACGCTTTTTCGACGTCAGCTAAAACAGCAATTTTGTTTAGACGAAAAGATATTAGCAAGTCAAAAATGTTTGGGTTTAAATTTATCCCTTGATACAAACAGTCGTTTAATGATAACTGTCCTACTTCGTGTGCACTGGCGTCGAACACTATTCGTAGTTTTGTTGTGAGAGATTCATTTTTTATTATCACTTGGTGAGGAAGATAAAATACTGGGTTATTTGTGGTAAAAAAGGGACTTGTTACCTTCTCAATTATTCCCTCATCTAGGTAACCATTTAAAACCTTACGATACTCAGAATATAAAACTTTATCACTTTGCATTTTTCTCATAAGACTTCCGAGTCGTTTTTTCGCTAAATTGAAATTATCACTCAACTCACTACTATTTCTTTTCCACGGAAGTTCAACCTCATACCTATCATTTTTAAAACTTACACTTTCCTTAAACATTTCCAAATTTATATCCTCCTCACTACTAATACCCTTATCCTCGATACCAATAGATTCCAACTCCCAAAAACTCTTTAATGTAATATTTAAATCACTATCTCGTATTAACCCACAATGAATTTTGTTATCCCTCATCTCATCGACATTTCCGCCAGCGACATATCCGAACACTGTATTTTGAAAAAGTATTCGAGAATCTCCAATATAAATTTGACCTGGTCTAAGTAATTCATAAAATATTTCAGCGCCTAATAAAATATCAATTTCACCGGGAATGTTAAATGTGTGATCAGCTAGTTTTATTTCGTTAGGTAAATCGACTGAAATATTAATTTTTCTAGACGGAATTAAATCAGTTATTTTCTTTACGACTAACAGATTAAGCTCTTTTTTAAAACTCATATTCTTGTTATTTATTGTAGTCGTAACACACCCATTAATAGTTATTGAGGAATCATTTAAACAAGATACAAGTAAATTTATTTTTTCATTTTTCAACTGTAATCTATCCGCACAATCCTTTGTTATGAAATGCGATTCACTTCCCCCATCTAACAGGCATCTAATTTCATGTATGGCGCCATATCTGTCTCGAATAAAACAACGCGCGGTACTCAATAGAACTGTCTTAGTTTTGTTTTGTAAAAAGCTCGTAGCCACAACTGCTGAATTTCTCTCATTCTCAATTTGGGGGAAAGCAGTATTATCATTTTTCGACCCTCCCTGCCTAACGAAGATCTGCGCTTGAGGATTTAATGATGAATCAGCAGCAGCTCCTGTGACAGTTGGTGCCTGGGTGAAAGAATTATAATTTTCTAATTTAGGAAAATGAATTAAACGATTATGCGGTTTCCCACAAAAACAATTCTTTACTTTACATTTTTTAACATTGCAATCTGAGCGCAAACACTTATAACACAAATTATTAGTCTTTAAAATATTTACTCTTTCGTTAACATTTATAGATTTGAAAACAGGGCACAAATACAATGGGTGGGGTTCTTTTGAATTACAACAAAAACATTTAACACTTTTGACGGAAGAAAGATAGACATTAGAAGTAATTTTTGACCCCTGAAAATTATTTCGATTATTGCCATCATGACGTTGCGATTCATATTTAGATTTATATTTAGGAAATAAACTTTGTTCCGCTTTAATTTTTCCCTTTGATGATATGAAAATATCGCACTCACGGCCTAATTCATGTGGTTTATACCATGTTTCTCCTTGCTTAATGCCGATATGCGTAGTTAATTCTCTATCCAATGTCTCAATGATTTTATCCGACACAATTAATTCGCAAACTGATTTAAAGTCTCTTACTTCTCGCAATTGGCAATAATATTCGAAATTTGCACTCAATCTGGACGCGAACTGTACATAACTTTCATTAGGTAATTTTTGTGCTCTTTTAAAGTGACTTAAACATTCATTGGGTGTAGGTTGAAATTCTTTCAACACAATAGCTTTTAGTTTATGATAGTCAATCAAATCTTCTTCACTAAGATAAACCATTAAATTACACGCTTTTTCTCCAAGAATATTCAAAAGAATTTCGGGTTTTAATTTATCGGGTACGTTTTTGGTTTTAAACGCCTTTTCAATTGACTGAAAAAACAAATTAAAGGATTCTGCTCTTACGGGTACTGGAATAGTTAACGTTTTGACACTCTTAATTAAACTTTCAACATCACACTCGTTTGAAATGGTTTGAATTTCATTATTTGAAAGTCTAGATTCGCTTTCGATTTCACGTAATTTAGCTATTTCTAATTCTTTTTCTAACTGTAACAATTTTATTTTCTCGATTTCTAATTTGTTTTCGTTTTCTACTCTCTCCTGCTTAAGCTTATTTTCGTTTTCTTTTATTTCCTCTAATACACAATCAACAACAGTCTGATACGATTCTTTATCACTGTTATAAATCTCACTTTCTAGAATTAACTTTCTTAACTCTAAAATTTTAGCATTATCAGGTATTGGTAATTTTAACTCCTCGGCAATAGCCTTTAACTCATCTTTTTTAAATTTAGTAATACTCATTTTCACAGAATAAATTTATCTTAATCACAATAAATTTCATAAAACACGTAATCACAATAAATTTCATAATAACGCTTCAAAACACTAGATTAAATATTAATATCACTAAAAATATGTCACTAACCTCTCACCAAGTAACAATAACAATAGAATCTCCGTGAAATTGAAACTCGAACTCGTGCACTATACACATTTTTTTTTAAAATTTCTTTTCTTCGGTCCCAGCCATCTGTGGCATCGACGGACCATGTTTATACGCTAGTTCTCTAAACATTCACAACACAAAAAAGATGACTGGAACTTTAAATTATCATCACTTTTATTTTTCGGAGATTGTTTCACTCCTTACACATAACACTCACATAGGCACACTGCCTCTCGTTCCACACTAATTAATTTCTCTCTAGGGGGCGCTGCAACACAATACTCTCTCTAACACTGAACACCAATTATATGCTCGCAATATTTAGAGAATTAGCAAAGCTGTATTATCGACGTTTATTATTAACTTTTTTTATTGAAATTTCAAGCGTTGGTTGTAGTAAATTTTGTTTTCTTTTCTGATTTATAATTGCGTGTTTGTTAACCTTCAGGTGCTTTCAAGAACAGCTTAATCGAACAAAAACTCAGAAGCCGTGTTTTACTCTTCTTTCTTTCTTCCTTTTATTTTTCAATAGCTTTTGAAAAATAAATATTTACTGCCCACTAGCTGTTTAATGAATATCTATTTCAGATATTTTTCCTTCTATTGTTTCGTTAAAAAAGCATTTTCTCCTTAAAATTAATTTGCTTGGGAAATATCTCCTCATTTCTTTAATAATTAGATAAAATTAGAAATTTCCGAAGTTTTTCCCTGCTAAAATAATTCGTTGCCACTTTAAAACATGGATAAATTTGAATTTTATTATTCAACCGACAAAAAAAAGAAAAAGTGTGTGGTGGTTGATCACAAAATAAGTTTCCTGTTCTTAGCAGACTTTCCTGATTTTTTTTATCCTTTAAGAACCTAAGCTGGAAGAGTGAAGTCACCTCAACACTATCTTCTGTTCAGTCAACCCAAACAGAGCAAAATTCCCCTCCATCCAAATAAGAAACCTGTAGCCTGTGATAAAAAAATGTGCACGTTTCTGTCTCTAAAACAGAACCCAGTAACGAAAGAGGTGGGTCAATAACACAATCACGGCAGGAAGCATTTGTGGATGACATTAGAAGAAGAGGGGGAAGGGGGGATTCTCTCTCTCTCTACCTTTGCTTCTTTTATATTGGAAGCAATCTTTCAACACACGTGGTGATAAAATGTAGGTCATAAGCGCCCATTGACTTTCAGAGCATTTATGTTTTAATGCGATCTGTCGACGCGCGTGTCGCGCAATCGGTTTTTCACTCTAGCACCTTTTTTTTTAGAAAGGGATTGACGTGATGTAGGATCATTTATATTATGAATCGATTTAATAATTGTGAAAAATATATCGTATCTTTACTATTATTAGAGAAGGAATTTCACGTCGAAATTTTTCGACGAAGAGTCACTATCGGTTTTTTTCGTATACATTTTGAAAATTGTATTTGTCAGTTTTTTTTTTCGATTGAAAGTTAAAAAAAACAAATTAATAATAATATTGATGGAATGCTGCAAAAAATGTATACTCATCATTCCAATTTTTTTTTCTTTATTAATAAAACCGTTTCCTAGAAATGCTCTAAGCAAACAGTTCGTCAATTTAAGGGAATTATTATCGCTTATTTGTGGATACGAGTTTCGTCAAAAACATTTGGCGTAATGTAACGCATCGATTTGCACTATGAATTAAGAAATACAACGAAAAATGGGTGCAAGGTATTGAGTTCTCGGTCATAACGTTTATTTTTAAGTTCGATTGAAATATTTCTTATTTTTTAAAAAAAAAATTTTGATCACCTGAAATGTGAATGAAGAAAGTAAAAGCGAATACAATTAAAACTCATTTCCAAATTTAAATTTTTCGTACTTCTATTTTTTAAATATATAATTTGTAATTTTTAGCTATTCCTCCAATAGTTCTCCAAAGTAAAGGCACGTGTCCATACAGTTATAAATTATGATTTTCAACTTTTGTATATTGACAATCATAATATTGTTTTAGTTTTTCTAAAATGTTACATTTCGAATTAATCAGTGAAATTTCATTAAGTAGTAAAATAATGAAATTTAATACAGTAGTTAAGTACCATCCTGAATCGACTTTTGCACTTGCTGTAATAATAGTCCCATCTCCAGTGACGTCATATTCTCACGCAACCCGGAAAAGGCAGTGAAAGCATTTGTATTCATTCAATCACAAGGGATCCGAGGAGAGAGAAAAAAAAAAAATGATAGTGGCATGTAGTACTACGAATTCACGCACGTAGTAAAATATTTTCGAGCCCCGAATAGCGCCCCTTGAAGGCCATTGCGCCCCCACCTGCTAAATCTATTCCAAGGGCAAGGCCATATGAGACTAGGCCATTCTAAAATAATAGAGTCTGCGCAAAATGAGGCCCATCTAAGGTATTGAGCATGTCTGGGGAATCCCTCTCTATTATAGTACTTTTTTTTCTTTTGGCGTTCCCGATTTTCTTTTTTGTTTCCATGCATCGTGGAATTTTTCATTATATTTTTCACGCTCTCGGGAATGTATTTATAGAAAAGGGAACCGCGGTGATTTTTTTTCCCTTGTTCCATTAAAAAATAACTAAAATGAACTAGTACTTGGAGAGGAATTTTTGAGTGCTTTTATTTATTAATTTAAACTGTTTAAAATTGTTTTGTTAAAGATAATTTAATGTTTAGAACATTTCGTAAGTGTTTGTTTACTTTTCTAATCCTTTTTACAAAATTCAGCTTTAAAAAAAAAAGAAAAAAGTTTGAATTTAAAAAATATGTTTAATTATTTCTTTGTGTTACTAATTGGAATGGTTGATAACTTTTTCTCATTTTAATATTTTTATTTCAATTTTTTTCTTCTTACTGTTGGTTTCCTATTATTTTAATTCTTTTTCCATTATTCAAATTATTGTCTTTTTTTTCCGAAAATTTTTTTTTATAAAAAATAACGGTGGAACAAGCATGGATAGAAACTTATTTTTTGGCTAATATGATCTTAGCTAATTGATTGACTTAAATGCCATAAAATTTGCATAAATTAATGACTTCCATTCGTTTTAGCGTTAAGCAGTTCTGAATATGAAAAAGTCTTTAATTCAAATCAATTTCCCTTTTTTTAAGTTTGCTAAACTAATAAGAGTTTATATATGTCATTAAATATTATTTATATAGTTATTAAATATGCATGTGTTTTAATAACCAATATATTTTGAAACATTTCATTAAATGTTGTTTATTGAAAATTCATCATTAAAATAGTTTTTAGAATTAGATAATGAAAATATTATTGCTCACTAATTACCACAAGGATTACTATTTAGAATAGCGCTAAATTAACTGATATTGCTTTAATAGTATCGTAAATTTAAATGATGCATAACGAAATAATTATATTAATGTATCTTACGTTAAACTCATATCAGGCACGTACAGCTTGCCCCTCTTAATTAAATAATCATTGGTGCTATTTAACTGAAGTCGAATAAACGGGTTGTTCTATTTTAGAAGGGGCACATTAATCAAGTTGAAATACAATAATTCTACGAATTTTTAATTTAAAATATTTTACGTTGTTACATTTTCTATAAATAGCAAATTTGATTTGGCTTGCATAATCTTTATCTAAAATTAATTTATTACAAAAAGGAACAATTTTAAGGACATTTTTAGACTACTTTTGTCTTCGTGTTCTATAACAGTGACATTTCCGGGTATGGGTTCCTATGCAATTTTAATCTTGATGATGTACCTTAACGCCATATAAATTGTGTAGCAACATTAACTTGACCCCCTGTTATATATTACGCTTTTAAACTTATAAATTTCGACGAAAAATAGCCTAGAAATGTCATTTTAAAAAAATATGTAGATTTAAGAGCAAACTAATATCAGATTTAAAATCCCCACATCCAAATTAGGCAAAATAAAGTATTTATATAAATGCAACAAATAATTTTTTTCCCAGTGTTATAATTAGGACTATTAGTGTTACATAGCTACTTAAAGTTGGATTAAAGATTCTCCACTTCATTAATTGCTGGTCTAGGATCTATATTTGCACCAATAATGTTGTTTGTACCAATGTTTGGGGGCAATTCGTGAAAGTTAAGACATTCCTACAATTTGTTTTCCCTAAATTGTATTTTTTACTCGGAATAATCCATTATCAGTTAAGTGTGATCGATAATCGTGCTATTTATTACAATATCTTTTATTTTATACTACTGTCCTACAACTAAATGAGCTGAAATATTTATCTGTATTTTATTGCATAGATGTTAAATATGCAATATATAGACCGAGGCCAGGAGACTCTAAATAGCACTTTCCACGGTGCTTGGGCGTCACACGCTCGTCTCCGGAACTCCATAAATAGACATCTTTCTTGAAAAGGTTCCCTTTCCTAACTACATACATACAACAAAAACTGCATTATTTTTAACATCTGCGAGTAGCGAGAAACTTCATCATTGTTCTTCAGTAACTATTACATTAAAAAAAAAATTTACACAAAGTTTTTCTTGAAGGTATTCATTAATTACAGAGAGTTAAGCTGTTGCAGGGCGATGAACGATGGTTGGGAAATTTTCGAGTCGTCCCCAAATATTTACAAAAAATAAATTTACATTTCAAAAACTTATAAAGAAATGCGTTTCTAAATTATCATTTAAATACTCGATATTTCCCCAATGTTATTATAGTTTAAAACTACTATGGTAATAATGTTGTGTTATATATTTGCTATTTTCTTTTTGATTTTAAACTCATCAGGTCTCGCACGGGTTTTTTAATAAGTACCTAATTTTAGGCTTAGGAAGAAAAAAATATTATTTTTAAATCTTAATTTTTTTAAAGCCTTTTAGGTTCTTGAAATATTCTTATTTTTAACGACTTTTACAAGATCAAGCATTATCTGTGAATACAAAAATGTTGATTCGGTGAAAATTCACTTTTTTTTTTAAACACAAGACATATTTTCAGTGAAATTTTCAGCAGTTGATGATATTTATTAAATTTCAAAGTTGAGACTTATATGTTTTAGAGATGCAACTAATATTCGGCAATTATTCGGTATTCGACCCTTTCGCCGAATATTCGGTGGGTCAAATGTTCGGCCGAATATTCGGCAAAGTATTATTTGGAGAAATATTTTTTTACAAACTTTTTTTTTTTGATTTTAATAGATTTAACAAAAATAATCTAAAATTATTATTTATTTTTAAGTACTAAAACTTGTTAATTTATGTTCTAAAAGACAAATGGAAAAGCGAAGTTTGAAGACCTGAAACTAGATTACTTTATACAGAACCATAAGTTTTCTAATGCTAATTTTTTTTCTTATTTATTAAATTGGCCAGTCAATTTCATCTCTTTTCATTTTTGCGTGTTAATGGTGCGATTCTAATAGACTTAGAATAATATTCTTTTATTGTCACTTTTTTCATGTACTTAAGGCTACTAGTAACATAGAAAATTATGAATCTCAACATTAAAGTTATATTTCAAAACAAAGAACAATTTTTTTTTTCTGCTTCTCTTTTGATATTTTTTTAATTAACTTTTCTTTATATCAGTGGTTTTATTATGACGCATTTTTTAAAGAGCGTTTCTAATGAACATTATTCTTTTAAGATCACTTTTTTTCTACAAATTCGAAAATGTGAAAGATTTAAATTAAGATTTTTAGCTTTAAATCTTTATTTTAAAAATTAAGAACGATTTTTGTTTTGGTTTCGGTCTAGTTTTTCTTTTTCAAAAAACTTAATTATGTTTTTTATAGACATTTTTATTGTGACGCCGCAATTAAGAGAGTTTCTATTGGACTTTAATTTCACCTTTTCTTCAAAATACGGTAATTGGAAAACTGTAATATTTAATTTTAAAATTTCTTTCAAAAATTAAGATCGTTTTTTCTTTTTCTTTTCTGTATTGCTTTTGTATTTTTAGAGGCGTTTTTATGATACCGCTGCATTTTTAAAAGCGTTTCTGATAGACATGTTATCTCTTTTAATGTTTTAGGGATAATTTTCTTCATATTTATTTTTTTTTCAACTTCAGTTTTTTTTTTTTTTAAATAGCTGTTAGTCAGTTTTTTTTTATCTTAAATATTTCCAATTATCTTAATATATATCTAATTATCTTTCTTATCTTAAACATTTCAATAAGGACAAAACTTATTTCTGTATACAAAATACTTGTTAAATTATTTAATTTTTTAAAAAAATTTTACTATTCGGCTGATTTTTTGGGCTATTCAATCACTATTCATTACATCCCTAATTTGTCAGTTTATGCTTTTGACTTGATTTAATGTGGACTCAATTTTAAATTTTAATGCAAATGCCTAAGTCTCTGAGAAAAATTTTATTTTTCGGCGCAATTATCAATCATCATCATCATCAAATATCAGAAATCATCATCAAAAATATGTCAGAATATTTTAAATCGATTTTATTAGGATTTTTATTATCATATGTGAAAGCTTTTGGTTTTATACAATTCTGGTATTGAGTGGATTCAATTTCTTCCAAGTTTTTCAATATTCTTAGCAACTTGTGAAACAATAATGAAATCCATTCAGGGGTCTGTCCAGGCCGAATTTACTACCGTTTAGTGTTATTGTCACAAATTCAATTTTAGGAAAAACGGTAGTTTCACAAAATACTTTTTCTTACAATTTTATTTTTGCATCCCTTAAGAAACGATAAATCCATATATTTGTGTTGATTTTTAAATATAATTTTTAATTTTTCACAAATTATGTCTAAATTTTTACAAAATTGGTACCTCTCAGAAAAACCTAGACAGACCCCTGCGCATTAACCTTGACTTGAAAAATATAGTAAATTTGTTTTTACAGAGATATCAAATTGATTTAAAACTCTTTATGTAATTGTGTAAGAAATACGTATCTTTTTCAATCGATAATATAACAACAAAATGTTGAATGGTATTACTTTTGAATTATGAAGTAAACCATTTGACTTATTAATATAGTATTTGTTTAAAACCTCTGCTTCCTTAGGCGACAAAATTGACGTTACGTTTTGTTTTTCCTCATATTAAAATAACTACAAATAATAGATTTTTTTTTTCTTACGGAGGAAGAAATTAGCTCTCAGGTAATTTGTTGAGCCGTATCAAATTACTCGGAAAGTGTCATTGTGTTTTTTTTTTATTACCGTGGGAACATAACTACTAGATATTATATAATCGAAAGAGAGTGTTGAGACTAGCTTGCTCCATGCGACAACAATTGTTTTGCCTGATCAGCTTTCAACCGACTCTGCTAAATGGTTAAAATTGCAACTGATCATACTTATTTGTGTAAAAACTAGTTCTAATACCCATTTTGGAAATTGCGTTTTAATGATTTGACATAGTATTTCATTCTGAATGTTTAAACTAATAATTTACTTCATGATTTAACCATAATAGTTGTAGTAGAGAGTAATGTTTATTAAAATATAAAAACGTTAATAGTCTTTATCTTTTTTTTTTTTTTTTTTTTTTTTTTTTAGTGTTAGTTGTTTTAAGGGGACAGTACTCCTTTAAAATGTAGGGAAATGATCAAAAAATGACGGTACTTTGCAAATCTGTAAGAAAATATCTAATACAGATAACTATATGCAATTTTCAGAAATAAATAACAGAGAATCATAATTTTGATAAATATAAAAAGTTTAAACCACATGTTTATAGAAAAAAAAATCTATAAAATATTGTGTTACATGAAGATGAAGGAACAAATATATGCAGTAAACTTCTCCCTAAGTAGAATTTGAAAAGACAAAAAAAAAAAAAAAAAAAAAGAAGACCCGACACTAGTATTTTTTTAATATATAAATAATTTTAAAAGATAATATTTAGTTAAAAAATTGTATAAAAGTGTGTATTATAAAGGTAATTTAGTATATAAGGAAATTATTTTAATCAGCATTGTTTTAATAATTTTCAATTCCGTAAATTCGTATACCTTTTGATCCTAACTCGAGTATTTTATGTTAGTTCATTTATTTTATGCTTACTTAATTAAAGGTAAATGTTATGTAAGCCGTCCAGGTAGTATCTCACTTGCATTAGTATATATATTTTTAATTAATTTAGATATTTTTTGCATTTTTAGACATTTTTATGATTTACTTTTTATTTAAAATTAAACTGATTTTGTGTGAACCATAACACCATCCATACATGTTTCGATGTTAATGTAAAATTTTAACCATTTTATCGTGCAAATTAATTTTTTTTTTATTTTCTATGCGCGATACTAAAGATAAACTTAACAAAAACAGGATCCAATTTGATACTCTTTTTGTTGCAAAGTTAACAAGCACATAGCTCTTATGTTTAAATAATTTTTCTTAGAGGTGTGTTTCTATGTTCTTAGATTTACTTCAAGTTTATCTTATTTTATATTTTATAACCGTCGTTGAGCAGCAGATCCAATTTTTTGGGTGTACAACTGCTTATGTTCAACTACGTAGCCTTGTAATTTTGAACCCAATCCAGAAGACAAGGGAATTCCTGGATTAAATATTGTGAGAAATTTGTCTTCGTGGAGGACTTTTTGATGGGACTCTAACCCATGATCCGTCTACCACTGAGGATATTTTACGTCAGCACTGTGGTAGGTGCAAGCCGGGTGCGGAATTTGTATCGACCAGCCATCGCTGGGATTCGAACCCGGTTCACCTCATGGGAAGGCGAACGCTCTACCTCCTGAACCCATCACGGCTCTTACTCCAAGTATCATCATCTTTTCACCAACAAAAATAACTTCTTTTTTTCACAAAAAAATAAATAAATAAATCTTTTAAGTATGAAAAATAAATCAAATCGCGCTGCTGGGGCAAAGAATATACATATGTTGAAAAAAATTTCAGTCACCCTTCATTCTACGTATTATATTAATTCTACTAAACTTCGTTGTCACAAAGTGTACGAAAAATATCGCATATTAACATTCTATTAACGTTTTCTTTTTGTTTTTTATTATTACCAAATTATCGTTTCCTTCAACTGCCCAAATCGTTGTGCATGTTAGAATTGCTAATGCACATCCTCCGTTGCTATTTTTTTAAGGAGTAATCTCTACCGATTCCAATGAAGGATATAAAAAAGGGGCTGTTCTTGTAACAGTGACTTCTACCTTGACATTCTGTCGAATCTCCATGGCCCTCACTCAATTGGGTCACCGAATGACCTAAAATAAGTTCTTTTGAGTACTTTAAAGTAAGTCGTCGTTTTTATCCTACAGCACGTCATAGATATCACTTTTACTTCTCTTCCTTCTGTCATCTTTATATTGAAGGAAATATTTTATTTTTTTGTACTTTGTGCAATATTGAAATTTATTGCAAATGTATCGTGATACATTGTCAGAAAATATCGATATATGACATTTTATTTTTCAATTAATCGCACCTATGCAAAGCAGAGCTAACTCACCATGTCCTTGTACTTGGAATCACTAAAAAGATTTTCTCCTAGTATCATCATGCAAGAGCCGACCGTATTTATCGTGATATTTATCGATAATCATGATAATATCATGTCGATAATTACTAAAATATTATCGCAGGTAATATCCGTTGCTCTGAATAACGATAGCTCTATTATTGTAGTCAAGCGCGGTATTAACATTGCCAATAATAATCGTATCGGTTTTCAGCTAAGAACTATGTTTTACGAATTGCTTCCTGGTGTTTATGTTCATTCTATAGTTTGTTTTTGCCTTTAATTTAGATGAATTAAAATATGTTTTTTACCCATAAGCTTTTTTTTTAACAACGTACTAAATTTAACATTAAACTTCATTGATAAAATGAAATTTACAACTTCATGGAAGTTAAGAGGCAAAATTTTTTCATCAAAGAAGTTCATTCATAAAGTTAAATGAGTGCAAAATTTTGAGTATTATAATTGCGTTGCAATAGTAGTTATTGCAATATGCGTGGTTTTTGTTGGGATTATTATATTGTTTACTAGATTTTAGAATAAAATCCCGCTTATGTAAATACTTTCTTAAGGGTCGTCTAGTAGGGCTGAAGAAGTCTAATTTTATTAAAAAGACCTACTTTTATTTTTAAAAGTCGGCTTTATTTTTTTTAAATTTCTATCTTATTCACTATTAACATATGTGTATTTAAATTCAATTTATTGATTACTATTCTGTAAAAAAAAGTAGTTAAAAATTTTGTTATATATGATGCAGCAGGTGTCTAATACTGCAACAAAGTGCAAAAATATCTAGGGTAAACTAACCATAGAGTTGATCTTATAGTTTAATAAACGATCCAGTAAGTCGTTGTAGGGTAAGCTAACCAGTGAAGGAACACTTAAGCTTCGCTTGCCTTTTAAAAAATCATATTAATTTCAAAATTCGTAATTTTGGTTAAATGACAGTGTCAGCATACTTGTTACTAATTGCAAATTATGTAAAAAAATTTTTAGAGAACTTACATAATATTGTTTTAAAGTTTTGGAGGTTCAAATAACAAGTAGTAAGAAGACCCAGTGAAGGAACAGCTCTTACCAGTGAATGAACACCCAGTAAAGGAACACTTAATTTTGTTATTTTTTAATGCTCTTTATGAATTTGTAAGTGATATAAATATTTAAAAACAAGCCTATTCTTGAAATTATAACATATAAATACTTGGAAAATGTTAACTTTTTTTTGTAATCATGAATTGAAAATTAAAGTGTCAACATATTAACACATACTGTTAATTCACTGGAAAATCTATGCCCAGTAAAGGAACATGCCTGTTCCCTCACTGGTTGGAAGTTGTTTTTCGTATTTTTAACATACTTTAATTAAAGTTTATCTTTTATTTTCATTAACTTAGAAAAAAAACCAGTAAAGGAACAATTGTTCCTTCACTGGTTTTTCATCGTTTGGTGATCCAGTGAATAAACACCCCCTTATCTCAGTACTTTATTATGCCATGATGGGTAAAAAAAAATAAAACGCAACTTCAATAACTATATTTTGTATTCTCTTTTTCACAGAGAGAAAAATAAAACTATTACATGCAATTAATTCCACTTCAAACATATAAATACAAACATTCACCTTATAACATTTTCAAAGAAACAAGGTGTTGCAGAGATAATAACAAATTCAAAAATTTTTCCAGAGAAGTCTATTTGACCAGGTAATCCAAAACATTGCTAGATGACTTCCTATTGTTTGGCAGTAAGCTATTGTTACCAATCAATCCAAAGAAAAACTTTCAAATTCTTATTTTTAATCAATATATATGAAATGTTCCTTCACTGGGTAGTGTTCCTTCACTGTTTGGTTTACCCTATAAGTGCATTTTAAAAAAAAAAAAAAATCGCCAGCTTTTTTTTTTTCTTAGTGTTATAAACCAGAAAAAAAACCTACCTGCTTTTTTTGGCCTGGTTTAAATTCGGAAACCATGTCGTTTAGTGCCGTGCTTTAAGTTCACAAAATTTTGTCAGTACAACAAACTACAGTAAGTACTAATTGTCTTCGCGGTATTCACGACATGTTGACGTGTACTATCCATTAAATGTTATTAACTACCTATTAATGTGTGTGTTATCTAAAAAAAGTATTATTTTGGTTGCATTAATTTAGATATTGCATGTCTAAAAAATTTTCATGGCCTATTTCTTTAAACCAATGACGTTAACACTTTAAGTATTTGGGAAGATGTTTTATTTCGAATTATCTATATACTTTCTTCTAAATTAAAATTGAACATGACATGCCTCTGTTTCATTTACCATCACGCTATTCCTATTGTGGTGTACTCATTTATTTTTTCAACATATTCCAAAGTTATAATTTATCTTGCAAATACTTTCCAAAATGTCAATTACTTAATCGATAACATCTCTACTTGCTCCACTTGTGAACTATCACTGTCTAATTCAGTAATTCTATTTTTTGTACTAGCCGACCTAAAGAGAAACCTTTTATTGTAAAATTGCTCTGTTAATAAGTTCTTCATCGATAGTTGTGAAAAATCGTTTTTTTCCAATTTATATTAATGGCTAGAATGTTAACAATGACTTTAAATTAGCTGAAAACTTCTGATGTGTCATTTCATTTGAATATAAGTCTAGTTCGGTAAAGATAAGTGTCATCTTGATATCGATATAACTGTGAGAGGTTTTCTCTCTATGTGACGCTTGATCCATGTCTTCTGGGTTGGGTTCAAAATGACGAAGTTGTACAGTGGTATCCGCAAATCCTTTATAAATCTGCTATTCAATGCTAAGATATTAAATATTAATTGACTGAACGTTTCAACGTTTTTATTATCGATTATTCAAAGTTCAGGACCGTAATCTACCAATATTTTCGGACAGCCCCAAAATTTTTTTTGCACCTCCGTTACATAATCTGAAGAAGCGTGACGCTGAATTACCTCTTCAAATTTATGACCCACATCTACAATAATTTCTTCTCCCTCTGTTAAAATTTTGCATGTACATTATCCATTTCTCCGAATCTTCAGATAATAGAGATAGGCATTTTCGGCAGGAAAAATTTGAAGCACGCATCCATTCTGTCGATAGAACAGGGGGTAGAGGATGCGGGAGTGAAATAGATTCGATGTCCACTCCACACGCGATAAGATCATTACTGACCTGTTCGAAACAGGTTGTGTCCCCCTGATCGATGCTTCTCCCAATACATCATTTACTTCAAGGGTTTATTTTAGTGAAACAAAAGCGAATACTTAAAGGGGTGTCTCTTTGTAAAAAACCTCTACACAATTCACCCCATTGACATTTACTACTCAAAATTTTAGCTTCCATATTTTTTACTTCGATATATTCTATCATTTTAGGGTGCTCCCTAATCATATATGTATCATTTTTTTTCTTTCTAATCCTTGTCAAAAATGGTGTAATATATGCTCCTTAGGAGTCACACTCTGACGAATCATTAAAAACGCTCTATACCGCAGGAGAAACCCTTTACAGCAAATTCTCTTCGGGGAATTACGTTCTGGGAAAGTAATCTTACAATAATTTGTTTTTATTTTGATATCGTGTAAAAAAAAAAAATTCTGTATTCAAATATTGATGGTTTGCTCTAGATTTACCTACACTCTCCCTATCCCCATTAAAAAGTTCTCCCTCTGTGTAGCATCCTCTTATGAGTTTTTTTAAAGCATTAAAACCCGTTTGATTGCTACAGAAATAGCTAAGTCGTTTCTTCATCTGACAGTTAAACTAGTTTACATGTTTTAAGTCCCGCTATACTCAATGGTGATTCGTCAAATTCTGACAGCGTTTTTGTTATTTTATCTCTATTTGTAAAAAAAAAAAAAAAAGTATCATTTTTGATTTTAACCCCTAAAGTGTCTTTTTTGATTTTACAAATGACAAAAATGAACGCTTTCGTCTATTTTTAAAACAAACTAACGAATTTCCTTGGAATATCAGCTTTCTTATGTTTCTATATAATTACTACTTATACAATTCACATCTCTTTTTTCCCAAGTTCTTCAATTTCATTTATCATCATTTAATCTCATAACTTTTAATACATGAATAAATTGTTTTCTTCATTCCAATAAAATTATAAGTAAAGCGTATGACGCATTAAGCAAGAAAAAATAAGCGATGTAATCTTCTCTTACATACCAAATGCATGAAATCGTATGCGTTGCGCAAGATAAGGAATGAAATGTATTCATCGGCGAAAGCAATATTTTGTAACAAATAAGCATATCATCATCTATGTGCTGCTATGTACTATTTTATATAGTATATAGAACTCTGAGTGACAAAAGGTGATATTTTTCTATTCCCAGCTTTTCCATTCCTTCTAAGCATTGCCGTTTATTTGATAGATATTTCGTCCTTTATGCACTAAATTTTTATTGACGCATATCGGACAGATGTCTAGGATATATACCGTTTTCTTCTTTATCCTAGATTCATATTTCCTTTTATCGGTTCCTTAATAATTTCGGTCCCTTAATAATTCGAAAATAAAGTATTATCTGAACAATAAAAATAATATTAGTTATTTTGTTATTTATAAGAATGTTCATCGTAGGCTCTGTCGTCATATGTAATAACGTTTTTTTTATTTATTTATTTTTTTTTTTATATTTTTTTTTTTACTATTGTTAGTTAAAATGACACCTTTTCATGAATTTTAAATTTTTGTCCATCTTAAGCTAGTGCTATATGCTAATTAAAAAAAAAAATGACGATAAACATAGATTAGTATGAAAAAAAGTGAAAACAAAAAGTGTTTGAAATAAGCTTTTTTAATATTTGAATAGTTCCTTCAACGCTACATTGCATTGCTCATAAAAGTATGCAAACATTAATAATTAAATACTGGTTTTCATGATTTTTATCTAGGTTGACCAAATTGGCGAATAACAACACCTTATACCAATATTCCTTACTTAAAAATACATATATGTATCGAAAGTGATCCATGATACAACACTTGTTTTTTGTAAATTTTATTTTAATGTGTAAAAAAAAGATTATGTATCTAAAAAAAAAATTTCTCATTTCAGAATTCCATACGACACAACCTGTCACTGCATAACCGTTTCATGCGCGTCCAAAACGAAGGCACTGGCAAAAGCTCATGGTGGATGATCAACCCTGACGCCAAACCTGGCAAGGCTGCTCGGCGCAGAGCTACCAGCATGGAAACGCAGAAATATGAAAAGAAACGCGGCCGAGTAAAGAAGAAGGTTGAAGCTCTACGAAATGGTGCTACTCCGAGTCCCAGCTCATCTGTTTCAGAAGGCCAGGATTTATTTCCCGATTCGCCAGTCCATCATGGCTTCCAGCTGAGTCCTGATTTCCGTCCGAGGGCTTCATCCAACGCCAGCTCATGTGGTGGTCGCCTCTCACCCATACCGGCCGTAGAATCAGACATCCAGGAGAGTGACATGCCATCTCTGGAGCCATTGTCATGGAATACTGATATGGTGCATCTTGGTGGATACGATCAGCAGTCAGTTTCTTCAGGCAATGGGATGGACAGGTATCTGAACCCATTCTATATGTGTTATGATTAAAATATGATTATTTGAAGTGAAATTATTTTCTTTTAAAATTAACCAACTAAGTTCAGTAGCATTTGTTAAATGTCTGAAAGGCGTTTCATGTCGCCAGTATCTCAAGATGTCCGTAAAATGATTTCTCAGTAAAAGCATAATCTGTGTTTAGCTATATAAAACGTATGTGTTTATTGAGTAACCTTAGATATCTTGCTCGATCCTCTGAAAAAGGCTCTATGTTAATGACTTCATATACTGCAATTAATAGATATTATATTTATTACAACATTCATATTTTCGTATTTTCGATTTCTTCTCGTGCCCAATGATTTACAAACTGGTGTTTCATGGTAGTCAGTTGCATTTCAAATATGGGCTAAGAATATAATGGTTTGATTTTTATATAATTGCAATTATTATTTTTAAAAGTTATCTACAAATATTTAATCCCTATCGTCTTTCAGTTTTTTTCTGTTAATTTAATCTAGAATAGAAATTCCATCTGAAATGGGTTAAAAATTGTTCATTATTAAGATATATGTGTGTGTAAGGCTAATATCAGAGATTCTGGTTTATAACATAATCGAAAGAGTTATTTTATTTCTTAAATACATGGTTTTTCATAAATGTATAAAAATGATATAAAATAATAACTGTTAGTATTTTGTTCGGAATTACCAAAATAATAAAAGTATTGTTTTTATTGTAGTTATTATGTACTTGAAGTAGAAGATTTTGTGATAAACTATGTATCGCTCAGTGTTTTCTTCAATAGTTTTGCTTTTATTGCAGATTCACAACTGATCACCTGGTGAAATCTCTTACTGAATCGATGAAATTGCGGAATGGCTCTGGTGGTGAAGCAGACAGCTTTTCAAGATTAGCTGATTGTGCAGTCAAACCTATATCTAATGGCAGACCATCTCCTCAGCAACTTGGATCTGGTGGGAGTTACACACTGAATTTCAACCCTCACTATGGCAGCAATGGTAGTCTCAATCGAAACACTGGGGATTATCGACCACCTGTTTATCAACAACAAGTCAGCCCCGATCAAATAAATGCTATAAAACGGCCTCCTGCTCAACAACAGGTAAGCAAAATCTGCGTTTATTTTAAAATATTTTTAATATATCGTGTTTCTAATTTTTAAATCGATATTTTCTGTATTGCCTATAAGCAGAGATGTAAATATATCCTTAGCGAGTTTATGTAAATATGCACTGTTATAATATACATTCACTAACTGTGAATATATAATTAATATAATTTATCTATTTCGATAACTATGGCTGTACTTATTCGAGATTCATGTACAGCCTTACACTATGATTTTTATTTAAAAAATAAAAAAAACATTTATATAGATAATTTTCATTTCGATTAAATGGGATCAAATGACCTCATTTTGTATGTGAACAAGTAACATCTTGAGTTTTGTTAGAAAAGCAAATGGTAAAGTCATTGAAGTAGCCTGTGAATATGTTTCCAAAACGAATGTAAAAATTTATTTGGAGTGTATTTCATGGCTTATTTGTGCTAATGTTATAAATAAAAAAAATTAAAATTGCACAACATCTACATTAAATATCAATATATGTTTTTAAAAAATACATTTTTTTACTGTCCAGTTTGCTTCTTGTTTAATGTTCATTTTTCCCCTTTTTAGGTGATAGAATCGGTCAATGGTAGATCATACACCTTGACTAATCTCCAGAGTCTAAACAACCAGCAGCAGCAGACAATGCAGTCCTCTGCACAACTTGATGGAATGCAGAGTTACAGGCAAGTTTCCTTTTTAGACAGTGTCGATCCTTTAATACGGAGTGTAACGCAACAGCCACACCAACAGCAGTCATTGTACAAAGAAATGAAGGAAGAACGTTTATCACCACTGCTTGCTGCATGTGCAAGCACGCCACAAAACCCAGCTCCTTCTTACCACCAACACATGTTAAGTCAGCAACAACACATGCAACCGCAGCAACATCATCTTCAACAGCCATCAGCTTCTGCTACATCTCTAGTAAACACAGCTAACCATGTAGTGCTAACCATGTACAACTCCTTTCCACAGGATCTGGACATCGAGCAACCTTTTGGTGGGTTGGAGTGTGATGTGGATCAAGTCATTCGCCATGAACTCAGTGTTGATGGCAATTTGGACTTCAATTTCGATTCAGCATCCATGAATGGATCATCATCGAACTCGCAGCACCACCAGGCTGCAATCACATCCACTCGCTCATGGGTGCATTAGTTATTGCTTTTGAAATATCGAGACAATATGGTAGTTGGATAGGAAAATGGTGATGATTTCCCCCTTCCCTATACATATATATATATTTTTAATTGGAAAAAGGTTGAATTGTTTAAGAATTACTTAGCTGATTATCTAAATTAACATATGTGTCTAGCTAATAGGCACATTGGCGAAACTGATTTTCTGCGTTACAAAAACAATATTTAATAAACAAATGAAAGGAATATTTAAATAATTTCCCATTGATGGGTCTTAAAAAATCAAATTTTGGCGACGGCTGTGCCCAATTCTTATTCATTTGGTAAAATGTTCTTCTAGAAATGGGAAAAAAAGTATCTTACGAACTATTCCTAGAATATCTCATTATCACTCTTAAAGGGTTGGCATATGATATTAATGGGATAAGTTTTGACATTGATGCTAATTTGGTTCTCCAAATTAAGTTATTTACGTAAACACAAGTTTAATAGTTTTCAATATCGAAAATAGTAATTGATTTTAAAGAAAATGTAATCTGGGGGGACAGTACATAAGTAAATGAAATTTAAGTTTTCTAATTTAATATAAGTATTTGTCAAAAAGAGACAAAAAAATACCGAAAACTTTTGTTGTTCGTAAAGTTAATAAATATTTCTAATTTTGTTTCCCCCATTAAGATAAACGTTAAACCCACTGCGTGACATGTTTTGGTTTGCAGTTTCTAAAATATTGCTTACAAGGGGTAGGTTATTTTTTCCAGTCCATTTTAATAAGACCCACTTTTATGTGCTTTTGCCTCAGAAAATACTAAATCGATTTTAAAAGACCTTATATTTATTATATATTTTTGTGTCTTCTGACTATCGGCACGTTGTTTTTTCATTTTCAAATATTGATGTCTAAATTAAATTTTAAGTCAAATTTTAGAAATCATCTTGTTAAAATATTTAGCAAAATTAAAATTTCTAAAGAGTAAAAATTAAGAATTCGTTTAGATTCGCTAAAACCAGTTTTTATAAAAAAAATCATCCAAAATCGGTTATATTTTTACGAAATTTAGAATAGGACGTTCAGTCTCCCTTGAACAGAAATATATTAGGAAGACTTATTCTAAATTTTCACAGATTTTGTTAAATTTTTTAGATATGCCATTCTCAACAATTCTTCCTTTTTTTAATTTATTTTTAATTTGTCGACTCCTGAATTACAAAGTGTGTTTTTTGTCTGATAGAATGAACACTTATCAGCGTCATCGGGTGAATTAGAATAAGTGCGCCTGGTGCTATAAAAAAAAGTGATCTTTATTTTTTGCCATACTACAGACTGATTCATCTTATATATACAAATATATATATATTCACTTGAAAAGTTTGTTGGTGTTGAGAGTTCTACTGATTTATTTTCAAATAATGCGAAAGAAAAACTTTCCCAAGTGGAATTTTCCACAAATGGTACTGTTAGTTTTCAAGTGGAAGAAATGTACAAATTATTTTTTTCTTTTCCATTATGGTTGTTGTTGCACACCTGTGCATTTTTCAAAAAAATGAACTACATTAGCAATCGGAATTTTCGCTGCGAATTAGATGCGTTTCCATCGAGTAAACAGCTGTTTTGTAAATATATATAAATATGAAATAAATATATATATCTATACATATATCTATCTATATATATATATGAGAAGTTAAAATGACGATAGTATAAAGCCTGATATCATTTTATATCAAGTTTAAAAAAGTAAATATCATTTCTTTAGTTGTATTTAAACCATTTTCTTTCACGTTTTCTTTTACAAAACTTTTAGTCCTTGTTTGTTATGATAAAATTTGTAAAAGAAAACTGAAAAGGAAAATATCTAACCTATTTTCGTAAGATTTTTAAGAACTTTTTTTTTTGTTGCTTTGTTTCCCAAAAACTTAAATGAGATAAGAAAATTTAATAATCAAAAATAAATTATTTAAAAAATAATATGTTTGTTATAATTATATGGTTTGCTAGATTATGCAAGACAAATGATTTTTTATTTATTATTCAAATTTATATTTTAAAAAAATTGGATAGATTTAAAGCAAATACTTTTAATTATAGCATTTATTGTCAATATTTTATTTTAATGATACATTTTAGAATGTTAATACAAAAAAAGTTTTAAAGTTAGTATGAAATCAATCTATTTTAAGATTTAAGGTGCCATTTTTAATGATACCAGCTTTAAATAGATATGTAGATTTAGACAAAGCTAATCATTGTGTGATTCAATTAAATATGTAGAAAATATATTTATTATCCATCAGATTTCATTGTATATGTAAATCTTGAATGTAATATTTTGCGAGACTTATTTTCCTCTTAAATTAGAATTCTTAATTTCATGTACATTCATAATTAACAATAATTTATAGTTTGTTTGTTTTTTTAAAAAAAAGTTTCTGAGATGATTTTACTAAAACTTGTTAATATTTCACATTACATCGTATGTACTTACAGGTAAGTATATTTACTCATAATTATCTGGCAGTATAATTCGTGAAACAGAAAATACTTTTTGTGTGCCATATCAAATTTGTCGCTATGAAATATTTAACATTTTCTATAAACTTGATAAATTTTCATCATACGAAACTACAACTTTTACTTGTTTTATAGCTCATTTTATTCATTCTGATATTGATACATTACATACTATCATTACTTAACTTAAAATCTTGAATTTGAAGTAAATAGTGAGAAAAGTTTCATTGACGAGATGGTTTTTATTTGAAACGATAATCGAATCAAAAGTGTGATAAACAAGTAGTAGTGCTATTTCAAATTACGCTCTGAGCTTGTTAGTATTTTAAAACCAAAGTGTATAATAGTTCTTTTTTAATATGACTATTGACTAAAAAATCAGTTAAATATATTTATCTTTTTTTAAGACTTGATATAAATTTGGAAGAAAATATTTTTTTGCATCATTTATTTGCGGTGAGGCAGATAGGTTTAGTCATTTTTGATTCAGCTCTTTAGACCACAGTTTACCAAATAATAAATAACTTTTCCAATCATATGTGCCTACGAATATAAAAAAAATTATTGAAAAAAAAAAGTGTGATTTCATACGTGAGTTTTTAATAATTCACAAAAAAAGGTGCTATTGCCATATAAACATGTATTCATAGATAAAATGTATAACTAGCTGGATTAGATTATCTATTTTTCAGTAAACTGACGGGAAGGAAAAAAAATTTTAAATCTTGAAAGAATATATTTGTCTTGGATAAGTTGGTCTCATGAATCAAAACTATTGCACAGTATTTTTAACCTTTTTTATTTGTTGCTCACTTATTTCTGAGAAAAATGGATCAAAAAAAGAGAATGGTGCAATTTTTTATAATCGCAAAACGAAAAAAAAAAATCAAAATTTAAAAAGAGATTTAATTACCTTTGTTATTATGAAGAAAGAACGAAAAAAAATCAAAATATTTTTGTTGCATTACAAAGAATCATATATATAAAGTTTAATTGTGTCTGTGCATGTTGTGTGAAGCTATTTGATGTCATTTTCCTGTGAGCTTGTTCAATCTACTCATTAACTACGTCCATTTGAGCATGCATATCGGGCACTTGTAATGTTCTTTGATATGGGCTCTGTGATGTTTGTTGTCATTTCATTTAAGATCATAGATTTAGAAATAAGGTGTTCCTCCTCTGTTGTTTGGACATCTCTTTGTGGCCACACTATTGCTGGAGGAAAAAAAAAAGTCCTCTTTGTGTTTTTACAATTTATTTGATTTTTAAGAATCACATAATTGTTTTAATGAAAATTAAGTATTCTGTACTTATTAATTTTGAAAAAAAATTTACCATTTACATGGACATTTTAAATAAAAAGAAATATACATCATCATCTAAATATTTATTGAATGTGCTTTTTTTTACAATTTATTTAAAATTTTTAAAGGAAAAAAATATGCTGTAATATCTAAACGATTTGGTTTTGTTTCACTTTTTTTCCTTCAGTTTTTATAAATATCGCAAACATTTGAATTAAAATAAATAGATTATTTCTTATTTGTTGTTAAAATTTTAATGTAAGTAAATTCATATCTAATATTTCACATTTACTAGTTCTATCTTTTTTTAAATTTTCAGCAGTGATGACAAAACACTGCAAATTTCTTTTTTTTGTTCATGTACCATAAACAACTGAATATTTATCAGAATTTTGAAATTATGATTTTTTTCAAGTCCCAATTTTCAATTTACTGTAAAAAGATATTCTTGATTTTCTATGAATCATTGGAAAAATATTCCTCAGTTAAAGAAATTATATATATATATAAAAAAAAAACAATTGGTTCTTTTATATAATTAAATTAAGATGTGTAAGTATTAATTGCCAATGGTTAGTTAGGTGTTATAATATTCATCAGCCAGGGTACGAAATGAGTTGAATTTCTAATGAAAGAAGTTAAACAAAAAAAGAAAATCGATTTTAATACAAGTTGATGCTGAAGTAGATTTTATTTAAATAAAAAATAATGTTTATAGAATCTTTTCCTCCTCAAAAAAGAACCATGGAACATTTCCTTTAATGTCTATTTTAGATTTCTTTTTGCATTTATAAATGTGATTTCTTCAACAATTTGTTAAAATCAAATGAATCTAATTTAATGGAGTTCTTTTTCTTTCGGCTGTGTATATATATTAAAAAAAAAAAAAAAAAAATTTTTTTTCCTATTAAAGTAAAAATTGTGGTCACAAAGAGGAAAGCGGGTCGTTTAAAATATGGCATATTTTATGTAATAATGAAATATGATTGTGAAAGTTCGGACTCGAGGATTAGTCCGAATTTCTTTTTTGACCGAGAGACGTAATAGTGAGTCCTACTTGAAGCTTCTTCGTGAAGCAAAATTTATTGATCTACAATGATTTTTGATAATGTTAAAAAAAAAAAATGCCATCTTCTGTATTTGCCGTAGAGAGAGACGATGATAAAGAGAGAGAATTTTAAAAGAAAATATGTAGATCGATGTGTCAGAAGAGCGTGGATCGTGGACCTTTTGTCAAATGAGGATATTATAAAAAGCTTTTACATTTAGTGTGACTAAGTGTTATACTGTTGTTCATGATTGTCCTTGGCCAAATTATAAAGCACACACACATTGTCATTTATGTCAAGGTGATTAAAATGTTTTGTGAAAAGTTAAAATGTTGTCTGTCTTGTTTAACTTATTATTCACCCATACTCCATAGAAATGGTATTACACAGTACAAAGTCACTCATCGTACTAAATTTTCATTTGTTATTTACATGTGTGTCAGGGTAAAAGAAAACTTTTTTTTTTTCATAACACTAATAAAAAATAATTTTTTTTTTCGAAATTCAGAGTTAAGTCGATAAAATATTATCAAATTGAAACATATTTAAATCTATCAAAATTGGCTTCTTTTTTTTTTTTTTTGTCAGTAAGTTAAAAACGAAAGTTTTAAACGTTTTCTAAAAATATATTACAAAAAATTAGTTTTTAATATAAAAAAACGGAAAGTTTCGATTGATAAGTAACAGGAAAAAAAAAATTTGTACGAAATGTGTAATGTATTGGTAACCAGAAATATATATATTGCAACTTATTAGAAAATGAACATTTAAAAGTGCCTTTTATTTTAAGTGTTTACTTAAAAAAAAATAATTTAGAAGTAAAGTCACTTAATTTATTAATGACTTCCTTAGAAAAAAGAAAGTTGTACCAATTGAGAATAATCCTAACAAAGTAAATATTTGTAATAGTAATTAGAGTTAAACCTATAAATACAGATAATTTTTGTGTGTAATTATTTTAAATGGTAATTAATTTTTTCTTAAAAATGGAATATGAATAAAAAAGGCCGTGTTTTTAAGGGATGGCTGCTTATTTTTACAAAAAGAGCAAAGACTGCTTATTTATGGGGATCAAAGGACGGGCCGCCCTTCTATAAACGTTTAGGGAGAACATTGATAATAAATATACACCGAAGATCCATTACATTATAACCACCCTGCTAATAACAAGTAGGACCACCCTCAGCCCTCAAAACTGCTAGCATCTGCCATGGCATTGATTCCACAAGGTGCTGATAGGTAGTCTGAGGTATCTGGTACCAAGCGCTCACCAACTGGTCCTGCAATTCCCTCACATTGCGAGGGGGTAGCGTGGCAGCACGAATTTGGTTTTCCAAGTAGGTACACAAATGCTCTATTGGATTGATGTCAGGTGAATTTGGGGGCCAAGACATGACTTGAAAGTCACTGGAATGTTCCTCGAACCAATTCATGACGATTCGACTCTTGTGACATGGTGCATTATCCTGTTGGTAAACACCATTCCCCGCAGGAAAAACTGTTGCCATGAATGGGTGAACCTGGTCTGCAACTATGTTCAAGTAGCTTACAGACGTCAGGGATTGTTCTATGAGGATTATGGGTCCTAATGTGGCCCATGAAGACATGGGCGAGCCCATTGTTATAGATGGAGGGTGGTCGTAAGGATACCGCATCATGGAAAAGTTACCCAGCTCAATCTTAGTGTACTTTGACCCACTGAATTCTGAAAAATAAGACATAATAAAATTAATTAATGATGTATTGTTAAAAAAAAAAAGATCTATTCAAAATTGTTTAGTCTAACTTACTTCTACAAAGCTCTTCATGCTTGCAAAAAGTCAGAAAGATAAAGTCTTAAAACTATGAAGTGAAGTGATAGCTTTTCATTTTTATTATGTTAATTTATGCATACGAATTGAGTTGAATTACGAAGAAATCAATAAATTAGTACTAAACGAATACAGACATAAATAATAAAGCTAAAATAATTCCTATTTTTTTTATACATATTTATTTATTATTTGTTACCCTTCTCGGTGACTTTACGTTATAAGATTAAGTAAAGCACGTATTTAGTAGTTTATCCCATCAATATAAAGATTTACTGTATTCAATATCATCATAATGCAGTTGCTCTAGGCAACTCATAATATTTGAAATTTACCAAAATCGAGCTACTTTCTCTGTACTTGTATCTCCGATATGCTGTAAGATAAGATATCTGTCATAAAAATATGCATTATTGGTGTAGCTGTAGTCGATCAAATTTACCCGTAAAATACTTTAAACTTATATAAGAAAATGTCAGGTACCAATTATAATTTCACCAATTACCATGGTGCCAGTATTGTCTATTAAAAAATTAAGCATCACTGGTATCAATAATACGGCAACTTTTTTTCTGTTCCCCCTTAATTTTGCTTTTTTGACCATAGCGTATTTTTATTTCAAATCGGATCAATAATCATCATTAACGTCAATAATAGGTTGTCGATTTTTTAAACTCTCATAAACGAATTAGTAAAATAACTTATTATTTTACTTCAGTTAGTAACTATTACCAAAATGGTGTTTTTTGATGAATCTTCAATGAATTAGTAGTTCCATCTCAATGCATTTCACCACAATTTTTTTTTCAATTACCATTGATTTTAAATTGCATAGTTTCATAGTAACACGTTTTAAAAGCATAAGTATGAACATGAGGTTTCCAATAGTCTTAGTAATACTTTGATGACGTAGTTCGCTGCCACGATCATGTTGTTGATTTAGATAACCTGGCATAAGGAATGAGCAATAATTATTGAAGAACATGCAATAAAAAACATCTTTTATTAGACTTATAAACTAGCAAATATCACTTATGTTATCTTTAAAATTTGTTGATAAATTTAAATCATCTATAATTTATTTTAAAACAATGGCTTCCGCTAAGGCAATGAGATAATTCCATTTATTTTAATGTCTCTAAATTAAAAATCTGGCATCGCAATTTGTTTACAATTGCTCTCATGTTATATGTCGCAATTTTAGAGCTTACGGTGTACCCGCGATTCGGCATAAATTCTTTATTTCATATGGGTAATAGGTTACTGACTTTTGCTAATACAGATTTACCGATCATGCTAATTTTAATTAATTAAAATATTCATTGCAAACGCTTACGATAAATTTCATCTTCAAATGTTTAAAAAAAATAATCTCATATTTCTGTTTATATCTTTCCACGTTTCTTTAAAGCTGTTTCTGGAATATAACTCTAAATTTAAATAATTGCCTGAAAATAACATAATTAAGAGATTATTTTACTTTTTAATGAAGGTAATTGTAATATTTTATTTGTCTAGTATACGGTCACACGAAAATAAATTTATTGAACTAGGGTATTTGTGTATCGTTTTTCAACTTTTTTTTTTCAAAGCAAAATGTTATACCCGGCAAAAGTGTTCAATTCACATGGACATTACAGATATAAAAAAATTTTTAATTCAAATTATATTTTTTGTTAGAAGTATTGGCATGAAATTACCAGTAAGAGCACGAAAATTGCCGCAAATTTTAGTTAAAGCGGTCATTTTTTGAAGTTAGGAAGTAACACTTACGTTGAAAACTGACTTTTTTTCATAATCAAAACATAACTTAAAGGAACAGAAATGCCGCATCAGGAAGTAAAAAAAAAAAGGTACCCAAATTCAGTACCACTTGCAAGGTGGCTAGCGATTCAGAACTCACCATGCATAGGTGATGTCTCGAATATCTATGCGGAACAAGTCAACTTACATGTAGAACCAGTTTATCTAATATGAATAGAAATATTCTGGCAAATTTCATCACAAATTTGATATTAAATTGTAAATTTGGTAAAGCTTTGCCTAGAAAGATAAGTCAATTTCCTGATACCACATATACGCGCGTACTCGAAGGATGTCTCAACAACCAACGGTATTAAATAAATGATATCAAAAAACTGAACCGGGAAGATATTACCTGATAAAAAGCTTCATTCACTTCAGAAATAAGTAAATAACAATCTACACGTTGTTTCAATTGTTTCCAAAATAGGCGCCCATTAATAAGACTTGCCAGCCTTGAGTGGGAATAAACAAAAGTGATTTTAAATATAAAATGTAATATTAACCAACAAAAAATGATAAAATAAAGAGAAACGGAAGAAAAAAAACTGCAGTAGCTCAGAGAGAAAAATATTTTAGAGTGCACAGTGGGCCAGCATCCAAGGTTTCGTGGCCAAAATTAGTACTGTCAAACCCCGCTATAGTGAACCTTCAAGGGACCGAAATTTCTGTTCACTATAACCGGGAGTTCACTATATCCGTTCTGCAAACAATTTTAACTAATGGTCTTAAAACTCAGTATAGGTGTTTATTTTGAAATAGACATTTCAAAATTATTTTTAAAAAATGAAGAAAAAATTCAGTCGAAGACAGGAAAAAGTTCATTATATCCAACTTCCTCACTTTTTTAGTTCACTATATCCACAAAAAATAACATTATGCGTGTATATCAAGGCACGGGACCGAACATTTCGTTCACTATAGCGGGGTTTGACTGTATTTCGATAAAATTTGTTTCAAAATTTGGGGTTTTTTATTTAGGAGTTTTTATGTGCAGGTAAATTGAATTCATAATTGAAATTTTGAAATACGCTAAAAATACCCAAGAAAAAACAAAATGGCGGCTGAAATATGGCGAGCAAAAATAAAAATAATAATATAGTACGTTTAAATAATTAAATATAACAATGAAAATATAATAATTTTCGTAATTGTATATTAAAAATGAAAAGCAAATTATATTTCCGAAGTAAAATTACAAAATAACGCGAAAACATGAAAAAAAAACATAATTTTTGTTTTTCGGTATATTTAGTCCACCTTTGCAATACTGGTAAAATGGGGAAGGTTTTTTCGATAAAAGAAACATCAAAGAAGACAACAAAAAAAAGTTTAGCTAATTACCTCGTGGAACTTTTTGGAACTAAGTTTCTAAAGTCATTCAAGCATTGATAAGATATAAACTATATTGATAATGATAAGATATAAACTATAAGTTTGTCAAGAGTATTAACTAATCCAACAAATTGTACTATAATTTCAGACTAATTACTCTGATAAAAATTTAACAGAAAGGTGAAATTCCTATATGTATTTCTGAAATAAAAATTTAAAAGTTACATTTAAAAAAAAAAATTTTAACATATTTTTCATTAGATTGTACTCTTGTCGGTCCAAAAAGTAAATTATAATATTTGGAATGATTATTAAATTTTGGAATGATATTAAAACTGCCTACACATATTTTAGTTGAAAATTTAATTTTTGTCTTTTGGCCAAAGATCATGGTCTTCTGGCCCACAGTGGAGTGGCAAATCAGAGTAAAATGCATTTCCATGCGCTATGGAGAGATAACGAGGAACTAATTTTGTTAACAAAGGAATCAGCATTCATACGAATAAAACAAGATTCCAGGGCATCAAGATGAGATGATGTGACTGGTATGAAAATAATTTTGGCATTGTCGAAATTAAATTTATGCCCAAGATTCCAGCAATTGATGATTTCTCGTATTCTTGATAACGGACATATCGATCGTGACCCCTAAATCTAACTTAAGCGCGTCTAATTTGCCCAATGTAGCCAAGGTCGCGCTGACAAGGAATATTATATCAGTGGACTGAATCGTCTCCTACTTACAGTGGCAGTACTTACATCGACTTATGTTGACAGCATTGTAAGAAATTCTTGCCCTCACAAAACTATCGGTAAATTAAGTTAGTGTATGGCCTCCTCGTTTAATTCATTCTTTCCTTTGGTTCATGGAACTGACGGTACTATACACGATTTCCAAAAGAATAGTCAAGTTTTCAGAAAACAACATTCATCAATAGATTTAATGCCATACAAAAAAACAAAAAAAGAATTCTTAAAGGATACTTAAAGAATACTTAAAATTAAAACATCAGTAAAAATCCGTTTGTTTATTTCCTCTTTATTTTGATTTTATCTTTCTTATTTTCATCGGAATAGTTTATTGTTTATTTCGATTTTTCACTAAAACTGTTTAGGAATTTGATCAAAACACTTAGCTTTGTTTAGGGAAATCACCCCACAAAGTTGTTATTTTAACATATCTACCATGAATTGATCATCTCCCTCAGGGATTCGATTAAATTTATATTTCATCATCTCCCTGCCACATAAATTTTTCAGAGAAAGCACATTTTCTTTTTTTGATTTTGTGACTTCAAATATCGTGTGCACAAATTGGTTAGCATTTTTAAGGTTTGCCCTAGAACTATCAAGATCACACCATAGTAGGTGAAAACTGGATTCCTAAATCAAAAGTTATTGTATTTTTCAACACTGTACAGTGCACAAAATAAAAAGAGATAACTTTCTGTTTCATTTTTAATTGCACTTATAAACAAACTACCTTTAACTTTTACTAGCCATGTGCTCATATTCAAGACTTTTTCTAAAGCTGAACTATAAAAAAATACTCTTAACAAAATTCAAGAAATATTAAAATGATCTAAAAATAGAAGTAAAAAAAACATGAAATAAATCCAACCGACCATACCTTTGTAATTTAATCCAGATCTAATGAAAGTGGATAAAATTCCTCTATGATTTAAGAAGATATATATCAAACGAAGCAGTAAAAATTAAAGGTTTGATCGTCACGATTTATTTCATACCGAAAGTAATTAGTAGAATTTAAAGATGCCTACCCTAAACAATCTTTACAAAATTGACTTCTCGAACGTAAAGTAACATGAAACTCAAAAAATCTTTTCAACGCTTTTATAAAAATTATGGAGGAAATAGTTGGAGTAGAATGTCGCTTCTTTTAAATGCAAGGCACAAGTTTAACAAGAAATATCAGTTTTTATTTTTCATTGAACGATGCTAAAGTGAATCCAAGAAAGGGTAATCGCCCAAGTATTTTCTGAGAAGGTTCTTTTGCAAAATTTTTATAAAAATCCGTGCACTCAATTGTAAACGCTCTTCAAGAATCACGAATCTCAAAATACAAAAACGAAAAAGGGCATTGATGGTCTTTTTTTTAAAAAAGTACTTTGAATAATATAAAAAAAACAGCTATTTTTTAAAACTTTCAAGTTCTTTTCTGAAATTTAAAAAGAAAAAATATATAATGCATTCTTTCAACAAAGACGTCTTTGTGAAAGAGTTTTTATTTTTTCCCTCGCTAGAGCAAAGATGAATATATTAAATTGGAAAGATTCAAATTATTTTCCTCAACCGGCGGCTTAAAGTTTATTTTTCTAAGTACACTTTAATATCCACTATTCAAATTTATTTTATTATCTCCAGTAAAAAAAAAATTTTCTAATTTATTTGTATAATCTTTTTTTATAATTATAGATGTTTCATATTATAACTTTGTGTTTATCTTGGATTTTTAGTTAAAATTTTGATTTGTGGTTTCTTGACTTATTTTCGTATATAACAAATTTTTGATTGATGTGTTGTCATATGGCAGCATCATACCTTTTAGGAAACATTAAAAATTAACAAATTGCTTTTTTACGTTTGGAGTGAAATAGAGCTTAGCAATTTTTAGAACTTCTATAGATTTTTTCTAAAAATGTGTGAAGCAAAAAAATGTAAACCAATTACGTGATTCACGGTTTTGAATAAATTTCATAAAATGCAAAGTTTTTTTAAAATTATTTTTATATCAGTTTTAACTAATAAAAACCGATTTGGACGATGCTAAAAAAAATATTTTTTTAACGTAAATTACGCAACAATTAAGTTACTCATTGAAAAACTAAAAACAGAAAAATGTATAATGCTAAATTGTCTTTCAAGACGAATTTTTTATATTTTGTAACCGTCGGTGAACAGCCGACCCAGTTGTTTGAGTTTACGATTACCAATGTTCAACTCCGTAGCCTTGTAATTTTGAACCCAATCCAAAAGACAAGCGAACTCCTGTATCAAGCAATGGGGAAAATTTGCCTTCGTGGAGGATTTTTTGATTGAACTAACCCGCCTTTACGTTACATGAAGGTGAAAAGCACGAAAGCCTCCTACGGTTAGCCTGATGGCAAGTGAACTCTAACTTATGATCCGTATACCAGTGCTATTTTACGTCAGCACTTTGATCGATGAGAGCCTGGTGCGGAATTGGTATCGGTCAGCCAACGCTGGGATTCGAGCCCGGGTTCCCACCGGGATTCGAGTGCTCTATCCTCAGAACCAACACAGCTCGTTTTCAAGATAATTGCTGAAATTTGGTATAATTTTATCAGGAAAAAAAAGAAAAGCGTATCTAAAATAGCGTACACCTTGTAATGGGATGGCGGTCTTGCATTGTAAGCATTTCGAAAGATACTGCCGGATAGTGTATTCGTAACTATACACAATCAGTGGATTTACGAAAATTAAACAAGGAGGATTATAAACATATTAACCCCAGCAGCAAAATAACCCCTGATTGAACCAATATTCATTAATCTCGACTCAATAAGGGTTCAAAGGACCGTTATTTTTCCGATATTGGCTCTGCATAGAATTCTAAGATTCACCCGATATTTTATGTTCATTATTCAGCCAATGTAGGTCCTATATTTTGGCTGATATAGGCCCTACCTAGGCCATTCTAGGACCGATATTAAGAAGTCTAATTATCCCAATATTGGTCTCTCGGTGCATGTTCCCATATCGATCCAATTTTGAGCTCAACTGGGGCCAAGGTAAAATTATGGCTAAGGAAGAATCGTCTTCACTCCTTCGACAGTCAAGAGGAGTAAATTGAATCTCTTAATGATCAAATTCGAAGCCTTTAAAATGATTTCTCTTAAAATAGCAGTTTTCTACTCTATACCTGAAAACACACCTTGAATTTAAAATCAAATAATACAAGGTGCTCTCAAAACCCTTTCGTTATATTTTCATGCCGAATCAGCCAATGGAGAAATCAGTAAATATGTGAATCAGTGAATAGGTTTCCATTTGAAAAATAATTCTATAAACGTATAATTTTTGGTAAGGGCATTCTATGACATTTTCGTTTCTCAGTGAGTTTTTTTCTGCAAATAGTTTCATTTGAACAAGAAGGAGTTCAATGAGATTATTTTTTTGCTCCTGTAATTAAAAATTGTTCGTTTGAAATTAATTTTAATTTTTTTTCTGATGCCTCAAAGTTTTAAAGGTATTACAGAGTTAATGACCAAATTTAAATAATACAAAGAGAACGCAGAAAGAATGAGAATTACATAAAATACGTCTAACCCACACCCGAATCGATTGTTCAATGCAAGTTGCTTACTCGGATCATGATAGAAAAAAATTTTTAGACCCATGTTTTTAAAAATTTTGAAAAATGCCATTTTGGTATTGCTGTTGAAGGTGTCATATTTTAATATTATAAGGTTGATGTAACCTGCACCAATTCAGAATAGCCCTCTTGTGAGCGAGATAGAATATCAGAAAGGAAACATGGGTGTATTTTATGGGTGTCTGAACATGGGTGTACTTTAGTCATGTGGTGCTTTTCATGTATTTAAACGTTACTTCATGTTTCTGTGACTTGTTTCATGTGTCAATGTTTTGAGGTTGGCCAAATTAACTGTCAAATTTATATCATTTGACTATCAAATTAATTTTGGATTTAATAACTCTATTTTCTCGGATAACAATTCGCCAGAATATGATAAAGTTTTATTTTTCGTACTTAAATATTTTATTTGTGGTCTCTTATTCGAATGTACATTTTTTTCACTTCTTTACAAAGATTTCAGTAAATAATATTGTCACATTTACACTTAATGTAAAGTGACAATTTTAATTTCTAATTTTACTTAACCTTTAATTTTTCTGTAAACGTTATTCTTTTTTTCAATTTGGCAATTTTATTTTTAACTTTCTTGTTGACCTTTCTCACGGTCGTTGCGGTCATCGCACTTCCTGTGGGGAAAGTCAACCAACCCCTCTATTCACGCCTTTCTTTTTCCTCTTTTAATTTTAGGGGGGCTAACTAGCCAATCCCTTTACTTTAAATTTCAAACTCTCCGCCTCTTTAATTTTAATTGGTCGTAGTTTTTCTGGTCTACCCCAGTTAAGGAATTTTTAAGTGACTTTTTGAAAAGATTCTCTGTTGGCTTCTTCCTTGCATGTTCTTTTTTCGAGATGCGGACTTCGGTCCGTATCGAGGGATTTCTTTTTATTTTTTTCTTAGCCTTTATCTTAAATTAAATCCATATCTCTAATCAAATTCTGTAAATTTAAAATCAAAATTTTATACCTTTAATTTTCTTTAACATAAGAAAAACCTTCTCGAATTGAAGCTTTCTTTACATATTTATTTTAACCTCTAAATTACTCGTTCTTTTATAATTAACATTCATCTATAACGCCTTCTGTGTTTTAATTCTCCCGTCACCCATTTCAATAAAATGCCTTTCTTGTGTTGGTAGATGTGGTGAAAGATGTATGTTCTAAATAAAATGATATGTTAATAATTTAATCTTGTGCTGGAGAATTTATTTGCCTCTATTTTCATGATTTGTCATGTCCTGTGTGTACAGGGTGAGTACCTTTCAATTATTGTTATGGGCATGCATGTATGTGAATTCATTAGTTTTTCTTATTGGAAACATCAGCTTACTGTATTAAATCATATATTGTTTGGATATAGCATGACTTTATCGTATTTACCAATAATCTTTAATTTTCTTAGTTTTCACCCTTATTCTAAAGTTGGTGATACCAAATCATCCAATTTGTTCAAACCTCACACTTTGTGACCCTTTGAACCTATTGGGTTATTGTTATCCCACATTAGCATTGTACTACCACTTTCCTTAACGATCACATTCCCCTTCAATTTAATTAATTTACCTTTTATATATTTCGGCCTTAATTTGTTTTATCACGACATTCCTATCATTTAACCTTTTTAATCATGACTATATCCAATTATTAGTACATATACCAAATATTCCAATCTATTAATTACAATTACACAAATAACTTTACTTTACTTTATACGCACCAAATAAGAATTTATTATTCAACTCTTACAAATGGTGCCGTATATTTTTGTTGTGAGGTCCTAGGTTTTATTATGGTGTAATGAATTAAATGAAACAATACGTTTGTTCTTATTTGAATTTTTCTCTATGTGTTTTGCTATTTGATTTGGTAGTGATAAAATTGATATATATATTTATAAGAATGTCATAAAATATTCTCAAAGTGTTTATTGAACTATATCTAACTGTGTATCTAACTATTTAAATAGGCATATTAATATAATATTACAAAAGTGATTTATTTTGTATTTATGTTTAACCTAAAAAAAAAAAAAAAAAAAAAAAAAAAAAAATTGGCTACTATCAACTATAATGTATATTTATTAATATTGCTAATCTTATTAAAAGAGGCACTTTGGTTTTAATTTATTTACGCAATTTAATAAATTTTGTGTTTTGTTCCATTATTCTACTTGAAAAATATTTAATTTTGAACTAAATTAATCAATGTTTCCATATTGATGGACTGAGTCCCAATTTTGTTTTAAGTTTTGTTGTATGCTGGCCATACCAAGCTGAAGAGACGTCTTCATTAATTTTTCAGGATTGCTACTTTGCCCATCATTTGGATCTTTCTTTGGAATGGTTCAATGTTTTTTTTTTTCAAACTATTCTAATTGTTTTCCTACATAAACGTTAATTTGCTTTATATTTATGAATAAAAAAAAAAAAAAAGAAAGAATTATAAATAAATATACTTACCATAATTGTATTTATACGTGATCTTATGTATATTAAGAATTAAATAATTTCCTGATTAGGTTATTTTGGTTCTACTATCTACTGGCTAAACTATTCTTTTGGTCAATTTTCTTTCTTACAAACAAACAAAAAAAAAAAAAATATTTTTTCGAATTTCCCAATTTTTATTATTTAATGTTATCAACTTTTGTGAATTTATGTTTTGATATAAGATTTGGCAGGCTTATTTGATTGGTTTTGTTTCCTTTTCCCTAATGGTGTATCTGATAATTTAGTGTTTATTTGAATTATTACAAAAAAAAAAAAAAAAAAAAAAATATTTGGGATAGTGAATTTCCTGAATCGTGTCTGGTAATACAGATGCCTCAAAAATTTATTTGGGATTACTTTATTAATATAATTGGGATAAAATATGTCCTGATTGCTCTGGGTAATACCTGAGCTAACCAGAAGTTAATTTTTATTTTTTTTCCTGATCAAAAATGAATCAGAAGGTTATTCCTGGTCAAAGAAACCAGATGATAAATTATGATTTCCTGGTTAAAAAAAACCAGATGATATAAAAAAAAAAATGATTCAAGTGAATTATTAAATAAATTAAATTGTGTTGATGCTCTATGGGAAAAATCATCTGCGTAACTTGTTGATTCCTGGTTAAATAATTTGAATATATACATTAATATTTAATAAGGTAAATGACTTTTATAATTTACCTTCATTATTTTAAAATAATAATGAAGTATCTTTTGAGGTAAAACAACTATTTTTTTGCTTTGTTTAAGAACATTCCTTCATTTGTTAAGTGTATTTAAAAAAAAAAAAATTTTTTTTTAATTATATGAATATTTTCTTTCGTAAAACAATTTTGTTTGTTACAATCATTTTCTTTAAAATTGTTGTTATAATAGTGCGTTATTTACAAAATCTTTTATAATTAACGATGCTTTAATTATTTAATGACTATTTGTACAAACGAATAAATATACAAAAGGTCACATGTTGAACTATAAAAAAAAAAAAAATATAAAAAAAAAATAAATAAATAAAAAATAAAATTATAATTATACAGGATTCTTTGTATACATTTTCCTACTCAATTAATATATAAATTGTGTAAACTAAATCTTTAAATGCATCATCAAATTTATATAATAATAATAATCTCAAATTTAATAAATTAATATCACTACCAATCATTTTTTTTTAACTGTGTTTATCATGAATTTTGCGAATTCTTTGTAAATGTGATCACTATGAATAATATTTAATGTACGTAACCATACACTCTGTCTTTATTTTAAATTTTTTTAGTATACTTTCAAATCAATTTTTAATTTTTTTTATTTAATCTTATGTTGTATTGAATTTAAGTGACTGGACATTTTATATTTTTCCTCATTCGTTCGATTATGCTCAATAATATAGTTTTAACATAAATTGCAATAATTTTGTGTTTATTGTGTATATCTTAAGTGCTATTTATCAAATAGATATTTCTTCAAATATCTCAAATTTGTAATTGTACTGATATTTTATTTTATCACAATTCCTGATCGTGAAACAAAGGTTTTCTTATTAAGCATATTTGTGTGAAAATGGACAATTTCCTATTTTATTCCTCATCATTCCATGCTCTGAGAATTTCAAGAAGAAAAATCTCCCCTCTAATGAATAACTTTTGAACCCCCACTTTCAAGTCCCGTTTTGTTGAACTCAACACTTATCTAAGTGTTCAAGGACACTGTCCCTTACGATAAGGTCATGGGGTGAAAGAGAAATCCCTGTACATTTAAATTCCCACAAAGCATGAATTTCACCACTTGTTCTGGTGTGCATCAACAAGATTTTATTGCATCTTCGACAGGATGTTGCAAATATCCTGGTCGATTCCTGTTTCAACTTCTTGGGAATTCCGTTAATTGGGGAAAACACCTGCAGAAGGGAACCCTTCCCCACAATGTCCAAGGTTGAAGGGAGAGTCCTGTGGAGAAAAGGATCAAATGACCAGATAAGATTGTGTTTCTGTGGAAAACCTCAAGGAATGACCATCAGAACCCTGCTTGTTGACTTCAAAAAAGACAGTGTCAAGAAAATCCCCCCCCACACCCACACTTCCTTAAAAAAAAAGGGAAAGATATTTCTCTTATCTTCCTTTTCAAGCTGAGATTTTTTTTGAAAAGATAGACTTATCAATCACACAATAAACTTTGAGACTTTAATGTACAATACTTGTTATTCTCAACTTGCAATTTAATTAATTGCGATAATTTTTTATCAGTAAATGAGATGTTTCTTAGATAAGATGTTCTTTATATATTATATGTTAAACCTTATATTCATGAATATGAGAATAATTCTTAATTTATTTTACTCATTTTAAGCACTTAGTTTTGTGTCAGCAATTTGAATTTATATTGCTAATTAATGAACAATTTTTCTCTTCAATCCTTTTATCACAATATCTTATTAATTTTTATTTTTATTAGAGTGTATGGTTAACATTAATTCTGTTTAGCGTATTTTTGGTTCACATATTTTATGTTCAATGAATTCAATGTATGATTATCTCAAACATAGTGCGTTCTAAACGACGTTTCCAATCAAAATTTCATAATTATGCTGATATTACATAATTGTTTATTTATTGCAAAATGCAATCGAGTTTTACGTTTGATTCCAATTTAATGTTATTATTCCTTTTATGTCATTTTAATTGACATTTATTAGTAATTGTATTTACATATTTTTTTGTTTTATTTGGCCTTATTCGTTTTTTTCTTCCTCGCTTTAGTTGCGTCACAATATGTTTGAGATCCAAGTATTAATTTTTCTAAACTTTCACTGATGTTTCCAATTTGTTGCCCTTAACAATATTTGCTCACCATATAATCATTTGTTATTAGTGTTGTTTTAAGTTGTTTATTTTTTGTGCTTATACGAACTATTACTGCTGTTTCCGTGTTTTTCTTTCCAGTGTTCATGAAGGAGTAATGTGAACATGAGATTTTCCGCCTGTAACAATTGTTGTTAGCTATGTACAGAAATTCAGTGCTGTGTACAGAAATGGGTGACTCTTTTTCCAATTTTATCTTTTTCTACTTTTACCTTTTATGCTAAGTTTTGAATTTTATTTTATGGTATCTATTTTTATTAAAAATTTTTTTTTATTTTTTCGTTATTTTGAATTTTAGGCAAATTTTTTTGTTTCAAACTTTTTGGAACATTTTTTTTGTATTGAGGAAAATTCTTATATTTTGATTGTTACTTATTTTTGTTTGAATTAAAATTTTCTTACGGCTTCGAAAATTTTATAAAAATTTCCGGTCTGTCCGGGTATTGTCACATTTACACTTAATGTAAAGTGACAATTTTAATTTCTAATTTTACTTAACCTTTAATTTTTCTGTAAACGTTATTCTTTTTTTCAATTTGGCAATTTTATTTTTAACTTTCTTGTTGACCTTTCTCACGGTCGTTGCGGTCATCGCACTTCCTGTGGGGAAAGTCAACCAACCCCTCTATTCACGCCTTTCTTTTTCCTCTTTTAATTTTAGGGGGGCTAACTAGCCAATCCCTTTACTTTAAATTTCAAACTCTCCGCCTCTTTAATTTTAATTGGTCGTAGTTTTTCTGGTCTACCCCAGTTAAGGAATTTTTAAGTGACTTTTTGAAAAGATTCTCTGTTGGCTTCTTCCTTGCATGTTCTTTTTTCGAGATGCGGACTTCGGTCCGTATCGAGGGATTTCTTTTTATTTTTTTCTTAGCCTTTATCTTAAATTAAATCCATATCTCTAATCAAATTCTGTAAATTTAAAATCAAAATTTTATACCTTTAATTTTCTTTAACATAAGAAAAACCTTCTCGAATTGAAGCTTTCTTTACATATTTATTTTAACCTCTAAATTACTCGTTCTTTTATAATTAACATTCATCTATAACGCCTTCTGTGTTTTAATTCTCCCGTCACCCATTTCAATAAAATGCCTTTCTTGTGTTGGTAGATGTGGTGAAAGATGTATGTTCTAAATAAAATGATATGTTAATAATTTAATCTTGTGCTGGAGAATTTATTTGCCTCTATTTTCATGATTTGTCATGTCCTGTGTGTACAGGGTGAGTACCTTTCAATTATTGTTATGGGCATGCATGTATGTGAATTCATTAGTTTTTCTTATTGGAAACATCAGCTTACTGTATTAAATCATATATTGTTTGGATATAGCATGACTTTATCGTATTTACCAATAATCTTTAATTTTCTTAGTTTTCACCCTTATTCTAAAGTTGGTGATACCAAATCATCCAATTTGTTCAAACCTCACACTTTGTGACCCTTTGAACCTATTGGGTTATTGTTATCCCACATTAGCATTGTACTACCACTTTCCTTAACGATCACATTCCCCTTCAATTTAATTAATTTACCTTTTATATATTTCGGCCTTAATTTGTTTTATCACGACATTCCTATCATTTAACCTTTTTAATCATGACTATATCCAATTATTAGTACATATACCAAATATTCCAATCTATTAATTACAATTACACAAATAACTTTACTTTACTTTATACGCACCAAATAAGAATTTATTATTCAACTCTTACAAATATATTTTAAGGACGATGATTAGTGAACACTTCGCATCTTATTAAACTCTAAGATTCCATGTAAAAATATTAAACCATCCTATAAACCTTATAACTATAATTTTTGAGACATGCAATGTGTATAATTTTTGCTTTCTTTGATGAGCAAATTTTACTTTTATAAAAGAAATAAATCTTTGGAATTTAAAAGCTTATGAAATTAAAATTAACAACAAATAAAAGATCAATAAAGGCATTTTTCTCATCAAATAAAATAAAATGATAAATCTGTTTCAAAAATTCTAATATTTAACAAATATTAATGAATATCATTTCAATAACTATCAAACAAAGACTCTTCGCAATAAATTTTACTAAATTTTGATGCTTTTTTTGCTAATTCTTTTACTAAAATTTTAATATAAACTTTTTCGTTTACTATTTTTACTAAATTTTTAGATTTTTGTTGTAAAAATAATAAAACGATTCGCCAAAAAAATTTCAATATATACTACAAAAAAATTTTTTTAATGGGTAAATCTCAGTAATTTTTTCCGCACTAATATAATTGGTGCAGTGACCCACATTTAAAGTAATGCGCATTTAAAACATATCTTCGTTATGTTTAAAATTTTAAAACTGTTCGTTGATTAGATAAAGTTAGTTGTTTTTCTCATTCATGATTAATTATGAGAAATATTGTAAATATTCTGAAAAATTTTAGTAAAAACCGATGCTTAAATAACGAAAAAATCGTTTCTTAATAGTAAAAAAATTCAATATACAATCATTTCTTCTTCTTCTTCTTGTCTCTTTTATCATTGATATGGTAACAAATCCACTGAAAGTCCACTGCCAAATGATCTGGAATATTTTATCAATCACAAATATTTCAATATCACAATTTTTAAAAATACCTTACCTATTAACTTCTATGTTATTTCCCTTGTTCTTATTTTCCAGAAAAAAAATTCTGCTAGGAAATCTTGAATCTCATGTAACTAAAAGCAACTGATATTAAATAAATCTTTAAAACTTGGAATTTAATTATATGGATAGCGCGTGGAAACATTTCGTATGAAGAAAAATTTATCTTTACCAAATAAAAACAGCGATATTAATTGCTTTATTTATATTAATTACATTAAAATTTAATTAAATATAAATGCTGCACATAACGACCTTCTGTAAATATTGCTGAGCAAATAGGAAATAAAAAAGAATCAGGATTAAAATCAAAATACACATGGCTAAATGCAGACGATAAGCATGTAATAAAAAGAAAAATTCAGTAAAATCAAAATACACAAAGTTAAATGCAGACGATAAGCATCTAATAAAAAAGAAAAATTCATACTTGGCATCAGTTTATTTTAAGAGTGAAACAGGTGAAATTAATATGCTTCGACACCGAATGGCAACACGTGGCAAAAATTGATCAATATTACCCTCTCAGAAATAACAGAAGATAAGCAGCAAAACGTGGGTGTCATTATTTTTCCATTCTCTTTTCTTTTTAACGATGGCAATGTTGCATTTAATCTGCACGAAGGATTCTTTTTTTCTGCCTTTTTTTTTTTAATGGACACTTTTGTCCGGTAGAGAGAAAAAAAAATCCATATATCTTCCCAGCTAACGGATGAGGAGATCACGTGACAAATTGTTGCGCGTCTTTCCTCAAGGTTTACATCATGCAAACTTCCGAATCGAAGAGAGCACGAAAGTAATAAAAAAAAAATATATTCAATATTTTGGAATTAATGGGTGGGAGAAGGGTTGCATACGCAAAGGTTTTTTTTCCTTATTTTTGTGTTTGAATTTTCCCTAAGTTTTTTGTTGCTTTTGGTTTATTTATTTTTCCTAGTCGAAAGCTAACTGCAGAAATTTTATCCTTAGAAATTTCCAAAGAAAAATAAATTAAGAGTTTCTACTCAAATGTAAGAGAAAATAAAAAGGTGACGCCTTTTTTTCCCCTTTTTTTTCAATACCTGCCAAAATGGCAACACTGTCCCACCAAACGGTTTCTGCGCTATGCAGCGGCAAAAAGCTTAACTATCAGTTAGATTGATGAGTTTATCATTCTCTTTTATTATTTTGAATCAAATTTATGAAGTTCTTTGTTTGTAATCGTTTGATTATTTGTTTATTTGAACTCAATGAAATGCTTAAATGTTAATTCTTTAAGAATGCCGTTTGTTAATGAAGACAAAAGTGTATTTTGCAAAGTAAATTAGGAATTATTTCAAATAAGTTAATTTCTCACAATTTTCTTGTTCTTAAATTTATTTTAATGTAGAATAAAATGCATATTTTTATGGATAACTTGTACCATTTGCCCTATTAAACTAAGGAATTGCGAATTAGAATAAATTTTATTTCCTCGATTTATAGTAGAATTTATTATATGAAATTCTGAAATAAACAACAGTAAATAAAAATATTACAGAAATACTTTTTACGTATTATAGAACTAAAATGTAAAATGAAAGATTTAGAACTCATAAAAAAAATTTATGTTTCTACAAAATGCACAGTATAAAAAAATTTCGAAATTCTAACATAAATTCACGAAATCCTATTTTTATTCAATAAATGTTGTCTGTCTGAAACAAGAAAAAACACATCTTAAATACTAATGACACTCAGAGAAGTATTTCATTCCTTTTTGCTATAAATATAATCATCGTTCATGATATAATCGTAGAGAAGTAAACAAAATGACAGAGACACTACATTATAAACATAGACTGTCAACTATATTAAAATCTAATGTATTAATTAACCGTTCCCTTTAAGTGTTGCTAGAGGGCGCAAGGGCCCGTTGAACCAAGGAAAGCTTTTAGAAAAGCGTCATGATGATGTTTGAGTGGATTGTCCATACATAGAAATTTCTAATCTTACACGTACTGAAACGAATTCATCAGACAGAGATCATCGACATGTTCCAAAATGCCTTTAAAAAATCAAATTCGATTCCTGCAAGCAACGTCACGTGGATAAATCGTTACATTTGTTTATGCCACGATTTAGCAGTCAATCAGGTTCGACTCACATGTGTGACGTCGCTTACAAGTTTGTCACTAATTCTATACCACAATTATTTTTCATTTAGACGTTCTTGGCACCAAGGGATTTTCTAAAATGCCTATTTTTCAAAAAAGTAATTAAAATATAAGCTTAATTTTAGTTTTGTTGTTATATAGATATAATAAGGAGATTTTGAAAATCTATGGACAAGCCATTTTTTTATCAATATTTATTAAAAAATGGGTGCACAAGCAGGGCCTGATTACCGCATGAGCAGAAGGGGCACCTGGAGCCCCAAAATATTAAATGTTTAAAAGATTCCAATTCAAAGTTTTTAAGATTTTAATTTTGCACAGTAGTCAATATTGTGCCTTTGCTGATGCATTAAACTTTTACAATACTCTATTTTTCATCCAAGGGTCTTCTACTCCAAAAAAGAAAAAAGAAGGAATCAAAAACCTAAAACTGCATTCATACCAATAGGAACAGTACGAATTGTACTGTACGCATCATATGTACAGACGCAATGCACCAATCAAAATCACATTCGTTGTTTTCTTTTAAACCAAAATAAAACAAATTCTATAGTTAATGAAAATCTTGGGGACCCTTCATCAGTATTCTGTCCAGGGCCTTTTAATCGAGCCTTGAGTGAGAGTAAATATTTGGTCTATTTCAATGTATTTGGTCAATGTAAAGATAGGCGTAATTAACGACCAAAGATGGCCGCCAAGAATCCTGGTGATGGGTATTACATTTAAATCTTTTCTCAGTACGGAGAATTTTCGACTTTGGTTAATGACTTTTTAAACAAACTAACTATGATTAGTGTTTATGAAGACCCGGATAAATTTTAAAATATCAAATCGAAATGTATATTTCAAAGGAAATTCTCCCAAGTTTTAACACGCACTCGTTTACAATCTAAAAAGATTCTAATTAACCTCAGTCTTTTGCAGAATTCGTTTGAAACGATACAAATAATTGCTTCCGAGTAATTGTCTGTGTATTTAAAATGTATTACTTTCAAGAGATTTAAGTTAAATGCAAAATATCTGAAAAATGGCTAATTAATTACTCAGCTTTAAATACTTCAAAGTACCACGTAAATAGGCGTGGTTACCAATTTTCAGGGAAATAGATAAATTTATCGAAACATAAGAGCAAAAGTATTTATAATCAATAGTGCATTTCACTTAATTATTTACTTCAAGTAACCTGTTTTAAAAGAGTATTATCGCTGCTTTCAATGAAAGAGAAAACATATGTCTAGAATGTATCTCAACTTTCAATTATCCTTAACACATTTCTTATTTATATTCAATTTTATTTCATAAACTTATTATGAGTTCATAAATTGTAACACTATTTATGCGACACAAAATTCCCTTTACATATATTATATACACATTTATTTCACAAAACTGTTCACCGAAATAAAATAAAAATTTATTGGAAAAGAGGCTTAAAAGTATTTATTAAATTAAATGAGAAATTGGTTTTAATGTATTTTTTTATTATATGATATCACGAACTGTTCAATTTTGGAGGGAGATGAAATTAAAATACACTGTCACAATAAATTTAACACAAAAGAGGAAAAAAAATTCTTAAATCTGCTAAATATTTTCAAAAGGATTAATTATTTTTTTTATGTCTTTCGTGTTTTTAACTTAGATGAATTTAAATGGATGATGATTCATGAAAATTTTCCTTATTTGTTTGAAATACTGAGGAGGATTTTTAGAGATTTATTGAGGGGGACAAATACACGCCATCTCCTGTATGAAAATGAAAGTAAGTTTAAAATTATTTATTGCATTAAAATGAATATTTGTTCAAAAGTATTAATTGTATTAAACTGATAGTAGGCTTAAAAGTATGTAATTTTTAGGCGGAATCGAAAATCAGTTTAAAATATTTACCGCTTCAATTTTTGGGTCAATTATTTTGTACATAGAGCACTGAAATCCCCCCCCTTCTGAATGAAAACATGTTAAAAGAATTTGCCGTATCACGTTCATTTGCCGTTCATTTAAGAATCTAATTGGGGTTGCTCACTTTATGAATAACATATCTGATTTAATTTACGTGGTAAAATTTAAATTTTATTATTCGATGATCTGCAACAGAAAAATTACATTTGTGGTGATTTAATTATACATTTATTGGGTTGACCAGAAAGTAATTTTGGTTTTTTAGTATGAAATAAAACTCAGTTTTTCAATAACCCTGACCCAAACAAATTTTTTTTAAACACTAAATTAACACAAAACATAACATAACGTTAACATAACGAAACGTAACATAAACATAACACAAAATTGTTTTAAGCATTAAAAATTTCAGTAATAGTAGCAGGGTTTGTTGATTTAAATCAGCTTGATTTAAATCACGATTTAAATCATGATTTAAATCAAATGATTTTTTTTAAAAAATCATTGATTTAAATCAACTAATTTTTTTGAAATATATATATTGATTTTAAAAGTTAAAAATCAGTGTTTTAAATTATTGATACTTCTATTATTTTGTTTTCTCAGTTTTAAAATTTATTTGAAATAAATTGCTACATTAATTAATTTTAGTTAACGAAATTACTTTCGTTCTTGGTGTTTGTTAAATTCCAACACATTTGAAATTGCATTTTTAAAAATTTTTTGATTCTTGAGATTGAAAGTACAGATTAAAGTAAATATTTAATGCTGTCTTATAGACTTGCATAGCTGTAGAAAGTAATTAATAAACATGATTTTTTTCATAAAATAATGCGAATAATGTGAATTAAAATTCCACCTTTTAAATGAAAAAGCGTGGAATTAAAATCTACACTATATTTTATTGGTGGAAAATGTATATTTCTGAAGCTTGAAGTTATATTAAAAAGAAATTACCCTCATATGCCAAAAATAGAAAAAGAAAAAAAAGGCTGAAGCAGTAGGTTTATGTTAGCAGTAGGGTTATAATATGTTTATAGTATCTTTGACATTATCTGATTTTCTATAAAGAAATTTTGTGAGAAAAAAAATTCCAATGAGTACATAGAATTTTTAAAAAATTTTTTTTAGCTTAACTTATCTATTTTGATATAGAATTAAAAATAATTATTTTAATATAAAAATATATAGATTAAATATTTATTTATTTTTTGATGAATGTCTACAGTTATAAACACAATCTGTTACATTTATTTAGTCATTTTAAAAATCAAGAAAAAGAGAGAGGAAATCACAATTTTAAATTAAAATTATGGTTTACTAATTGAAACTTTGTTTTAATAGTTAACAGGGGTCTATCCAAGCCAAATTTACTACCGTTTAGCGGTACCTTCAGAAATTCAACTTCAGGAAAAACGGTCGAATAATTTGACAAAATATTTTTTTCCTAAAATTTTATTTTTGTGTCTCGTAAGAAACGATAAATCCATATTTTTACCATATTTGTGTTGATTTTTTAATATGATTTTTAATTTTCACAAATTATGTGTAAATTTTCACAAAATAGGTACCTTTCAGAAAAACCTAGACAGACCCCTGAAGCATTCTTTAAATTTTCTATTTCATCTAGTCTTTAAATTTCAATTATGCATTTATTTCAGAATGGTTGCTATGCATTCAAAGCTATGTATTAGAATGAAAAATTATTTTAGTAAGTTAGAGCTTCTAAAATATTGTTATGATATAGTTTTAATATTAATTTAATTTTGACTAAACATTTACAAAGTTTTCTTTAATCATAAATGAAAGTTCTTACAGTGTATTTGAATAAAAGTCAAAAATATCTGATTTAAATCAAAAAAATCCGATTTAAATAAAGAAAAATCTGACTTTTTTGATTTTTTTTTTTAAAAAATCAAAAAATTCACGAACCCTGAATAGTAGTGATCTCAAATCGCACTTAATTGATTATTTTTTTTTTCTTGTCAATAAGGGCTTGATGTGCCATGAATGCGGGATCATTAAGTTAAAAGTAAGATGGTATAAGGTCATCAAACATAATGGAAAATATTTGACTAATTAAAGTTTCTTGAATAGGAAACATTAACATTTTCCGAAATTTTTTGCCCACCCAATATTTATTTTTAAACAAAGAAGAAAAAAACTCCAACAAACAATCTTAAAAAATAATTTTCTGAAAAGAAAGTCATTACTTTAAATGTTTTAATTTATTATACTTTTAGAAGGCCTACTCCTAATGCTCGACGCTATCGTATTTTTACTATCGTGCTAGACATATCAAGGAATATTTATATTTCACGATATATTTCAATTAAAATAATTAATATTTTTTTACGTTAGTCCAGTTGGTTTTATCATTCTCCTTAATTATTGTTATCGATGATTCTCTCACTGATGCACATATTCAATATTTATTTATGTCGATAATGAACGCTACATTATCGTATTTGATAAATAACATTATTTTATATTATTCGTTACATGAATACAATCGATATTTCTTGTTGTTGATAATGATATTGATGGTACAACTTGAAAATTACTTTGAAAATATCGCTATATCGATACTGAAAAAAAAAATCACTATTTTATGATATATCCACATATTGACCAGTCTCAGTCATACTTAATACAAATACGAACTCAATACTCAATACAAATGCAAACTCAATACTTAATACAAATACTTCCTAATGCTCAATGCAAAAAATAAAATAAAATAAGAAGTTGCAAAATCATAATAAATGATACACATAAAATCGTACAACTCTAAAAATAAAACGCACATCCAACTCATATTACTGTTATTTTTAAAATTTGTTATTGATCATGGTTTGATCTTTGATAAGATTCGAGAACAGACAGACTTCCTCAACACTTTTACCGATAAGTTACTCATATTGCTTACGAATAAAACGATGGCATTGACCGAACAGTTACAGTTAAAAGAGGGAAGAAATCATTTGCGAAAAAAGAACGATTTTTTTTTTTTTATTCACAAGATAAAGCTCTAAAAATCTGTTATGCGTTTACTTGCTAGAAAATAAATAAAAATTTCACTTTTCACAGTCCCCTCGTAATCCCCAAACGAGTCGTTTACAGGCGTTCCGTACGATAGACAAGCTTTGAGGGGGTACCATGCTACCAAAGGGATATTTTCGGTTGGAATTTTGTTGGCGATCGACCAGGGCAAGTGATCCGCTCTTCTAAATCGTCTGCTAACTACAGAGAGCTGGATTGCAGCCAATCGAGGATGAAGCAAATTGTAGTGGGCAGAATTTCGTGAAAGCTCTACTTTCTTTTCATTATTAATCTCCTCCGAAAGTGATAAGAAAAATAAGGGGACCCTAAGAATTAGGGCTCTAGGGGCAGCGGATTTGTCAGTTGCAGATAATATCCCCTCTTCGTGTTCCCTAAGAAGGCATATACGAGATTTCAGTTGGTCGCATCGTAAATCAGTTTATACCACTTATAAAACAGACAGTAATAACAATATTACTTTTAGCTGACACAGTACCGAAAAAAAAAAGTTCGTTATTCTACTTTTAACATTGTTAACTTTCATTTCTATTTTGAGTTGGAAAATATAACCCTTTTAAAGATATGCAATGTTTTTTTCTTACCTTCTCTCTTTAAAGATAGACATAATCTGAGAGATGAAATATGTTGATGTTCTATAGACAAAATCTGTGAGATGAAATATGTTGATGTTCTATAGACAAAATCTGTGAGATGAAATATGCTGATATTCTATAGACAAAATCTGAGAGATGAAATATGTTGATGTTCTATAGACAAAATCTGAGGGATGAAATATGTTGATGTTCTAATGATCACAACAAGACACAATAATTATTAAACAATACAATAATTATTGTACTTTAAATCTTAAAATTTTTGCATTCATTATTTTTTTTTACGTGTTTGAATAATTGGAAATTGTAGAAAGGCAACATATTCGAATATGGCTTTTGTTAGTCACTTAATAATTTCATATAAGGTTCTAAGCAACAGTGTCCCCAAACTGATTTAAAACAACTAGATTTCTCTACATATTCTTACTAATTGCAATTTTAAAACGCCCCGCCCCACTCTTAAGTTGCAAATTTTCAATGTCTGAACTGTACATAACATAACAAACATCTAACCTACAGTAAAATCAAGTTTATTCCGGATACTATGTGCATCTTACACAGTCAATGCTTTTTTTTAATCTTTATTCACGGGGCCACCAATATCGAATCATAACGCTTTTCTTGTAGTTTAATATGTTATTTTGATTTTTAAACGTTCTTTGAGCTCAACAAAAACACTGTAGCGGGTAGGGGAAAGAAATTTATAATCGAGCAAAAATTTGTTATATTGTAAAAAGTTCACACTCAGTCAGTGACAGCTAGGATAAAACGTTACGTCTGGCTAGTCTTGAAAATGGGCTCCTATTATTGAGCGCTTGAATCATGGCAACTGTTATTTCCAATTTGTATAATCTTGAAGCGAATTAAGTTTTTAATCAAGAAATAGTAAAAAACCACTAATGCTAACTTAATTGCAAAAACTACTACCAAACATTACTTTGTATTAGATCTGGATTTTGAGCGATAGTAGGAGTGCAATCCAGCACCTTTCGAATTGGCATGGGGTGGGTGACAGTGATGGAGTTTCAATTTTAAACAAGCTGAAGACCCTTTCTTTCTCCCATAATATACACTTGCAATGGATCCCATCTCATGTCGATGTTGAGGGTAATGAGATTGCAGACTCCTTGGCTAAGAGCGGAACTGATCTGCCCCTGCATTCTTCGGCATCTCTGACTTTCTCGGAGCTCCACTCCCGTTTTAACAGGCTTCGTGATCCTGTGGCCCCTCCTGTTCATCATTGGTATCAGTGCAACAGCCCAGGTGGCAGCCTGACCCTTCAGTGCAGTAGGCGGGATCAGACGGTTATATCAAGATTTCGAAGTGGTCACCTAAGAACTATGTTGTTCAGTAATGGTTCAAGAGTTTCCCCTGTTTGCACTAAGTGTAACGACCAACAAGCTACTCCTGAACATATACTTCATTGCCTAAATATCTCTAAAGTGGACCTCTTTTCAGATCCACTTTTTGTTACAGACTTACTCAGAGTCTCTGGAGTCATGGACTTGGTTTAGCTCCGCTAACCGTGTGGGCCAGCAACACAACTTTGTATTAACTAAATTAAAAATGATTACTTACTGAAACGTTTGTGCACTCTCAGAAGAAACATTTCTACTGAGAACCATAATATCGATATCTTGTGCTATAAAATGGTGCAAATTTGCTGCAACCATAATAAGGTGTTATATTGAACTATATTTCCGTTCTAGTTGCACCATGGTATCGAGTTATCAAGGTTAGGTTCAACTTAAATATTAATTAGCAATTCATTAAAAATATGGTTTTTCAGCGAATTTGAGCGTTATTAATGCTTCAAAATGCTTCTAATATGGTAGAAAAATTATTGAGTTTATGATTATAGTATGTAATTATAATGTGATTTTAAAAGAATTTTTTTCATATATTTTTTCAACTTAATAATATCTGAATTATATAATCAAAAATTGAGATTCTTTTATGATCCAGTTTTCTTTTAAAAAAATAGTAAACAAATAATTAAAATATAAGGTCTATAGCTATAGTCGTGCCCTCGACAAGAAGAGGGCATGACTTGGAAAATTGATTTGGAAACTTGGTATATTAGAGTATTCCTTAATGGTGTACACTCCTTAAAATAATGAAGAGCTCTTGTTAACCAATTTTGAGAAAAACACATTGAAATTGTGATCACACTTTTTTACAAATTAAATCTTTCTTAGTTAGCGACGCAATAGCTTATCTGCCTGACTACGAGACGCATGATTTCGATTCCGGCTGTTCTATTATTTTTTTTTCTTTTAATAAAGATATGTTTTTCGTTTATAAATAAAATACTTCCAACATAATTCAGTTTTATTTATTGTATATCTTTTAATAAAATAATAATGGCAATAATAATAATATTTATATAGAGTGCTTAGAGTAGTGATAAAGTTACAAGTTTTTTTTATTAATTGGGGCAGAATTACATTGTTTGCCTTACGAAAAATAATCTGAATCTACAATGAAAAAATTGAAAACAGGAAATTATTTGACATTTACACAGTTAGTAAATGATGTTTGTTAATACGAACAATTTATTTGAAGTAAATTTGCTAAAAAAACATATTCATAAAATTCAAAACAGTTTCTTAATCTTCTCAAAGCTTAGAAGCGTACCAATAATATTTCATTAAAAATGGAGATGGAAAAATGGCGAACTGCTATTTACATGTATATTTCTTTTTTTCTTTTTAAATTTCTACTATTAGTTTACACTCTTCTTATATTTACATATCTTGTTCAAATTTTCAATCGTTAATAAAATACTTTTTATTCATCCACTCCAACTCAAATATATTTTTTTTAAACTTGCAGTGGATGACACTTGAAGTTGATACAGTTTTTCCAAATATTAATTCATTTAATTAATAATGCTATTTGACAGAAAGGAAGGTGTATTTATCAGATGAATTAAGAAACAAGTCAATGCTTCTACAATGTCATCGCTGTATTGTATTGTAATTATTTAATAAAAAGTAACTGAAATAAAATTTCTCTTTGTTGATCTAGGAAGGAATTGATTTTAATTTTTTTTTATTTTACTTGCTTAAATTTAGAAAACTATTTTAATAGCTTTGTAAAAGTTTCAAAAATACTTTCAATCTTAAAATTTAAGGGTAACTGAAATTTAAAGGTATATATTAATTTGTTACGTACGCAACAAATAAGGAAATAGCTTTAATATTTCTCTATAAGTTCTTCTGTATCTGATGTTTAAAAACATTCTTCAGTTCCACCATTTTTTAATGTTAAGTAGTCTTAAACGATATTTTTATTAATTCTCAAATGTTCAAATTAGGAAAGAGGGCATAAGAGATTAAAATATTCATGAAGTGACTCAAAAAGTGGCAGCTTTGAGAACCACGACTTAAATTGTGTACCGTATCTCATTCTATCAAAAGCTTGTGTATGTGTTTTGTGAAACTCAACCTATGTGTTAATAGTACTGAAAAGAAACAGGAAGTTGGATACATATTTCATTTAAAAAGATATGATGGACGACGTTGATATTGACTGAGAAGAAAGTGACATCGAATGGGGTATGACCAAGAACTTCTCCAAAGTCATCACTCTGTGCGAGAGATCATTTAGGATAATGTTACAGGAAATGCTGTCGACTTTTAAGTCTAAATTAATTACTCTGTTTGGTCATGGAATGTCATCAAGAAGTGATTGGGATTGGGTTAAAGAATTCACCGAATAGAATGTTTTTTGCTTAAAGTAGCTTGCAAGAAAGAAGTATGACGTCATTTATAAAAATTATTAATTGTACATAGGGTCAAGGGTAAATGAATTCTACAAAGTGTTAAAGACTGATGAATCATGTTATGCTTGAAGTGTTGTTGTTTAACTAGTTAACTGTTTTTAACGTAACATTACGTTCCGATTTAGTATTTTCTTTTCTTCTTGTTTTTTTATGTAATTTGTTATGTAATATTTAAATAATAATTTTTTATGTAATATGTTTTTTTATGTTAGCACAGCAGTTCCCAACTTTTTGCTGCTATAGATGTCGAGCGTCAGGAATCAATGAAAGATGCTTACCACGGAATACACATCACAGAAGATAAGTGGTTTTTTCTTTAACCACACTTTCTATCTGTGGCAAGCCAGTCTATAGGTGGCGCTACAACACAGATGTGATTGCAAGTGCTGCCGCCACTATGGAACCCTAACTAATCGACCTTCTTTAGACGGAACCCCGAGACTTTAGGAATAAATTTTCTTAGCAATTGCGAATATATTAATCAAAGATCGACTATTAATTATTTTGAAAATATTTAACGAATGAAATTTTTTATTAATTATTTTGAGAATATTTAATGAATGAATGAAATTTTTTCATCGTATCGTTCTATCCATATTACCCAAGCAACAATATCCCTTTAACCCCAGTTGGGTTCAAAATTAACTCGATATGGGTCCTATACGAACATGCACCGAGAGACCAATATTCGGATGTCTAGATTTTTTAATATCGGTCCTAGAATGGCATACATTGGCCAATTTTGAAACATTGGCTAAATAATGAATATAAAATGTCGGGTGAACCTGACAATTTTATGTAGAACCGATATTGGTTGTAAAGTGGCTGTAAAAGATCGGGTGAATAGGAAAAGTTGAGCCAATATCAGAAAAATAGGGCCAATAACAGAAAAAAGGTCCCTCGCTGCTAGGTTAGTCTTAAAATTGGGTTTTATGTCAGAAAGTTGAATTTACAGGTCTGGTGTGGCATCTAGTCCAATTCATAATTTAATTTTAGTGTATCCATAAACTGAGAATGAATGACTTAAAATATAGTTTCCGTTCAAATAAAAATGAAAATTGGAGGAAGTAAATCTCGAAAATGGTTATCAGCAAAACTTTGTTAGTTTTAATCCATCATTGTTAGTTTTTAGTTAGGTATATCATTGTTAGTTTGTTAGTTTATCATTGTTAGTTTTAATTGGTGCGAAGTACTTATGCAATTTCTCATAAATGTATTCAATATTTATTTATTATATTGTTACTTGAAAATACATGTTTGGAATTTTCTCGTTTCACACTTTAAAATATTTTTATAAGCATTTACGTAAATATTAAATAACTAAGGGTTAATAGATTAGGTATAAATTTAGTGATAGGTTTCAAAAATCGTAACTGATTAAAAATGTTCTAATTCTCGGAACCCCTGTGACCCTTTCACGGAACCCTAAGGTTCGGTGGAACACCATTTGAGAACCACTGTGCTAGAAAATCGCAAGTCGAAGGGATGAGGTTGGAGAATTCTGAATATGCTTTTAATTCTTTTAATTTAATTTTCACAAATAAATTGATGATGAATATTTACTCTATTCGGCAATATCTTTCAATTCGTGTAAAATATAAGGCCGTCACCCAATCAGAATTCGAGATATAAGGCTTGCAGTATTTCAGATTCTCTATTAATTAATTCTCATAAAAATATGCCTATGCAATTCTGCAATCAACAATTTTTGTAAACAGTTAACAGTTATTAGTTTTTAGACTTTTGATAAATATTTTTATGCCATTAGCGTTAATTTTAGCGTCATCCAAATCGCTTTTCATCCATTAAAGCTGAAAAAAGATTAGATTTTTAAAAAATCTAAAGCCTGAGAAACGTGTAGTTTTAAATTACTTACTCAACACTACAAATGGCATTATTTAATTGTTTTAAAGGAAAAATTAATGGAAGTTCAGAAAATTATCAAGAGCTATTTCTCCTAATCTAAAATAAAGGAACCCCTTTATTTTCGACCTTTTTTGCGAGATATTGTGCTGTCTAATCATAATAGGTCATCAAAAGTTTGTTAAGTACAAAAAAATATTGAGAAAACACAAATTAAATATTTAACCTAGAATCTAAGATAGCTAAGGTAGAGGCCTCTTAAAACAAGTATAGCAAAGCATATAATCAAGTCAATATCTGCGATGGCTAAATTGAGTGCTATTGATCACACAATGCTGCATGCAAAAAAAAAAAAAAAAAAGCATTTTAAGAATAAAATTAATAAATGGGCTAGGGGTAAATTTAAATTAAAATCTCAGATTTTGATTTTTAAGTATTTTTTTAAAATCAAATTTATCACCAAAATTGTCTTTAAAATTGTATTCACAATTAAAATATCTTCATTAGAAAGTTTCTATTTCAACTTCAACGTTTTACTGAAGTAATAGAGTACAAAAATCGACCTTGCGTCAGGTTTTTATTTTTTATCCCCTTGAGGAGCTGAAAATTTTGAACAAAAATTCCAGGCAAGAAGGTCTGAGATCGTCGTATTCATACACAACATGAGAAGACCCGGTTTATCACTGAGCGATTTCATTATTAAAAGCTGGGTGTTACGGACGTAACACAGTATGTTATGTCCATGACAGCTTGTTCTGAATTTAAAGAGAAAAAAAATTAAATTTCTAAAAGAAATAAGTGTAATTGATACCTAGACTTTTTTAAAGTATTAAAGCAGCTCATTTTTTATAATCTTTTCACGCAGAAATTTCATTAAACGAATTTTTCACTTTTTTTCATTAATTAAGGTCAAAATAAGTAAAAAAATATAATATTTAGCATTTTAATAACTTATGGTTTTGAAATACTGCATGAAAAATCGGTGTCAACTTCTGCGTTAATCCAAACACGGCTCACTTCCAAACTATAATTTCCCATGCTTTTATTTGCAGTTATTTAGATCGGAGAGAAACTGTAATTTTTAACTCAGATTTCTGTAATACATAAAACCACAATTGATAAATTTTAAAAAATTGAATGAAGAAAAAAATGTTTTCCAAACTACATTTTTTGGATTTTACATTTTAGTGCACTTATAATTCTGATAATCTACCAGATTTTTTATTAGACTGCTTCTTATAATTAAAAAAATGTCAAAATATATTTTTGCTTGTAATTAGAGCGTCCGAAAAAAAAAAACATGAAAAAGACAGCTAGTGGCGGACGCAAAATGGTAGAATTGCTCTTCTGCATTTTCAAAATTTAAAGTAGTTGATAAAAAAAACAGTATGAAGTTTAAGAAATAAAAATGATTACATTTTTAGTGACTTATTTATTGTCAGAAATAAATGGTGTTACTTTGAAATAAGCGTATTGAATAAGTGTTAAATAAATGCTTAATAAGGTGTAGGGAATCTTGGTAGAAACATTTCATCGCTACCGCGTGCATTTATCATAGTCTAAAAGGAAAAATTTGCAATCGCATATCTATAAATACATAAAAAAAAGTTTCTTACTTCGCATAATGGATTATTAACTCCAACAACACGCCACTGTCATTGTAAAAAATGAATCGGGGGGAAAAAAAGAGAAAAAAGAAAATGATTCAAAAGTAGTTTCGAAACATATTGGAAAAAAAATTGTGCGCACGTGGAAGATCTGTCATCGATGAGGTAGCAAATATCGGTTTTGTGATTAGAAATATATATAAAATGGGAAAAAAGGACATTAAAAATGATTTTTCCTGATGATTGTTAGAATTCTGAGCTGATTTCTGTTTGCTTCACATATACATCAGCAAAAATGTAGTCCATTGATTGGTAAAATTGCTTAAAAATCCATTTTATAAAGATATTCAGAATACTTTTTAATAGTATTTTGTACGTGAAACATAGTAAGTAAGAAAGTAGTCCTCTGTTAGTCCATTTAGAACAGAATTTCAAACTACCCTTTTTTGTATTTCTATAAATGCACATTCATGTCCTACATAGAACGTTGGAAATATAGTTCATTGATTGATTGACTTACTTAGAAGTCCATTTAATGAAGAATCTCAAATGACGTTATTTTCAGTTTCTATAGCCTCTACAGATGTATATATATGAATTTATGTACAATATATTAAGTAAGAATGTAGTTCATTGATTGGTAAATTGCTACAAAATAAAAATTTCAAAAGTATCTTTTATTGTATTTCTATAAGAATTTATGTAGTACGCAATATAAAATAACTTATGATCTAATACTCCGATTTTCATAAACATGGTTGTGTAGTAAATAAACATGCAGTCTGCTGGTTGGTAAAATATTTGAAGTAAGAATGTCAGAGTATCTTTAATTGTATTCCTTCGGGTTTTTATGCATACGCAACTTATTTCATGAGAATCAAATTAAAGTTGTAGAACGTATGATTTAATACAGTGACAAGTTTGGTTTAAAATCTGTTTAATACATTTATAAACTAACTTTAGTTTCAATATGCTGACGTAGAGATCTTCTGATATAAGAGTAAACAAGATAAATAAATATTTTTGGTCTTAATATACACGCTTTTTTCTTTGGCTGGGATAGTTTGGTTTGCAGGGAGTTAAACTCGTGTTTGTGAGAATGGAAGTTCCAACCTAGCAGGGTCACAAAGTCTTCCAAGTTCCCATAACAAATCACTACCTCTGGGGGTACTGATCCAGGAGTTCCCTTGCTGCATTGGGATCAAAATTAAAAGGCTCGCGGTTTGCGCGACTCTTGCGCTCAGGTGATAGAGCGTTTGTCTTCCAATGAGGTGAACCGGGTTCGAATCCCAGCTATGGCTGGTCGATACGAATCCACCACATCCGTCTTCCATCGTCCACAGTGCTGACGTGAAATATATTCTAGTGGTAGACGGATCATTTCTTAGAGTCCCTTTGTCATCAGTCCAGCCGTGGGAGGTTCTCGTGGTCTTCCTCTCCATGTAACGCAAATGCTGGTTAGTTCCGTCAGAAAGTTCTCCACGAAGACAAATTTCTCTCATTACTTGATCGAGAAGTTCCCTTGTCTTCTGAATTGGGTTCAAAATTACGAAGCTACGGAGTTGAACATAAGTAGTAGCAAACCAAAAAATTGAGTTGCCTGTTCAGCGATGGTTATAAAATAAAACAGAATGTCAATGAAAAGCAAAACTTAAATATAAATCTAATAAATGCAATTTAATAAAGTACATCAAGAGTTAAATATATTTATAGAGCGGAAGGCGTACTGTTTTATAAAAGCTAAAAATAAATTATATTTTAAAATACATACAGAAGATGTTTTCGATTATTCATTTCATTAATCGAAAAATAAGAGGATTAAGTACTTAAATATCTGTATCACTTATGAAATTTTTAAATATTTTAGAATATTATTTTATTAAGAGGATTTAGGTTATTATGTTTTTATTAAATCATTTTTTATTTGTAGATCGTAAGGAGCAAAAGTGTCATAACAAAAATTTAAAGTTTATTGATCAAACAAAAATTTATTACATTTTAAGTTGTTCGAACATTTGAAATGTATTTCCAAGCAGCAATGCAAGTTTTTTTTATTATTAATTTCGACAGCAATCGATCCGACTTTTTTATAAAATTCCAATTTATAAAATTGCATTAAATAAGCATTTCATTCGTTCAGTATTTCTTTTTTTTTTTTTTTAAATCTAAATCTTTCACAAATGAATATTTCCCAAGTTAATAAAAAATATGAAGAAAGAGGTTAGAGAGTTTGAAATAAAAATTTGATAGAAAAAGAGATAAGTGTGTACGAGACACTAAACCGGTAGTAAAACTTAATCTTAGATAAGACAGTTCAGTACGCGAGACGGTTTTTTTCTTACAACTTAAAAGTTTAATTTACGATTAGTAATTCTGAAGATAAAATAATTTTTTTTTTTTTTTTAGCTAAACCTTGACTTCGAGTAACCTAGATGAAGATTTACTGAGATAACAAAATCGCCTTTATTCAATTTCGAAATACAGTGAAACCTCAAGGAAAGACCACCTCTGTGTAGCGACCTCCCCTATTAGCGACCACTTTTGTGCGGCATGGAATTTTTTCTATAGATTGAGTGTTGAAGAAAACCTATAAGACTGACCATCAAAACCTCTCCCAGCAACCGGACAAGCCTCTGCACCAAATGCGGTAAAGGTCGAATAAGAAAACGCGAAAAAATATCAAAACAAAAAATGTTAACAAAACAATAAAGTAGATTAAAAGTGTATTCAAAATATTTGTGTGAGGTTCTTATTTAGCGAGCTCTTTTAGCCGATCTCTGAAATAGATCTACAACCTCATGTTGCACTGCACTAAAGACGATGCTACAATGATTTATTTTTAGAGATGAAAGTTAAATTAGAAAAGAAAAAAACTTTTTTACAAAAAATTAAGCATCTTAAACAAACAAACCGCTTCTCAATTTTTAAAGCTAAGTAATTTTCATGATAAAAAAAAAAAAAAAATTTAATGCAAACTCAAACAGAAAACATAATTGTTTATTTATTTAAAATAGTTCTATGAAACACAATTAAACTTAATAATCATCGTGGAAGAGCCGCCTACTAATGTTCAACTCCGTTTAGCCTTTTAATTTTGAACCCAATCCAGAAGACAAGGGAACTCCTGGATCAAGTACTGGGAGTAATTGACCTTCGTGGAGGATTTTTTGATGGAATTAACCCGCAATTGCGTTACATGGAGAGGAAAGCCGCGAAAATCCCCCAACAGTTAGCCTGGCGGCAAGGGGACTTTAACCCATGATCCGTCTACCACTGAGGATAATTTAGGTCAGCACTGTGGTCGGTTCAAGCCGTATGTGGAATTCGTATTGACTGGGATTCGAACCCGGTTCACCTCATAGGAAGGCGAACTCTCTATCCCCTGAGCTATCACGGCTCCATCATTCATAATTTTTGTTAATAACCGTCGTTGAATAGCCTACCCAGTTTTATGGGTTTACGACTACTAATGCTCAACTCCGTAGCCTTGTAATTTTGAACCCAATCCAGAAGACAAGGGAACTCCTGGATCGAGCATTGGGAGAAATTTGCCTTCGTGGAGGACTTTTTGATGGAGCTAACCCACATTTGCGTTATATGGAGAGGAAGACCACCAGAACCTACCATGGTTAGCCTGACGGCGAGGGGACTCTAACCCATGATCCGTCTACCACTGAGGATAATGCACGTCAGCACCGTGGTCGGTGCAAGCCGGATGCGGGTATTCGTATAGATCGATTCGTATCGACTGGGATTCGAACCCGGTTCACCTCATAGAAAGACGAATGCTCTATCCCCTGAGCTATCACGACTCCATCATTCATAACTGATAAATTTGTTTTTACACATAATTATATCAGTAAAGGTAATTTTTATTGACGCTAAATTTATTAATCGAGCCGGTTTTTTTGTCGCCAACACAAGTAGCATTTCCTCACCAAGAAAATGACTCTGCGATAAATTTAAAATTGCTTACGAAAAAACATGTAGCTTCGATAACATTTTGAAGTCAATGTAGATAATCCCCAAGAACGACCAACCTCCATCAACGACCATTTTACAGAGGGACGGAGAGTCGTCGCTCTCAAGAGCTTTCACTATATAATTGATTCATAAATTGTACAGTTAAATGAATTTGCTGATACATTTCTGCTCTGTGAAAATGTAGTTACACTAGCTTACGTTTACGAAAAACTGCATAAAATTTGCTTTTAAAATTTTATATTGCTTAAAAATATTATATTTATTTCCAAAATAAGTAACAAAATTTAATAAGTTTAATTAGTTAGGATAATACTCGAAAATCATTAGAACTCGAAAATATATCTTTAAGGTGAGGCGGCACTTCCAGTTAACCTTCTGAAGCATTTTTTTTCCTCAAATAAATGAATGTCACCATATTTATTTACGTCATAAACTTATCAAACGGTTTTGTGATGGTTTAGAAAGTTTATCATCTTAAAACGTATATTATCTTTATTTCCAAAAAAATGTTTTTTTGAAGTATATATTACCTTAAAATTTTAACAGATAACAAGAAACTTTTATTGAAATCTATCACTTTCTGGCTTTAATATTTTAATGCATTATTAAATAAAATGTAGATAATATTTTATTAAAATTTTGTTGTATATTTTTAGAATGAAATATCCTTAATATTTCAGCTGAAAAAAAAAAAAAAGAAACTCTAAGAAACTATCAGTAGCACGTGTGCTAGCGTCCTGACATTTGGACAGTGGGTGCAACTGTATTAAGAGGAAAAGGATTTTTACAAACTTTGAAAGCGGTTTGTGGTAAGTTTTGATAAGACAAAAAGAAAAAGGTTACAAATAAAGAATGGAATCATTTTAACTTCATTAACTGTGTTGGTCTATGTCTTTCAGCTTGGTGCATGATTTCGTAGTGTGATTTAGTACTGATTTATTGATTTTTTTTTCCTCCATCCCGCACGAAAAACGGGTATTCAGCTAGTATATGATGTGAACAATTAGACGAGTACTAACTCTCTGTAAACAGTCTTTCATTTAACAGCAAATGATTTTATCAGGAAATTGTTTTTTTTTTAAATAAGTCATCATAGTTAGTGTAGGGCAGGGGTTTCCAACTTACATGAGGCCGGGGGCCACAATTAAAAACACAAATCAAATGGCGGGCCGCAACTTTATCAAAATTTGATGTAGGACTCTTTTATGCTTGAAGGAACATTAAATATTACTGTCAGATTTTTACCAAGTTGTACAAAACAAAAGTATTGAATTACAAATTAAAATAAGAAGTAGATTTTTAAAAATATCTAATTGCATATTAAAAAATTCGGGCTACAATAACTTTAATGTGCACGCTTGTATTAAACAATTAATGTGCAACAGATATCTAATTGTTAAGGTATGAAACTTTAAAAAGGTTGGTATTAAAACTTATATGGTAGCACACAAAATGTTCAATGACGAAATTGAGGTTTGTCTGCTGCAACCACCAGAGAATAGATATTTACATTTTAAATTTAAAATTTACAAATGTGTGTGTAAATATTTTCGTCCAAAATGAGTGGTTTCAAAAAGTTAAATCGGAGAATTTCTTCGAGAAAATTTCTGATACACACATGCTAAATTATATTCATAAAATAGAAAAAAAATGAAGTAAAAAAGAGCAACATACACGATTATTTTTGAATTTGAATAAATATTTTCTTGGATGCAAAAGCTGAGAAACAAGGAAACAAGGATTTTCACAGAAACAAGGAAATTAGGTTTTTATTAACGAGAAAAGTATTTTAAACCCACATAGATTTTTTTACGAAAGTTTTCCGCTAAAAAATTACAACTAATATATTTTAGTTCGTGGGCCACAAAAAAACGCTTCGCGGGCCGGATGCGGCCACCGGGCCGCCAGTTGGAAACCACTGGTGTAGGGTAAACCAACCAGTGAAGGAACACTACCCAGTGAAGGAATATTTCATATATATTGATTAAAAATAAGAATTTGAAAGTTTTTCTTTAGATTTGGTAACAATAGCTTACTGCCAAACAATAGGAAGTTATCTAGCAATGTTTTGGATTACCTGGTCAAACAGACTTCTCTGGTATTTATATGTTTGGTATTTATATGTTTGAAGTGGAATTAATTGCATGTAATAGTTTTATTTTTCTCACTGTGAAAAAGAGATTTCAAAATATAGTTATTGAAGTTACGTTTTATTTTTTTTAAGCATCATAGCATAATAAAGTACTGAGATAAGGGGGTGTTTATTCACTGGATCACCAAACGAAGAAAAACCAGTGAAGGAACAAGTGTTCCTTTACTGGTTTTTTTCTAAGTTAATGAAAATAAAAGATAAACTTTAATTTTCTTGTACCTTTAGTGATGTTCCACATCAAAAGTATGTTAAAAATACGAAAAACAACTTCTAACCAGTGAGGGAACAGGCATGTTCCTTTACTGGGCATAGATTTCCCAGTGAATGAACAGTATGTGTTAATATGTTGACACTTTAATTTTTAATTCATGATTACAAACAAAAAGTTAACATTTTCCAAGCATTTATATGTCATAATTTCAAGAAAAGGCTTGTTTTTAAATATTTGTATGGCTTATAAATTCATAAAGAGCATTAAAAAATAACCAAAATTAAGTGTTCCTTTACTGGCTGTTCCTTCACTTGGTCTTCTTACTACTTGTTATTTGAACCTCCAAAACTTTAAAACAATATTACGTAAGTTCTCTACAATTTTTTTACATAATTTGCAATTAGTAACAAATATGTTGACACTGTCATTGAACTAAAATTACGAATTTTGAAATTAATATGATTTTTTAAAAGGCAAGCGAAGCTTAAGTGTTCCTTCACTGGTTAGTTTACCCTATAATGTGATAAATTGGATGAGAGGAAAAAATCGTTGTAATAAAATTTTTTCTGGGTATTATATATTTTGATTTGAACTGATTTGTGTCAGTGGATAAAATACAGTTCATTCATTATCTGCATAAAACCGACAACTCGCGCAAATGGGAAATAAAAATAGAATTTTTTTGTTGACCGACAGCCATCTGAAACATGTGTTATCAAAATATGATTATTTGCTTTGAAATAGCTACAGCTATTGATACAGAAGTTGTTAATCAAATAGCAAATACAGATACCAAGACATTCCAAGTTTATGAGAATCTCCATCAATATGCTTAGTACTTTTTTAGTTTATTTTAATCTTTTTTTAAAAGTTAATTTAACTTAAACCTTTTCTTCGTGTGAACAGCAGAATTAAACGTTTTTGTTGACTAATGTGTAAAATACTCGTACATAGAACATATAGTCTGACTTACCCAATTACGGATACTGACAATGGAACAATATGTAATGTTATGGGAAAATTTCGTCAGATAAACCATTACTAAAAAAAAAGTTTCATCCCTCTCAATTGACTAGCAACGAGTTAGAAAAAATTCTTTTGAATTTCCTCATTAATGCAGATTTTTCCTATAGTTGCTAAGCAACAGAATTGCCTGAAATTTTTTTTTTTAACGCTGAGGAGAATTAGGTACTTGCAACTCATGAAGAAGTGAAATGATTAAGCCTAACCATGTGATTTGAATGAATTTAATTGGATACCTGTATGCGACGTCAAGCATGCGTGTCGAATCTGATTGGCTTCTGAATCAACAAATGGCTAGATTCTAGATTTACGTACGATAACGTTACTTGAAGGTATCCAATTTTCTTGTGTGTTTTTTAACAGGGGGCCAACTATGCGCTAATTGAGGGCCAACTATGCACTATACATTTAATGCACGATATAAAATACATTGACTTTCAAGTGCGATAATAACTATTAAAATAATTGTCTCAGTTGGATGAAATTTTTTTTAATTTCCTCATTAATACAGATTTTTCTCCGTAGTTGCTAAACAGCAGATTTGCCTGAAATGAAATTTCCCTTTAACGCTGAAAATTAATTCCCTAGTGAGATTTTCGGCCCGGAACCCAATAGTGACCCAGGAGTTCCCTTGTCTTCTGGTTTGGATTCAAAATCACAAGGGTACGGAGTTGAACATTGGTAGTCGTAAACCCGAAATTGGGTCGGCTGTTCAACGACGGTTATAATATGAAATAAATAAAAAAAATTAATAAATATTTGATACACGTCAATATAAAATGTATTGACTTTCAACAATTACAGCAATAATTGTAACTGCTAAAATAATTGTCTTAGACATTGTACTGGTCTGTAAGAGATGAGTTAAAACTTTCGAAACCATTAGTGATTAAGCATTCAGAGGATACATACGGGATGGAGATGCTCTTGGGACGTATATATTAAATGTCCTATCTTGAATTAACTTTTATGCATCACAAAGCATAAAAAAAACTCGTACAAGAATTTATAATGTGTCATAATTATGGAGAAAGTATGATACTTAAAGTTATCGAAATAAAATTCACAGAGCTTTTTTTTAAAAAATTATTTTTTTTAGTGCGAATATCAAAAGACCTTCAATTAACCTACAAATAAAATAAGCCTAATAATCACAAAACTGAAGGGGAAAAAACACTAAATAATGTTGCAAAGAAAAGTGTTGATAGAAGCAGCCTAGTTTTGTCACTTAGCAGTTTTTATATTTTAATTTGCGAAATAAAGCTCAAGCAATTAAAGTGTACCATTTCTATTTTTCGTTCACATCACAGCTTTTGCCTTAGATAGATGTACACTACACTTACTACGGGTGAAATTTTTTACAGCAAATTCTGTTTCATCGACAGAAAGTAATGTTAAGTTTATTGAAAAATAAGTTCAGGTTAACCTAGAGTTAACGATGAAGTTTCAAATGGTGAGGAAATGTTTTCAAAATATCAAAATGCAAACATATTATGGCAGGATTACTTAAGATTACGTGATACGCAGGATTACTTAAGATTACGTGATACGAAGGATTACTTAAGATTACGTAGGGAAATTATCCTGACATAACTTGTTTGCATTTTGATTAAGATTACGTGGTGGGAAAGTTATCCTGACATAATTTGTTTGCATTTTGATATTTGAAAACATTTCCTCCCCATTTGAAACTTCATCGTTAACTCTAGGTTAACCTGAACTTATTTTTCAATAAACTTTAAATTTCTTTATGTCGATGAAACAGAATTTACCATAAAAAGTTTCTCACGTGTTGTAGTGCCCTCTTAATTAAAGAAAAGGGACAAAAGGATTAATTGTATTATAACAAATTGAAAGGGTCATTACTGTGTTAGATCAATTATGCAAATATCAAGATTTCTCGAATAATTAAAGCAGATTATGATTACATTATGAATTCTTTTGATATTAAAATGTGTAGATGAAGCAAAAAATGATTAAAATTCTGTCCATACCAGATCAAAAACACTTATTTGACACAGGGTCTGATTTAGAAATCCGAGGGCAGTAGGCATAAAACTGTCGCAAACGCCACAAATTAACTTTTAACCACATTTACACGTTGTTTATAGACAAAATGTATTTTTATTTATTCATGACATAAGTAAATTACGATGCATTCGCAAATTTAAGCTTGTATTCGTTTCACGTTTTGCTAACTTGTAATTCTAAAAGATAATTTTCAAGGAGAAACAAACATGCAACAAACACTATTTTTTAAATACTGGGGGTCCTCAGAAATGTGTTGCCCCTAGACCTGCGTCACTCAGACCTTAGGATAAATCAGTCATTGATTTGAAATTTTGGCAAATTGACAGATTCCAGAGAGTTGCCAATAATATGAGAAAAGTGATGCAGAATAACTACAACTAACAAATACTTTTCTTTCTTACAATAATGTGTATTATAATATCCTAAATTTTTTGGAACGGTAAATTTGAATTTAATTGTTCCAAATTAAGCACGTTTTTTGAGTGAAATAAGAAGAAGACGTTTATTTAAACTTAATTTTGCTAGAATTAATCGACTGATATCGTATAAATTTTGTGTTTTGCCATTTACAATAATATTCTTTAAATTTAAGCAAAAATTTGCATATATTATAATTTAAAATATTTTCAGACTAGTATTAAAAAAATATTAAAAAATAAGTATGTATAAAAAATTATTTTTTATACTAGCAAAATTATTGTTTGCGAATCATTCTTTGGATAAACAATTTTATAATTGTGTTCAAAACATTTTTGGATTCCTTAAACAATTCTCGAGTTATGGCAAGAAGTTAAATTATTTTTATTATTTAAAGTTAAATTATTTTTCTTATTAACAACAACATAACATCTGCAAAAAATGAAATTAAAATTTCGGATTCCAATTCTTTACTGTTCTTTCGATTGCGGGTTTTCTATATTGGAAGAGTCAAGTATCAGAATTTGTCCGAAAAAAGAGGGTGGCATGTTTATTCAGAGAAAGTACGTTTTTATTTCGTAACTTAAAATATAGTCTGCTCTAATTAATTAACATGTTTAACGTGATGTTTTTGAACCATTAAGATCGAATTCAAAAGATCACTGGTCTAGTGGTTACTGAACTGGACTACGGGGCAAGTGGTTGTGGGTTCGAAACCCACCCTAGGCATGCGTATAACTTTCTCGCTCTGTGTTCTATGTCGTTTCTTTTGTGTGCTTGTGAGAATGTAACCCGCCCTATAAACGGGTTTGTGGTTGTATGAAGTGAGTGACGCTACTCCACAGCCGTGGCCAGGTGCCCACTGGGCGAGTAGCAATTCTGGGATTTCTGAGGCCAATGGGAAATAGGCCAAAGTGCTCGCTATTTAAAAAAAAAAAAATTAATTCTATTAAGAGAAAATCCGATCATTAAATCAAAAGTTATTCAAAGCGTTCGTTTTATGTTTTACGCACGTCTATGAAATTTGTCAAAATGATTGAGTTTTTAGTTTCATAACAAAACAAAGCAAAAATCGTTATGACATACTATAAAAATAATTTAAAGGTATAAATTGGAATCAAAACTTGCTACAGCAAAGCCATTTTCGAAACTTTTCTAATGTGAATTAAAAAATAGAGTTTTGTGTTACAATATTTGGCTCGATTTCGTGAGTTCTCAAAAAATGCACTTTAACTATTAAGTCTCTTAAAAAAATCAATGTCAAGTACAAAAATAAACTTATGCGTAAAAATATTTGGTGCAATTTTGAAGGAGCATAAAAATTTCCTATTTGATGTTATGTGTGCTTAAGTCTTAAAATGATCTTGTAATAAAACTAGGAACTAGTTTTCTACTATTTAATAGAAATAAATTGGAATCTGATATCAGTATAGAAAATCTATCTGGTTAGGCAATAATTTTAATGATATTTCCTGAACTCGCATTTTACCTCGTTTATCTAGTTCTTCTTTATTTATTTTTTCTGTACACATCGTCACGGTTATCGAATGTTTTTACAGCTGTTGGCCACCCCATTTAAGTATAAGACATTTACAAAAATAACAGTGTCATTATTGAAACGTTACATAAGTTAGCAGTAAATAATTTGATTTCGTTGAAATGTCCTACAAAAAACTAAATTAAATTTCACTAAAAATTGTCTTACACGTTTAAAAACATCTTTCTTTTAATATCATTTTCGTACAATAATTATAATAGTTGTAACTCTGCCAAAATTCAAAGTTTTTACAATTGTAGAAAAAAATTACATTAAACGTAAAAAAAAAAATTACGGTATCAACTAGTGATGATGACGTTACGGTGTTTAGGAAAGAATAAACCATAGTGCAATTAATTATGCAAATTTTGATTTAAAAATTTATTAAACTACTGCTTGCGAAATTTCATAAAATGAATATCATAATTCCACAACGAATATCAAACAATACATTCGTAAAAATAGCACAAAGCACAGAAAAATTATTCAAATTTTAATTTGTGAATTCCTATAATAATTATGTAAATTTTTATTATATTAATTATGCAAGTTTTAATTACTATAATTATGCAAGCATAAGTTGTTTCAATTATGTAAATTTTTGCTACGTGTAAAGTGGATTCAAATACTAATATTACATACTAACAAAGAGAACGCTTGTCAGAAAAGTTCCTTTTCAGAGAAACCAGTACATCAGAGTTCGGAAAATTTCAGCGGAAACAATACAAAAATAGGTTCTAGAAAGGAACGGGCCTACCCCTAGATGCGCCTGTATTCGTGGCACCGATTATCCAGGATAACCATGTTCTAGTTTATGTAACGAAAGTGGAGGACTCAGAACAGTAACTTGCGAACCAAGGTAATTTCAAACAGGTCTGGAGATCTGACTGGCTTCGCATACCATGCCATGAAGAGAAAAATTGGATCATTGAAATTGAATTTTTCACTTCTTACACATCCTGAGATTATTTTTGTATTTCTCAATATTGCTAAGAGAGGGCGCAACTAGTCCCACTTTCTTCATAATTTTACCAGTGAGATTTCCCGCCTTAAATTAAAATCAAAATCATTTCATAATATCTGTAATTTTGCTTTCATTAGTGTTACCGTTTCAGTTTTGCGATAAATGTGATTTTTACACTCTTATGCACAAGACTGATTGTAAACTGTTTTAACGATAAGGTTAGAAAATTATTTTCCAATATTTTTTCTTCTTTACCTAACTTGAATAATTATTTTAAGCAGATATTTGTCTTTGACATCTTAAAGTAATAGAGTTAAGAAATACGTTATCACAGTGAATTTTTTTAAAGACAAAATTTGGGTGCGATGCAGGGAAAATTGGAGATCGGTGGACGGGACATCACATATTTCGCCACTAATCCCAAGTTAAAATTCTTGATGGCACCCAATGACCATCAAAACATTTTGATGGTTTATGTTGGTTTTAGTGTGATTCATGATGGTCCTACATCATTTAATGGCCACCATCATCCAACATTTTCCATTATGCTTTCATGGTTTTTGATATGCCAACAAACTTTCATCTGTAAGATTCCCATACGTTTAATTTTATCACAATGCAGAAAAGTTTAACTTTTATGTGAAAAAGGTGGCAACAGATTAGATGCAGACGCTTCGCTTTGAAACTTTTGTCGCTGTTTACGAGGGTTGCTATTTATATTTCCGGCCTAATAATGAAAAAACAAACATGTAGGATCGAAATTGGTTTTATTGTTTTTCAAAATATTCTCCATGATGATCAATACACTTTTGCATGCGTTTGAACCAATTTTCAAAGCACTTTTTCCAGTCCGATTGAGGTAACTCCAAAACATGCGTTTTGAATGCATCAACCGCTTCTTCGGGGATCGAAAATCGTTGTCCACGTAATTTATTTTTGATGTGTGGGAATAAGAAGAAGTCATTGGGTGCCAAATCAGGGCTGTACAGCGGATGACCCATCAGTTCGATCTTTCGCTCCGTCAGAAATGCCTTTGTTTGAGTCGATGTGTGAGAGCTCGCATTGCATGATGAAGAATGATTCGCATGTTCTTCTGCTTTTTTCGAATTTCTCCGATGACTTCTGGCAAACAAATGGTCGTGTACCATTCAGAATTGACCGTCCTGCGTTGCTCTAACGCCACTGTTGCCACATGACCGTTAATGCCGAGGAAACAGGCAAACATTTGTTTCGATGTGCTTCTTCCTCGAACAACTTTTGTTGGTTTTGCCTCGTCTTGGAAGACCCATACAGTTGATTGCTGTTTTGTTTCCGGCTCATATGCATAGATCCAAGATTCGTCACCTGTGTAGATGTTATACACAGCCTTTGATGTACCTTGAACGTATTTTCCAACACTTCCTTGCACCAATCGACACGAGCCTTTTTTTGAGCGTTTGTCTGATTATGCGGGATCCAACGCGAACAAACTTTTTTTACGCTCAAATGTTCATGCAATATTTTATTGATGCTAGTCATACTAATGTCCAAAAACGCCTCTATCTCACGGTATGTCACATGACGATCTTGCTTTATCAGTTCACGCACAGCATCGATCTTTTCTGGCACAACAACGGATTTTGGACGACCTGCACGGGATTCGTCCTGGATCGAACATCGACCACGATTAAATTCGTTATACCAATTTTTTACAGTGCTGTAGGATGGTGCTTTATCGCTGAATAAAGAATTAAGTTCATCGAAGCACTCTTGTCTTGACAATCCACGTCGAAAGTTATGAAAAATAATGGCACGAAAATGTTCACGATTCAATTCCATTTTTTGAAAGCGAAGAACTTTTCAATTTACTGTCAACAACACAAATGAAGCTATAATGGTAAATCGTCTACTGAATTTATGTTTAAAAATATCAAACTTTCGATTAAAATCATCTGCGGTCGCCTAGCAACACTTACTGTTGCCAAAGCCAGAAATATAAATAGCAACCCTCGTATTATTGCTTATTAAAATAATTTTTTAAAATATCTTCACGCTTCTAAATTATAATTCATTTAAATTAAATTCCTTTTCTTTCAATCTCACCTTATACATATCATTCCATGATGGAAAATGCTACTTTAATACTACGATGGTTAACCATCAAGAAAAGTTTGATTCTCATGGACCAACAATAAATGATGATCCGTGATGGTTCCTATACATTTCCATCTATAGGAATTTCCATGTAAACCATCATGGAAATGTATAGTTAACCATGTATAGATTAACTATACGTTTCCATGATGGTTTAATGGGAATTCTTGTTGGATACATTTTCAAAATGGGAATTTCTAAGAAACTACGATGGAAATATCTGATGGTTCAACATGAACAAACCACCGAATCAAGTTGATACTCTTATGTCGGACCATCATAAATCAGTCTGAATTGCTACTTTTGGTTACTTAATTTGGTTACCATCAAAAATATAATGGTTCATGATGGAATTAATGATGTTTACCATCAAGATTATGTTGGTCCAACAATGGAAAATCATCAAAAATTCTGACTTGGGATAGGTCAAGCTAAAAACTGCTTGTTAAAAAAATATTTTACATTTTCGAATTTAGGATAGAATATACACTCTATAACAAAAAAATCGACGCACCAAGGAAGACGCGCAAAATCGACGCTCGATCAGACTGGAATGATGCCGACTGGGGACGTATAGTCTTTAGCGACGAATCCCGCTTCCAACTGTGTCCTGATGATCATCGAAGACGTGTTTGGAGACGCACAGGGCAGAGGGGGGATCCTGCCTTCACTATTGCACGCCACACCGGCCCAGGCCCCTCTTCCCCACTGGGCACTATGGGCACGTGCCCAGGGCCCCGCGATCGAATGGGGCCCCCTAGTTCCTGCCAGATTACCAAATGATAACCGATACATTATTACCGAAAAACATTAATTTTGAAAAATCTGATGATAATGACTTACTACAATACCTACGCTTATTATATTAGCTTTAGTTTGCCGCATGCGGATAGCTATACCTTGTACAACATAGCTTGAACTTTTTGACAGATGGGTCAGTGATGGGAAACAGAAAATATCTATTGGTGTAAAAAATGTGTTGGCTAAATATGTGGCTGTATGTATGTTTTAAACTATTCAAAATAAATAAATTCATTCGTCAATCAATTTTATTGCACTAGACATAAAAACATTGGGTAGGTAAGAAACCATTGTTTTCAGTTTTTCTATTTAAATTTTACCTCGAAGCAATAAAAACCACTTAAGACTTTCGGAAAATGCTTGAGTCCTTAACAGGTACTTTTATGTTGTGTGTCTATTCTTATGATTATTATCAATTTTTAATATTATTAAAATAAGAAGATATTGTTCGTCGTTGCAAAGTTATATCGATTTCAGATTTGACATCTGTCAAAAAGAAAGATCAAACTAATAAATAAACAGGGTATAATACTCCACTCTCTCTCAAAAATGAGTTTTTCCGATATTAGTATGTTTAGGTTAATTTAAATACCTATATGTAAGTATAAGAATACAATTTTAAAAAAAATTATTAAATTAAAAAAAGAATTATTTGATGCGGTGTGGTTTATGTCTTAAAGAAACCTATTCGAACGTCATTCGTAATACCAAAGACAAAAAAGGGGAATTCCCGATTCCCGATCGTCGTTTGACTTGACGAACGGGAATTCCCTTCAAGTATTTGTCTGCGATGTTGTGGCGTTTGTTTTGTTTGTAGTTGTTAGTTTGTTACTGACTGTGCTCGAGCTCTGATAAAAAAAATAGTATTGTTTGATTAAATCGTCGTTTTGTCTGTTTTGTGTTAGCGAATATTTTCGTTATAAAATTAATTAAATAGTGAATTATAATATAAAATGTCGAAACGGTCATATCCTAGTGGATCTGAAAAAAGGAAAAAAGCTCTACATCAGAAAGAAGTAATTGAAAAGTTACCAAAATTAACATCATATTTTACTACTACTACTGGAGAAACTTCTGTAAGTAGCAATCAACTCATAAATGTTCCACATGATGACTCAGCTCAATTACAAATTGCGGGAATTTCTAAACCTTCATGTTCCAATTTTGAAAAAGAGATTGAATCAGAAAGCGACTATTCCTACGACGAAAGTGCAACGACTTCAGTGACTTCACTAAAACCGACAACTCCAACTGTGTCAATTGAACAGCAGTTTTCCAACACAGAAGAATTAATATCGCACGATCCCGCCGATTATTTTCACGAAAAGTTTGTTGAAATAAATCGCGAAATTTTAATTCGTAAGGGACCAGTATATTTTCAAAATAAAGATTCTGACTTTTCCGAGGCATCCAGAACATACAAAGATGGTAATAAATTAGTAACGAGATATTTCAACAAAGCATTATTTATTCGCAAATTAAAGAACAATGAAAGCGTCGAAAGAAAATGGTTGCTGTATTCGCCTTCCAAATGCTCTGTATTTTGTTTTTCATGCTGCTTATTTAACCCAACTGATGTTAATCTTTGCTCTCGGAATGGATGTAATGATTGGAAGCATATTAATCACATAATTTTAACACATGAAAATAGCCCAGCGCATAAGCAATCTATGATGACTTATCTGGCACGAAGTAAAGCGGTTGGTAGAGTAGATATAGACTTATTATCTCAACATCAAAAGGAAGTGGATTACTGGAGAAACGTACTTAAACGGATTGTAGCTGTTGTAAAATTTTTGGCATCGAGAGGGCTTCCATTTCGCGGCGACAATGAAATCCTAGGATCTCCAAACAATGGAAATTATTTGGGTTGTGTGGAATTATTGAGTGAATTTGATCCATTTCTTGCAGATCACTTAAAAAAATTTGGGAATCCTGGAAAGGGTAACATTTCTTATTTATCAGCAAATATCTGTAATGAGTTTATTGAAGTAATGGGAAAACAGGTTCTAAAAAAAATTATAAATGAAGTTAAATCAGCAAAATATTTTTCCATAAGCGTTGACAGTACGCCCGATCTGTCTCATATTGACCAGCTAACTTTCATCATTCGATACGTAAAAGACTGTGTTCCTGTTGAAAGGTTTTTGAAATTTATACCTATTAAAGAACATAAATCTAAGTATTTAGCGGAGACCATCTTAAATTTTTTAGAGATACATGATATTCCCATAAAAGATTGCAGAGGACAAAGCTACGACAATGCTTCAAATATGTCGGGAAAGTATAGTGGTCTACAAACAAGAATCAAGGAAAAATGTGAATTTGCCACCTTTATACCATGTGCAGGACATTCACTAAACTTGGTAGGTGTCTATGCTGCTGGGTGTGTACCGGAGGCATCACAGTTTTTTGAAATAGTTCAGAAAGTGTACAACTTTTTTTCGGGCTCTACCCACAGATGGAATATGTTAACAGAACATTTAGGTTCAAAAAAAGTTGTTAAGAGTCTTTCACAAACCAGATGGTCAGCCCGAGCTGATGCAGTAAGTGCTTCTAATATTATAAAAGAATATTAGAAGCTTTAATCACCATCGCAAACGATACTGAACAGGCACGAGAAACAAGAGACGAAGCCCTTAGTCTGTCTAGAAAAATGGGAAATCTAGAATTTATTATACTGACGGAAATCTGGAGCACTATATTGGAAAGAATAGACAAAACAAGTAATTATCTTCAGAAAGAAACAATAACACTGGACGTTGCAACCAATTTGTTGACTTCACTTTATGATTTTATTACTAACCTCAGGGATAAATTTGATAACTTCGAATCATCTGCCAAAGAAAATAACCCAGAATCTGACTACAAGGATCTATCTCAAAGAACAAGACGTAGAAGCTCACGGCAGAGTTTTTTTGATGGCTCTGCGCCACCAGTCCAATTGAATGGAAAAGAGCGATTCAACGTAGAAACCTTTCTCCCAATAATCGATACCTTGAGTGTTCATCTAAAACAGCGACAAAGTTCATATGAGATCGTCAGTCAACGTTTTAGTTTATTTTTTCACTTAAAAACTCTGAATTCCGAAGAGATACGACAAGGATGCAAAGAATTTTCTCAAATCTATCACGAAGATGTAAATGAAAAAGAGTTAGAAATAGAATGTCAACATTTAAAAGAATACTTAATAAATGTTCAGAGTGAAAATGAAGCATCTAACAGTGTACAGGAAGTATATAATCTATTAAAGCAAAACAAAATTGAAGACACATTTCCTAACGTAGAAATTGCATTGAGAATATTTTTAAGCATGATGGTAACTAACTGCAGCGGAGAACGCTCCTTCTCCAAATTGAAACGAATAAAAAATGAATTAAGAAGTACAATGCTTCAAGAGAGATTAAATAGTTTGTCGCTGATGTCCATAGAATGTGATATTCTCAATACCATAGATTTTGAAGAAGTGATTAACGATTTTGCTCATCTTAAATCTAGAAGGGTACCTTTGCAATCAACATAGAATTAATCTAAGGATTTTAAGTTAAGCGAGTTACTTTTGTAGATTATTTTTTATATTTCCTATTTTTTTATAGCTAGTAACTAAATAAAAATAAATTTAGAACCTTGTTTGTCTTTCTTTATCTATTGTAACTAAATAGTGCTTTCTCAAGGTCATAGGGGCCCCATGATCCTAATGTGCCCAGGGCCTCAAATAGTTTAAAGACGGCCCTGCACCGGCCCTCAACAAGGCATTATGGTTTGGGGTGCCATTTCCTTTGACAGCCGGACCCCTTTGGCCGTCATTAGAGGTACACTTACTGCACAGCGGTGCGTCGACGACATCCTAAGACCTGTTTTGCTACCGTTCCTTTTGCAGCGCCCTGGTCCGATTTTTCAGCAGGACAATGCCAGACCACATACGGCACGTGTTGCTATGAACTGTCTGCAAGCTTGTCAAACTCTTCCTTGTCCTGCCAGATCACCAGATATCTCTCCCATCGAGCATGTCTGGTATATGATGGGAAGGTGATTGCATCTGGCACGGAATGCTGATGACCTCGTTCGACAATTGGATCGAATTTGGCAGGAAATACCGCAAGAGACCACCCGGGAGCTTTATCGGTCTATGCTACGCCGTGCAGCAGCTTGTATCCAGGCTAGAGGAGGGTCAACACCTTATTGATCTTGTTACTGTAACTCTGCAATAAATTATTCAATTGTTCCGAAATTTTAATCATTTACTATTCTGTACATTGTCTTCCTATCCACCAATTTTCGTTTCAATCGGACAACTCCTTCTTGGTGCGTCGATTTTTTTGTTATAGAGTGTATATTCATTTTCAGCAATGAAAAGAAAAATTGGGGGAGGGGGGTTGGAAATTCGAAAAAACATATCCAACAGAGAAGGGCTTGATGATGAAATAGAAAAAAGATGGAAAATTCTATAATCAAGTGAAGCATATATGTTAGTTCGATTAGGAACAATAGAAACAAACACTACAAAAAAACGCACACAGATTCCTCCCACAAACGAAAACATGCAAGAACGCATACATTCAAGACATACACACCTACAAGAAGACGCTATAAATAATATTAAATAAGAAAATAAAAAGAGTAATTATTATTTTACATTTCGGTTCCTTAAAAAATAAGTTTTACAGAATACAAAATTAAATACAAAAGCAAGTTTTTAGTAATATACGTGGTAAATAATGATAATAATTCTAGAGTTTTGATGAATGACACCAAAAAATAACTTCAAAATGTCATGTTACTTTTTTATGAGAATAAAAACAAAGAGCTTCGAGTGTGAAACAACTCATTTAGCACCATGATTAATACGGTTCTTCATTCTTTGGATAAGTCCCTACAATACAAGCAGAAGGCGTCCTCCTAATAGAGATTTATATCCTATCAGAAGATCAATACATGTCCTTGAGGAGTAGTTCTTCGCTTATTTTGTTGTCGGGAAAATGGATTCGAATATTTTATGTGTTCAGATGAGGAAAACAGAAAAATATCTATTTATTTTGTGGAAATGATCATCTAAAAATCACGTGATTTTATCTGTGTTCCTCCTGGCTTCACTCCAGAGTCAGACACTGGAAAGGCGCAAGGTCAAGAAACATCTTTGTGTCATATTGACGTTTAGCAAAGAAAAAGAAGTGAAATAAGTTGTAAATAAGAAGGAAAAAAGAAAGAAGCTAAATGTAGGAGTGGTGTGACGAAGGCGAAAACGACATACGTCATTATGTTACGGTATTCCATTGAATGATTTGGCGCTTTTTTTTCATTAACTAGTCATTTAGCACTAGAGTAAGGGCAATTTTTTCGAGGGTCTGGTTCATCCCTTTACCGCATTTAAAAAAAAGAATGTGACCGTATTATTTTATTGTATCACGGGCGTGGAGACCTTATTCTGAGTTTACGACAATCAATGTTCAACTCAGTAGCTTTGTAATTTTGAACCCAACGCAGAAGACAAGGGAACTTCAGGATCAAGCATTGGGACAAACTAGCTATCGTGGATGATCGTGGTATTTTTGATGGAACTATCCCGCATTTGAGTCAAATAGAAAGGAGAATAGATTCTAGGAATATATCCTAACCCATGATCCGTCTATCACTGATGATATTTTACGTCAGCCCCTAGTGGATGTGAGCCGGGAGCAGAATTCGTATCAATCAGTTATCGTTGGGATTCGAACCTGACTCACCTCATTGGGAGATGTTCCATCCCCTGAACTACCGCAGCTCGTGATCGCATTATCGTGATCAATGGTTACCCATTCGTCAAATATATATGTATATTTTTTTAAGACTCATAAACGCCACCACATTTCAATTCATAGGTTGCAAAAACTACATCAATTGATGTTTGTTGTCTTTTCATCCAATGGACTGCTGGCCTCGTTTTCGATTCCACCCAATGTACATTTCTTAAGAAGTCATGAAAATTCTTTTCGTTCATCAGTATTCGTATTATATTAAAATTGCCGCCTCGACAGAAATTTATGAATAACTTAATCATAAAAAGAACATTAAAATACTTTAAATTAAAATTACATAAAAAAATTCAGTCTTGGAAAGATTCAACTCCAAGAAGTTACTAATTTATCGTCTGCTTTATTTTATTTGATGTGCTGCTTTTCAATTAATGCTTATTTTACCCTGATTTTTTATGACTCTTACAACTCTTTATTTATGATTATGATGTTGAAGTTGATCTTTTCGAAAAGTTTGTGGACATGGAAAACATAGAACAACACCCTGTTTTCCAATGGGTTAGAAAAATAAAAGCGTTTATGGTTACGTTACTTTTATTCGCAATAATTAAACCTTTGATTCGAAATCAGTAGTGAATAAGTGTAACTGATATAAAACATCTTATTGATCGGCTGAACAACCTATTTTATTGAAGGATTTAATAATCGAACATGTTAAGATACATTTTGAAAGCAATCAAAATTCCTGCTTTAAAGAAATTTTATTGATCTGCTATAGGTATAAAACGCTAAATTATTCTGCCAAGCTATTAAAGAAGACTGTTTTCAGCTGTCATGAAAAGTTGCCACGCATGCTTCAGACAAGGTGATTTTTCTCACATTTGCTTAACTGTGACAAATAGTTTTTACATTAAGCTCTTTAAATTAAAAGTGATGCGTTTTTGAACCATAGTGGAGGGAATCACCTTGGAGTAAATTTTGATTTAATGGACAGGTCTTCACGTACCTGTTCCTGGTATCATATTAGTATATGTTCCTGGTTCTAAGAACGCACTATAAATGTGCTTATTTATTACTGCTGCTTTCAAATTAAAGTACGAAATTAGAATATAGAAGCGTATCTTTAAATAAATACACCATTTTGCAAAAAAAAAGGAAGAAAAAAAAACGCTTAAAGATCATATTATTCTTAGAATGCTTTGACATAAACTTAGTTGCCTGATTTGGCGGCAACTATGTCAAAAGCATGTACCAGTACTAAGGCGGCATGTACCAGTAAGTAATTTGTAAGGTGCATTTAACAAATTTAATTTATTTTTAAATGAGTAAGCAGCATTATATCTATACTTTTCAAAAGCACCTCGTATTTATTTACGCTTTTTGATCACTTTTGTTGGAAGAGGAGTTCTGAAAATGATATTTCCGCATTTTTCAGATAGTGACCTTATTTTACTTACCAACGCTGCATTGTTTCGGCTCATAAAATATGCTAAAATTGAAAATTATTCAATGATTTTAATAATTATCCTCTTCGAAGAAAAATCTCGTGAAATAGGCTATTTTTTTTTCTTTAGAAAAACTTAACAATTATATTAAATATGTTAACTATTTGTCTATTTCAATGATCAAATTATTCTTTTCAGCTAGATAGCTGCCATAATTTAAAATCAAAACTTTATTCCTGCTTAAAGCATTTGAGGTTATAGCTATTTCATTTGCGATGTTAAAAGAGCCTTTATGCCTTTTTTATTTGATCTCGCACCTTTAAGGATCTCCTTCAATTATAAAAGGTATTTTACATCCTCCATGATAAGGAGAGGATTATATGTGCGAAACACCCCCATCTTGAAAAGAGGATTGCACATCCCTGTCCAAAATTTGCTCCGTAACTAATTAATTTTGAGCCATTTTTGCTTAATTTTATTAATTAAAATTTGCTTTTTTGAACTTAGATATCGAATTTTAAATTTCAAGGTTGTAAGTGTTTTAAACATTTTTAAAATTTTAAACTTCGAAAAAGTTTCAAGAATATCTACAGCCTTAAATTTTAAAATTATAATTATTTTAATTTTCCGTATATTTACGTGAAGGATGTAAAATACTTTCTCTGATTGAAGGGATCTTTAACATAAAAAAGTAGATAAAAATTGCCCCCATTCGAATTTAAGAAATAATGACTTTCTTAAAAAATTTTCGTTCTTAGTTTAAATTTCAACTCTCTTAGACATTCTAAAAACTTTTGATAAAACTTTCACCAACTCAATTTATTTTAATAGTACAGAACTTTCCCAAAGAATAATCTTTCTTTAGAACGAAACAAAGCTTATAAATAAATTCACTTGTTGAGGATAACCTCTAGAAATGTAAAATAAAGCACTCCAGTACTCCTCTTGTTATGTGTTACCATTTCTGGCATAAAAATCACTTACTTCTTAAAAAAATGCGAGAATATTGCAACGAAATACTTTACCGTTTCTTTAGTTTTTTGAAAACAAGGTTCGTTATGTGTACGCTGCTCAGAAAAAGTTTTCAAAAACATTCTTTGTACGGTTTGTGTTTATAGTTTTTTTATATGTATAAAATCTTATCTTGAAATCTACGATAATATTTTGTTTCTTTTGCTTCGATATTCTCAAAACAAGAATATGTTTAGTTTAAAAGAACATTTTCTAAACAGAAGAGAAGACAGACGATAAGTACGGAAATCTTAAAATGGAAAGAATATTCTATTCTTTCTTTTCCGTTCTTTTTTTGAGAGAAGATGGAACTGAAAACATGTTTTATATGCATATGAGGAGGGGGAAGCAAAAAGGATTCATAATCAAGTATTTCGTTGAAGAAAGATGTCTTTTAAGAGTTTTTCCGACAGATCGTGATTCATCTACGAATTTAAATACCTGAAATAAAAATATAAAGTACTGTTTATAAAAAACCTTTAAACTTAATAGAAAATGTATACACTTTAATGCTTTTCGTTTGTGGAATAAGTCATAACGTCTTACAACTCATTATTGCTAAAACTGTTTCAAATTCTGCATCAGATGTACGAGGCATTTTCAAAAAGTAAAGATACATTCATTATTACATTATTAATTACATTCGTTATAAAGATACAATTGCTGTATATTCACTTATTATCACAAATTTTAATAGATTAAATGCACATTATAAGTTACTTACTGGTGCATGCCTTATTTTTTTAAAATAGTTGCAGCCATTGTCATAGCATTTGTTAAGTCAGGGTTCAAGCTTTTGTAATCCAAAGTCGTCAGAGAATTTTACAGCCTGTTGAACCACATTTCAACTTCAGTTTTGATCATCATCGCCGAGGAAATTCGCCCTTCAAGATGTTTTTTCAACTAAAGGAATAAATGGAAATCGCTGAGTGCAAGGTCCAGGCTGTATGGCAGATGATCCAAAATTTTCATTTGAAACTTTTGAGTAGAGCTTTGGTTTGAAGCGTTGTGTGAGGACGAGCATTATCATGCAACAAGCAAACTCCGTTTGTCAGCAATTGTATACCTTTTGTATACCTTTTCATAACCTTTTGTAAACGTAACCTTTCGGAAAAAAAGAAAAAAAAATGCACTGCGGATTTTCTGGTTGGTGAGATTCTGAGCACATGCAAACATAATAAAGACGGAATGTTCAAACAAGGCTCATAAAAATATCGAATGACTGCGAGGGGAAAATGAAATTCCAAGGTTACAGTCGTCCATGTTGCCAACGGACTGATAGAAATCTCATTTGCTGCTATCGGTGAAGTTTCTTTACCTTCCAAAAAAACGCTTCGAGTAATTTTTTGTCATTCAATTGGGTATACTATAGCCTACGTCACAGGTTGTGTTATTCCTACTAAATTTAACCCATGAACGGCATTTTCTGCGAGCCTAACTTCAAGCCGCAAATAAACAAACGAAGTGTTAGATCGTTTAAATAGCTGCTCGCCAGATTTTATTGCATTATAAAGAAAAGTAATTGATATTCGATTTTTGATTAATAATTGATTTATGTGGATAGTGGCATTTATACAAATTTTAAGTTAGAAAAAGGGGATCATAGGAGGCGATCTTAGTGCCGAAAGACAAATAGCTTAATTTAATATTATCACGCATCAATGAAGTTGGAGACTTATAGCTGTTTCAACGCTTTTTGACAAACATTATCATCATCCAAATAAATAAACATTTTTTAACTTTTAAGTTAAAAAATGTTAGGGTGATCTTAGAACAGCAAGCCAAACAGCTAAATCCAAAGCAAATGCAAATAAAAGTAGCTGAAGGTATACAGCCGATCCGATGCTGCCTATAAATATTACAATCCAAATAAATAAACAAATAAAAAGAATTTAAAAACCTTTAAATATAACGATGATCTTAGTGCTAAAAAACTAATAGCTTAATGCAGAGTAATAGCTAATAAGAAAGAAGCAAACAGGTGTTTTGATGTTATTGAGTAACATCGTCATTATAATAAATGAATAAAAAATAAGAGAATTTATACTTTTTCTGAATATGAAATAAAAGAATTATCTTAGTGTAGAAAAAAAGTAGCTAAATTTAACATAATCTTAACATAATCCTAAATTTAAAGTGAAATTTGAATTTTACGCAACCTTATTAAATATTTATCACTTTTTAAATTTTCCCTTGTTATGGTTCAATTTCTAAAATTCTCCCTGGATATTAAATTTTCGCACAACTACTTCATGTTATTTAAATTTAGATTGTAAAAATCGATGTTTTTACTAAGTCCAGTAAAGAAATAATCCAATCTGCAGATAAAATCTTTTCATTTTAAACAAGACGAAAAAAATTTTGATAAAATTACCAAACTGTATAGTAATGACCTTGGCGAACAAAGCCTTTGGCCAAGGTAATGACATTTAAAAAAAAAATAATAATAATAATTCTGGTTAATATAACCAAAATATACAGTATTTAGGCCATTCATTAACGTTCATATGGTAATAGTTTAACAGAAATTTAGTTTTTCTAAATTATAGTAGAAGACCAAAAATTTAGCATAAGATACAAAATTGAAAAGTAAATTTAAGCAAATAAATGGTTATACACCAAATTTCATCACTTATTATAAAACCATATCTTATTACCAAAGATCTTCGGTAAAAATTACCGAGCTTTTTGGTGATCCCATAGAGCCCCAAACACTGTAAATTTTACCATATTCTAGTGCTTTTGACCATACTTTTTTTCTCAGTGATGAAAGTAGTTAACAAAGATTTGGTCCTCCGATTTGCACTAATATAAAATTCCTCTGAATGAAATTTATTACCATTCCACCACAGATACTTCGCAGACAAAGAAACTTGTAAATGAACTTAGTCTTTTTCTGGTGACAAATTTTTAAAAAAAAATTTAAAAAAAACTTTTCCTTAATTTTTATAAATGACGATTGAAAAATATTGTCTGTTTTCGTTTCATTTTCAATTTTAAATTGTTATTTTTTCTTAATGCTATTAAATTTTTTTACGTTTGTTGTTCAGGTGTCTTTCCCCCCCTAATATCTGATACATTATATATATTTCTAATTTATCTGATATATATTTCTAATATATTAGCAAATGCTACGATAATTTTCCGCACCCGGTATCGTGTAAGGGTTTCCGCTAACTAGGGTTCTAGGAAGTTAAGAAATATAAAATCTAATCTGATATATATTTCTAATATATTAGCAGATGTTGGCATAATTTTCAGCACCCGGTACCTTGTAAGGGTTTCTGCTACCCTATCGGGATTCTAGGTAGTTAAGAAATGAAATCTAATCTGATATATATTTCTAATATATTAGCAGATGCTGGCATAATTTTCAGCACCCGGTACCTAGTAAGGGTTTCTGCTACCCTACCGGGATTCTAGGTAGTTAAGAAATGAAATCTAATATGATATATATTTCTAATATATTAGCAGATGCTGCGATAATTTTCAGCACCCGGTACCTAGTAAGGGTTTCTGCTACCCTACCGGGATTCTAGGTAGTTAAGAAATAAAATCTAAACAAAAAGTAGTACTCAACGACTATTATTAAATTTGGTAGTTTGCAAAAAAAAAAAAAAAAAAAAAAAAAATTCTAACATTTCAGCCCGATTTTTATGTGTGAATAAGTAACAAAACATTAACATTCGAGATTTAAAACAGCATAGAAAGAAATTTCGTTTCAACTTCTTTGATTGCGTTAAAAACTTCTCATTTAGATTCAATTACAGGAGCTTACAGAGTGTTATTAAGCCGTTTTTAGAATCTGAGAAACGTAACAACTTGAACATGCGTTATTTTCGCATTCCAAATCACAGAACAAAGCGTTCGCAAAATAAAACATTTAATTCTCTGTTGTTAACTCCAAGACTTTGTAAAGAAATACACCACTATGAAGTTTTCATTAAATGACTTCATTAACAAGATGTTTGCCTAAGATTAATTGCTTTTCTGTCGAAAGAAAAAATCCCCATTCTTAATTGCATTTCTATTCCCTCGTCAAATTAATTTGAAAAGTGAAACTAAAAAAAGAATTTAATTTTAGCGTGCGTAGCTTGGAAAACTTCATTGGTGTACTTTAAAAGATCGTTTTCTATTCTAGTATTATAATGGGGCTTTGTACTCAAAGCTAAAATTTAATTTCAACGTACATTCATTTACTAATAAATTAAAAATTTAGCTTTGTTTAACCTTCGTTAAAAATTATTAAGGTTAAACTTATTAAGGTTAAGGTTTATGCAGGAGTAAGCGAGTTTATAAAAGCTATTAAAAAACTGAAGAGCCGTAAACTTATATTTTTTTTTCTAACAAATTTCTTCAACGAAGTTAAAATATTAGTGTACGCTAGATCATAATTCCGTGCAAAATAAACTTTCTGTATCATTTAGAGGGAAAAAAATCATTCTAAAATTTTCAAAAACAAAAAAAATGTACGATTCTTTTTAAGAGATTTATTGGCTTAATAATTATATTTAAGTTCACCGATTAAATCCTGGTTTATTAATTCGCCTTTTTATATAATTTTAAGTTACAATCAAATTATGTTTTTTTTTTAAGTTATGAATTTCGTAAAAGTCCTCATTTACATGCTTTGATAATATCTGAAATTTTATAACAGAACCTGAATGGTTATATCAGAATTTTCAGTTCATACACTGAAAGATTTCGCCGAAATTTTCAATTGTGTAGTGAATCAACAGTGAAGTTTGTTAAACATAATTCTGTTTGGAAAAATAAAAGTAAATAAAGATAGAGAATGTTCCCTTGCACTAATTTCTGAATAAATATTAAATAAGGTCGCAATAAATACATTGAATCTATGACGTCAGGGATACAAAGCCTTAATCCACGCAAGAGGAATACACAAAATATTGAAATCATTATACAATGGAGGAATATTAATAAAACACGTTTGAAAAAAATCGAGAAGGTTTATTTTTACTGCATATCGTCAAAGTATTCAAAGAAAATATTTCAATAATTTGCCTTGTGCTGTAGTCACAGGTTTCAATAAGAATATATTTACAACCAAAATTAGATATTTCAATCATACAAAATTTTCCGATTCGAAAAAAAAAATTATTATTTTATTTCGAGGATCAGATTGAGGAACTAATTTTTTAGAACGTATAAGAGCCATGTATATTAAGCCTGTACATTCATGAGCCTGTACATATATTAAAAATAAACATATTATGCATTTTAAGCTGTTTCCAATAGTAAGAAATAATTTTTAAGTATATTTGTATATCGTGCGAATATACCTGAAATTCTTAGTCTTTAAATTTAAATGGCGTTTAAATCAATGATCAAAGATTAAATTGTGGAAATAATTTTGGGAACATATAGAAACTATGCTAACTATTTGATAGATAAAAATATTCGACATTTTAAGTAGTTTTTGATAAGGAGTAATTTTCAAATATATTTTGAATATCGTAAGAATATCATATATGTGAAATTTTGCCAAATAATTTTCAAGTATATCTTGTATATCGTGAGAATATATCTGAAATACTTAGTCTTTAAATTAAAATGGCGTTTAAATCAACGATGGAAGATTTGATTTTGGAAATAATTTTGAGAACATATCGAAACCACGTTAACTATTCGATAGATAAAAGTATTAGACATTTTAGGTTGTTTCTGATAAGGAATAATTTTCAACATCGTAAAAATATCATATAGCTAAACTTTTGCAATGTTTAAATTAAAATGGTGTTTAAATTAATAATCGAAGATTAGATTGTAAAAATAATTTTGAGAACGTATAGAAACCCTGTTACACATTTGAAAGATTACATACTAGACATTTCAACTATTTTCCATGCATATTTTGTATATCCTAAGAATATCATACACCTAAAATTTCGCAGTTTTTGAGTTAAAATAACGTTTAAATTAAATATAGAAGTTAAGATTATAGGAATAAGTTTGAGAACATTTAGAAATTATTCCTTACATTTGAAAAATAAGAAGATTAGACTAAACTGTTTCTGATAAGAAATAATTTTCAATTTTATTTCGAATATCGTAAGAATATCATTCACCAGAAATTCTGCAGTCTTTAAATTGGAATAATGTTTAAATTAATGATCGAAGATAAGATGGTAAAAATAATTTCGAGAACGTATAGAAATCGTGTTACATATTTGATAAATAAAAAAATATTAGATATTTTAAGCAGCTTTTGATAAAAAATTGTTTTGAAATATAGATTGAATATCGCAAGACTAACATTTATCTAAAATTCCTCAGCCTTTAAATTAAAATGGTGTTTAAATTAATGAGAACGAATGCTAATTATTTCCGTGCAACGCGAAGGGAATAAATTAATGAGGATAATTATACCAAAGGTGAAGTAACCATAACACCTTGACAAGTTAGAGTCAACTATTATACTGTCAAACGTAAGCATGGGCACGCCTCGTGGTTTCAATATTTTATCATTCTAATCCTCTTTGTAAATATAGAATATGCATGTCATGCATAGGGTATAAATGTGAGTACTTTTGCGAGTGACCTTCTTTTAAATGTCATGCATTCACTTTATATTAAAGTTCAATTTTTATGACTGTTTTCAATTTAAAATGTAAAACTTTTTCGTGTTCATGAATCTTGACTAAAAGTAACTTTAAATTTTAAACAGCTTGAAAATTACTCATATACGCTAAAAAATTACCAATATTATGTTTCAATTAAAAACTTAAGTTTTTAGTTTCTATTTTTGAGGCCATTTTTACTAGTATCAAATTTGAAACAACCTTCAAATTACGAACATACTCTAAAAGAATTTTTCAATATTTTGTTTTAATTAGGAAATTAAATTTTTAGTTCCTATTCTTGAAACCTTATTTACTGTTATTAAATTTGAAACAACTTTCAAATTACTCACATACTTGAAAAGAATTTTCCGATATTTTGTTTAATTAACGCTAGATTGCCTAAGGAAGTCATTTTTACTGCTTTTAATTTCAATTAGAAAAACAATGATGTTATATAATGACACCATTTCTTAGAATTTTGTATAACACATAATTTTTTTATTGTTAATATTTACTAATAATTAGTTATATAATTGTGAAGAATATAAAAAATATTAAAAATTAATTTTTAACAAATTTCTTTACACATCATTTATTCTTTTACAATTCAGTCATTTTGACTGCTTTTGGACAATACAGGTACTACATACTAAGTTTCAGTCTTTCTAGTGTTAAGAAATTAAATACTTAGCTTACGTTCTTCAGACCATATACTATTAAATTTGAAGTAACTTTCAAATAACTCACACACGCGGGAAAAAAATTCCAATATTTTGTTTTAATTAAGAAATTTAACTTTTAGTTCCTATTCTCGAAACCATTTTTACTATTATTTATTTGTTTAAATATTTTTTGGAGTTTTCTATGATTTGAAGCGTCACTTTTGAGTAAAACCGCGAGGTAATGTTTCCGTAGTTGTGTGGTATAGTTTTAAAATGAATATCCTCATTTTATTTCGATACAAGCCATCTGTTATTCGAATCTCTGTGCTGTCAATTTTCATCTTACACTCAATTTGTTGTTAACCATGGTGTTTGATTTTAGAGTTTCGCATTACAGTAGGACTAATATTAGTAGCCTACAATACAATAAACTAGTTTCTCGAGAAAGTTCTACGAGATTTCTTTCAATGAATATACTTGTGACTGTGTCACCGAACTGCTAAAGGGTAAGTTATTGAATCTAATTAATGATTTATTTCAATGTATTTGTGAAGAAATGGAGAATCCAAAGGAATTTTAAAATTTTTTTTTTCCAGATTTTATAGTTTATCATAGAAGTTACGCGAGAACTGCTACGCAACATTCATTGAGTTACTCCACCTTAACATCGGGTAATCGAATCCTTCAAAATTGAAGACTTTTTAAAAATAAACTTCAAAATAAAACTTTTAATAGCAGATAAACCATTTAAAAATTTTCTTTTTTTTAAGCAAAATTAATATTGACTAAATCAAATTAACGGGGAATAAAGAAAAAATAGATCTAAAAATGGAGGTTGGTAGGTACTTTATTTATGTCGAACTAGAGTTGCACAACGGGCTATTGGCGGCTGTCTGGGAAACATTCTTGAGGATGATCCGAAGACATGCCATCGCAATTTTGATCCTCTGCAGAGGCGATGACACCCCTGCTTTGGTATCCCGACGACCTGCGCACGAAGTCGAACACTTTAGGGTAGAGCAGTTTAACGAAGACCGATACCGCGCACTCTTGGTCCCTACACAAGCTGATCAAAGTAAAGTCTTCACCCACCCGCTTATTGACCGCAGTCTATGGTGTGCTTGACTTCGGTGTTCTACTGGGAACCGTGTCTTTACTATCAGTTTCACTGCGAGACCAATGGAGAAACCAATTTTTTTTCTATTGCATGAGATTTTTTGAGCAGATCTTAGATACTTTCTCATTGCTGATTTCAAATCTGCAATCAGCTTCTCTCGCTAAACTACAGTTTTTTTCTTAAATAACATTTTTAGTTTATTTTTCATCAAAATGTGCAAGTATATATAATAGGGTGTCATGCGAATGCTACGACGATCTTTCAAGGGAGTCAGGGCACATAAGGATTAAAATGGCATAAAAACTTATACCCGGGAATGTCGTCATACACCACTAGGGGCGCTACGTTCCTATGAACTTTTTATTCAAGTGCTTTTGAACAGGTAATAATAGGGAAGCACCCTAGCAGCGTACGCCGGACTTTTCCGGACATGGGTTTTTATGGCATTTTAATGCTGGTTATGAGCCCAAATTCTCCCGGAAGTTTGTCACAGCTTTTACGCGACCTCAGGTTATATATAATGCTTTTAAAGTTATATATTTCGAAAAAAAAGATGAAAAATGTCATTTTAAAAACAATCTGCAGCTTTAGGAGTAAAAATAATTTCAGATTTGAAATCCAAACACTCGAATTAATTAAGAATGCAACAAAACACCTTATTTCCCAGTGTTATCCATTGGTTCAAGTGTATGGATAACAGGTATGAAAATTGCATAACATTTCCATGAACAAGGAACTCCCTTAGTGTTTAAACTCAAAATTATAGGAGAAAATAGCGAAACAAACAGGTAAAATAAGAAAAATAATGGTTAAACCAGTAAAGGAAGTATATACGATATGTCAAAATTTCACTTTGAGAGAAAGGTGTAAAAATGAAATTAGAGCATATTTCCAAACGTTGGAAAAAGAAAGGATGCAAGAAAATTCATAAACTAATTTATCAGAATTTTGAGAAATATGGAAGGATTCCCTAAAGTCTAGGTCGAGAGAGGGAAAGCAATGTTGAATAATTTTAGTAAAAGCAAACTCAAACTTATGATAAGAACTCCAACTATGTTGGGCTACAAAAGGGAATATGTTGGGAATATGAAACTTATCTTTCATATTCTTTAAATCGCAGTTTAAGTACACATTTATTTTGTTCAATATACGCAAGACAACAGTGCTGGCGTAAATTAGCCTGAGAGATTGACGGATCATAGGTTACAGTCCCCTTGCCGTCGAGCTAACCGTGGAAGGTTTCAATGGTTTTCCGATACGTAAGGCAACTGCGGGGCCCTTTAAAAACTCCTCCATGAAGGCTAGTTTGTCAAATTGCTTGATCAACGATTTCCTTTCTCTTCTGAGTGAAAATTAACAGCTTGTGAAAATTGTGATAATTCTTGTGAAAATTAACAGCTGCTTATTGGTGGGGTATTCAACGCTGGTTATAAAGTAAAGTGTAAAACTACAATGACAAGAGGTTTGATAAATGTCCCAGTTATTAATATCAGCAATAGGGTTTTTAGAGAAGCGTTGGCTCAAGGAATCCTCCGAACCAAAGTTCGAATCCCAGTGGTGACTGGTCGATACGAATCGTCCGAGCCCAAGTTCGAATCCCAGTGGTGGCTTGTCGATACGAATTCTGCTCTCGCACCGACAACAGTGCTGACATACAATATCCTCAGTGGTAGATGGATCATGGTTTACAATTCCCTTGCCGTTGTGCTAACTATGGAAGATTTTCGTGGTTCTTCTTCTTTTTGTACCGCATATGCGGGTTACTTCCATCAAAAAATCCCTCCAAGAAGGCTAGTTTGTGTCAATGCGTGATCCAGGAGTTTCCTTGTCTTCTGGGTGGGGTTCAAACTTACATTGTTACAGAGTTGAGCATTGATTGTCGCAAACTGAGGATTAAGGCATCTGTTCACACGCACACACACACAACGCCGGTTATAAAATAAAAGGGTCTTTATAAGGTGGGTGAAATTTAGTTTGTTTACAACAGAGGAAAGTCAAATTTATTCAAAATCTTAACAATTTTGGTTTACGTTGTTTTGCTTTATCGATACACAAAGTATATCCGATCCTCATTTGGATATTTAATTTGAAACAAATCACCAGTTTCAGTTTTTTAAAGAGGAAAAGTTAAATATACGTTGTTGAATTCTCGAAATGCCTGCTGCATTTGATAGTTTAATTGAAAAACTATTTAACATTTAGTTGATAAACCACATTCCAATCAGAATAAAGTTTTCTCCTAAACATTGTTTATTACATTGAATGGTTTCTAAAGATAAGATAATCTAATGTATCGAGAAATCGGATAGAATTCAAAGAATTCAGCTAGGAGAGAGAGAAACAAAAAAGAAAAATTCGAAATACCATCTTTTTGCTAGAAACATAGCCTATAAAACATTTTATTTAATCTAGCTTAGCGATTGTAGTATTACTTCAATCGGGCACCAATCCAGACTGTTTGAAAGTGAAAAATTTACTTTCCTGATTTGAGATATATCCTCGTAGCAGTTGGAGATGGTTTAAATCGTCGCAATCTATCAAAAAGAGAATACGAAATAAATTTTTCTGGCAACAGCTGAGAAGCATTGGCTGCCAAACGACATTAATGGGAGAGTCATAGTGAAAAGAAAGAAGGAAAAAAATATTAAATAAACAAACTTAACGTTTCGAAGGGTGGCATCAACTACGACGATAGCAGGAGGTTAGCATTTAATTGATTCACCAGATTCAAATATTTAAAACAGCTGCTAGTTTCAGTTTATTTTTATTTTTCGTGAGACACGACGTAAACATTGACAGTCATTTAGAACGAAGAAATAAACAGTCGTTTTTGGTTTATTATTATTTAAAAAGTTTTGTGACACGTGCAGAGATTATTGAACTCTGAGAGGACAAAAATATCACATGGAAATTTGAAGTCAGTATATCACTTTAATTAGTTTATAACAGAAATTTAATTTATAACAGTCAGTATTTAAAAAAACATGGCAATACCATTTAAAAATGTACGAAACCATTTAAAAAATAGTACAATACCCATTTAAAAAATATGCTTGCTATTAAATTCTTAAAGAGTTGATGAGCAATAATATTTTATGGAACCTTAATTATCAATATTTTTTTTATAAAACATTTATGATCAATAATAAATTTTTAATGTGCATTTGAAATGAATTTTTACAGGATGAATCGCTTTCTGAAAAATGAATGTTTTTAGATGTTTTCTACTAATTTTTAAATTTGCTGCTTTGTGAAAAAAAGAGCCATTTAAATTTTGCAAAAAGGTTCCTATTCGTCAATTAACTGTAAAACTTCTAAGAATTTCTGGTTTCACTTTTCCTTCTTTATTTATTTTTTCAAAAATGTTGTCTCAATCGTTTGTGTTAATAAATAATATAAGAAAAATTAATAGATTTTTTTTTTAAGTTTTAAAAACATCTTTCCAAGTTACTTATTTCAATTCAAAGCACTACCTAATAAAATTTCCCTATATTTACTCACCTAATTCCGCCTAAGTAAGCTTTATATTTTTCATCAATAAAATAAATAAGAAGCTTATAAAAATTTCTGGGGTAACTTTTCCTTCCTTCTTTTGTTATTTTAGTTATTTGTTTATTTATTTTGAAAAATGTTGTCTCAATGCTTTGTGTTAATAAGTTATGTAAAAAAAAATTTTATTTTACGTCTTAAAGGTATCTTTGCAAGTAACCTATTTCAATTGAAAAAAACACAACTACTTCTACTGCGAAAATTTTACTAGGAATAACATTTACCTTTTAGTTTAATTAATAAGCTGAGTTCTAAATATGTTTACTAAATTCATAAACTTTGATAAAACAACAAAATAAATTATTTCAAAAGGAACTAGACTAATACAATTCCAACCTGCCGAGTAGCGACTTATAACAACACACTTCATTTAATGTTTACTTGTTGCTAAAAATCAGGTTTGCAGAAAATGCTGTTTACTAGTTAAATTTAGTAGGAATAACACAACCTGTGTCGTAGGCTATAGTATACCCAATTCGAAACATTAATAAAAAAATTTATTTTTGAATCTGGAAACGGCTTTAAGCTTCTTGTTCTATCTGAAGCTTGATACTTAATTGTCTTCATGGACAATGGAAACTGCGAGATGGTTCGTATGCAACGTGACCATACAATGACACAAGCATAAACGCGATTGCATCCATGTTTTCTAAATATTCGCAAACTATATGGAGATTATAAAATAATCAATTATACCTGTCTCATCTGTAATTATAATATGAGTGCATTTCAAACGTGCCTTGAATAAACCATGTTTGAGTTTATTATACAATTAAAGATTAACAAAAAATTACTTTTATATAGATATCTAATCTGAAAAAAATTCTGGAACAAATTGCATTAAAAAGTACTAAAACCTGATTGCAGCATCCGTAAACTCTATCTCACCATAGACTGACAATTTTTACAGTGTACAAATCTAAACTTAAATGTATCAGTACTCAACGAAGGAGCGATGCGTGTTTGGATCGAGGGCAATCATCCCAAAGGAAGTGCGAAAAGAATGGGAAAGGCATAACCATCTAGAAAGATGGTTATGCCTCTCTTCCAGATGGTTATGGGAAGGGAACCACACTAATAGTATTTGATATTCCTTTATCTTATTTTACTTATTATTATACTTTTACTAATTTCATAGATACATAAATAGGCAAATCTTATTTAATTAATATAAAGTGCACTTCCGGATAAAGTTACAGTATATAATCAGAGCCGGATTATACCTTTCGTGGGCCCTAGGCATACCCGTTTTTGGGCCCTCCCTTCCCCTCCTCCCCTCTTTTCAAAATATATGCTAAAATTTTCTTGCATATTTTTTTTTACATTTTTATTAATATGGATTTTAATTTACAAATTTGTTTATCGAAATACCGACATACTGCCGATATTGCAGTCGATATCGATAATACCATTATGATTAGTTCGATCGATAGCTATGTTAAAGATAAACTAGTGAATACTTTTCCTAACGTTCATATTGCATTAAGAATATATTTGTCGATTCTTGGATCAAACGCAGAAGGAGAAAGATCTTTCTCCAGGTTAAAATTGATAAAAATTATTTGCGTTCAACAATGAATCAAGATCGTTTGGCATCGTTCGCACTTATGTCTATTGAATACGACATTTTGCGTAGTTTGGAATTCGACAGCATAATACAAGATTTCGTTGAATCCAAAAATCGCAAGAAAGTAATATATTAGATCATAAGATTCTGCAAAATAATTTATTACCGAAAAATATTATATTTTTATTTGTATCTTCATAATTTTGTGCAAAATACACTTGTTGTTTTTAAAGCTAAATTATTTTTGTCAACAAATTTTTTTCTCCCAAGTTTTTCGTAGGCCCCTGAATTTCGTAGGCCCTAGGCACGTGCCTAGTGTGCCTATAGGTTAATCCGGCCCTGTATATAATACTCTTTGGGTACATCATTCGTAAAACCGTAAAAAAATTTTGTGTAAAATTTTATACAGTAACTTTTACAGTACTATTTATTTAATTACAGTGGTTCATTGATTTTGCATTAAATATTACGGTACATCAGATGTTTTGCTTTGTAAAATTTTATGGTGAAAATAGATTTTACGGTAAAACAAACTCGCAGGGTGACTAAATTTAATAAATGGCGATGAGAAAAATCGCCAGTCAATCGCCATTTTTGTTGTTGTTGAAAATGCACCCCATGTGCATTTTATTATTATTATTATTGATAAGTATGAAATAGTTATGAATATTTTACGCTTATTATCACGCTTATTTCTTTGATTCAGAAATGAATCTTGCAATGTTTACCTTGTTTGAAAAATGCTTTTAGAAGAAATGCCTGCCTTACACTAATAATATCAGCAATTTTTTTAATCGTTTAGCATAATGACTTTTTTTAAAAAGTGGCCACAGTTAAAAATGCAACAACTGACCGCTGGCCGCAGTAGTAAAATTTCCTAACTTTGCTTCATATAGGAATGCAATATTAAAATGTCACGTTCAGTATAAGTAGATTAGTGGAACGTTTTTTTTTCTTTATTTTAACTGCCACAAGCACTGAAAAAAAAATTAACAGCTGTGATAATCTAGCAAATCATTGATTTGCGCTATCTTTTTTTAAAAAAAGTGTGCATAAATAAAATACCATCAAATAGTGGGAGGTCAAGTGCCTATACAGATGTGTTCCATAGAGTAATAATAGATAGGCTGATAATATTTTAGATAAGTTTCTTATTATCAAGACCGTGATACTTAAAATAAACCATTACAGAAACCATATTTATATCTTTATCTACGATAAACAAAAAAAATTTCTCAAGGATTTATTACTGTGTTATAAGACAAAAATGAAGATATTTTTGGACCCAGAAATCATAACAGAGGTCACAAGATTTTAAAAATTAGCTTTTAAGGATTTTTTCTTCTTCTTCTGCGTGATTCATTATTAAACTCAGAAAATATTTTTGAGATGCCGATTTTTGTTGAAATGGCAATGATGTTACTTATTTTAAATTGGTGAGCAGAGCGCCAAAAAAAGGACCATCCTGCATAACTTTTGATCAAATGATCGGATCTTCACGTTCTAGGATAAAATATAAAAAAATAATATATTAAATAAAATAATAAAAAATAGTAAATATTTACTGAAATTTATTTTTCGTATCAGTAAACGAATTTTATAATTGCGTGAAAATATTTTTCAATTCGTTAAAAAAAATTTCGAGATGCGGCAAAATGCGCACAAAATAAAGCCACCAGACAAGGGGATCTAAGCTTAGGATAGCTCTCTTGACCAAACTGTAGGGACCATATTGCCCAGATAACGGGTAACCCCTATGTTTTTGGAGTCAAAAATCAGAATCCGTTGAAAAAAGGCTTGATTATTCAAAGAAAGTACGTTTTTCTGTCTGATTTCGTAACTTTAGATATCGTCTACACAAATCAATTTGCATATTTTAGGTCCCGCTCTCGAACCATTAGGATGGAGTCCTAGAACATGAAGATCCGATCATTGGATCAAAAGTTATTCAGAGTTATCCGTTTCTTTTTTTTCTTTCTTTCTTTTTCTTTTTTTTTTTTGTTTTTTTTTTGGCGCATTGTACATATGGTTAAAAAAAACTATTTATTACACTATGACGCTTCATTCTCCATATTTTCGTAACATTTTTCTTCTTTTTTGATTTTTATTCATCATAGTTAATATTTCTTAGTTAATATTTTATAATTTATTAGTAATTATAAGTTAATATTTATTCATCTCAGAATTGTTTCATTTTTTTTTTATAAAATTAAAACTTATCTAAAATAGTTCACAATTATTAGTATACGCTCCGTTTTGCAAAAGAAAGAAAATTTATATCCTTCAATAAAATGAAAAAAACAATAAATGGTGATTAAAAAAATATAGAGGCAGCTCGATATGATTGTTAACGAAAACGGCTTAAAGTGCGTGTTTACGAAAATGGACACAGCTTCGAAATACGAGTTTGTCAAAGTGGACAAAGCTCGAAATGTGCGCTCACGAAAATGAACATAGCTATTTATGGAAACGGTCATAGCATTCGATTCCATTTTTCAAATTTCTTTCGTTATTTCTCAAATTTCTTTTACTTTTAAATTGTAATGCTTTTTTTAAAGGAATAAACTGAAGTTTCCAAATACATTCGCATAAATCAATAGGTACATTTTATCAAATTAGTTTTTTAAAGACTTTAAAAGTTAACAGTTGTTTTCACAAGTTTGCCATGGACGCTAGAAAATTTAAAATAGTGGTTGTAAATTTACGTTGCAGGAATTTAAAGTTTTAAAACTCATTAGATCGTTTAGAGTTCGAAATACGAAGACATGGCCTGTTATATTCTTATATATCTTGCCACCCCGTCGCGGAAGTCCGAGACTTTCACTCGTTTTGCTTATAAAAAGCAAAACGAGTGTTCAAGTAAGTGTAAGTGTGTAAGTTTAGTGTTCAAGTAAGAAAGGAAACGTAAACGCGTAATTCTTGGTTGGTCGTCAAATTTTGTTGAAAACTGAAAAGATGTACTTCCTTACTGTGTCCATTTTCGTAAACACTCGTTTCGATCTGTGTCTATTTTCGTAAACACTCATTTCGAGTTGTGTCCATTTCTGTAAACACTCATTTCGAGCTGCGTCCATTTTTGTAAACACTCATTTCGAGCTGCATCCATTTTCGTAAACACTAGTTTCGAGTTGTGTCCATTTTTGTAAACACTCATTTTGAGCTGCATCCATTTTCGCAAACACTCATTTCGAGCTGTGTCCATTTTCGTAAACGTTCATTTCGAGCAGCGTCCATTTTCTTAAATACTCATTTCGAGCTGTGTCCAGATTTAAAATTTCATTTACAATACATTAATGTTTTATTTACAAATAATTGAAACATCACTTATAATCATGACTCTTTGCTGTTTTGATAGTGTTGAGGAATTGAAATCAATAGGTGAAAGTTTCCAAATTCACCATTCAGACTAGTAAATCGCAGTTTGTATCATTTGCGTGCATCATTATTTTTAATTATTAGTAATACCAAGCATTTTAATAGTTTTTACGCAATTAAATAGTATGTAACGTAAATTTGAGCAACCAAAAAGCTGAGGCTGCAGCGGCTCCGATTTTCAATGTAATGATCAGTGCATAATTTAAAATATTACTTTTTGTATTATAAAATTCAAAAATTATGTCTAATCGTTAACAATAAAATGAAAGTTTTATAAATAAATATATGAAATACCTGCTTAATTATATTTTGTATGCGAACAAGTTCTTTTTAAAGGCTTTTGAAATCAGAATGTTTTAAAAAACCACAATGTTTAATGAGCGAATTCTTTAATTCTCAGAATGCATTTGAAATTTATCAGCTGTTAACGGTACCTGTTACTTGCTGTTCTGCGGTAAGGGCATAAAAATAAATTAAACTTGCAAAAAAAAAAAATCGTTACGTCATGCTTGAGAATCACCCCCCCCCTCCCCTCTTTTTTTTCATAAAGTTAATTTCGTGTTCTGAAGTATGGAACTTAAATAACTGATTCTTACTTTATATTCTCTCTATAAAATAACTTTACTGATTCTTATATGTATCATAACTTACTGTAATTATAAATCTCAGTGTTACTTAATAGCAAATATGGTGGCGGCTACACCAAGTACTGTAAAAGAACATTCCATATGCACTAGGTGGACTACTGCATCAGGTAGACCACTGCATCAGGTGGACCATTTCACTGCACCACTTAGTGGAACGATACTTAAAATAGTTGTTGTCATTTTTTGGTGTTCAAATGCACGACATTTTTTTAAAGAGCAACTATGAGTAAATCAAATTAAAAATTTATACCAATGCGTGACTTATAGAGTTCTGTAGTGTTTCGTACAGAAACTCTAATCGATGCCATAGCAAATCGCTATTTTTGGGAAAATAAGTAATTTTTGTCTTAAATGCCGTATTTTCTTTTTTGCATTAAACATTAACGTTCTCATTTCCGATGACAAGTCAGACAAATTTAGGTTTTTTCACGTTTTTTCTTCTCTTATTTCTTAGGATGCATAAATTAAGAGATACGTTATTATACAATAAATTATTACGTTTCCTTCCCCATTCTGCCTTTTTAATACGGGCTACATATATTTACGTTCCTCTGTTCTAACTTAAGTTTTTATAGCTCTGCGTTTTTATTTTTATGCACATGTGAATTTTTGTTGTTGTTTTCATTATAACAAACTAGTCAAAAAACACCATACGTATAAGCAACTGTATCAAATTTTATGAAAATTAGTTTTGATTTAATAAAATTGCAACATTTAAAATTTAAAACCATGCACACATATTTATTAAAATCTTTTTGAAATTTCGTCGTCTTTCATAATTAAATCTTTTTAAAATAAAGCAATTTGTTGATATCTCGTTTCTATATAACATACATTATGAATGTTTTTAGTAAATAATATAAATCCGTATAAATCATCAATACTTTTATTAGTTATTTAAAATGTAAAAACTGCATTTATATTTTCATGACTTCATGCACTATTTAAAATCTCTGAATAACATAAAAGTATAATGGTCTAACAGTTTCCCATTGTTGTTTCATTTTTTTTTTTTTTTTTTTTTGCAAAATTAAGTGATATAACATTATGGGCTTCTGTATACTTTTTGCATAGTTTAATGTAAAGTACTATGATTCAAAAAAGTATGGAGTGAAAAGTTTAAATTGACTTTTAATATTAGATCATTAAAATTTGTAGAGCTATTTCGTAGGCATTAGGTTTTAACTCTGATAAGAAGAATTTTTTTTTCTGTTTATTTACAAATATTTTACCGATGCGTTTTGGATGTTCCTTCTCTAAAAAAGAGATATTCCATTTTGTTTTCTCTTGCATAGGAAAGAATATCAAACATTTTTTTTTTAAATTTAAAAAGCCACAACAAAGAAGGAACGTTACCACGCCACTCTGAAGACATCTCCAGTCCAATTGCTGATCGTGTTGTTCTGCCAGGAGTCATTCGTCTCAAATAACAACGCCCCCTATAGGTCGTTGCGTTCGCGAATTGTTTTCCTATAAATAATTTTGCAACCCTAAATTAAATGTATTTACTTGTACTGCTATTATTATGTTTTGATTTTGATGGTTTTCTAAATTAAAAGATTAAAATTAAGAGACTTTTTTAATTACTATTATGATGTAATTCTACTATATATTTTTAGATAAAGTTATTTAAATCTGCGTCTAATCTTGTTAACCGTTTTACAATTATTATTTTTTACACAAATTACATTGTTGTTGACGTATGCCTGTTTTTTTAGGCAGAGGGGGTGCGATTGTTCGGGTTTTCCAGTGGCGCCATCTATGACCAAGAATTCGACTTCTGCCACGCATTACGTCACACCCGTTTATAGGGCGGATCCAGTCATACATCCATTCATTCATCCACAGAACGTAATTTTGATCTGAATCAGAAAAAGATCGATCTCCAATCAAGTACCCCCAGAGGTATTGATTTGTAATCGGAACATGGAGGACTTTTGTGACTCGACAGATTTAATATGCATCAGTCACTTTACTACACGTGGAGTCTTCGAGCAGGCGGGGTTCGAACCCACGAACTCTCGGACATGGGTCTAGCTCCCTGCCGACCAGGCTATCCCGGCCACAAATTACATTAATATAGTATTATAAATTTCTGTTAAAGTGATTCGTTAAATGATTGAGAACTTACGATCAAATACATAAACAATGTTTTGCATGCAGAAATTGCATTGAATACATATCGCTGGTTCAAAATTAAAACGCCACTTCTGCAAATCACAACTTTTGAGGAGAGCGTATTATGTTTTCAGAAGTGTCGTTTTAATTTTGAACCAACGAATGTCTGTTTGGTTGGCGAAAGTATTAAATTACGATTGTGAACTCCCCATATTTGATATAACAATATTTCAAATTGTAAAGATTATTTTAAATGATTAGGGGAGAGTGGGGTCAATTGTAACATTTTTTACTTAACTATTTTTAACTAACAAAAAATCCAATATATTATTAGTATTAATTGACAGACGAGTAAAGTAGACTATCCTCTACTAGAAAAAAAATAAATACCTAATTTTATATGTTATTATATTAGTAATTAACAATTTTTGACAGTCGAGCACTTGTTACAATTGTCCCCACTTACGGGGTCAATTGTAACAGTTCATAAATTCAACTAAAACATAGTTAATTATACATATTATCATAGTTGTGATATATTTCTTTATTGATCAAAATAGTAGTGATATTTTAGGAGTAAAAATAATAATGAGCAGAGACCTAAAGGGTTAAACTTTTAACTTTAAGGGGTTAAAAATTTTAATTTATGCTGTGAAAGGTGACAAATAAAATAATGCACATGCAACATAATATAAATGCTATAGGAAACTATTGGTGGTTCTTAAAGAGTTAAGTAATGGTTTGTAAACATAAGATTATTTATTTTCAGCTGTTACAATCGTCCCTTTACTTATTGTTACAATTGTCCCCAAGACGCCATTTCAGCTTCATTTGTTAAAAACAATGCTAGTTAAAGCAAAACTAATCTTTTTTTTTATTGAAATGTTAATTAAGGTGTCCACCTACATATTCGGTTACTAATTTTTATTTGTTTAAACAAAATTACTTTGTTACAATATAATATTCTAATACCAAAAAAAGTACTTGCGTGGCGTGAAAATATCTTTTGTGATCTAACTCTTTCAAAAGTACATAAAAATGATTGCCATCAGGGGTGTACATGTAGATTTATTAAATACACCTTGTGCGCCACCTAGGAACCAAATCTAGAACCCGACACTCGAAAATTTTGCTCTGTTACAATCGTACCCTGTTACAATTGACCCCACTCTCCCCTACTTAGGAAAATTACTTATGTTCACTTCATAGAATCATGAGGGGAATATTTAGACGTGGGAAATGGAGGTACACAGGGCCCGACTTAGCCTAATTAGGGCCCGGGGCAAAAACTTCTTCGGGGCAGCCCCTCTGCTTCAGTAATGAAGAACCGAACTTTATGGAGGTATTTAAATTTTTCACCTCTTCATAAATAAAAGAAAATTTACTGGAACCTAAAATAGCTATAAAGTCCCTCCCCCCTCCAACGGCAGACGAAATGTCGCTCTGCCCATTTTATTGATTTCCTGTCAATTATATGTCCATCATGCCGATTGCAGTTTTCTGATTGTTAACTTTGTTATCTAGCTGCGAAAATATCATATCCTCGCTGACATTAGAGCGAAATAAAGCTAAAATTTCGCAATTCTGATGGCTCAATTAAGACACTCAACGTCTGTGTTTTTGTAAACATATCGCATTTTGCGATCAGTAAAAAAAACAGGATTTCGATTGGCCAAATTTATCCATCGTAATTGTGAAAATTTAGCCGAATTCCGCCCTAGAAAGCCACCATTTACGAAATATAGATTGTGTTCACAAGATAGATTAATTAAGAAGCTGATATGAAACTGACGGATTTTACAGTGTAGTGATATTTTGTTTAAAAAAAACGTTCATTAAAGAGGGATTAAATGTAAAATAAATTTTCTATTCCATTTGGGGGCTCCCTCTGATGTGGTGGCCCGGGGCAACTGCCCCGAGAACGGCAGCAAACAAAATCCCCTAGTAAATGCAATATGAATTGCAAATTTTAGTATTAATAGATTCATAATAAAGTGTTTATTTCTTAAAATTACTGAAAAATCACTTTCTTCTTGACTATCAAATATTAAAAAACGAAATTGTCTATTCAGCAACTTTAGGTAGTTGACGAAGATTACAAATGCATGCATTGAATTGAATGAATAAGACCTATATGTCATCTTAAAGGCATATTCAAAATTTTCCATATTTCACACTTTCATTAAATTTTTCGAACACTTTTACGAACTTTTATCTTTTGTCCTTGAAAGTAATGGCAAGCAACATCAGTGTTTTTTAAAGATCTATCGCTTACTGATAACACTTTTTTTTTTTTTTGTATTTAATTTCAAAAACAATCAAGATTATTCTTAGAATTTATCTCAATTTGTTTGTTTTGAGGTATTGACGCTTCAAAGATTTCATATTTTTTTTCCTTTTTCGCTTGAAGTGTTTTATATACATTTTTTTAAAATCTTAAGTAAAAATTAAACGAAGAAAGAAATTATAATCAACGTATAAAAGTAATTTTTGCGTGAAACTTATAAGAAAAGATAATTAAAGTATACAAATTAAAAAAGTGTAGTAGTAATGAATCTTAGATAAACGTGAATGCTTTAATTTTTCATCCATTTTTGTTTAGAATAATGCTTTGTTTAAAATTAAGGTTTGAATAGATGTCGACCTTATCTTCGCACTTGTTTAAGAACAGCAAATTATAATACTTTAATAATTTCTTTGTTATTATGTACTCTACTTTATCGAAATGAAATTGAATTTTAAAAAAAGATATATTTAATTCATTTTAGAGCATTCAAACAATATTGTTTATAAATTTAATAAGAAAAAAATAATAATTTCTTTATAAATACCTCTTAATATTTCATTTCATAACAATTCATGACTTATTTTGAAAATTCGTTTAACTTAAATGATAATACAGCTGAACTCGTTTATTATAAGCATTCACCGCCATTGGTATTTTATAGTTTAAAGAAAAGTTAAACTTAGACTAAACCATGAAGTTTCAAAAGCTGAAAGATGTTCTTTAAAAAATCAAAATGCAAACCACTTTATTGCAGTCCCCACTGCGTTATAATCTTGCAGTGTCAGTAATCCTACAGTGTTAGCATTCAAAAACTACAGCAAAATAACCGCCAGCAGTCTGTCCATCCAACTAACGGTAAAGTTTACGTAAAGAACATATTTTACCTTTACGGTTTTGAAAGCGTTTACAAGTAGTATGGTTAATGAACCACGGATATGAAACTAAACGTTTTTTTAACCATTTATAACTAGCATGGTTTCAAAACCGTAGAAAATAGTTAAATTATTACTTAACCATTTTTTCCAAGGAATTTTCTAGCAGAATACAATAATTTGTTTGATATTTTGAAAAAAACATTTCCAGCAATATAAGCATCATGGTCTACTCTAGGTTTACTTTTCAGTTACTTTATATTGGCGAACGAAAATTTACCAAGTGCATGCATTTTCGAAAAATTCTATTAGTGTTCTGCATCGTCTAAAAACAACCAAATTCAACAATGAAAGGAAGTTTTTCTGATAACCATTTCAACGTTATTTTCTTCCTTTTTCGTTTTTATTTTACTGAAAACGATACTTTAGCTCATTCATTTTCAGTTCATGCATGTATTAAAATCAAATTAGGATTAATTAAGATCATCAAGTCAGACTAGATGCCTTTCTAAACCTGTGATTCAACTGTCTGTCGTAAAATCTTATTTTAAGACTAATATTGATAAAACGATATGATAAAGAAGTGTCCTTCTTTATTCATTCAATAGATATTTTCAAAATAATTAATAAATAATCAAATTATAACATAATTTTAAAATAATTAAAAGTTTTCCGTTAATTTATGTGTTAACGATTGCTAAAATTTATTCATTAAATCTAGGGGTTCCGCCAAAAGAAGGTCAGTCTTTTGGGCTCTGCAGCCGAAAAAAAGGGGTAACAGCTGTTTTAAGGTATCATGATAAAATTACCAATTTTTACCGTATTTACCAAGTTTTATCACGTATTGTAAAACCATATTTTGTTGTTAATTTTACCAAAATCATTAACAATGCGTTTCGGTACAAATTACCGACTCTTTTTGGTGTTCACATAGCACCAAAAAAACGGCTCATTTCACCATATTCTTGAAGCATACTTTTTTCTTAGTGTAGCATATTTTTTCTCTTTTCTTAGACCATACTTTTTTTCTTAGTGTAATGCTTAAAATATAGTGGAATTATAACTTAATAGTTACTAACCCGGAAGTTATATATTTCTATAATGTTTATAGTGGTAGCGTTGACATAACATTTAAAAACTATTATAAGTACTATTAAGTACTAATATAAATACTATTCTTAAATGGCTAGTTTCAAATTTTACAAAAATTAATTAAATATCTATTTATTTATAATTTTTATTTTTATATAATATCACGATTCATTATTTTCAATAGTTCAATTTCATGAATTACGATTTATACTCTGAATGCACTTAAAGTTGTCCTTCATTATACATTTAATTATTAAAATCACGATTTTATCTTCATTTACAAAGCATTAAATTCATCATTTTATTATATTCTGTCAATGTCATTTCTAAATAAAGTAAAATCAAATTTTTTTCAAAAAATACCGAACAATGCAACGACGATTTGGAATCAATGACCGACAATGAAAATAAACACAAGTTTTTTTGTTGTTTTCTTTAATTAAGAATAGGAATAAAAAATGAATATTTTTATTCAGTTTTAAGACAATCGCAGCTGCATCACCATCTGTCAGACGATAAACAATGAAGCTCGATCACGACCGTGTTGCCATAAAAAAGAAATTAATTCCAACGCCCAAGAGAGACTGACAAAACGAAAGTATTAAACCATAGGGAATAATATTCTTGAATAAATAAAAGAGGATTTAGCTATATAAAAAGAAAACTAGAATTTTCTTTTTAAATGCTTATTCGCGCCGGCGGAAATCACAGGGACAAAAATAACCACTTAAATCAGACTAACAGACAGCTTCGACGAATTGTTGTCTCTTTTTGTAGACAGCAATATTTCTAACTATTTTTTGTTTTACCTCTAAGAATTAACTTAAAAAATCTTTTGTTTGAAAATAATTTATAAATTTATTGAACACTCATATCAAATGCTCATTGATGTGTTATGAAGCAAATGTCAAAAAGTAAACAACAGTAATAAGTGATAAATAAAATACTGTCTTATTTTCCCACGTACAAAATTATTATGATACCGTTTATAATAAATCGTTGCTGAGAATTTTTATTAGAAAAGCATTAAGTTTAAGGTTTAGAGTAATTGTTTCTTTTAAGGTTTTCGTGTTATAGACCTGTTAGAATATTTTATGCCTCTCCTAATCCCTCATTATGGAAGAATTTATATAAGTTATTGTTCTGTAATATTAAAGTATAGAAATTGCATTCGCATTACCTCTAAGAGACATGCTTGCTTAACTCAATTTTGAAATTATCGTTGTATTATAATAAGTAATCTTATAAACGTCTTTTAATTTATTTTTAAAAAATTTTTTTAAACTGGAGGAAAACTCGATTCGATAAATTTTGCAATTTAAATTTCATCCATTTTTTATTTTAAATTTCTGTTCTTATGAAAAATAAAGCTCGATAAATATCTTCAATTTCATCCGATTTATTAAAAAGTTATGTATAAATATCATTTTTAGCAAAATGGTGGTAGAACGATAAAGAACTTTTGTAAGGTTTAAAAAAAAAAACTATAATCGAAAATGATTAACGCAATAAAAATAACTATGTCCACTATATGACTCTCCTGATGTAGCTACCGTTGCATAGTGCAGGGAAAAATACAGAATAACTTTCGATCTAAAGATCGGATTTTCACTTTCGAGACACAATCTTAATAGTTTTAGAAACTAACCTTAGATATGAGTTATTTATCGCAAACGATATTATAGGTTATTAAATTAGAGATAAAAAGTATTTTCGCAGAATTTTTATTTTTTCCATATAAAATTACATTTCTTAAAAATATGTAAAAATGCGTGTACTCTACAATTCAAAATTTTTCGACATTTATTAAATTAAATATTAAGTAATTACTAAAAATCATTTTTGCTCTGAATTTTCTTCGGATAAATCAATTTTATAACTGTGCTCAAAAATTTTGCGATTCGCTTTAAGTTCTCGGGATATGGTGAAATACACAAAAAGCGAAATTAACATTAATGGATCCAAACTTTGGACAGTTCTCCTGACTAAACTATTGGGACCATATTTTCCAGATTGCGGCTACTCCAATATTTTGAGAGTTAGGAATCCAAATCTGCGGTATGTTTATCCAGAGAAAGTACGTTTTTGTGTCTGATTTTGTAATTTGAAATATCGTCTACATTATCAAGTTAGCTTCATTAGCTGCTTCTTGGCTGCATTAATTAATTAATTAGTTTAATAATTACGTTAAGCCCTCAGAACCATTAAGAATAAGTGTTATTGGGTGAAATTTCAATTATAAATCAAAACGCTCAATTTAATTTATTTATTCATTTGTTTTTTTGGAGCAGTGTTCATAGAACTCTTGCATGGACATGCTTTTAAAATTTTAATGAAATAGGATGAAAATCTGAAAATTTATCAATACCAATGTGGCCAAGAAATGATGGTTTCTTTATATACAGCGACTTAGAGGGTATAGTTTGTCTATGGTAAGAACTCTCCCAGCCACAAAGTCTGAGGCCATCTGCAGCAAAGGAAACAAGAATAGCACATTTCAGGGAGGATAGTTTTTCTTCACTCTGGGGCTAACACAATAGACCGAAGAAAAACATCCCCTTTCTATCGCTGAACCGAGTCAAAACCTGCCCTAAATATTTGAAATAGTTATGCCTCATTACCATAGTCAACGCTACTGGTCCTGGTGAATGGCTAGGGGAGTTCTTACTTAAGACAAACTATAGTAGGTTCGCGCTCTGAAGTCAATAAAGAACCTCAGCGATTGCAGACAAACATCATCGAACTACATTCAAACGACACGATGTCATGCAGTTACTGAAAACACTGCTTTGAGAAAAAGTTCTCTTAAATTTGTAACGGATTATACTCGCCAACATGAGGCATCTTTTTTTTAATATAAGATTTAGAAAAATCGGTTAAACAATGAAAAACAATTATAAATGATGATAGCGGTGCCTTGAGCAATAACAAGGGGAATATTTTCAGCAACCTTAATGAAGTATAAATTGAATTATGTTTCCTTTCAAACTGAACCATAGTATCATGTAATCAGGTTTAAGAAGCACAATATTATGGTCTTCTCTGCACTTCATTAAGATTGCAGGTAATTTTTAATTTCACCATAGTTCAAAACTGTTCTAACGAATTGACATCTAAAAGTGTGCATGATATGAGTTTTAGCTAACATTTTAAGAGGACGTAATAACGCTGAAGAAAATTTCATGACAAATTCAATTTATTCCTCATTGTTATTTTAAAGTTTAGAAAAAAAGTGAATTCAGGGAAAATGCTGAAAGGAAAATACAGTTTCAAATGCTGAAAAAACGTTTTAAAGTTTATATTATTATACTAGAGAGTTTAAATTTTAAAGTTTAGAAAAAAAGTGAATTCAGGGAAAATGCTGAAAGGGAAAATACTCAGTTTCAAATGCAGAAAAAATGTTTTCAAAATGGTGAAAATGCAAACAAATTATTGTAGGATTATTTTCCCAATGCGTAATCCAGCCATAATTTGTTTGCATTTTAAAACTTTTTTTTTAAGCATTTGATACTTCATGGTTTTGTTCTAGGTTTAACTGAACTATTTTCAAAATTTAAATTCTGAGCCGCAGTGGCTCAGGGGATAGAGCGAGGCGACTCAGATTTGAATCCTAGCGGTGGTTGGTTGATACGAATTCAGCTCCCGGCTCGCACGTGTTGACTTAGAATATCATGAGTGACAGGTGAATCATTGTTTAGAATCCCCTTCCCGTCGGGATAACCATGGGAGTTTTTTTCTCTCCATGTAACGCGAATGCGGATTAGTTTTATCAAGCAAAGTCCTCCTTTAATGCCAGTTTGTCCCAATACTTCATTCCGGGAGAGTTTCCTTGTCTTCTGGGTTTGGCTCAAAATTTCAAATCTACAGAATTGAATATTGATGGTCGTAAACTCAGAATTGGATCAGCTGTTCATCACCGGCTATAAATTAAAATAAAACTTAAAACTTTAAATTATCGATGTTGAGGAAAGAGAATTTGCCATGAAAGGTTTCTCCAGCGGTTAGCATCCTGTTAAGGAACATATTCTTCTTGTGTGCACAATATAGAAATATTTACATAAAAACAAATTAAAAAGGATCTACAACAAAATGGCGAAAGAGTTCATACTGATTTCAATCTATCTTGTCTTAGAATGTTTCCTGCGATTCACTGATTTCAACTTAAGTCAAGTGCTTTCGATGAACTTTGCCGAATTGGAAACTAAAGAAATCACTACTCGGAAATATATTATTTGGCGATAAATCACCTCCTTCGAGTTACGCCTTCTATAAAAGGGTCGTTGCAGCTCTTTTATAACAAATTCAGATACCTTATTTTTTAAAAAAAAAAAATGTTTTCCAACCCTTTTGATACCAGGGTCGTGCCAGACAAGACACCAAGAATAATAAAAGATGGACGGTTGCATTACGCTTTCTCTGCTGAATTTGATTGTGGCAACCAGACGTCTGAAGCTTAATGAGATTTAGTCTGGTTTTTCGTTATAAGTCGAACGGCGGTACTCCCAGAAAATCACCCCGACATAAACATAATTTCATGCATTCTATTCTTTGAGTGCTATATCATATGTTAATGAGTTCTAACGAAATTATTTGGTGGTAATTTTGTCCCAATTTACTAAGCACGACAACAAACGGCTTGAACGTCTGGACGGTTATTTCTCCAATACAAGAAAAAAGTAATTACATTCACTGCAAATTTACTCAGCGAAATAAGATACATAACATCAGAACTTTTGTTATATACGTGCCGAGAAGGACCTCTAGATGCCTTAATAAGTCAACAGCGAACTCGTCAAACTGCATATACCATATACCATATTTTACCATGTACTAAAATGAAAGAAAACGAGTAAAGGTCTACACTGTAAAAAAATTCCGGATCAAATAACGGTAAAAAGTATCAGCACTCATCTGCTGGTACTTTTTTCCGTAAATTCGATTTTTACCGGAGCATGTTACGGAATAAAAATATCTGATAAAAACTAATTTTTACAGTAATAGTTACCGTAAAATGGCGGAATCACTCTAATTAAATAAATATTACTATATAAATTAAGGTATAAAATTTTACGGTGAAAATGGATTTTACGGATGATGCACCGAAAGTGCCGGTACTTAACGTAATTTGATACGGAATTTTTTACAGGTATTCTAATCAAATAAGATTTTCCAATTTATGTACTAGGTTAATTGATCTAATTAAATAAATATTACTGAAAAAATTATGGTGTAAAATTTTACTGTAAAATTAGATGTATACTGTAACATTCATTAAATAAGGTTTGCCCATTTATGCATCTAAATTAATTAAGCTAATGAATAAATATTACTGTAAAAATAACGCTGTAAAATTTTGCGGTATATATGGATTTTATGGTTGATACGCCGGTACTTTATACTGTGATTTGATCCGGAACTTTTTGCCATGTACTGTATATTTCATTAAATGAGGTTTGTTTATTTAACTATCTAAATTAATTGATCTAATTGAATAAATCTATATATATAAAAATCTCTTGTCACAGTTTTAGTGGTTAAACTCCTCCTAAACGGCTGGATCGATTTTGATGAAATTTTATATGTATATTGAGTAGGTATGAGAATAGGTTTATAACTAATTTTTTTTTCATTTTTTGGACAGATTTAACGTATATTTTAAATATATCTTTATTTAATCATATTCCAATCCAAACTAGACATAGAAACCTGATAAATCAAAAAGTAATATTCACGCACGTTGCAACAATTCACTTTAAACTCTAATACTTATGCTCGCCCTTAAAAGAAGAGAATCAAATATATTTGCAAGTATGTGAATAAAGGCAGTATTTCGAGTTGAAAATACCAATGTGACCGCTTTTCCAGTGAATAACAACGACGAAATAACGCTTTACCAAATTGGCCGGTACATCAGCTCCAATGAAGCTGTTTGTCGCAACTTTGGATTCCCTATTCATGATCCTACCGTTAGTCATTTAGCCGTTCATCTTGAAAACGGTCAGCGCGTATATTTCACGAACGAGACAGCGATTGACAGAGCTATAAATCCACCAAGAACTACACTCACCGAATTTTTTGAATTGTGTAATCGTGCTCATGCTTTTGGTGCTTTTGCACGGACATTACTTTACTCAGAAGTACCACACTATTTCATATGGTCTCAAACAAAAAAAATGGATACCCCGCAAGCAAGACACACCGGTTGAAGCATGTCCCGGTTTATTCAAATTAAACGCCTTAGGGAGAGTATTTACAGTCAATCCAAGGCAGACTGAGTGCTTTTATCTTCGACTGTTGTTGGTTAATGTCACCGACTCATTGTCATTTCGCGATATACGTAAAGTCGATGGGCATCAGCATCCAACGTATAAAGATGCATGCCTTGCACTCGGCTTGCTGGAAGATGACAACCAGTGGGAATGTATGCTTGCTGAAGCAGCATTGAACTGTACTGCTAAGCAAATTCGTGTACTATTCGCTATAGTATTAACTACATGTTTCCCGGACAGAATAGAAACTTTATGGGATAATCACAAAGATTCGATGACTGATGATATACTGTATCACCATCGCACACGTTGTAACGATCTAACGATAGCATTCAGCAATGCTATGTACAATGAAGCACTGATTGCTATTGAGGATCTTTGCATTACTATTGCCAACTTGCCTCTCAGTCATTTCGGTATGCTTTCGCCAAATCGAAGTGCATCTGATTTGGCGAATTCTGAATGCACAATTTTAAACAATGACATGAATCGTGAACTTCATTACAATACAGTAGAAATGGCAGCTATTGTGACTCGCAATGTTCCACTGATGAATGAGGAACAAAGGAACATATATGACCGCATTATGCTCGCAGTTTCGGCAGGTCAAGGTGGATTTTTTTTTTGGAAGCACCTGGTGGAACTGGCAAAACATTTCGCTAATTCTCGCTGAAATACGATCAAATAATGGCATCGCGTTGGCCGTTGCATCATCTGGCATTGCGGCAACTTTATTGGATGGAGGCAGAACAGCTCATTCAGTATTTAAGCTGCCACTAAATATTCAAAACAACCCAGACGCAGCGTGTAGCATAAAAAAGCAATCGTCTATGGCCACAGTGTTGAAACACTGTAAAATTATCATCTCGGATGAATGCACAATGGCACACAAACATTCGCTTGAGGCGTTGAATAGGACATTGAAAGATATAAAGAACAATGACAAATTATTTGGCGGCACTCTGCTACTCCTTTCAGGTGATTTCAGGCAAACACTTCCCGTCATTCCGCGTTCAACGTACGCTGATGAGATCAATGCTTGCTTGAAATCATCTCCACTGTGGTATAATGTTGAAAAAGTTCAACTAACAGTAAATATGCGAGTCCAAATGCTTCAGGATCCGTCTGCTGAAACATTCTCAAAACAATTGCTAGATATCGGTGATGGAAAAGTTACCAAGGATGAGACAGGATGCATAAAATTACCGGAGGATTTCTGCACAATCATTGATTCAAAAGATGCTCTCATTAACCTTATATTTCCCGATTTACACACGCAATACATTAATCATGAGTGGCTTGCAGAAAGGGCGATTTTAGCAGCAAAAAATGTGGACGTCAACGAATTGAATCTGAAAATACAACAGTTATTGCCAGGTAACATGGTGACATACAAATCCGTTGATGCAGTTTGCGATCCTATAGAAGCTGCATATTTTCCAACAGAGTTTTTAAATTCATTGGATTTACCAGGCATGCCACCGCATAATTTAGTACTTAAAGTTGGATCTCCTGTTATTTTGCTTCGTAATTTGAACCCACCACAGCTGTGCAACGGCACGCGATTGGTCGTTAAAAAATTAATGAACAACGTTATCGAAGTCATTATTTTAAATGGAAAATTCCGGGGTGAAAGTGTATTACTTCCACGAATCCCTATTATACCCACAGATGTGCCAATTCAATTTAAACGCATTCAATTCCCCATTAGATTGGCATTTGCAATGACTATTAATAAATCTCAAGGCCAAACAATGTCTGTTTGTGGCTTAGATTTGAGCACACCATGTTTTTCACACGGACAATTATACGTGGCATGCTCTCGAGTGGGTAAACCATCCAGTTTATTTGTGTTAGCAAAAGACGGAATGACAAAAAATATTGTATACTCCATTGCACTAAGAGATTAATATTGTTTACTAATATTTTCAGAATTAGTTGTATATATAATTTATAAAAAAAAATTACAATAAATTTAAAAAATTATTATTTGGTGTGTTGTTATTTTCACCTTCCGTCATCGTTCACAGCGCCCCACTCACATACCACATACGCACACACTTACAATAAATAAGATATATTTTCATACTCTAGAAATAAATCATATGGCAAAACAACGTTTGCCGGGTCAGCTAGTATTACTATAAAAATTACGATTTACACTTTCGTTCGTTGGATACTTACACATTTTAGTTTAGATTTGTACTCTGTAAAAAATGTTAGTGTATGCGTTAGTAATGTTAGTGTAACACTAAAAATGGGGCCAACTACTTTACATTGAAGTGGTGTTGTAAAACATAACTCTTATGTTTCACACACCAAGAGACATGGATAGTTAGTTCCTGGTGCAGGGGCTGGATGTTTTAAACCAGTGGTTTGAAGTAGCGCATTACAAGTAGTGAAACTTTTATAGTCGCTACTTTATCTTAGTTGGTAGTGTAGAGTGCTACTTTTTTTAAAAGAGTAGTGTAGTCAGTAGTATGATACAAAAAAAAAAAAAAATAGCAGTTTGTAACAATTTCTGCTAACTACTTTTTACATTGGTTTAGTATATGAATCGGACTCTAACACTAATTTTTCTGATTTGATGGGTCGCGAATCTGTCTAAGGACGAAATTTTGAATGCCTCTGTGAGTTAACAGGAATTTCGAGTCAACTAAGCTAGCCATTTAACATAGTTTTTTTTTTTTTTTTTCATCCAAAATTCCTATTTTGTTTGAAAGTAATTGCAATTTTAAATGCTTTTTGCAAGTTTTTTTTTATTTATTTAATTTTTTTAACGTTTAATTTATCGTCAAAATCTATAAGACATAGAAATTTGAAAATATGAAGGAGTGAGAAAAAAAGTATTTGGAGTACGGCGGAATAAAAAAATATTTTAGATTTGACAATGTGTTCGAGAGTTATTAACTTTTAAACTTTTAGTAAAAAAATGAATTAAAACAAAACCATGTTGGTTGATCTACTGTCTCCTGAATTGTTTACTGAGTTGACATTTGACGTGATGAAAGGACCATTTTGCATAATTTTCGAAATTTCTATTTTTTTGAAAGTATTTGCGAAAATAGTGTTTACCTTTTTACGATTTTTTCAGTCTTTTTGTTTTAAGTATTTGTCTACTCTTGTAGAAAATTTATTTTTCCCGCGCGATCTTTATTTCTTTATTTTATAAGATCGCGCTCGAATAGATCGTATAAAATAAAAACTAGATTTTAATCAAAAGTAACAAAAAAGTAAGAGAAATTACGTGTGGCCAGATATAAATCTTAACAATACAGTGAAATTCTTTAAAAAAAATCATAATAAAGAGATATAATTTTTCAAACCTTAAATCCAAAACGAATTATGAATACATCCAATACATAATCATTAAACGTAAAAAGGGTGGTCGGTATTTCAAAAAGTACCTGCTTCTATCAAAGTAGTTGTTTTTAAACATATTGATCGAGCATTGTAAAATAGGAAAAAAATATAATAAAAGCGGTAGAAAGAACTGTAATTTTGCAAGCAATATTAAAAGAAAAACGCTTTTACACAATTTAATATAATTCATTTCCTTACTCCAGCCTGCACTGAACAATAGTATCCATTAATTTTATTTATAATTTAAAATTAATCAGAGTGAATAAGACTCTTTTGAATCAAACAATCATTTCAAAACAGAGGGAGTGGAAAATATATATATATAAAAAACTATTCGAAACATTAATTCGATATTTTTTTAAATAGATAATCATAAGAAAAAATTAGTGTTATTAGTACCAATTATTATTATTAACCATTATTTTTGACGTCAATAGCTGTGTTTTATGCTCACATTAATTGGCAGGTCAAGAATAGTATATCTTCAAAGGTGCGTGCTGTATAGCAATAAACTTACGACTAAATAGGCGGCTATTTCAATGGCGATATTACCATTCTATTCTCTGAATGAAATTAACATAATTAATTCTTTATGCTCCCATTTCAAGGTCTGAATTAGTAAGCACGATCCGTTATTTTAGAAAGCTATAAAAAGCTTTAAGGTATATGACGAACGCGTGAAAATTCAATAAATATCAAAGGAACCAATAGTTAGAATAAAAATTAATGTGTTTAGATCCCAGGCGATAATCTTTTTTGCAGGAAAACTATGTAGGTTATGTGAAAGAATTTCGTTTGCAGTTTTATTCAAATTTTAAATAACTACTACTTCAAGATGTAAAAGGCGGAAAGGATTGATTAAGTGGCCATTTTCAGAGGAAACAGTTTCTAAACTAAAAACCAATATACATACTTCAAACAGAATTTATCATACTTGTGTGTTTTTTTCTCCAAAATATTAAAGGTCGCATAGGTTGAAAACATTTCATAAAAACATAATATTGTACTTTTCTTCGCAAATATTTTTAATTTATTATTTCAGAACTGGGTAATGAT